>NC_135535.1:168222812-168867812 GCF_045843805.1 Urocitellus parryii | reverse complement strand
ACTGGCAGACCAGCTTATCCTTAGGTCCCACAGGCCATTGGCCATCTACAGAAATAGGAAGAAGTATCTTTACACCATTGAAAATTTAGATTTAGTAATGCCACCTGTTATATTTGAATTGAAAACACCCAGGAAGCCACATGATGACAGCTGAATCCCAATAGCATGTGTGTATAATATCCTGTTCTAATTTATCTCCATTGTTTTAAACTCAAGGGTTGGGAAGAATGTAAGGGGTCCTGGATTTTAAAACAAATGAACAACAAATTTACTCTATTTATAGCTAAAACATAGTAGGTATAAGGTTTTACAGAAACCTCCCAAATTTTAGATCTTTCTGTGCTTATTTTATATAATGAAATATGTAATTACTTTTTCTTTTTATTTTAAGTTTTGATATGGACTAGAGGAAAAAGGGGGAGAACAGGAGCTACCCTTCTGAGTCTGGTTTGATTTTTAAGGATTGATGAGAATGAAAACTTAGACATTCAAGGTTGACTTTATTTTGTTATTCTCTAAATAGTCAAGAACCAGAGTGATGAGTATTAAAGGGGTAAGTCAGGAAATATAGCTCCCTATCGATTCTGTCATAGAGTTTGCCCAAAGTTTGATGCTCTTAGCATTTTACACAGAGGATATCCTTTGGTGCTAGGGACTCAGAATTGAGCATATGCTGCATTTTAAACTTCTGCAATGTCAGATTCCATCAGAGCCCACTATTTACATACACAATTCTAAAAAAGTAATAACTCTGTTGCTCAGCAAATCTTGTCTTTCATACATTAGATCAAGGTTCCAGTCATTGACAAGACAGTTAGACCAGCCCTGAGGCAATCTCTCCTTGCTTTTCAGCACTTGTTTCTAATTTATTTATTTTTATTTCCAGTTTGTTATAGTTTCTATCTGGAGTCCTGCTGGGTAGCTCCACTTATCCAAGTTTCTTACATTAAATTTTACCAGAGCACATTAAATTGAAGCTGTTGCCTTCTATATGAAAGTAGATTTATGCTGCTGTCATCTCAAAGAGGCAGATTGTTATCATAGGACCATTTAAATCAGTGGTGGAATTAGAGTTCCTAAGAGATCCTAGTGGTATATTAACTATCCAAAATTATGGAATCCCCTTCCAACTTGTTATCAAGCTCTGTTTCTCCAGTATGTTTTTTTTTCTCAGTATGTTTTTTAATTCTTCCTGAAACATGGATAATTTCTCTGTCTCTGACCTCTTGTCATTATATGCCATATCTATTTCTGGAAGGGAAGTCAAAATTACACAAAGCTGTTCGCAGTTTAGTCGTGCTGAAGGAAGGTCTGGTATAACCTAGGCAGCCTGAACACTGGGTTAAGAGCAACTGGGAAGAGATTACCCACAGAAATAAATACTGGTTAACATAACACATGTTCTACAGATAGGTTCACAGTCCATAAAGGTTAAAAAAAGCCACAAGTAAGATTTTTAGATACTGCAAGGCCAAATACAAGGTATGAATGGAGATGAGAAGACTTGGTGAGTTCTTACGTGTCTGAAAGTAATGAAATATATGGGGACTGAGCAAGCCTTCTAAGTCAGCTGTAAATGGTGATAATTTAGGGATGAAGTATGTAACTTTTCTTTCTAGGTAGAGTTAGTAAGGTTATCAATGTACTGGCAATGTTTTATCATCTAAGAGGAAAGGGTATGCTCTTTCAGAGTTGAGTTATAGATGGCAGACACAAGGAAGAGTTTCAACCTAAAGAAAACATTTGAAATCTCTAGAGAGGCCATGAAGATCAATTTAACATTCTTGCTAAGTGACTTCAAGGAAGAAGACAAAAGATGCTTTGGTGGATGGTTAGGGTTATTTGGGGTCTATTACATCAGCACAATGTCAGTGAAGATATTTCAATCATATATACTGGTTCTTCATTCAAAGAGTAGGAGACATCATTTGGCATCTATATCAATTTATCTGAACATCAACATATCTCTGCCCCTTCCTTTTGCAAGTATAAAAGCCTGAGGTTACACATAGACACACACCTCGGAAGACAACAGCTGAGATTGAAACAGCTCATTCCCCACAGGAACAGTGCTGAAATCTTAGAGTACAGAAGACTCTCTGAGGTCCTATTGATTTGTTAATTATTGTTTTATTACCAAGAAATATTGAACTCTGTATATTATGCATGTATTTTCCACATTTATATGTCATTAGTGTGCCCCATATGACATGGTCTCTATTATCCCATGCAGTAGTGTAATATATAGATCACACTTAATTTATGTTTTGATTTTGGCCATTATAGATCCTGTTTCATTAGTTTGTTTGTTTTAGACTTTTAGTTTAGTTACTAAGAGCAGCTGCTTCAATCAAATTGCCTGGATAAAATGCTGAGGCAGCCATTTTTTTCAGCTGTGTGATCTCCTGAGAAATTCACTTAATCTTTCTAAGACTTAAATTTTCAAACTATAAAATTGGAATAACAATAATACCCACCATGAGATTATTGTGGAAAATAAATACAGCAGTTTACATGTGGCAATTAGAACAAATTAAATGTTAGTCAAATTGAAGGTATCATTCAATGTTATTGGAATTGCCTATTAATTTAAACATCTCCATTCTACACAAGTAAAACAAAATATAATTATAATAATCATAAAGAAGACAACATATATATCACTATGTCCTCAACACTATCATCAGACCCCCGTGTACTTGTTAACTGATTAAATTGTCAAAACAATTTTGATATTGTGACTTTACTCCTGGCCTCTACACACTCTACACATGGGAGTAGGAAGACCAGGACATGCTGTCCTTCTTTGTAAGCAGGCAGGCCTTTTTCTGCTTTGGTACTGTTTGTTAAATGGTGGGACTTGTTGTTGTTGTTGTTGTTCTCAGTTGTTTTCCATTTCTGAATATGAAATAAAGAAACAGAAGAAGAATTTTTTTCTCAAAATTAAAAAAAAATTATTTGCTTTTTCTTTTCCAAAGTCAATAAGAGAGGGGTGTAGAAACCAGACTCTAATATTCTTATTTGGTTTGTAAGTCTGTCAGGATTTCTATGAGAAGCCAGATTCATTGCACTGATTTAACCAATCTTGGTTTTGCCTCAGCAGCAAAATAATGTCAAAAGACACCTGCTTGACCTCAATTCTGCTGAAACTTCTCTGGTATGCTCTGAATATGGGGTTTGGCCTTGCAGCAGTTCAGTTCCTGGATGCTCCCTCTGGGGACATGTCAGCTCCCTGAGCTCTTATTTCCTTTGCTAGGCTCCAGAGAGATATCATCATGGATGCCTTCTGTTCTTTAGAAGGGTGTAACTTGGATTGAATATTGGTTATTATTTGAGCTTCTCTGCTCTGTGAATTGAATTGCAGGTTTTTTTTTCATTTTAAACCTTTTTAAAAATAGTTTCCTGTGACTTAGATATTCTATTTCTAATGATAGATTTTATGTCTCCAAAAATCTCCAAAGTTGTAACAGTGAAACTTGCAAAAACTTCAAGTTTTGCAGCTGAATCTTTAGGAGTGCGTAGCTTTAATGTTTAATTGTGTGACACAAATGCAATTTTAAAAATAAGCCATATTTATCTCACCATATGGCGTGTGATGCTTTCAGTCTCTCCCAGTTAGTCACTAACTGCCTATAAAAGACCATGATGCAAGACATTTTTGCCTGGGCATAATTCTTATTTGATTGGGTTTTCATTTTATGCCACCTGAATCTTCTTAATTTCTCTTCATTAAAATGTGTCCATTTAAGATGTAGGGCAAGAGTAGTGCTTATTGTTGATTGTCTCAACCGGGTGTATCATCCATTCCCTGTTCATTTCAAGGAATAAATTACCGGTAGGCTAGGTCAAATAAGATGAAGCCTGACCTAAGTGACACTAAGTACAGCAAAGCAGTGAGCTTGTCTGACCCACCAGTTCAGGGTTTGAACAAATCACTAGAAAAAGCCTATGATTCTATTCAGTGAAAATGGATGACATGTAGAGGCAAGCTGTTCCCTTCTTTGGAAGTACAACTCAAACAACAGTTCCACAAGAACTGCCTGTTTCCTTCTCTACCACTCTTTTACCTTAGATTAAAAATAATTTCTTTTTCTACAAAGACCCATAATCCCTAGAATAATAATTACAACAATAGCCATTTGAGGGTTTGCTATGCATAGATCAATCATTTTTTTTCAACCCAAAACATTATGTTTTATTTTAAATTACTACAAATCTCAAATTGCAATGTCTAGAATATGAAAAAAAAACAGTAAAGGGTTCTTGAAAGCAAAAAATGATAAAGGGATAATAAATGAGATGGGGGATATTAAAATATCTCCTTTTCTCATAGCCTTACATTTTCCAATTTATTCTGACATCTATTTCAAAAAAAAAAAAAAAAAAAAACAAACCAACCATCAAACAAACTGGTTTTTCCCTCTTCCATGATATTTCAGAAGTATTATATATATTTTTTTCTCTTTGTGTGGTCATTACTAATGACTGCAAGGTTAATGGTGACTTCTCTAGCAGTTTCAAAATCCTTATCTCTCTGCCCCAGTTGGAATGGCCAAGCCTTAACTCCTGGAATAGAATCTGAGCAGTGATCTCCCTATACCACAGCTTTGCTTATCACATTATACACTCTGAGTTGTATAAGCCTTATTCATTTTACCATTAAATTTAAGACATTTCTTTTTCTGATGTGAAAAGAGATCTTTTAAAATCTATCTGTCAATTAAAGATCCTGAGCCTCAGCCCTATCAAGTTGACATCTTCCTTATAATGTTGGGATGGAGTTGTAGTTCAGTGGTAGAGCACTTGTCTAGCACCACAAAAATGTGAATGATAAAATAAAGGTAGTGTCCATTTATAACTAAAATTTTTTTAAAGTGATAATTTTAATGCTCTTTTAATACTTAACAATATAAAAGAACACAAGCTTGAACATCTGGTAAAAGTAATAAGTGAGCCAGGTGTGGGGGTGCACATTCGAGCAACTTGAAAGGGTGAAGGAATTCAAATTCATAGACAGTCTCAGGAATTTAGCAAGGCCCTAAACAACTTATTGAGATCTTATCTCAAAATTTAAAAAAAAGGAATGGGGAGATTGCTCAATGGTTACAGCATACCCAGATTCAATTCTTGTTACCAAAAAAGGGGGAAAACAGTGAATGCTTAAATTATGACATAAGAATTTAATGGACTAATTAAAACTGATGGTATAGATGCTTATTTTTTAGTAGGAAAGGTTTTTACTATATATTTCTGTGACTGTTAAGATATATGTTATAATCTGAATTTTGAATACACATTGTCTTAGTCTGTTTCCCCTGCTATAACAAAATACCTTCAACAGTGTAAGTTATAAAGAACAGAAATTTATTTTTCACAGTTCTGGATGCTGGGAAGTCCATGTCAAGGTAAAAGCATATTTGGTCTGTTGACAACTTGTGACATCTTGCTATATCCTCACGTGGCAGGAGAAACAAAAGGAAAATGTTGTGTTCTCACAAGGTATAAGGAGCAGAAAGTGAAAAGGCACTGGCCCTTTTATAAAAGAAGAACCTTTAAGACTTAGACCACCTTCTAAATTCTACATATCTCAATAATATCACCATAGGGTTTAATTTCTACATATGAATTTTGAATGGAAACACACAGTCAAACCATAGAGGCGTACACACACACACACACACACCTCCTAATATATATAATGTCATCTGAATTAAATATCATGTTCATAAAAGTGAGTATTAAAGGTACATGTCTGTTTGTAATTGGATTACATATGCATCTAAAGATTTTACTTGCTATCCTTTTCTATGTTCTTCAAAATGCTTAAAGAAAATCATTTTTAATCAGCAAGTTTTTTAAAATTTTTTTTAGGGCTGGGGATGTGGCTCAAGTGGTAGCGCACTTGCCTGGCATATGCGAGGCACTGGGTTCCATCCTCAACACCACATAAAGATAAAATAAAGATATTGTGTCCACCTAAAACTAAAAAATAAATATTAAATTTTTTTTAGTTGTTGCTGGATCTTTATTTTACTGATTTATATGTGGTGCAGAGAATTAAAATTAAACCCAGTGCCTCACTAATGCTATGCAAGCACCCTACCACTGAGCTACAACCCCAACCCTTAATCTAGAAGTTTTAAGATCAAAAATAATCATGGAGATTTTACATGAGAAACTATTTTGGAGTCCATTGGTAACACTGCTACCATTATGGACACAGGTTGCCATTTATTAAGAACTTGGTAACATGTGATGATCACATATGTTTGTTATTTTAATGTAAACAACAATTTTACTATTTTGTCTCTTAATCAGAAGAAGATGCTGAGGAAAAAGGTAGTTCAGTGTATGGTACTAAATTACCCTCCTTACCCAGAGCTTCTGACTCTACACCCTTTATATGTTGTGAGTGTATGTGTAGGAAGTATGTGTGTCTTGACCTTGCTAATGAAGTAGAAATACTTGCAAGAAGAAGAGTCACTCATCAAGCACTTTCAAGACCTATTTTGGTATCAAGAATCTCTCTTTTTATACGATGGTATTCTTTTTTTTCTAATCTCTCATCTGTGCGTACACTCGATGATAGTTATTTTTCAATCACAGTCCTAGATATCTGCTACTTTGCTACTCAGCATGGAATCAGGGAACCAGCAGCTCTGGCATCACTTGGAAACTTGTTGAAATGCTGCATCCTGGCCCATCCTCTATCTGCCTTGTACTGCAGAATTTGAACCTGCATTTGAAAAAGGCCCAAGGTGATGAGGATGCACATTGAAATCTAAGAAGCTCTGTTCAGGAAACTTTTTTAACACCTCACATAAAGATTCGCAACCTGTATACTGGGAAAAATGAGAAATTATACCCCATTTGATTCAAATGTATGATATGTCAAGATCATTGTATTGTCATGAGCAACTAATAAAAAAAAAAAGAAAAGTCTTTTCTTTCCTCTTGGTTTTCATAAGCTGATTCTGGTACTTGGGAACACTGGAATTATTTTCTCTTATGAAACAAACAATTGCATTTGGCAGTCTTCCATTAAGGCTTGTTGAGGGCATCTCCTATAGAACATCTGGTTTCAAACAACCTGAAGCAAAACAAGCAGAATTATATTTTTTCATAGTGCTAGAAAGACCCGAGTTATCTTTCTCAGCTTTCTACTTTGCAGATCTGTGAGTTCACCTTGATTTTTGGCTTCCTTTTTCAGTTCCCACAACTAGTGTGGGCTTTTGGTACCTGGGAGGTGTTTTCAGCATATGGTGAGAATCTTGATGGCTTGACCACACCAGTGGCTCCATGACGCAAGTTGGCAAAGAGGCAGGGGATGTCTTAGAGGTTGTCACATCTGTCAGACTTGGAACAGTTTCTTACAGCCTGTAGAAAGGGCCAGGGTCTCAAATATTTGGGAGAGATTCCCAAATGTTATCTTCCTGCCTCTTCCTGGGAAATGGAATATGAGTGCCTGACACCTCAGAAGAATGATCAGATGGAAATAATACATTCAAAGAGTAACTTAAAATTCACAATGTGGCTTATAAATGTTAACCTCATACCCAGCCATGTCATGTGTCATTGTTCCATTTGCTAAAATGTGCCTGGGAGTATAGCTGTTGCTCTGAATGTCATGTCAGGGAAGAATGGAGCCTTGGGCCCCCTGTCCAGATTTCTTTCTGAGGCACTGGTTCTAGGACTGGGAGGTTAAGGACAACTTAGGGTAATTAGGCATCTAACGGATAGAGGAATATCACGCTCCATTAGTTTTTAGTCATATCTGTTTCCTCTCTGCCATTATGCCCCTTCTTTCCTCTTGCCTGAAGCTGTGACCCTCAGGACCTCTCCTGGCACCAAGCAGCTGCTCTCTAGTCACAAACAATTCCTTTAGTTTCACCCTGAGCTGGAGAGTTTCATTACCCTACAAAAGAAATAAAAGGGTGCCCCCTTCTGATTTTAAGAACAGAGACATCTCCTCTGATTTGATCCTTAAAACTCATTCTGTCTCACTTCATTGTTTCACTTGTGAAACTAATTCATTCTACCTTTGTATCCTTGTCTTCAGATTTGCTGGATCCTGTTGTGGTCTCCTTGCTTTAATTCAGCAATTCCTTCTTGGTTTCCTTAACATGTCAGACCACACAACATGGTCTGGTATCTTGTAACTGTCCATATGCCAATCTCCAGGGCCAGTGGGTACTGAAACTGGCTAGAAACTAGTTATAAATTAGCCTAACAACAAAACTCTTCAAGATGGTTTTGCAGGGAAAAAAAAATCTGCCGGAGACCAGTTAAAAAGCAGTTACTCCCAGCTGAGCATATGCAGAAGTCGCTCCCCTGGCCAGTTAAACAACAGAAACTCAGAACAACCCATGCAGCAAAAGATAACTTCTCAGGAAAAGGAACATGTAACTTGCAAACGGTGTGTTAACCATCTAAGTCAGCACAAAGGAACTCTAAAACTTCCCCTTCTGGCCATACAATCAGCCAATCTATTCTTCTCTCTCCCTTCCCGCAGATTCTGTAGCTACCAATCTATTGGAAGGGCAGATCTGAGCATGTTTCCTGCCTCCTTGTCTGCAGGACTTCAATAAATTTCTTTCTGTTTTGCTGAAACATGGTGCCGGTGCCGTAGCAGTGGTTTCTATGCACATGCGGACAATGAGCCCTTGCTCATATCAGCACCCTCACCTCTTACAGAGAGTGTAGCAGGTAACATCTTACAGAAAGCACTCAGATAGCTCCAATTCTTACATGGGGGCTTACATCACAATCACACTTCCACACCTACTTTCAAGTACTGGGCTTTCTTTTGCTCCCTGGGTCTAATTTCTTAGAGGATTTGTCCTGTTGTTGACCAGCCAGCTCATTTTCTCTTTACTCAGAGCTTTGCATCTTGTTTCCTGTCACTGGCTAACAGTGACAGCTGTTCACTTTTCAATCACCTTTCTAGTTTTGCCTGCCTCTTACTGTATTGTGCTTCCCAACTGGGACACTTCAGTCCCTTTGCCAGAGTCTCTGACACTGAGGAATTAAGCTGTACTATGATTTGGGGATGGTGCTTATTTTGGATACTGTGTTCACTTTCTGTTTTCTCCTCCCACATCCCTCATCCTCTGCCACTCTGCTTACTCTCCTCTGCAAAAAGAATCTCATACTATGTCTCACCCTCTCACTGCCTGCAGGTGTCCGTGCCCAAATGACAAGCATCCTTGATAAGACAAATTTTTAAAAGGAGACAAATGAGCACTTGAATATCTCAACAACTAACCGTAGACTTCACAATTTTTCCTTTCTGTCATGATGAGTAGTTGTTGAGATGAGGATAGCATTACACCAAGACTCTGTTGCCTGAGCTGTCATTCTCAGTCTTTGACAGATGATGATGGAAACTTAGGAAACAACTCAGGTGTAGAGGTCTTCTCACGTCCTTTCCCATATTCTCTCACAATTTCCATGACACAATGCCTAAGAGGAGGAAATGGGAGAAATGTGAAGCATTCCTGCCAGTCTGAGAGTAAACAAAAAGTTGGGAACCATTATTATTAGTAATAGTAGTAGTAGTACCAAGAATTGAACCCAGGGGTGCTTAACCACTAAGCCACATCCCCAGTCTTTTGTAATATTACATTTAGAGACAGGGTCTCTCAGGGTTGCCAAGGGCCTTGCTAATTTGCTAAGGCTTGCTTTGAACTCATGATCCTCCTACCTCAGCATCCCAAGCCACTGGGATTACAGGCGTGTGCCATCACGCTCCACTCGGAATTATTTTTGACACTGTTGCTGACTCTACAAAAACAACCCATTGAATGTGAGTAACTTCTCACTAAGAAGAAAATAATGTGCATTAGGAAGCATTATTTGTCCTCTTTCTCATTCTTTTTTTCCTTCTTCCCCCTCCTGCTGTTTCTTCTCTCCCTCCCTCTCTCTTTCTCTTTCATAATAATATTATAGGTAGGCATAAAACTTGTAAGTTGAATGGAATAGAAATTTCAATTAATCTTTAATTTTGCATTTCACAAACCTACAATCATCTTTCTATAAACGTAAAATCTATAAACATAAAAACATAAAAATACTTCTGTGACTTATTTTTATAATATATAATAAATAATAATAAATGACTTTTGAAAAAAATCAGTTGACAACACATCTTTGGGGAGCATAAGCAACCACACATCATTTCCTGCTATCAGTTATGAAATAGTGTGTATCTCATGTTCTTCCATGAAGTGAATGTTCTGTCTCACCAGGCCTGTGCTCTACTGGCTATGACAATGTGGTTCACAACAGCTAGTTCAAAGCCATTGTTTATTAACAAGGAAGTCCATCTCTTAACTCCTTCAAAGGCTCCTTGTATCATTATCAGACTTCTGTAAGTTAGTAGGGATTAAAAAATGATTCCTTACTGTGTTCCATTCAGAAATGTATAAAACCTTTCTAGTTCTCCTAATTCTTCTAGGAAGTTCTGATTTGAATACTGTATCCAAAGACATCATTTCAGTTCAGATGGAATAGGACATCATAGTTTGTAATATACTTGCTACCTCTTCACAGAGTTCGAGATCTATGCCCCTAAATATACTTACTTCATGCCTTGTTTTAGTTTAACTTTTAGCCTTTTATGATAACACTATGTTATCAGTTATATCAGAAAAAGCAACTATTATATAATCCACATATATTTCTCACAGCTGCAAATCCTAAGTGAAAAGATTAACAACAACAACAAAAGATAGTGACATATTCCTGAAAAACCTGCTATGGATTATAACAGACCTTTACGGATAAAATATGTACGAATTACAAGCTCACAATCAAGGCTTTGCATAAAGCCTGGGGTATGAGGAGTGCACACCTTTTCTTATAGAAGATGTGGCAGCACCTCATGGTAGCAAGAGAACACACACCCTCACTTGTATTAATAAACTGCCTGTTAGTGTTTTTTATCCAAGACTTTATTTTTGTATGCAGTTAGATATTTATTTGCGTTTTTCAAATTTCACAAATATAAGGATCTGATAATCTAAGTGGTTAGTAAAGATATACTTGGAGTTTTCATTCTGTAGGATGAAGGGTGAGTATCAAGGTTCAGTATTTTACTTTAAACGTTGAAACCTAGATCTGTTCTCTTTATAATGTTTTGTGAGGTCTTTTTGTTAATTTGAGAGGATGTAGTAGAAAACTATAGCATATTATATAGACTTCTCCTTTTCTCTCACCAAGAGAGCAGATTATCTCTCAGTATATGGTATGATGTTTATTGCCTAATATGTGTGTGTGTATCTGTATATATATATTCAATATAAATATATTTGGATATATGCTGAATGAAGAGTTTGAAAGTAGACAAAGAATAGAATGCTGTACTTTAGTTTTAGGTATAGCAATTATAATTTTTGAGCAGCTATAACTTATTTGATTAGGTTCTTTACATTAGTTATTACATATGGTAATTAAAAAACTCATAAGGTTAGAATTATGTTCTTTATTAGGATATTCCTAATAGGAATTATATTCCTATTTCTTGCCTACCTCATTCCAACTCTTTTAGGAAACTATATTGTAAAGCATAGGTATTATGACCACTTGTAAAATGTTTTTCAGAATGTTATTTAATCATTTGATTGATTTTGGCAACAAACTTATCTCAGCGCACCTGGGGATTAAATTATTTTGATCAACCAAAGTCCGAATACCTTGATCATATATTTATTAGTTCAGACACATTTAACAAGTGTTATTTTTAAAAAGATTATATAAAATCTACTCAATGATATTTTAATTATAAATAAAATCCCTTAATCAGTTCAAAGCTTTGAAGCTAAGCCATTTGCTCCTGGGCTCTAGTCCTCTGTTGTGATGTCAGAGAGGGCCACCAAAACATTTTTCATGTTGGATAAAGGAACATCCCTCATCTCAGGAGAAGCCAGTGTCAGGACACATTCTAGTAAGAAGTTTGACTTGTCAGAAGAGGGGATGAGTGGAGCTTGGCATCTCCTTCTTGGAGTCCCTACTCCCATTTCTCATCTGTATACATCTACAAGTCTACAATCTATCTGTGTCTCCAGGACACCAGTGTAACAGATGCTGTTGTACTATGAGACTCTCGATTTTACCTAATAGAACATGGCATTGGAGTACAGCGTAACCAGCTCCACACTTATATAGCATCCTTGAAAGTGCGCAGAGAGGCAAAGTCAGAAAAAAAGCAGCAAAAGTCAGAGACTTGGAGAAGCAGAGCCTAGTAGAAGAGATTGGGCACAAAGGATGAGTGAAGAAGACACAAACATTCTAAGCAGATCACCAGAACTGCTTGAGACCCAAGAGTGACACCTTATCCATACCACCTTGTGTGGCTTAGTGGCACTTTATGTTTTTTTCCTTGGGCTTCAGATCTACATTAGCATATAATGTTACGCTCAATCATAGCATAAATTAAATAACTTCCCTTTTATGGTATTTTCCCTTAAAAGTTAACAATATTATGGCTTTGGTTGTTGAGGCTGTCTTTTTCTTTTGCTGTATTTTAAGTATCATCAATATTTCTGACCATGGCTCAGAGTACCAAATGCATTTCCAGGAGATGTTGTAGCCTGAGCTTTGTTTCCAGTGTAGAATTTCTGATTTATTGTATCTGAAATCTAATTTTAGAAATTACAAATTTTAGCAGTTGAAATGAGCCAGGAATCCACGTTATGTTGGTTGAGAGCACAAATCACCAACAGTCAGTTCTTTTGCCCTGTCAGAGTGAAGATAAGGAGGCTCTATTAGCAGGGTCCTGGACCTGGGCTGGACATCAGAGTATCATTTTATGCCTATAAGTGGGAAGTTTCCTGCCTATGGGGTCATACATCCATACCAAGAAGAATAATCAGTACCTGATTGTGAAATTCATATGGGACCAGGGAGTCCTGAGGAACCCTGATGAGTGACCTAGGGATATGGTAAGAGTGAAAGAAGCTGGTCAGAATTTTCTGGAGTTCAGGTACCCATTGCAAAATATCAGCTATCAGTACAGTTCAGTTCAATGTGACAAGCCAGTAGGAAACTTCTAGAAATGTGTTTTTGTACTAGAAAATTAAACAGAATCATACCACGTTTGTGATTACAGTTCAATATACATTTGGCTTTTTCTTTTCTCTGTAAAAAATTCCATCCTTAGTGCATTTTGCATTTCTTCAGGAAACACACAGGGTATTAACTGATTTACCCATAGTTTCCTGGAGCAAAGTGGGTTGGAAAGAAAACCTCTATGTTGAACTTGCTCTGTCGGGTCTGCTAAAGTATTTGCTGTGCAAATAAACTACAGTGTGCCTAAACAATTTCCTCCATGCAGCTTGAAGTTGCTCTAAGGTAGGACAGATAGGAATTTCCAGCCAGACAGATGTACAGTAATAGTAATCACCTTGTGAAGATTAAACTCACAAGAGCTGCAGGGTACTTTGTAACAGGGTGAGTAATCCTTACTGTCACTCAATAAAAAGATAAACAGTAGCTGGAAGCAGGAATGGTTCAGAATCCATTACCACCTTCCAAATCCTCAGTTTTTTTTCTATCTTCTTTATCTCATTAATCAAATCCTCTTCCCCAGTCTGGAGACACAGACCTTCTGCACTCATCCTTGTTCTATCATTCTTACTTGATCATTGAATGTGTCTCCAAGACCTGTTCAGTCAGTAGCTAGTCCATAGACAGTTGTGGACTTTCAAATCGACTGAAGGGTGAGTGGCTATTAGAAAGCCAGAAGAACATGTGTATTCATTTTAAATATTCCTTTAAAAAGAAAACATTACATAACTTTTGAGGCTGGAAGTACATAGTGACATTAGTTATGAGCCTCAACATTAAATTTTTTAAAACCCTAACATCTCAAAGATCTATCCAATCATATTCAAGGTCATGTGTCCTATTTCAGTCTTTGTCATTTATCATCATTTCCCAGTGTTCTTTTAAAATCTGAACCTGACCAAGTTATACCACTAAAAAAAAAAAAGAAGAAAGAACAGAAAACCTTTGAATTGTAATCATTTCCACATAATGTAGTATGGGTTTTTAGCTCTAATTTTAGCCATAATTCTATTTTCATGGTATCCAAGTTAATATACAGTTTTTGAAACAATAATTGATTTTCACACATGAATGCCTTGATCATGCTCTGTCCACTCTATAGTTTTCTCCCTATCCCAACCACTCTTACACATGTACAACTCATACCTATTACCTACCCCTATTACTGAGAGTTCACCCTGAAAATTTCTTCTCACCTTGAGAATCATCTCCTAACTCAATCCTTTCTTAATCAATTTTTTTCAGAACTAATAACTTCTTTATTTCTGGTCTGATTATCACTTTTTAAACTGCCCATTGCTATATGTCATTCACAATATTCTGACTTCTAAATCTGTCTATCTTGATACTGTGAACCCATGAACTGCGGATCTGCTCATGCATTTATCTCCCAAATTGAGCATAATGTCTAGTAAATAGCAACATGCTCAACACCTATTTAAAGGAATAAAAATTGAATGTTAAATTAATTGTTGGTTTTCTTTTCAGAGCACTTACTTTCTAATGCATGATAAAAGATTTGCTTAGGCTGTGTTTCAAACTCTAGGTGATGATGTTTAGATACATTTTTCCTGTCGTAGTTCTGAGGATTGGCTTACAAATCTAAGCTTTTTAAGAGAGAAGAGAATATGGTGAAACAGGTATAATCAACGGACCAACCATTCCTTCTTTAAGCTTTCATATTTGGTATTTAACAGAAAATGAAAACGCATGCACGGAAATCTAAATTTCTCAACTTCTTTATCCATGCTGTTTCAACTCTGGGAAAAGTGCAATTGTAGAGTTCAAAACACTACATGCTAATAAAATGTGACTATTTAAATTATTTAGATTAAAATAAGATTAATTTAGTTTCCACATTTCACATTACCACATTTCCAGTGCTCAATAGACACACACAATTAGTAGTTACCATATTAAACAGTGAAGATACAGAACATTTTCCTTCTACCAGATAGCAATGGTCTGTGAGATTTTCTGAACTACTAAAAGCTATCATTACAAATGTTACATGTTTTTATTTCACTCTTGTGTCTAAATCCTTTGGTGGGTTGATATCATAGCTAAGATCAGACCCAAATGCTCTAATATGTATCTCTTACCCTTCATGAACTATCTCTGTTTACCATATCACCAGCTTCATGGTTTACTCTGTCTCACATGCATTCTATGTGTTAGAGAAAGTGATGTTCCTACAAGTTAATAAACAAGCAATGTCCCAACCACTTCTATGATATTTTTGCCTGAAATTACTGTCCATTTGATTTTTTCCAGGCACACCATGAAACTTTCCTTGAATTTCTCATTTGGTGATACCCAGTGATTAGGTGTGTTTCCATAAATCCATGTGCTCCTCTCTCATCAATTAACATCCTCAATTTTTAGATACTATTTTCATGGGTCAGTAGTCATAATACCCATGATTACCTTGACAAGTCCTGCTTCCCCAATGCTGAAGTGTAACACCAGAGAAGCTCCCCAAGGCAAGTGTAGAGTAGAAAATAAGAGGCTTTATTTACAGGATAGTAGAACAGACCTCTCCCTGGAGGAAGGAAGTCCCAATCCTTTTATAGCTAAAGTTTTCTTTGTCCCTCTATATTCCTCTCCTTTACCCTGTTTATTTTCCTTTATCCTGCATGTGATGAGGGATGCAGGTGGGAAGGCCCAAAGATGGGAAACAGGTGGGCTGATGGGACAAAGGAGGAGTGATCCTCAAAGGAAGGGGATCCAGGGCGAATTAATTAGCAATTCCCTATTTTCTAGGAGTTGCTTCATTAAGAGTTCTTTAGGATGTCTAGTAAAGGCCAGGCTTTGGGAACAGTAAAAATTCAATCTCCCAGGTGCAGTTTCTGATTTCGCTGACTCAAATCAGACTTCATTTTCTCTATCATACCTGATATCAGACCATCAGACCAGATTTATCTAACTACTCTAGCTACCTATCTTTAAATCTGACTTCAGTGGTATGTCTCTTACCTTTCTTACCTGCTGAATATGATTGAAAAAGTGTAACAATTTATCCTGTGGAATAAGTACATCAATATTAAATACAATATTCTCTTACTTCCCATCCTCAACCCCTGGAATAGAAATGATACATAAATAATTCCTAAACTTGGTGATGGTCTGAATTAGATATCTTTACAAAGTTATGTCTCTGCACTCTTCTGATTTATATACTTACTTCTTAAATATCACTTTATGTAAATGAATATGTAGTGTCTATTTTTGAGTTCCATTCCATAATTATTTACATGTCCACATTAATTAATTTATTCATTTTACTATACTTCTGCTTTGCCCAGACCAAGTTGGTTGCATATTCTGAGATACCTTTTTGAATGCAAAGAATTACACAAGAAGTTGAAAAAAATGTATCATGAGATGCAATATTCATAGAAATAATTGGAGAATATATTATATTGTCAACATTTAGCCATTATAATCAACTTTAACCATCAAAGCTGCCTTGGAGTCTTTAGTATTTTAACATTAATTCAAAATAATTTATTCTATTATTACACTGACTTTCATACTGATGTAAATGAACTTAATAAGATGAAACTCAAATGTAATGTTAAAACAGAGGCATAATAGAAATTCTAACTCAAATGAGTACACTCCAAAGCAAAGAGGGTTTTTTTGGCAGCCTTCCTCTGTGGAGGAATTTTCATTTCCTTTAATCCTCATCCATGACTTGTCATATCACCAAAAGGAAAGATAAAAATTCTAATGAAATCAGTTTGTTTTTTAATCATAACTTATGTTCTGCATTCATTTGCATTTGAAACTGACTACTCTGAAAACACAGGTACTGTAGGGTTAAACACAAGATTGTAAACTTCATGTTCTCACACACATGTCTTCCCCACCCCCAACAATTTTCATTCCATAGAGTTTTTTTGTGATTCTTACTTGCATTTCTCATTTAAAGAAAAAAAACCTCTTTGTTTAATTTTAATTTATGAATATTATAAGTAGTATTCAATTAGTCTTTGTCATTAAATCTAATCTGCATTGATTAACTGGGAAATAATGACAAAAACTTCATGTACTTATTTAACTCCTAAATCCTAGTTAAATATTTGGTAATGTTGTATCATTATAATTAAAAATGATTAGAATATAAAACTATACCTTCAAGTCTAAGATTACACATA
This sequence comes from Urocitellus parryii, assembly GCF_045843805.1. Classification (NCBI taxonomy): domain Eukaryota; kingdom Metazoa; phylum Chordata; class Mammalia; order Rodentia; family Sciuridae; genus Urocitellus; species Urocitellus parryii. The sequence continues at coordinate 168,850,587 of NC_135535.1, read as the reverse complement.
GTATGTACATTTAATATGGGTCAATCTTTTGGAATAAGTCCCTGTGTCTCTGTGTTTACTGTGAACATTTCTCACCTTGACTTCATATTAATTGTGATGTACAATAAAATACTAAGTAAGTAAAATATAGTGTTTTGATATATGTATAGGTGTCTTCTCTCCCATCTTTGTAAACATCATTCCAAAAATCATGATTGAGGATTATTTTCCTCAGGTATAATTCTTATTAAAGCAGGAATTTCAAGGATTAAAATAATTTGTGTATATTGATGATATCCAGGTCCTCCCAGGATAGAACTTTAAAAGTACAGCTTCCTTTCAATGACATTTTGATCTAATATAGTAGTCTACTCTACCAATACTCTCACTATGTACTTTATCCTCCTGTTATCTGCAACCATGGCCCTTGGATATAGAATATAGCAAAGTTTGTAACAACAACCAGGAACACCATGTTTGTTTCTGACTATACTATATCTAGCAATAAGTTGGCCGTTTCAAAAATCTCATTCAACTGGTAGAAGTTTACTTTCTATATAACTCATAGAAAACCATTAAAAAAAACTTTTGTATAAAGATTAAATCTTCATGTGGACACTACTTATTCAGTCATGAAGCACAAATTTTATAGTCTGTGGCTATTTGTCCTATATGAGTCATGAGTCATCTTACAGTAGGAAGTTTGTTAATACTATGAAAAATCTCAGGAAACAGCCAAAAAGGACTGTCCAGAGTTTGTCCTCCTATTTAAATGACCATCCATGCATTAAAATATCTTTGCCAAAGCTAAGCAAAACAAAGAGTGATTATAGAGATTATGACACATAGATGTGTTACAGAAATAAAAAGAAATGCATTGAAGATGGCAGAAAGGACAGTATTATTACCGGAGTCATCCCTCTCCCATCCACATGCAGCATAGAGTGGAGTTATTCTACATGTGGGAGAAGACAAAAGAAGTGAGATCAACCTGTGCCTTCAATCTTATGGATCTTCTCTAGTAAACCCAGAACCAGTGGCCTCCACAGTCACAGATACCAGACCAGTACATTTAGATGGAGACTCCAGGCCCATCTCCATGCCACAATAGACATCATTGCACCAGGCTGGTCTGGCTGACTAGCTATAAGCCAGCTCTATCACAAGGCCACTGTATAAGACCCAGATTCTAGACTTTCCCCTACACCAGGCTGGTCTTCACAAATCCAGACCTCAGGCTCATCTCAGACCTACGCCAGCCCACATATCCTGACCCATCTGGGTGACACTGTAGAATCTGTCTTCAACCCAGCCCCTAGGCATACAGGCTCCACAGCACCCAGCTCCAGACTAACCCCTGTAGACCCAGGCTCCAACTCTGACCCAGGTTTAAGACCCTTGTTGAAGCAGTTTGACTCATACAGTCATAGGCTCCAGGCCTTCCTTAGTACAGTGTTTGGCACTCCTGGTCTCAGGGTATTAGTGACTCTACTTCATGAGAACCTTGGTCCAGGAACATGTCATGACCCTAATGCTATACCAGTTTACCCCTGTAGATTCAGAATCCAGGCTTATCCCAGTGCTGGTATAGCCCATGTGGACACAGAATCTTTTCCCGTCCCAAATGATCCAGATATTAGGCCTATCCTATAACTTAGCCAATATTTAAACCCAGACTCAGGTTCTTAGGTCTTAGGTTCTCTTTGGTTCTTCATGTTTCTTGTTGCCTTCATGGTCTTCCATTTGAAGAAGGAGGGTCCTATTCAAGTCTTCAAGTCTTTTTAAACTAGTTTTTTTTTTTTTTTTTTCCTGGAAAATCCCTTCACCAGTCAGCTCATTCAGAGTTATTGGGGAGGTCATCTGTCATGGTACTTGTGTAAGCATTCTTCAGGTATCCTGGAGTAGACTGGCCTATTATCTGATTCCACACATGGTTAGGTCTGGAGTCTGGATTCACTGTGGTGGATCTTTTGATTGGATATGTGTGGGTTGACCTAAGCCTTTGTCTCCAAGGGTTAAGCTGAAACCTGGGTTCCCAGGGGTTGGCTGGCAATGAAGTAAACCCTGACCTAAGAGCACAAAAAGAATACAATAATCTCTCAGTAGCTAACTATAAAGAAATGGAGATAATTAAAAACTGCCTGAAAAATAATTAAAAATAATTGCTTTGAGGAAGCTCATTAAAATTCTTGAAAATATAGACAAATAATCCAATGAAATCAGAATAATAATAAATTGCAAAACACAAAAAGTATAAAGACATCAAACTTTTTGAATATTAATTCTGAGCTGAAAAATACAATAAATGAAATATAAAATGCAATAGAGCATATCAACAGCATAATTAACTAGGCAAAAAGAAGAATGTGAGAACTTCAAGAAAGGTTATTTGCAAATACGCAGAAGAGAAAAAAGAAAAGAGAATAGAAATAAATGAGGAAAAGTTACTTGATTTATGGAACAGAATCAAAAAGAAAATATTTGACTTATCAGAATTCAATAAAAAAGAGAAAAATAAGAGGATAGAAAGGATGTTTAAAGGAAAAAAATGGCAGAAAAAATTTAAAACTGAAAATATATAAATATCCAAGTACCAGAAGGTCAAAGTTCTCAAATCAGATTCAATCTAAATGAGATAATAGATAAAATAGACTTTAAGTCCCAACTGTAAAGTGAGACCCAGAGCATAACTATGTAATCAATAAAGATGTCTATTCATAAAGAAAATATAAAATATGTGCTTCTAATACTGAATCACCTAAACATATAAAGCAAATATGAAAATATTGCTAAGATAAAATGTAATAAAATAGTATTAGTGAACCTCAATACCCCATCTTCAGCAATGGAAACAAATTGTTATTCAAACAGAAAATTTAGACTAGTTGGACCTGACAAACATTTATGGAATAGTTCATTCAACATGTGAATTTTATAAATATGGTACACTACATTAAGTGAATGGGGGATGAAACCCCCATGAATATCTCAATACAGTACATGTGAAAAAATTGGCAAAATACAATATTTTTTCATAATAAAAAATCAACAAATTAAAGAAGGAATGTACCTCAAAACAATAAAGGCCACATATGACAAATTCAAAGTTGATATACTTAATGGTGAAAATATCAAAGTTCCAAGATCAAGAACGAGAAAAGAAAGCCTACTTTTATTTTCTATTCAAGATAGTACAGAAGTACTAGCCAGAGCAATCACACACACACACACACACACACACACACACACACCCCCCACACACCACACAACAAAAGCCATCCAGGTTGAAAAGAACGTAATTTAATTTTCTGTTTGCAGATGGCATGATCATTTACGTAAAACTCTAAAACTCTATGAAAAAGTAGTAGAACTTATAAATAAATTCAGTAAATTTATAGGATACCAAATTTACATACAAAATCAGCAGTGTTTCTTCCACTAATAAAGAACTACCTAAAAAAGAAATTGAGGAAATAACCCCACTAACAATAGCTTTAAAAATGTAAAATCCTTAGGAATAAATATAATCAAAGAAGAGTAAGACATGTACACAGAAAACTATAAAACATTCATGAAAGAAACTGAAGATACCAATAAATGGAAAATGTCCCAAGTAAAAGGTTGTAAGACTTAATATTGTTAAAATGTTTAAACTCCCCAGAGCAATCAACAGACTCAATGCAAACTTTATCAAGTTTCCAGTGATGTTTTCCATAGGCTTAGAAAAATGAATCTTGAAATCACAAAAGATCTCAGTAGTCAAAGCCCATTTTGAGCAAAAATCATAAATCTTTATGCATCTAACTACCTGACTTCATTCAGCTATGGCTAAGATATGAGGTGTTCCAAAAAAGCTCTTATGTGAAACAATTCAATAAAGGTTAGGGATGAAATGACTGGGTTATGAGAGCCTGAACCCCATCAATGCATTAATCCTGTGATAGGGATTAACTGGGTGGTAATTGTAGGCATGTTGGGTGTGGCCGAAGGAGGTGGGTCATTGCAAGTTTGTCTTTGGTGAGGGTAATCTCTGCTTCTTTGTGTCACCACCTGAGTTGCTTTCCTCTGCCATATTCTTCTATCTGATGTTCTCCTTCATTTTGGGCCCAGATCAATGGAGCCCGCTGTCCATGGACTGAAATGTCTGAAACTGTAAGCCCTAAATAAACTTTTATTCCTCTAAAATTGTTCTCGTCAGGTCTTCTGGTGACAATAGTACAAAAGTTGACTAAAACATACTCTAAACTATGATGGTTGCAATGGCATGGTGCTATATTATAGAAACAGACACATAGACCAATAAAATAGAATGGAGAACTTAACAATACATACATGCATTGATGGTCAATTAAATTTTCAACAAAGATGCCAAGAACACATAATGGAATAGGATAATCTCTTCAATAAATGATGTTGGGACAACTGAATATCCACCAGTTGACAAATGAACTTAGACATATATTTCATGTCATACACAAAAATCAACATAGATTAAAGACATAAAATTACCAAAGGGGGAAAAAGGCAAAAAACAAAAATCAAGAAACAAAGAACACACAGAGGGGAAAAGCTCTATAACATCTATAATAGCAATTCAGGAAATGAATTTTTTGATATAATTCAAAAGCACAGGCCACAAAAGTGCAAATAGATAAATGGTACAATATCAAAGTAAAAAAAAAAAAAAAAAAAAAAAAAAAAAACAGCCATAGAAACAACCAATGGGCTAAAGAGACAACTTATGGAATGGGAAAATATTTGGAAATAATACATCTTATAAAGGGTTTGTATTCAAAATATAAAAAGAATTCAAACCACTCAATAGCTGGAAAAAATAATACAATTTAAATGTGGGCATTTATGAAAATATAACTTACAAATGACTAACAGACACATAACAAACTGGTCAACATTACTGTCACCCTTGTTAGAATGGCTTTTATCAAAAGGACAAAAATAAGTGCTGGAGAGGATGTGAGAAAAGGAGTAACTTTTTATACTGTTGGGAATATAAATTCATAGAGCTATCAGGGAAAACAGTACAGAGTTTCCTCAAAAAATGTTAAAAATAGAACCACCATAATACTCAGTGATCCCACTTCTGGGATCCAAGGAAAAAGAAGTCAGTATATAAAGAAGAAATTAACTCTCCCATGTTTGTTGCAGTATTATTCACTATAGTCATGATATAGATGAACTCTGAGGACATTGTGTTAAGTGAAATAAGTCTGGTACAAAAATATTTTATTTCATGACCTCCTTTATACATGGAGTCTAAAAAGTATTGCTCTTATAGAAGTACAGAGTAGAACAGTGATGACAAAGAGCTGGTTGAGAAGATGTCAAAGTATAAAAAAAAAATCTCAGGTAAACAATATGAATAAGTTCATGAGATCCATTGTACAACAGGGTGACTATTGTTAATAACAATGTGTTGTATTGTTGAAAATCAATGAGAGTATATTTTAAATAATCTCACACACACAAAAGACAAGCTGTGAGTTAATACCTATGTTACATACTTGATTTAGACATTCCCCCAAATAAACACATTTTGAAACATCATTTTGTATACAATAATTATGTATAATTGCTTATCAATTAAAGAAAGAAATAAAATTGAAACATTCATAAGTTTCAATGAAGAGTGTTGAAAAATTTTATCTCTGAAATCAGATTGCTGGATTTGAGTCCCAACTTTACTTCTTCCTAACCATGAGAACTATACATCTGTCTTCTGGGGTTTTATCAGTTTTCATCAGTGGAGTTAATAATAGTATCTTCCACATAAGCTATGAGGATTAAATAAAATAATTCATAAAGTACTTGACAGACTGACTGTCACAAAGTTAGCTTTCTATAAATGTTACTTATGATAATTTTTAGGAATCATAAATAAGATTTTTAAATACATCTGCTATCATCAGAACGTTTGCATGCTGGTTACATAGTGAGTTTTGCAAATGGAATGAATTTATATTCTTAATCAAGTATTTGTATATGTTATTAATCTTTGCACCCCCAAGATCTACAGAGTTCCTAGAATTGCATGTCATAGGCATGAACAATTTTCTTATCTGATGATCAGAGAGATGAATGATAATAAGAACATTGCCTGTTGAAATAAAATGAAAATGTGTAAAACTTCAATTTTTTCAAAAAACATTGTTTTATTTATCAATTTCTATAAGATGAATCATACTTTTGAAGCATTTATTAAATTAAAATGGAATGAAATATAGTTATCCTGGAATTTCTGGATATTGGTCATACAAAGTGTACTTAAATTATATAGTAGTATGCTCAGATCTTATCCTACTTACTAGTAGAAGTACCAATTAAATTCCTTCGGTCTTACTCTCTTTCCCTACACTTCTAGACTGATCTGTATCATCAGATAGAAATTGGGCTCTGTAACATAGTCTAGTCTACAGCTCAGGTAAAAAAGCAGAATATGGTATGAAGTAAATGTCTTCTATTTAGCTTCCCTACCTTGGCAAATCTCTGAGTTATGATGTACTACCCTCACCTCACAAGTAAAAGTGATAACTCTCATTTGGGTGGTCAGAAGCCTTTTCAGAACATTTCTTAAAGTGCCAGTAGGAAAGAAAATGTTCTGCTTTAGGGACACAATGCTGGCAGGATGTAATTTTGGGGCTTGCGGTCTATTTTCTCTTGATGCAGGGAGAAAGTCCTTATTTCTTCAGAAAGCAGTAGCCTGGCCTCCAGAAGAAAATAAATGAAAGCAATTGAGAATAAAGGATGTTATGGTTTGGATGTGAGGTGTCCCCCAAAAGCTCGTGTGTAAGACAGTGTAAGAAGGTTTAGAGGAGAAATGACTGGGTTAAGAGACCCTCAACCCAATCAGTGACAGGATTATCTGAATGCTAACTGAAGGTGGGTTGGGTGTGGCTAGAGGAGTTGGGTCATGGGGGTGTGTGGCTTTTGGTTATGTACTTGTTTCTCGGAGTGGAGTCTGTTTCTGTGCTTTCTGATCATCATGTGAGCCACTTCCCCCTGCCACATTCTTCTGCCATGATGTTCAGTCTCAATGAGAGCCCTGAGGAAAGGAGCCAGCAGCCTATGGGCTGAGATTTCTGAAACTGTGAGCCCCTACGTAAACTTCTCCTCCTCTACGATGGTTCTGCTTGGGTCTTTTAATCACAGCATCGAAAAAGTTGACGAAAATAATGTAGAAACTCAGTAAAAATATGAAGCCCTGTATGTGTTTGAAAACACTTTGTTCACCTCCTTTAGGGGTTCCCAATTATAGAAGCCAATGAATTTTCTTTCTTAATTCAAGTTTAAGTTGTATTTTTGTCTCTTTTCTACAGTAAACATTTTAGAGAAAAAATTGATATGAGCTAAATTTCAGTTATCACCTAGTATCTAAGAAAAGGAAATTAAACATTTTAAGGGATGTTATGAGATAAAACTAAGATATCTTCTTCTTTTACTCATAGGTTATTAAAAATATTTATTGAGCACTTACTATGTTTTGGAAGTTTTTCTTGAGTTGTTTAGGAGGTATCAATATACAAAACAGGCTAAGATTCTTGCCCTTGTAAAAGTCTCATTTTTATGGAGAGAGAAAGATTATAGAAAAGCATAATTAATGTGTAATACACAGTTTATTTGAAGGTTATATTACTGGCAGATTATAAAGTGATATGGGGAAAATATGGAGATAGGATTGTGGGTATCAGAGAGACTATTATGAAAATTTTGTATACAGGGGTCAGAGTAGGTCTATTTGAAAATACAGGATTTGTGCAAACCTTTGAAGAAGGTGCAGGTGAAGAGTTTTCCAGTTGACAGTCAGCCTTTGTGTAAAGGACCCCAGAGGGAGTGCACACCTGGAATATTTGAGAAATGAATGAAATCCAGGGTGATTCTAACAGTATCAGTACAAAGGAGAAGAAGGGGCAAACAGCCAGATTGCTGATGGGGGTCATCTTGTAAAGTGGCTTGTGAGTCATTTTAATTTTATTCTAAATGAAATGAGGACTCATTGAGAATTCTGAATAGAGGAATGAGATGACTTCCAATTTGAAAGTAGACTGTGCTTCTCACTTGAGAGTAGCTCTTTTCAAGGAAAGTAAAGACAGGAGGAAAGAGATAAGTTAGGAAGATGCTTCAATAATCTAGGTGAGTAATACTGAAAACTTATCTAAAATGAGAGCAATGGGGTAGTGTACAACCATTAGTTACATAGATTTGAATGTAGATATAAAGCATGAGAGGAAGAGAGGAAATAAGACTGCTCTCAAGATTATTGCCTGAATGGGGAAGTCTGAAAAGGGAAATCTTAGGGAAAAGATAAATAGATTCATTTGGGGCAGGGGTGTACCTCTGGCTACGGCACTTGCCTAGCACTTGCAAGGCCCTACATTCAACTATCAGCAATGCAAAAACTAAACAAGCTTAATTCTGGATGCATTATATTTGAGATGCTCAGTAGACTCACGCGTGAGATGTTCAATCAACAAAGTTAAATATCAAAGTCTATGGATCACGATGGAGGTCTGATCTGGAAACAGGATAGTGAAAGTAGGAACTATTGGCTAACAGATGGGTTTTCAGTCACGAGAGTCTAAAGCCATCAAGGGAGTAATGATGGTGGATAAGTGAAGAAAACCAAGGATTGAGTCTTAGGTTATTCCACATCCAGGGCTCAGGTGGAAGCAGGGGGCCTAGCCAGAGAAATGGAAAGTGACCTGTAAATTAGAAGAAAAAAATGTCTATTATATTGGAAAAGCCATAGGAGAATGCATTAAGGTAAAGGGAAGAATAAATCAAGTCAGAAAATGATTAGAAATCTAGTAAATTAAAAAATAAGAATTGAGCATTAGATTTAATAATGGAGTGGTTATGTGCAATCATGACCTTGACAAAGGGTCTTCTATGGCACATAGGGTGAGGAAAGGAAAAAACATAACCAGAACAATCTGGCAAAGAAGTGGAGGAGAGCAGTTTGAAACAAACATCCCAGTCAAGGAGTTTCTGGCAAAGGAGGCAAAGACCTGGAATAATAGCAAAACAAGGTTTGGCTTTGCTTTTATTTCTTTTTTTTTTTTTTGTAATAGGAGAAAATATACGTAATTTCCCCCTCATCCCTCCCTCCTTCTCTTCTTAATGGGAACAACAGGAGAGAATAATTAATAGTGTAAGGGAGAAAGAAGTTCTGGAAAGAATTGCCAATAAAAACGTTGAAGAATTGACTTTATAGAGAGGAATGGAGAACTAATTGATGGTAAAGGTTGAGGAGGCAGAGAATGTGAACTTAGGTGTTAGTAAGTAGGTAGAAGAGGGATAGGAGTCAATAGAATCCTTAATATCTCAATGAATTAGACAGCGAGATTGTTAACTGAGAAGGGGAGTATGAGAGAAGGTCTTGGTGGTGCTTGTGAGAGGGGAAGACATAAAACAATTGCCTAAGAAAAAAAGAAAAAGAGCAAATGGGCTAAGGAGGAGAGTTACTGGGCATCATTAGAGGCTGATTTGAGATCCATGGGCATGCATTTAAAGAGGCCATTATTCAGGTTGTGTTTTGTTCCAGCTACATGCTGCTTTATGAACACAGGCACAGAGTAGAATGAACTGGATTAAACAGGGTTATAATTTTATCAGATAAACAGCACAAGCAGTGAGAGAGGCAGAGAAGTGTGTGTATGCAGTTGAATAGTAATAGCCCATCAGGCAATTTACTAGAGAAGGAGGGAAAAGACAAGGGACAGTTAAATTTTGTATAATTGATAAACTGGTGGGGGGGGCGGGGTGGTTCTGGAAAGCCAAGGATAGTATTAAGTCAATGTACTGCAGTCAATGAGTTAGAAAGAGGAAAAACACTGCTTTGCTAAGAGAACTTAGTGTACAAAGCACGTGTTGGGAATAATGGAGGGGTAACTAGTATGGAGGGTTACAAGTTCTCAAACATATGACCCTAGGAGTGAGTGGCTGAGGTGTGGTGGGAAACATTTTCAATGGAGGAAAAGAAATTAAGGAAGTAGCCGATGAAGATACCTAAAATATCATTTGTATGTAAATTAAAATCCCAAAGAATTAAGGCACATATAATATAGTCAAGAACTATAATTAGAGAAGCTAAAAATTATTAAGCATTCATTAATACATCCTGAAAGAGGAGACTCATAAACACTTTCAAAGGATCCCAAAGTTTTGGGGCCCTCTGTGAAGAATGCTCTGTTAGAGAACAATGATATATGGAAAAGATGGAAGAACAATTACATAATGACATTGTATATGAGACTCTGTCTCTTTTGATCCTTTTTTTAGGATGAATTTAAGAAATTTTGAAAAATGATCAATGTTTCTGGAAACAGATATGTTTAATCTGAAGTATGCATATGCATATTTGTACTAAAACATTATATAGTAGTACCTCCCTGATCTGTAGAACTTCGTTTAAATTTATCAATTGGAAATAAATTTTAACTAAATTTTGGAAAATTTGATTATTTGGGTATAATTAGTTTGAGCATATTATGGTACAAAAACTTTGCTGATTTTAGGGTTTCTTGTGTAGATTGTAGGTGGTTAGTATATCATGTCAGGTTTATTGGGTGACTTGTTTTACATACTTAGGACTAATGATGAATATGAAAACAAGCAGCAGTTATCCATTAGGACTTCTCTTGTTTTCTCTCTCTTTCTGATTTTGTTGTTGTTTCTGATTGAGAGAATGCCAAAGGGTATCTCTGAAGCATAACGTAATTCATCAGTAGCTGATACAGAAGGCAGTTGAGGATATAGATTAGTGGGATCAATTAGCTAATTTAGATAATATGATTTATTGTATAAATAAATAAAAGTCACCAAACAGATGTGTATTCAACTGATACTCTATTTGTCTGACAGAATTTAATTTTCTCTTTGAGGTTTCATTTCTATGCAGCAGTAAAACTTTAATTTTCAACATTTCCATGTATATTCATCTGATTCAGTAGAGATTTTTGTTTTGTTTTGTTTGTTTGTTTTGTCCTATCAAATTAAGAACTATTTTCTCACTGGGCATGGTGGCACATGCCTGTAATCCTAGAGGCTTGGGAAGCTGAGACAAGAGGATCAAAGTTCAAAGCCAGCCTCAGAAACATAGTGAAGCCCATAGCAATTTACTGAGATCCTGTCTCAAAATAAAAAAATTAAAATAAATAAATAAATAAATAATAAAAAATAAAAAGAGGCCTGGGGATGCAGTTCAGTGGTTCATCAACTTTGAGATCAATTCCTGGTTCAAGGAAAAAAAAAAAAAACCTATTTTCTCATTTACTGTCCAATTGTAAGTTATCATGTCAGTAGCTCTTTCTTTTCCTCTGGAGTACCAACATACAAAGATTCCAGAAGACAATGGACCATGTGCATGGTCTCTGGCATTGATAGCAAGTTACCAGTTACTGAGATGGCTAAAGGCTAAGTGACTGAGATATAGTGACAGACAAAAACCATTAGAGGAGGGCATTTCATGGTGCTGGAATAAGATATTAGAAGAATTTCTACATGAATGTCAAAGTAGCAATGCATTATATAGGAGTATCATTACCAAAGAAATTAGCATAGACATGTAGCTGGCTTGTGCATTTGGGACCCCTGTGACTTCCTGGCAAATGGCTTTACTGAGGCTTTGGAAACTTTATTTTTCTCCCAGAGAAGAGGTCTACTTTGCAGCCTCTGATCATTGGGTACTCTTTCTTTGCTCCATGGCCATACAGAAAGTTGCCAAGCCATCTTATCTTTTCTGACAATATCTGTAGCTTATTTTGGGTACCTGGAATGGGATTAGAAGTAGAAGAAAAAGAAAAATATAGAGTGGAAGCTAGTACTCAATATAATCTGACTCCAAGGTAAACTATTCTGAATTTGGTAATTTGATTTTAGGGTTTTTAGTCTAGGCTGATGGTGCCTCTGTTTCAAACCAGGTCCTTTATTTTGACTTTTGAATTACGGTAAGAGCTTTCCCAGAGCCCTGGATCACATAAGAAAATTGATTATTTTTTATAATTATGTTTGTGATAAGTTTTAAAATGAAGATGAGAGAGTTCTTAAGGTGGTAATCATGTAGAAGAGATAGCCAGATACAGCCACATGCAACACCTCTCTGGGGCAGGTGGGATAAAAATGCCCAGTAGAATATGAAAACAAATGTTGTTTTTTTCCCCAATTTTTTCACTTTCCTAACTCACCTGCCCTATTCTATGAGTAGTAGTGCTGATTGAATATTTGTTGCAGGAATATTTACAAACATTTTGACAGAAACTATGGCTGGATAGCTAAATTTCTCATCAATTTGACAGGTCAGTATTAGCATGATGCTTGTCAACAAGCAAGAAGCCAGAAGATCCATATAAGCCAAGATAAGATAGGTTCACTTGTCTCTTTTCTTGTTCAAAAAGTGATAGGGGAAAATCTCAGAGAATCTGCAAATTATTACTGACATGGAATCTAGGAAGACCTTGGAACTGTTCTATCAGAGACATTAAAGGAAAAGAATCTGTGGTGTTCATTGCTCCGGCGTATTGGGGAGACAAGATGCTCCATTCATAAATTATTAAAGTATTACTTAATATGATTTCAGTAATAAACTTAAGGAGTTTGTATATTATGTAACTCATTCGTGTGTGACCTAATAATTTCTTCACATGGTTATGGATACTAAGCTGCTTGCTAAGGATGAAAATGTGTGACAGTTCTACATAATTATAATTTCAGCATTAATTTTTGATTGGGCAGAGTAATAGAGATACAAAGAGAAATATCCAGACAGTTTCACCTTCTGACCATTAATATTATCTTCAAGAAGGGAATTCAGGCCATTTGGACTACAGTGGTATGTGTATGATGAAGTATGGCTTACCATGAGCCTTGGGCTGCTCCTGAAGGTTGTGATATCAGATCCCATTAATTAATCCATCATGATTATTTTGCAAATTCACTTGTGCTAACTGTATTTTGGTCAAGAAACCATAGCTAGAACAGACTTGGCAAGCAAGAAATGATTTAAATAAGATAAATCTAAAAGTTTAGAACTATTTTTATCTCTAAATGCACCCATATAATTTAAAAGAGTTTTGTGAAACCTATTAAATACTTTATACCCTGATGGAGGGGAGAACAGAACTGATAGTTGGTATTACTAGTTCTTGGTGTTATAAAAGCTATTATTGCTTTCTTTTCTTTGCTTATAATGAAATGGCAGAGATGCAAGTTGTTCCAATTTCTTGCTTTAGAGTAGATAAAATGGTGATTATGACAGATAATGCTAGTCAGTACTGACTTTCTAATACACTGAGGATTTCATTTTTCTCCATTCCTTGATATTATATGTGTATATATAGTCAAGCCACATATATAGTCTCACAGAGTACAATGTGAGACTTTGAAATGATTATGATTTCTGGGTGCTGTCCTTGAAAAGTTTAGACATATGCTCTATTTTCTTTCTCTCTTCTGTGTTTAGGAAGTAGTTTATGAGGATAGAAACCAAAGTAACCATTCTGAAATATGAGATGGAATCCACATGTTGAGACAGAAGAGTGAATCAGAAAGAGTCTAGATCTATAGTATTAGCCCTAAAGTGTTAAGTTGTGCCCAGTGAGAATGAATTAAACTTCCATTTATTTAAGCCATAACAATTGTGATGTTAGATTCAATAATTAAATGATAATCGTGCCTTTATAAGAGCAAATGGCATTGCTTATTTGGTCATTTATCATTCATTCAAGTATCATTTAACTCTCTAATGAGGAATTTAAACTCACATATAAGAATTTGTATTGTTTCTAAGTATTAGTAGCTGAGCATAGGAGATGGTGATTTAAAAATATATGTTGTATCATGCCTACTTCATGAAGCCTATGTTCTGGAAACCAGCTATAAAGATTAGAGAATTTGGGCCGGGGTTGTTGCTCAGTGGTAGAGTGCTTGCCTAGAATGTGTGAAGTACTGAGTTCAATTGCCAGCATCACATAAAAATAAGTAAGTAAATAAATAAACAAACAAATAAAATAAAGGTATTTAAAGAAAAAAAGGTTATGTAATTTGTTATCTATTGTTTGTCATATTACTTCCTTTAAATGTAGGAAAATTTCTAGTTTCTAAGCATTTACTGATAATACATTAGCTCATTTTTTTGGAGATAAATAAAATGAAGGGCTCAAAAAATAAGAAGGACGATGTTTCCTACATTTTATTTATTTTATTGAAATGCTACACACCTCTCTAAATACTGTCCTGTTAAAGGAACCTACCCTGCAATTGGAAACTTCAACGGAGAATTCATATTCACACTATATTATGCTAAACTAAAAATTTTGACAGTCACTAATGATACAGTAATGAAATAATAATAGGTCCAATTTTCTGGTTATACAAAGGGAGAAAATTGTTCTACTTCTTCAAAGTGTTGAGATAATTGGGGAAGATAGTTGGGGGTAATCACAATGGCTTACTTGATAAGAAGGTAGCAGTGATAATTTATTTTTTTTTCTTTTGCATTTTGATTATCTCTATGATGATTAGTAAAAACAAATACTCAACTCAGGATTGATTACATTTTATCATTTAATGAAAATCTTTACAAAGCTTATCACCTGCTAAATCTACTCTCAGTTAGCTATTTAGTTTACATTAGATGAAAACATCTAGTAGCATTAATTTTGGATAGGACATAAATATAAAGAAATCTAAGAGTTTTAGATAATTCACAAATGACACGTTAGAATATTTGTGTAAAAAATATATTTTTAAGAATCTTACAATTTTTCAAGTGCCTCATTTCACAGAGGGAGAAATTGTACCTACTTTAGAAACAATGATTATTTTGGGGTTATAAATGAGTAAAATGAAGTAAAATAGAACTTAAAATATTTTAACAATATGACAGTGATCATCCCCAAAACTGTTTCTACTCTCTGAGTTAGAATTTTGAGCTGATTTATTTCTTCTTGTATTACAGAGTTGTAATATTTTCATTTTGAGGTCTAAATCATTAAACAAATCTTAGTCTTTCTTGAAGATGTCATTGGCAATTAGAATTATTATATTTAGTTATTTCTAATATTCACTTCTTAAAGTATCTCTTTCATTTTGTTTTGAAATTTTAGTCGACTTTTGCAAATTTAAAAATTATATCATAGGAAGATTAAATAGCTTTCCTAAGGTCATATCTGGCTGAAGCTAGAATTCAAACATCAGTGTTCTGAATCCAAAGGCTTATTATTTTAGTGATATTCTGCAATTCTGAAAGTCAAGAACCTAATAGAATTCCAGGGTGGGTTGTGATTCACAGTCCACTCTTTTCTTTATTTTAAGTCTTATACTTTACATACATGATGATTATATTGGGATAAGATTTAGACCAGAGAAATTTTCAGTAGTCATCAAAATTGTCAAAGTTTTGCTCAAAACTAAAACATCTTACTTAGTTTTCATTATTATAAAAGAGAACTAAAGAGGATAAAAGACTTAGAAATTTCAGATTGGTATCCTCTATCTAAATTCTTAAACCTCAGCCTTAAACTCTACCAGATTTGATTTAATATCTACAGTGCTTATTTTTAATAAATGTTGTCTGATAGGCAATCATACCAACATTGCTACACAGAAGTTATTTTGGCATGTGATAGATGCTTGTAAAATACATACTGTTTGGAATGATTGTTTTTACAAGTTATGGTATAATGAAGAAGGCTTAGTAATCGGGTAGGCCTAGGGTCCAATATTCTGTTGGTCACTTAGATAATTTGAGAAGTTTGTCTGATCCTACAGAATGAGAATTTAATATTAATATTATTAATATTTTCAGTCTATTCCAAAATCTAACAAACAATAAGTGGCCTGCATATGTCCACTTCCTTCTTTAGAATTTGAACTAAATATGGAGAGGCAAGCAGGCACTGGCTTTTCAATTTTTACCTTTTTTTTTTTTTTTTTTTGCTGATTGCTGTTGATATTTCAACCTAATCAAACATGTATTAAGTAATTATACTAAGCCCACCCTTAACATCAGAAAATTTGAGATTCTTTGGCTTTGGCCTTCTCCAATGACAATTATTTAGCTGTCTATTTCTTTGATTGCTAACTGGGAAATACTTTACTTATGGTATTATTCTAAGGAATAACCAAAGCTAAATAGGTTGACTATTGTGAAATCAGTTTTTCAATTGTATAATGCAATTTAAATGTATAAGCTGTTTTGTTATTTTTATTATTGTTATAGTTATTTCTTAGTTGTGTGACTTCGAAGACCTATGGAAAGAAAATTAGTAAAATTTTCCAGGACATTAACATTATTATTATTTTTTTAAATCAATCAAGATGACAAACTAAAGGAACAGACTAGGGAAATGTACAAAAGCAGGCATAGTAATGTGCTTATATTTTTCCAGAAAAAATATTTAATATAAGAATGCATGCTATAATTTTCATTATATAGACCTTTTACCTCTTTTGTTAAGTTGACTCCCAAGTATTTTATTTTTCGGGGGGCTATTGTAAATGGAGTAGTTTTCCTCATTTCCCTTTTTGAGGATTTGTCACTGATACACAGAAATGCCTTTGATTTACGGGTGTTTATTTTATATCCTCCTACTTTGCTGAATTCATTTACTAGTTCTAGAAGTTTTCTGATGGAACTTTTAGGGTCTTCTAGGTATAGAAGTCAAAGAAGACCTTAGAAGATGGAAAGGTCTCTCTTGTTATTGGATAGGCAGAATTAATATTGTTGAAATTAGTATACTACCAAAAGCACTATACAGATTTAATGCAGTTCCAATCAAAATCCCAATGACATTCCTCATAGAAATAGAAAAAGCAGTCATGAAATTCACCTGGAAAAACAAGAGACCCAGAATAGTTAAAGCAATCCTTAACAGGAAGAGTGAAGCAGGTGGCATCACTATACCTGACCTTAAAATGTACTACAGAGCAATAGTAACAAAAAAACATGATATTGGCACCAAAACAGACTGGTAGACCAATGGTAAAGAATAGAGGACACAGAGATTAACCCACAAACTTAAAATTATCTTACATTAAACAAAGGTGCCAAAAACATGCATTAGAAAAAAAATAGCCTCTTCAACAAATGGTACTGGGAAAACTGAAAATCCATATGCAACAAAATGAAATTAACCTCCTATCTCTCACCATATACAAAACTCACTCAAAATGTATCAAGGACTTAGGAATAAAACAGAGACCTTGCATCTAATAGAAGAAAAAGGAGGCCCTAATTTCCATCATGTGGGATTAGGCCCCAACTTCATTAATAAGACTCATTTGGCACAATAATGAAAAACAAGAATCAATAAATGGGATGGACTTAAACTAAAAAGTCCCTTCTCAGCAAAAGAAAAAATCTGTGAGGTGAATATAGGGCCTACGTCTTGGAAGCCAATCTTTACCCCTCACACATCAGATACAGCACTAATCTCTAGGTTATATAATGAACTCAAAAAGTTAAACACCAAAAAAACAAATAACCCAATCAATAAATGGGCCAAGGACCTGAACAGACACTTCTCAGAAGATAATATACAATCAATCAACAAATATATGAAAAAAAGTTCATTCTTGCTAGCAATTAGAGAAATGCAAATCAAAACCACTCTAAGATTTCATCTTACTCCAGTCAGAATGGCAGCTATTATAAATACAAACAACAATAAGTGTTGTCGAGGATGTGGGAGAAAAGGTACACTCATACACTGCTGGTGGGACTGCAAATTAGTGCAGCCAATATGGAAAGAAGTATGGAGATTTCTTGAAAAATTGGGGATGGAACCACCATTTGACCAAGCTAACCCTATCTTCAGTCTTAAAAGCAGCATAGGACTTAAAAACAGATTATTACAGGGACACAGCCACATTAATGTTTATAGCAGCACAATTCACAATAGCTAAACTGTGGAGCCAAACTAGATACCCTTCAATAGATTAATGGATAAAAAATGTGGCATATATACACAATAGAATATTACACAGCAACAAAAGAGAATAAAATTATGGCATTTGCAGGTAAGTGAATGGAGTGAGAGAAGGTAATGCTAAGTGAACTTAGCCAATCCCCAAAACCAAATGCCGCATGTTTTCTTTGATATAAGGAGACTCATTCATAGTAGGTTAAGGAGAGGGAGCATGGGAGGAATAGATGAACTCTAGATAGGGAAGAGGGGTTGGAGGGGAAGGGAGGGGGCATGGAGTTATTAATGATGGTGGAATGTGATGATGATTATTATCCAAAGTACAGGCATAAAGATACGAAATGGTGTGAATGTACTGTGAATACAACCAGAGATATGAAAAATTGTGCTCTATATGTGTAATAAGAATGTAATGCATTCCACTGTCATATATAAATAAATTAAAAAATTAAATTAAATTTTAAAAAGAAAGCATGCTGTATTAGAAAATCTACATGTTTTCTAAAAAGAAAAAGATTGTAAGTTAAAACATATGTTCTTTACAAGTCTACAATCAGCCCTTTCAATTGCGAGAAATTGTGACATTCTATTTAAGCCAGAAAGTAGCCTGCTAAGAATTGTCATTCAATGCTGTGACCTTGTTTTCCATAATTGTTAACAAAGATTACATCTCCTATTTAATTTGGAAATATCTGCTCCAAGTGCCACCTCTTCCTTCTTATTTCTCATAATCAGGGAAGATGCCTGACATCACAGCAGTTACCATAGCCAGGAGCTCAGGATTTCTAAACTTAATTAGCTTCTGTAATTTATGTTTCATCATTGACATATCCATCTTTAAATAGATCGAAGCCTATGCATATTTGAAATGAAATTTACACATTTAACAACTGAACAAGACCGTTCATTTTATAAAGAAATTCATTTATTCCTAATGAATGATGAAATACTATCTCAATCATTCATTAATTTAACCTTTCGCATCTCCTAGAAATCAACTTACAGTTGATAGGAGTGTACTAAGAAAGTATTATGTATGAAACTATTATACCTAATAGTTGATCAAAAGAATTACTATAATACTATTATTTATAAAACTATTATACCTAATAGTTGACCAAAGAAATTACTTCGATTTTAAACATTTCATTTCACCAAATTACTACAATATGAATATTAGACAAATTAAAAATAAAGAAAATTGGCATTGAGTTACTATTGCTCCATGAATCATTCTTTTGTAATTGCTCCTTAAATACACACCATGACTTATGAAAAGAAAACATTTCTAACACATTAAAACAGAACACCTTTTTCAAGATTGTATTCTTAAAACATTAAAACTAGAATATCATCTATAGGATGCAGAATATTTTACAAAAAAGGAAATCTGCCAAATAAAACTCTAATGAAAGAGGCTTAATCCCTCTTTTACTCTCTGGGGGTTAAGAGCCAAAGAATTATACAAATTTGAAAACTAGATATGTGTCCCTCTAGCACATTGCCAGTGTGTTTTGTGCTTGTGTGTGTGTTTGTATATGTGTGTGTGTATATGTGTGTGTGCATGCATGTATATGTGTGTGTGTGTGTGTGTGTGTGCGCGCGAGTGTGTGTGTGAGCAGATGCCTGTGTGTGGAGGGATATAGTGCTCATCTATTTGCCCCACTTTTTCTACCACTGCCATTTTGGTAGAAAAAGATTTGGTAACATGAACAACCAAAAGTGAACACAGGAAGTATAAGGCTCTGGAAGTATGTATTACTATTTACTACCTATTATATGGTTGAGGAGAAAAAAATGATAATTTATAAGGAGATTTTATCCTCCATTGATTTAGCTTCAGATAATTCAAGTTTATTTTACTTGCTGATATTCAAAAAATTGAATCAGACTGGCCCAGGTATTGATCATATTTAATTACTGTTGCCATCTATAATAATTCCTTTGAAGCTGGGTGCCGTGGCATATACCTGTAATCCCAGCAACTCAGGATGCTGGGGCAGGAGGACAGCCAAGTTCAAGGCCATTCCCAGCAACTTAGCAAGACACTATTTCAAAATGAAAATAAATAAATAAATAAATAATAAAAGTTTGTTTCTCAGTAGTTAAGCCCCCCTGAGTTCAATCCTTGGTACCAAATAATAAAAATAACAGTGATAATAATAATAATTCCTTTTATATTGAAATTCAGAATTTAGATGTTAAAATCATCCTGACTGAAGTTTTTGAATTTAAAATGTTACATTTAATCATTATAATACTGAGGACGCACTGAGCATGAACTAACAGCCAGGGTGTTTAAATCTCTTTCTGTATATAGTCTTATTTAATATTCACAGTAGTTCTATGAAAATTTTATTAATTTTAAAGCTACTTTTTAGATGATGACCCTGGGGCATTGAGAGGATAAACAAATTGTTCAAAATTTCTAAAGTGTGTGATGATGCAAGTGGTTAAGGTAGAGACCAAATTCAAGTCACTGTCATTCAATGCTCTGTTCTTCCATTTTCTTTAGATGAAGGTTTCTCTTTGAGGTTTCCTTTATCAGTCTTTCAAATTCACTAGCTTCTTTAGGATTTGGTATTAATTTTTGTATTTTGCTTCTACATTGTTACAAACTATCTTAAACTTCCCCCCTGCATTGCAAATTCAATATTTTGAATTTGATACAATTTAAATTTCCTTGATGATTTTCTATTTTCCTTGCTTTAGTTAAAATTTTAACTTCATTTTGAGTTATTTCCTCAAAAGTGGAAAGCAGATGCCTCCTCATTTTTTTAAGTTTCTGAATTGTCACCACCATCATTGTCCGTATTAGCATAATCACCATCACCCTGTTCCTTGTATGCTACACTTAGTCCTTTATCATCTATTCAGCATTCACTGTCTCACAACTTCATGTAGCAGGACTTCATTTCTATTGTGACTTTCCAGTGCCTTCAAGAAATACCTGCCAAAATTAATTCCAGTTTTACTGCATTTGCCTGGTTTTTGCTTCTTTTTACATGATACAGCACTTTATTGTTCAGAGATCCTTCAGTTGATCCCCATACTCCATTATTCCTGTACCTACTGCCATTTCCTATTTATAGTTATGATGTATTTCTACCTTGTTATTGTTTTTATTTGGTAATTTTAGTGAGATTCCATATGAGATGGTAAGAAACTTGCTTTTATGTCGCTATTGTTTTCCTAAAGTCAAAGTTATAAGTGATCTTGAAGCTTATTAAGATTATAATTAGATTGTACTAGACTTTTTCTTTTTCCTAACAATGGAACAATTTAGGAAGGTGATAATTCCCAATACTATCCCATAGTTTCAAATGACTTTTATGTATTTTCTTGTTTTCAATACATTGGATTGGTGAAAACTATTGTTTAAATTTTACTATCCCAGATAGAAGTAGAAAGAGTTGAATTAGTTAGCCAAAAATAAGCTGCAGTAATAAATAGACCCAAATGTATAATTTGTCAACAAGATAGAAATGTATTTGATTGCTCACATCAGGGCTTATATTGGTTCCTGTGTTTGGGGCAGAAGAACATGAAGGGTAGGAAACCTGTATTCAACATAATAATTTGAGAATTCATGCTAAAAGTAGCTCTAAATACTAAAATACTAAATACTAAAATACATGCTAGATTTTCTGGATGACCACAGATCAATAAGAGCAAGGAAAGTGTAGAACAGCACAGGAAGCCTTTTTTGGCCAGTTCTGAAAATGTTACATATTCTATCTGCTCATGATCTAGGAACCACAATTGACCACAACAGAGTCTGGGAAACATTATCTATTTGTTTTCCCAGAAAGAAACAAAATTTTGATAATGCAGTTGAATACCCATGGAGTTTTGTGCAGTCTCTTGGAAGTGAATCTCCTTATCTATGTGGGTGGCATGTCTATTTGCAGAGTCTGTGTTGAGATCAAGTGTCCCATTGAGTTTCCTTTATACTTCTAGCCTCAACCGTAGGAGTTTCTTCCCATGGGGCCTCCACATACCAAGATGATTTTCTTGGACAATGGATAAATATGGAACTACTCACTTCTAGACTCAGTTACTTCCAATGCTTTCATATTATGTATTGTTGTAACAGTAGAATTTCATTGATATCTGTTCTCAAACTTTTATGGATATTCCTTTGTCACAATTTAGAAATGGGCATTGGTTGTTTCTTAGAAAAAAAGTCCAACGTTTAAGAAAAAAAAATTAAATTCTTGGTTTTTCCCTCCACCAATCTTAAAAATGATAGCAGTTTAAACATTTTTACTGCATCATGTAAGTGAGGAATTAGGATAGAAATTTAGTAATGTGCTCTTATTTTGCTTTATTTGTTAAAAAATAATAAAGGAAGTTAATATTTCATGCAAATGCTATTCTTTTTTTAAAGTTGTTTGTTGTAGAATATTTTATGAATTGAAAAGAACAATAAAAACTTCATGCTTCTTTTTATTTATATTTTCACTTAGGTTACTTGTTGTTTTGCTTAAATTGACATGATCTTATAATCTATAACATAAATAAAGACTTCAAGTAATAATTTTATCTTCTAAAGACATGATAATATCCATAATTAAGAAAATTCACTTACAAAGTATCATTTGCAAAGAATGTAGGAGCCCTGTGATGCCATACTAAAGTAGATGATTTAATAAGCTGTGGAAAAAGACATGGGTTGAGTTGATAGGAAAACTACCTTCACAAAATAAGAAAAGTGAAGTGCTGTGACCCTCAGTTGTAGATTTGTGGACTTCTTAGTTAGGAGATTAATAATCTCTTCTGCCTGTATCTGGAGTCTGCTACTTCAAGATAAACAACAAAGTCTTTTGTTACAATATATAATGATGATTCAGATTCAACCTTTATAAATTCAACAGAGAGGAATTATATTCTGATATATTTTAAATTTTATCTCAGCAATAGAAAAAAGGTGATGAAACTTAAATTCAAAAGCTTTCTCCATTGGAAATTAACATGCATCATGTTTAAAAATTGTGTCATTTTTCAATATCAGTTAAAGCCACCGAGATTAAAATAATTCAAGATGTACTTTTACTTTAGGATTACTTCGAGGGTTTGGTGGATATGAAGAATGCTTTGTCTCTCTACTTCATCTGACCACTTTTTTATTTATTATCTAAATATCTCCCAAAGGATCACTCTGCAGGACATTGTAGAAATTCAGACAAAGAACTTTAAAATGAACCAAAGCTGAGGTCTCCTACATTCCCATAACACTTTAAATATAGCAACAAATCAACCAACTAGTTTTCTTTGACCTTTTCAGAGATTGGAAATGTTTTTCAAATCTCAGGTATATTTTGCTTCTAGGGACCTTCTTCCTTCTTCTTACACAACAGAGTGGGTGCACCAGCCTCATAAATCAGTTTGCTGACCATCTTTTTTTAAGGTTGAAACAAAACTAATCTTGAGTCAACTTACTTCTGTTCTTTCACTGTGTAATGTTTTAATTTCTGTGATCAGAAGCCATAAAGGATGTTTATAGTAGAATGAACCTAATAGATTAGGAGAAAGCCCCAGGGATATTATCTGACTGAATAAAAAGTTTTCTTGCTTATTTTAACATCCATTGTACCTGAGGAATCTTCCTTTCACTTCAAATAATTTAACTTTGTTAGGTGGGTTTTGTATACATAAATATTTGCAAATACCTGTATTCCTAACTAATGTTACATTTTCAACATAATCTCAATGTCATTTCCTTCTGAACCAGATAGATATGAAGAGTAAGAGATTCTAAGAGAAGAGTAAGAGATTCTAAGAGAGTTTAAAATGTTGAGTATTTCAAAAAAATAAAAGATGATAAATAAAACAGAAATCCAGATGCCATGCTAAACAGAAGTAAAATGTTTTAATTACAGACAAATACAAAACTCTTTCCAGGCTTATCACTTAGAAAGAAGACGACATCAATTAAATCTTTTGACCTCAGCAATTGTAACTTTGTCATTAGAAGATTGCAAAACAGAAACATAGATACTGACTCATTAGCATTAATATAGTATGTTTTATTTTATAAAGCTCTTCTAAAAATAGCAATTCTTTGCATTGGTTCATTTTATTATAAGAAGTTTAAAAGATAATAGAACTGAATGTCAGAAATGTAAAGCACACAATTAGGTCTTGAATCAAGATTATTTTTGACAGTCATTCTTTGGGTCATTGCAATATATTATATTGTCAATGCATTTCTCAAGAAAATAAGTAATTTTAACAAGTCAATTTAGGAATATCAAGTACAAACTAATACATCATAAGAAAATTATAGCAATGCTATGCTAGGATTGTAAGAAGGTAGAATTTCTACTCCATAAAAAACTACCAATAGAGATGGTCATATTTTCGTTCTGTCTAGAATTCAGTTAGGAAAAATCTGGGAACATAAAAAATGGAAAGGAGGACTTAAAAGCATTTACATGTATATCGAATTTTTCCTAAAGTAAAAGAACATGTACTTGAAAGCCAAAAAGATATTTGAATCTTGGAACTATTATAAATTTGGTGTACATTCATGGAGAATATATTTAAGCATGTTGAGTCTAAGTTTCTTTCCATTTTTAGCAGCAATGATAATAACATTTAACAATTATATTCTAGCAAATAATTATATGGTTTTACATTACTTCAGATACCATCAATTGCTATCAATTATTGTTGGTTTTTTCAATACTTTAGCAGCCTAGAAGTATATGGTTTGGTTACCATTATATACATTTCAGAATTCTATCTAAAAATACTGTCTATCATCAACTTAGGAATTTTGACTCAAGGTTCTCTCACTTCCCAGCTTCATGATCTTAATCAAGTTATTCAGTGTTTCTCAATTAGAGATTCCTGACCTTCAAAGAAGTCATAATATTTACCCTTAAATATGAATCAACATTATAATTCCACTTAAAATGGAAAAAAACACTGTAAGAGAATGTTACTCTTATCTATGGTATAATTTGGACATGGAATTTCATGTACTTAAAGACTTGGTCCCCAGTGTAGCAAGGTACAGAGGTGAGCCTTTTAGAAACTGATTGGATCACAAGAGCTCCAACTTCACCAGTGGATTCATCAATTTGATGGATTAATATTACAAAAGATTTATTGTACTGTGTGACCTAGTTGGAGAATTTAGTTCATTGAGGATGTGCCCTGGAATCTTGTTCCTCATCCCTTTCTCTCTCTCTTTGCTTCCTTGCTGTTAAGAGCTGAGTAGCTTTCCTCTGTCACTTCATTCCACCATGGATTCTGCCTCACTGTCGGCCCAATGAAGCCAGGTGACCATGGAGGGAAATCTCAAACATTAAACCCAAATGAACTCATCCTCTCTTAAGTTGTTTGTGTTGGATATTTTGGTCACAGTGAAACTGACTTATACAATCTACTGTCAAGAAAAAAAGTAGTTAGTGAGCAAAATAATAAAATTGAACTCATCAAACAGCTGAGATTTTAAGGCAACCAGGTAAAATGAATCCTAATGTTTAATTAACTCCTCTAAGTGTAAATAGAACAAATAGTTTTATTTTGAGCCAAATTAGAAGAGATGTGGCAGTCACGAAAGCAAATAGTAGCAGAAAAGCTGAACTTTTTACAGAGCTTTAAATTTCAAATGAGGTTATCCTGAGAGTTCTAAAGACTCATGTATCCTATACCAGTCTTCTGTTAAGATTCTTCATTAAATGTTCATAAAATAATCCAGTGAAAGGCAGAGGACCTGAGAAAGTTCTCTAATACCCGACAGTAGCACAGATGTGTGATACTAGGAGATCTTAGAAAATTCCATGAAACTCTGAGTCTTGCATGTGAATCAGGAGATTATCATCTGTCTTAGAGGGCAGCCACAAACTCCGTCTTATTTGGATCATACTTAAGAATAAATCAACCACTATCTGCCAATGGAAAAGAGCAGAAAACCCTCTGTTTACTTCAATTCCAGTAAAGGTCAGCAGCAATTGGGAATGTGGCGAAAATTCTGTCTCCTACACTTATTATCACCAAAAGGATTCTGCTGAAAAATAGGTAGAAAGCGTACTTGTGCCTGCAAACCTGCACAGAAAGAAAACAGATGTGTGTCTACATGGAAAGGAAGCCTCAAAACTCTCCAGATTTTTGGTTTCTCCTAAGAGCATAATGGAATTTCTATAAGGATCACATTAATTCTATTGATCAATTTTGTTGGAAATTGTATCATTAAAATAGTAAGTCTTATTACTTCTGAATCTGAATATGGTTTATCTTTACATTTATTGAGGTGCTTTATATCGCAACAACAGTTTTTAGTCTTGGGCATATAAGTCAGGCACATTGCTTATCAGATTTATCCTTAAGTATTTTGTACTTTTTCATGCTATTTTTTTTTTATTGGTCGTTCATAACATTACATAGTTCATAATACATCATATTACACAGTTTGATTCACGTGGATTATGAACACCCCCTTTTACCCCATATACAAATTGCTGTATCATATCAGTTTCCCTTCCATTGCTTGACATATTGCCTTTCTAGTGTCTGATGTATTCTGCTGTCTGTCCTATTCTCTACTATCCCCCCTCCCCTCCCCTCCCCTCCCCTCCCCTCCCCTTTTCTTTCTCTACCCCTTCTACTGTAAATCATTTCTTCCATTTGTATTATCTTGTCTTGCCCCTCCTTTCCTCTTATATGACATTTTGTATAACCCTGAGGATCGCCTTCCATTTCCATGCAATTTCCCTTCTCACTCCCTTTCCCTCCCACCTCTCATCCCTGTTTAATGTAAATCTTTTTCTCAAGCTCTTCGTCCCTACCCTGTCCTTGTTTACTCCCCTTATATCAAAGGAGTCATTTGGTATTTGTTTTTTAAAGATTGACTAGCTTCACTTAGCATAATCTGCTCTAATGCCATCCATTTTCCTCCAAATTCTATGATTTTGTCATTTTTTAATGCAGAATAATACTCCATAGTATATAAATGCCACATTTTTTTTATCCATTCATCTATTGAAGGGCATCTAGGCTGGTTCCACAGTCTTGCTATCGTGAATTGAGCTGCTATGAACATCGATGTAGCAGTGTCCCTGTAGCATGCTCTTGTTAGGGCTTTAGGGAATAGACCGAGAAGGGGAATAGCTGGGTCAAATGGTGGTTCCATTCCCAGCTTTCCGAGAAATCTCCATACTGCTTTCCAAATTGGCTGCACCAATTTGCAGTCCCACCAGCAATGAACAAGAGTGCCCTTTTCCCCACTTCCTCTCCAGCACTTATTGTTGTTTGACTTCCTAATGGCTGCCAATCTTACTGGAGTGAGATGGTATCTTAGGGTAGTTTTGATTTGCATTTCTCTGACTGCTAGCGATGGTGAGCATTTTTTCATGTACTTGTTGATTGATTGTATGTCCTCCTCTGAGAAGTGTCTATTCAGGTCCTTGGCCCATTTATTGATTGGGTTATTTGTTATCTTATTGTCTAATTTTTTGAGTTCTTTGTATATTCTGGTTATTAGGGCTCTATCTGAAGTGTGTGGAGTAAAGATTTGTTCCCAGGATGTAGGCTCCCTGTTTATCTCTCTTATTGTTTCTTTTGCTGAGAAAAAACTTTTTAGTTTGAGTAAGTCCCATTTGTTGATTCTATTTGTTAACTCTAGCGCTATGGGTGTCCTATTGAGGAATTTGGAGCCCGACCCCACAGCATGTAGGTCGTAGCCAACTTTTTCTTCTATCAGATGCCATGTCTCTGATTTAATATCAAGCTCCTTGATCCATTTTGAGTTAACTTTTGTGCACGGGGAGAGATAGGGATTCAGATTCATTTTGGTGCAAATGGATTTCCAGTTTTCCCAGCACCATTTGTTGAAGATGCTATCTTTCCTCCATTGCATGCTTTTAGCCCCTTTATCAAAAATAAGATAGTTGTAGTTTTGTGGATTGGTTACTGTGTCCTCAATTCTGTACCATTGGTCCACCCGCCTGTTTTGGTACCAGTACCATGCTGTTTTTGTTACTATTGCTCTGTAGTATAGTTTGAAGTCTGGTATCGCTATACCGCCTGATTCGCACTTCCTGCTTAGTATTGTTTTTGCTATTCTGGGTCTTTTATTATTCCATATGAATTTCATGATTCTTTTATCGATTTCTACAAGATATGCTGTTGGGATTTTGATTGGCATTGCATTGAACTTATATAGGACTTTTGGTAATATCGCCAATTTGATGATGTTAGTTCTGCCTATCCATGAGCAGGGTATATTTTTCCATCTTCTAAGGTCTTCTTCTATGTCTTTCTTTAGGGTTCTGTAATTTTCATTGTATAAATCTTTCACCTCTTTTGTTAGGTTGATTCCCAAGTATTTTATTTTTTGGGGGGATATTGTGAATGGAGTAGTTGTCCTCATTTCCGTTTCGGAGGATTTGTCGCTGATATACAGGAATGCCTTTGATTTATGCGTGTTGATCTTATATCCTGCCACTTTGCTGAATTCATTTATTAGCTCTAATAGCTTCTTTGTAGACCCTTTTGGGTCTGCTAGGTATAGAATCATATCATCTGCAAATAGTGATAATTTAAGTTCTTCTTTTCCTATTTTTATGCCTTTAATTTCTTTCGTCTGCCTTATTGCTCTGGCCAGTGTTTCGAGGACTATGTTGAACAGAAGTGGTGAGAGAGGGCATCCCTGTCTTGTACCAGATCTTAGAGGGAATACCTTCAATTTTTCTCCATTCATAATGATGCTGGCCTGTGGCTTATCATAGATTGCTTTTACAATGTTGAGGTATGATCCAGTTATCCCTAATTTTTCTAGAGTTTTGAACATAAAGGGATGCTGTACTTTGTCGAATGCTTTTTCTGCATCTATCGAGATGATCATATGGTTCTTATTTTTAAGTCTATTGATGTGGTGGATAACATTTATTGATTTCCGTATATTGAACCAACCTTGCATACCAGGGATGAATCCTACTTGATCATGGTGTATAATTTTTTTGATATGTATTTGAATCCGATTCGCCAAAATTTTATTGAGGATTTTTGCATCAAGGTTCATTAGAGATATTGGTCTGTAGTTTTCTTTCTTTGAAGTGTCTTTGTCTGGTTTCGGAATCAGGGTGATGTTGGCCTCGTAGAATGAATTTGGAAGTTCTCCCTCTTTTTCTATTTCCTGAAATAGCTTGAAAAGTATTGGTGTTAGTTCCTCTTTAAAGGTTTTGTAAAACTCTGCTGTATACCCATCCGGTCCTGGGCTTTTCTTAGTTGGTAGTCTTTTGATGGTTTCTTCTATTTCCTCTATTGTTATTGGTCTGTTTAGGTTGTCTATATCCTCCTGGCTCAATCTGGGCAGATCGTAAGACTCAAGGAATTTATCTATGCCTTCACTATCTTCTATTTTATTGGAGTATAAGGATTCAAAGTAATTTCTGATTATCTTCTGTATTTCTGTAGTGTCTGTTGTGATATTGCCTTTTTCATCCCGTATGCTAGTAATTTGGGTTCTCTCTCTTCTTCTCTTCGTTAGCATGGCTAAGGGTCTGTCAATTTTATTTATTTTTTCAAAGAACCAGCTTTTAGTTTTGTCAATTTTTTCAATTGTTTCTTTTGTTTCAATTTCATTAATTTCAGCTCTGATTTTAATTATTTCTTGCCTTCTACTTCTTTTGCTGTTGTTTTGCTCTTCTTTTTCTAGGATTTTGAGATGAAGTATGAGATCATTTATTTGTTGGTTTTTTTTTGAGGAATGAACTCCAAGCAATGAATTTTCCTCTTAGAACTGCTTTCAATGTGTCCCAAAGATTCCGATATGTTGTGTCTGTGTTTTCATTTAACTCTAGGAATTTTTTAATTTCCTCCTTGATGTCTTCTAATACCCATTGATCACTCAGCAACCTATTGTTCATTCTCCAGGTGATGCTTGATTTTTCCTTTCTTCTTTTACCATTGATTTTCAGTTTCATTCCATTATGATCAGACAAGATGCATGGTATTATCTCTACCTCTTTGTATTGTCTAAGAGTTGCCCTGTGACATAGTATATGGTCTATTTTTGAGAAGGTTCCATGTGCTGCTGAGAAAAAAGTGTAGCAACTTGATGTTGGGTCGTATAGTCTATATATGTCAATTAAGTCTAGGTTGTTAATTGTGTTATTGAGTTCTATAGTTTCCTTATTTAACTTTTGTTTGGAAGATCTGTCCAGTGGTGAAAGAGGTGTGTTGAAGTCTCCCATGATTACTGTATGGTGGTCTATTAGACTCTTGAACTTGAGAAGAGTTTGCTTGATGAACACGGCTGCACCATTATTTGGGGCATATATATTTATGATTGTTATGTCTTGTTGGTGTATGGTTCCCTTGAGCAGTATGAAGTGTCCTTCTTTATCCCTTTTGATTAGCTTTGGCTTGAAATCTATTTTATTAGATATGAGTATGGACACTCCTGCTTGTTTCCGTGGTCCATATGAGTGATATGATTTTTCCCAACCTTTCACCTTCAGTCTATGTACATCTTTTCCTATCAAATGCGTCTCCTGTAGACAGCATATTGTTGGGTCTTTTAAATGGCATTTCATGCTATTTTAAATGGCATTGCATTTTTGTTTTCAATATCCAACTATTAGTTGCTTATGTATAAAAGTGTACTTGATATTTTGGTAGTAATTTGTATCACTCCACTCTACCAATCTCACTTTGTTTTAGAACCTTTTGTTTTAATTTTTTTATTTGTTGAGATATTCAACGTAGATCATCATGTCATCTGTGAATGAAGATAGTTTACTTTTTCCTTTACAATTTGGTTGCCTTTTTCTTCACTTGGCTTATTGTAACAGGTGAAATCTTTAGCACTTCATAGAAGGGGCCAGAGCATCTACCTTTGTTGTCTTTGGTCTTAGGAGGAAAGCATACCAACTTTCACCATAAAGTATGACATATTTTATAGATAATTACTTTGGGGGTTGATGATGTTCTTTTCTATGTCTGTTCACTGACAGGTTTTGCAGGTGTCACTGTTAGATGTCCTACAATAATTTTTCTGGATTTATTGTGTTGAACATGTGGCTTATCTTTGATAGTATACTTTTATGGAGAACCATGTTGATTAATTTATGAAAGTGCAATCACCCTTACATTCCAAATATAAGTCTCAGTTGGTATATTTTGCATTTTATTTGAAATATTTCTATTTGTTAATGAAGTATATTGGTGTAAGGGTTTTTATGTAAAAATATTTAACATTTCTGGTCTCATAAATAATTTGAAGTATTCTCTCTTCAGTTTCCTGAAAGATTTTACATATAATTAGCATTATTTCCTTAAATAAATTTTTGGTAAAATTCCCTAATGAATTCATTTAGGGCAAATGTGTTCTTTCAAGTTAAGTGGTTGTGTCTTTCAAAGAGGTAGTGTCTTTTGAGGAATTTGTCCTTTATATCTATCTTTCAAATTTACTGACACAAAATTCTTTACAGTAATTTTTTCTTCCTTGAATATTATGGAATCTGTACTGATACAAATAAACTGTCTCGTTGCAGGTATTGACAATTTGTGTTTTAACTTTTTTTTCTCAAATTCCAATTTGTCTGAATGTAATTTTTTAGAACAGTCCCTAATGATCCTATGAATTTTAAAAATATCTGTGGTGAATTTTAATTTTTAATCTCTAATTCTTTTGATTTGAGTGTTTTCTTTCTCCTTTTGACTAATTTTGCTAAGAGTTTATCAGTATTGTTTACCATTTCAATTATCCAACTCTTTATTGCATCAATCCTTTGTACTGTTTTGTTATTCTGCATTTCATAAATTTCTGCTCTGATGCTAATTATTTCCTTTCTTTTACTAGTTCTGGACATAGTTTATTCTTAGTTTTCTTCTTATTATTGTTTGGTACCAAGGATTGAACAATTCCAGCCCTTTTTAAAATATATTTTATTTTGAAACAGGATCTCACTGAGTTGTTAGGTCCTTGCTAAGTTGCTGAGGCTGGCTTTGAACTCATGATCCTCCTGCCTCAGCCTCCCAAGTCATTGGGATTACAGGCATGTACCACCACACCTGGCTTATTCTTACTTTTCTTGAACCTTGAACATTAGATTTGCTTATTTGGGATCACTCTGCTGTTGTAGTTAATGTGTGCCCACAACGCTACAAACTCTCCTCTTAGAACTGCTTTTGTAGTGTTTCAGAGATTCTGACAAGTTGTCCTCTGGTCTTGTGTGTTTCTAAATACTTAATTGTATTACTGATAACAAATATATCTCTATTCTTATACTTTTAATCAATTTCTGTTTTTAATATATTGTCATCAGCATATAATATAGTCTTGATTTTTAATATACATTCTGGCAATCTTTGCTTTCACTGAGTTAATTAGTTAATTAATAATTAATATCACAAGTGATAGAGTTGAGTTTAAATTTATCACCTTATTTTTGTGTATGATTTGTTTTCTAAAACTATATAACTTTGACAATTTTTACATTTTCATTCTCCATATGTTTTGAAAATATTTCTATTTGTCACTAAATTCAGGCAATTTGGCTGATAGGCTTTAGTGTAGTTTCATGGGCTTTGTGTTTGTTGTAATTCTTAAATTTGTGAGTTTATAGTTTTCATCAAGTTATAAATATTTCAATCATTGTAAATATTTTCATCAGAATTGTAAATATTTATTATTTTTTTCCTGTTCTCCCCCGTCCCTTTTCAGGGACTCCTATGTTTCTTGCATTTTCCCCACTTTATTTTACAGTTAAACTTGATACTCTCTCCTCTCAAATAAGTAGTTGGTTTAGATTGTTCTCTCAGATCAAGACCATAATATGTGGTTTTTTGCTTGCATCTTCTCTTTAAGAGTGGTTGATGTAAATCATGATCTGACTTCTTGGTTTAGTCAATGCTAGATGGTATTTTCTGCCTAATTTGGTCTTAGCCTATATTTTGCTGGATGTGTTGCACTGTAGTTTATACTACATGTAGGTTTTTATTGTGCATACCATAGTGTTTCATGCATAATCACCTCAACCATAATTAGGGCATTTGTTTTCAACTAAGAAAACTTCATGGGCTTGCATCAAGAGACTATATGAAACTCTGAGTCCTCTCTTTGTTATGTTATATGAGAACAAAAGATTGCTTAAATTAAACTTGAATATTCATTTGCCAAACCATTATGTCCCATCAAATTTATTTTTAAGTAGCTCATCCCCAAATCAATGAGAGTATAGAAACATTTCAAACCAGAGGTAGATTGTCAGTGCTTTCTGTGCTTAGATTTCTCATCAATCAAAATAATATACATATATACTCTAGGACATTAGTTTGGAGATAAAATTTGGAAGATTCTTCAATTCAGGAGATTCTTCACTTCCCTGCCACCTTATTCTTTATAAAACCGTTTGGTAGGATACAAAAAAAAAATTATTTTTCTTCCTTTTCTATTCTAGCAAGACCTTAAAGAGTAAACATAGGGTTTTCTATTTTCTCTATGTCATATTATTCTTTATGAATACATTAATTGAATGGAGTACATGTACCTTCATGCCTTTATTTAAGGTATGGGCTTATAAGAGAGACTGACTCAGAGACAAAGGAATATGAATCAGATGCTATGAAAGAACACTATACCTGCTCTCATCTAAGAAAATTAAATTGTGTACACATTAAAACTTTTGCATCCTCAATATTAATCTCTAAAACAGACAATTAGAATAAATTATTCCAAGTGTGTCTCATTTTATGATGCAGAGAGAAGTTTATTGGAAGCTTTTATCAGAATTCTAAATTCATACTGATTTATGTGAAACACTAACACAGCCAGCTGTGCAGATTGTTCTCCACAGCAAATGCTTTTGTAGGATACAGGAGAAATTAACCAACCTCCTAGGGGAGATGACACATATAAATGTGATCCCTTGAAGCCATTTGATCAATCTGATCTTATTCATTCAAGACAACACTGAATAAAAAATTGGGGGAAACATCATTAGGGAAACCTTCTGAGACTCTGAAAATGTGGAAGTTGTAGCTGATATTTGGTGTCTCAAACCACCATGAGAGTAAGAATGGGGATATGATGACTGTGGCAAACTAATGTGCCTTTCATTCAGTCCCAAGTTGCCTCCCTTTAGATGCTTCTGATGTAGTGGTGGAATTCTTGCAACTATGCCTCAGTGGACTACCATATATATGGAATTTGACATTTTTCTCTCCTTTAGTTCTGTTTCGCCAATGCATAAAATTAAAGTTATACCATTAATGTGCCTTGTATGTTATTACACTAACACTGTCAGAAGTACCCAGGGTACTGTTCATTTTCCCTGATGTTTGCCTCAAGGCAACCTAGTCTTGCTTCCAACAGCCTCCTGGTTTCTGCTGTATGCCGTATCTCTTGACAAATACACAGCAGATGACTGTAAAACTGAGCATGCCTTAAGCCTTTTATGTCCCATAGAGTTGGAAGATAGACACTGTTTTGTTTTTTTTCCCCAACTGCTTTATTACAGCATGCTCTAATCCCAGGAATCAAGTATGAATCCATGGGACTTTTCCAGATGCCAAGCCCAGTGAGAGACACTAGGCTGTGTTGAAAATCAATGTTCCCCTCTAACTCTTGCCACTGTTTCTGACTATGATTTTTGACAATCTTCTCTTAGAGTCCATTCTTCAGTGAAAATCTTTTCAGTTGCTTTTACCTACCTTAACGCTGTCCCTTGTACAAGTCCAGAATCAGCCAAAAGTTTAGAAAAAATATATTAACCAAATTGGAGAACACTGGAAAAATAACAGGCTTCCAGTAACAGAAAAATCAAGCATTCTGATTTTTTCTGTTAGTATTTCAGTTATTAGTAAGTCATAATGAGTCTTCATAAAAGAAACTCCATCTCAAATATCCAGCATGAAATTACAGCCATATACTAAGATTTCTAAAATCAAGGCACTGTGACCTCCTTTTCTCGATTTTTATATTCAAGAGTCTCATCCTTTTGTGTTCCTTACCTCAATGCTAGCAGAGAATTCCAGTGTAAACTGATCAGCATTTATTGAGTACTATGACATGTTAGGCACCTTGGGCAGTTCTTCTACAGTTCTTAACTAGCCATAACTTCCCATGATGTTACCTTCATCCATTTTCATCTTAGCATGGAAGAAACTTAAAGTTTATTTTTCTTGTTCACAGAAAGATAGAATTCAACACCTGACATATTGAGAAATGTGTATTAGAGGTGTCAGTGCAATACCATTCCCGGTACATTGGTCTCATCCTCCTTTGAATATTACCATCAAGATTAATTGAACGGAGTACATGTAAGTGAAGACAATCATAAATCTAAAAGCAATGACACTGTTTCTTTCATTTTGGCTCTGACTAGGCTTCCATTTGATCATATAATGGGGAGAGATAACCTCACCAAACTAGATGTACCCCTACTTTTCTCCCTCACTAGCTACATGATAGATACATTTCCAACATGGAAACTCAATCCAAAGAGAAAATGATGCGAAGAGAGAGAGGAACTTATAAGAGTAGAAGGAAGTGGAAATGTCACACAGACACACGAAAATCTCAACTACATGGAAGATGATTGGAACTTCACTAATTTCAGCAGATAGATAAATCAGTTCAGGATGACAGCCCAATTACCGTAATGGACCCACATAAAAACTTTATATTTTTGGAAGATGGAAAAAAAATTTTGTAAAATGAGAAACTCTTATTTCCCCTTCAGTTTCCAGAAGCTAGTAACACTTGGATTTTCTTCCAGCTTAATTTGAAAGACCTGAAAAGCCATTTTAAAGCAAATTAGAGATTTACAATTACTAAATAGTTAAAATGGGTGGCCAAATTATGTCATAGCACACAACTTGTACTTCAAAGCTGCCTGGTGCAAAAACCAATTCTCTCTCTCTCTCTCTCTCTCTCTCTCACACACACACACACACACACACACATGCACCCATACACACACATGAACGCACACCCACACCCACACACACATAACCCCTATGCACACACACACACCCCAAGCACGTGTTTCTGAAGAAGTTTTGATGAACAAGCTCAGTGTTTTTTTTCAATAAATGCCAGGAAGCTCTACTTGTCTACAACATGAACAAAAATTCATAAGTATGAAGGTGAGATGAACAAGGGAGGGATGAAACAAGGAAAAATGTTCCCCAAACCCTGCAATCTTTGCCATTCTCACAAACTCTTTCATAGTAGTACTTGTGTATATAATATATAACATGCATTATTATATGTAAGACAAATATTTGTTGTTTCCTTTATAAATAACAAATATGCTGGCATTCTCCTCTTGAAATATGTATTCTACTTACTGTGAATTTTCCTTTCAAACATTTACCAAGTTCCAGATCTGACTTTTCCCAAGATACCCAAAGTCTGCTCCAATTGTGTATATGTGTTCTCTCTTTGAATTCTCTGAAACCCCATAATTTTAATAACATTACATAGGATTGTAGTCCTATTTTCAATTCATTTTTTAAAATCCATGTATTGTTTTCATTGTTCATGGTATTTATCCATGTGATTGTCTTCTCCTTATCCCTATAGTCTCCTGTTTTGCCAACTACTTCTCCTTGTTCTTCTTCAAAACTTGGCATTAGTTCTATGACCAGAATAGAAAAGATTGAATACCTTGATTGTTTTGTCCTAGAAAAATATAGATATAATATAAAAATAATTTAAAAAATATCTTCGGCACATCCTGGATAGAATACAAGGGTGAAAAACTTTTGGTGGTGAAGGCCATGTTCCCTCTCATCTTTTCTCTTTATCCCAAATATAACTATTTTCTTGGTAACAAAAACTATCATCCACTGTGTAAGGGGAATCTAATAAGATTCTCCATTTAATGTTGAGAGCCCAAAGAATTTAACCAATAGTACAAAATGAAGAATCTGAAGTGTAAGAACAAATGAGAAAAATAATACACTGTACAAAAGGCAAATACAAGAAATATAAATATGTGATGGCAGAAAAGCTATGAAGAAATTTATAACTATAAGCCCTTAATAGGATTAAAGGCCATAGCATAGTAACTGTGTAGGCCTATAAACCTCAAGTAAAGTTGTTTTGTGTTGGCAATGCCTTTAGGTGGCAGGTAAAATCAAATAAAATATCCACACCTCTGTCAGGAATCAAAAATTTATTCACCAAAAAATAAAAATGCAAAGTCAAAATCATAAGACACAGAATGAGAATCAGCTAACTAACCAACAGATGAAAAAAAGAAGGTAAAATATTCAAGTATTAGAATTATAAAACTCAAAACGCAATATAGTTCTGTATAGTATGTTTAAAAACATAAAATAAATGATTAATAATATGGGGAGTTTAACTAGCAAGTTAAAAATTTAAGATATCCAACAATGGGATCCTAATTAGAACAAGTTATACTCCATGCATGTATAATATGTCAAAATACATTCTACTGTCATGTATAGCTGAAAAGAACAAATACAAAAAAAAATGTGAAAAGAGAAATTAGAATAAAACATCCAAAAACTGAAAACAAAATTGATGAATTAGGATGTAGAGCTAACATTGAAGGTTAAAGAGATGAAGAATTGTACACTATTGAAGAGCTATTAAGATTCATATGGAACCCTGTGGGAGATCTAGCATAAACATTATTGGAATTCTTACAATAAATAGTGAAGAGAATTTGGAACAGAAGAATTTTTAAGAGATTATGACTAAAATATTCAAGAAAATGCAAATAACATCAATTCTAAGAAATCCAACACAGTCCAAACAAGATAAATAAAAAAAAGATATCCAGACACAAATGTCACACAGTCAACAAACACAATTCCAAAGGGGAAAAAAAAGAGAAAAATATTTAAAACAGGGGGTTAAGGCAAATCATAAAAACAAATTAGAATATCAATTAGACTGACAGCTGACCTCACAGCAGCCACAAATTCCAGAGTACGATGGAAAATTATTATTAATATGTTGAGAGATTAAATTTACTGTTACCTTATACCCAGAAAGTGATTTTTGATAAATAAATAGAAAATAATACCTTTTAAACCAGCAAAACTTAAGGCGTATTATAACCCTTCTCCATTGATAAAATAAAACTCTCTAAAGAAAATTCTAAGAGGTTTACTCAAGGGTGCCAATTCTCCATCCAAGGGTGAACTTTGTCCCACATAGGACTTTTGACAATACATAGAGTTATCATTAGTTGTCCCAATTGAGAGGAAGGTAGTACTGCTATCTTGTGAGTAATGACCATATCTGGCTACTAACCATTCAACAGTGTACGGGACAACATTCCCAGCAAAGAATTATCAGGCCCACAATGTCACTAGTATTGAGGTTAAGAAACTCTAATTAGGGACTGCAAGGCAGACTTAGTGAAGTGTGATATACAAAGAGGAGTATTAGATAAATATCATTGGAAAATAAACAGATCAATCTTAACCAACTTAGTGTTATAGTTTGAGAGATGAAAATAAAGTTTATCATTTGCTTTTCCATATGCCTAATGGTATCATCAATTAAAAGTGATCAACAACAACATGAATTTAAAAAAAATTAGTTTAAAAGCTTTCAAGTCTTTTGTGTTGTTTTTTTAAGCAGGAAACTGGAGAAATTAAATAGCTTTAGACATCATTAATATAGCAAGGTAGAATAGTTAAGGGTTACAACTTAGAGTAAAAAAACAGGGGAAAGTGGCAGAAGAAAAATATCTAAAGGAAGGCACAAAACAAATAAATAAACAAAACAGAAAAAAAGACAAAGCACCATTGGACCCCCTCAAATAAAACTTTTTAAAGATGCCTAGATTTGCATTTTCTTTCTAGTCTCCTCAAAGACCATTCACTAGTTGACCTATTTCAGTTTCCCAGATTTTTTTCATTACAACAGAAATGATCATCATGTCACTTAAAGTAATGGGCAATCTACCATCTTCAGCTTATCTGACTTTTAAATTACATTTAAATTACATTTGCATCTTTGCCTAATCCCTTTTTTGAACAGTGTCTTCCTGTGTATTCACATTTCCCTGTCTTTCTCTGAACTCCCTTTCTGCACTTTCTCAGTTTAACTTCTCCTGAAGGCTGATTGCTACACAAGCTCATCCACTTTCATGGTTTCAGTTATCACCAATTTGTTGAAACTTTTTTTTTCACAATACCTTTATTTTATTTAGTTATATGTGGTGCTGAGGATTGAACCCAGGACCTCACACATGCTAGGCAAGTGCTCTACCACTGAGCCACAACCCCAGCCCTTGTTGGAACTTTTAAGTATATATTTCTAAGTCAGATTCCTATTCTAAGTTCTAGGTCAATATATCATTTTTAGTCTAACTTCTTTATTTGTATGGATTTTAAAGACATCAAAATCAACATGTCTAAAATGCAATTCATTAACTCTTCTCTCTCTCAAATCTGATCAAATTATGATTAATATTTTAGTCATAATCTCTTAAAAATTCTTCCTTTTCCAAATTCTCTTCACTATTTATTATAAGAATTCCAATAATGTTTATGCCAGATTTTCTTTTTTTGCCTTAGTAGAGTAACATAGTGTAATAATCTAGGCCCTTAGGATTCATAACTGACCCTCCATTGTCCTCATTCCTCATACTGTGATCAAATTCTGCCAACACTAGTTACAAATGGCACCAAAAGGAGGCCTTTGGGATTTAAATTACACTTTACAATAATGTTCAGCAATATCTCCATCTGTTCTAAACAAATATACCATCTAAATAAAACAGTTCTTGCTACTGCAAACTTAGCTTCAAGTTAAATCTTCCTGGGACTTAATTGCTTCAGTTAAGTCTCTATCATAAAAATTCTAATGTCACCATTGACTCTCTTAACTATCTTTCAAATCCCTTCTCTATACTGAAACTCCAAAATCTAAAAACAATTCAAACAATTCAAAAACTATCCTGTCCTTTTTCCTCTTAAAATCCTTCACTAGGAAAAAAAAAAAAAAAAAAGAAGAGGAAGAAGAATCCTTCACCAAATCCCCACTGCTTTTAGAAAGAAAAAAAATAATCTCAAAAATTAGCATACTATATGCACATACTATATGCACATAATATGTAACACTAGCCTAGACTCTAAAGACATCACTAATTTTAAATTTGTGTCTCTCTGCTTCTGACTTTATGACTCAACCACAGCAAACCAGTTTTCAGAATTTTAAATTTGCTGTTCTCTGCCTACATTAAACAATTCATAATCTCAGATGGGATAGGCACTAAAAGTTCTACCATCAACTGGTCTGTAAAATTTTAAAGAAGACTTCTTTAAATCCCCCATATGAGTCATTATTTCCATTATAAGCACTCTTATCATGTCTTTTTTACTTTTTTATGGAACTTTTTAAAAATTCTATACATATAATTGACTAATATTTTCCCACTAAGTGGTAAACTCCCTGAATTAAGGGATATGTCTGCTCTACTTACTATAGACTCAATGCTTAACAAAATGCCTTTATAGATTAGATTTACCTACTCATTCTCTTTTTATACTTCCAATGCCAGCTTGTCTCATAAGTAGCTACTTTGAATAAACAATTCCCCAAAACAAATAATGATAATAATTACTGTTATTATTAATAGGCAGGGGACCATTGATATTTATGTTCAGGGGAAAAAGTCTCTAATGAAAACATAATGTTCTATAACACAAGACTGTCAGAAGATGCACTCAATTTAAATTAATAAACAAAATACAGTTTCTCACTGTGAAACATAGACTCTTGCAGTTTTACTGCAGGGACAAAGAGTACTTTCTTTATATTTGCATAATAAAAGGACTCACTGAAATGTATCTTCCCAGAACAAAGGAACATTATGCTGGAGAGGTAAAATTCTGTTTTAATATAGAAGGCAGATATTGGTGGAAAATTTTAAGTTCTTTCTCAAATATCAGCCTTCACCCATCCTTTCACCTATTAGTCCTTCACAGAGGGTCTCCTAGTGAGTATGTATAAATGTGTATTCATATGTATGTATTTTTTGATGAGTGTATATGGGTTTGAGAATTATGTCTTTTATTATGTATGAGTACTGTATGTTATGTGATTGTATATGTGCTTGTGTTTGGATATGGGTATGTGTATACTGCTTGTGTCTGTGAGTCAGTTTATCATTTCTGTGACCAACACCTGACAAGAACAACCTAAAGAAGGACAAGTTTATTTGGGGCACATGATTTCAGAGGTTCAGTTCAGAGTCAGCTGACTCCAATGTTCTGGGGCTGAGGTGAGGCAGAGCATCATGGCAGAAGGATGTAACATAGGAGAGCTGCTCAACTTATGGTAGCCAGGAATCCCGTTGTTAAGTGAGGAGCCAGGGACTAAATATATTCTCCAAGGATATGTTCCCAATGGTCTACTACCTCCAGCTACACCTCACCTGCGTACAGTTACCCCCTAGTACCCCTATTCAAATTATTATTCTATCAAGTGGATTAATCCACTGATGAAGTTATGGTTCTCATTATTACTTTAAAGACCAATTTCTAAACTTTTCTGCATTAGGGATGGTGGATTCAAAATATGAGCTTTCCAGGAGGAATTTCTAGAACCAAAACTATAACAAATATGTTCAAATGGATCTGCTGTAAATAATAACATAAAGATTATTTATAGGTATTAAGGTTCTTGTTACCGTTCTCTGTTAAAAAGTTCTTTAAAGTGATCATGTATTGCTTAAAAAGTAAAGTAAAATAAAACCAAACATTAAAATTCATATCAAAAAATTTTATAAGTTCATTAGGTAAAAGTTTCATTAGGTCAAAGTCAATTGGCTTGGATAATATTTAAATAGCAATAGAACAACTTCTATCTCCTGATCTCCTTTAGCAGCTAGACTCCTTTCTTGGAGAAAAGCCTCTAATGCTCTCTTTCACTGAGGAAAATTCTGAAATTTATATTGGTAGAATTCAGTTCCTAAATTATCTCAGAAACCATCATTCTTAATTTACCATTGCAAACATTTAAAACTTCTCAATTTTCCTTCCTGTTCTCTCTTGGAGTTTTGCATGCTACTTCATTAATGTGAGCGTATCAATAGGCAAATACACACTATCTCAGTGAATGGGCAACTTGCACTTTCTATGAACTCTATAAATAAATTGGTTGACTATGTATTTCCCCATAGACTCAGCATCCTTAGCAAAAGCCAAAGACTCTTAACTTTATCCTCTCAGTTTTTCACTGTGTCAGCTAAAACTGCTTTGTGCCTTGGCTTTACTACAACACTAACTCCTCATTCCACAAAAGGCAGAAGGCTCCACCTCTTATGTTTTCTTCATTGAGGCTTCTTAAAGAAGCCTGGAGCAACTGGGATTCATAAGGGATCACAAGGGATTATAAGGGATCTATATCTTGCAAAATTGTCTTTATTTTAAAATTTTTCCTGCCTCTACTTCTGGAGTCAAAGACTGGATTAACTTTGTATACTGTTGAAAAAGTTAAAAAAAAAAAAAGCTAAGCTTCTATTTGCTGTTTTTCAACCTTCACTTTTAGTGAAACATTAGAATCTAGAAATTATATGTATATGTAAATTATAAGTATATAATCGCTTAATTTACATAATTATATGTATGTGTGTATATGTATGTACAAGCTATAGTTTCTTAAATTCCCCTGGAGAATTTAAGACAAGAGATCAAACTTAGTTTTTTTCAACAAAATCACCTGAAAATGAAGAAAACTGATGTTTTTTTCTAAAGTCTTAAATTCTAAATGATGGAAAAAACAAGAAACTAGAAGAGAAAATCATAAGAAAAATGGAAATTAAAAATCATATGGACAATTGATACTTGTTAACTAATAAAGAATTTGTTCTTTGTTCCTGGTTTCAGACAGGGAAATTCTCAAACACTGGGAATTTCCCTAGTGATAGAATTGTCTTTGTTATTCATGACACTTTGGATCACCACTGAGTTTAGGTTAATAAGGTGATGCATGGTGATCCCTAGATAATTTCATGATGGGAGCTGGTCACTCAAAAGACCAAAGACTAAAGGATTGAGACTGCGAGTTACCTGACTTCTGAGGAGGATAAGGACAGTAAATTGAGTTGGATGAGATGGCTAATGATAAATCATGCCTACATGATGAAATGCCAATAAGATTACTGGTTGATGAACACATCTATGTGTACAAGGGTGATATATCCTGATTCCACGAGGAGACAGCACAGTGTTCTCTGTTCAGGACCCTGCCACACCTTGTCTTAAGCATGTCTTCATTTGACTGTTTCTGCATTTATATTCTTTAATAAAATTGCAATTAAATGCATAGCACCTTCTAGGTTCTGCAAGTCATTTCAGTGCAATGTAGAACCTGAGAAGATTATAGGAACCTCACAAATTATAGGCACTAGAAGAGATATGAGAATAGGCTAGAAACCTCTTGAACTCGTGGACGATTTCTGAAGTGAGGGCAGGCTTGTTGTACACTATGACTTTTATCTTGTGGGGTCTCTACCAATTCCATGTGATAAGTGTC
Organism: Urocitellus parryii; assembly: GCF_045843805.1. Lineage (NCBI taxonomy): Eukaryota > Metazoa > Chordata > Mammalia > Rodentia > Sciuridae > Urocitellus > Urocitellus parryii. Next base: position 168,807,180 of record NC_135535.1, on the reverse strand, counting down.
AGAATTTAATTACAGCATACCCAGTTGGGTTTGGTGTCAGAATAGTACCTTTCAGTACAGTAGTATTTAGTTGGTCCTGAATTGCACACTTATTATTTTTTTTTCTGCATTTTAACATGTTCAAAAATTGAAATGCATTTTACAGTTGATGGTATGACATCCATTAAATGACACTTTTTTGGTATGTCATATATTAAATGGTAGTTTTTTCTTTAATGGAATATAAATTAAATGATGGAATTTACAACAGAAGTTAAGATTTGAGGAAATACTAAAAGTAACTAAGCAATACTCTTCGAAAACCTACTTCTCTTAGAAGTCAGGGAAGGTAAAAACACATCTTACTCATAGAAAATCATTAAAACTCATAAAATTCATGTGCTTTTGAATTTGAAGATAAAAGAGGTATAGGATTAAAATAATAATAATGAGGAAAATCAATTTTAGACACAGTCAAGAACAAGTCTATTAGGAAAAATGTGGGGGTGGGGGAGTTTTAAGTTACCATGTTCAACTTGAATTATGAATGTTAAGACCATAACTCCAGCCTGCTGTTGCCTCTGAGTTTCCAGAATGCTGCCAGTAGAAATGTTACATTCTAAGCTAAGAAAACATACTCTTTGGTTTATTTGATAAGCATAAGATAAAGATTCTGACAGGAAAGTTCTCTTTAAAATATGCTTTCTAGATCAGTACAAGACATTGTGGATAGCCCTGGCTTGCATCTGTTAACTTCATGTAGTAATTAATCGCGCCACCTTTTACTCTCCAAGTAGTACTGGTTTCAGCCAGAAAATATATAATAAATTTATCTAATAGTAGAATTGAAAATTATCAGAGCTTCCAGTAAACTCTTCATTTTTACCATCAAAATATTAGCCGACATCTGAAGAAACACTAACATGTAAAATAGGGACAAAATCTAACAACCAAACCTTATGGAGACAGACATGAATAAATAAGAAAACACTGGTGTGGAGAAGAAAGCTTCAAAAAAATGTTAGTATCTCAAAGAGGTAATACATTGATTCTATGAGTCAAATAAAACCTATTGTTTTTCTAGGAGGGAGCTTTGGGGAAAATGGGGGAGGGGGAAGGAGAGAAAGAAAAGGGAAAGAGATGGAAGGAAGCAAGGTAGGAAGTCAATTAGTTGGTCAGGCAGTCTTGGAGGTTAAAAAATAAATAGAAGAAATGAAATATTCATTAGAAGCAATGAAGATAACTTTTAAAAAATCAAGAAAATGAAAGCACAAAGATTGCAAACAGATGAGAAAACACATTAAAATTAAAGGACAAGTTTGGACGGTTACATATTAAAAAAAAAATCTTCACACTTCCAAAAAAAAATACTTTTCAAACCTATAATTCTACACACACACACATACACACACACACACACAAATCAATAAAATTCAACCTTCTCAAGTCATTTGTATCTAATGTATCATTGATTGCACTATGCATTAAAATAAAATGAATAATATTTTGTAAGGTTGAAGATAGTTTTAAGGTTGCCCATTTTGGCAAAGCAATATTTTATAGATAACTTCTATGACTCTCTCTTCCCACATCCCATGACTTCATTTCATAGTCTATTTCTTTATCTCATCTAACTGTCTTAATCTCTGAATTTGGCTTCCTTTCAGTACAGGAGTATTTAGTTGATGCTTAAACACTATGTCCTATTTTGTCCCAAGCATCATAAAGTAGTTTTTAATCAAAGAAAAAAACATATCAAGTAATTGATAACATTATTAAACATGGATAGTCTGTCTTGATTCCAAAGCCCATTTTTCTTGATTGTTTTATTTTTGTTCCTGCTATTTTGAATATGGTCAATAAGCATTTATTTATGTAACGAATAGGGCTAATTTGTTCAAGTACATTCCATTAATAAAATTTTTTATGGGGCTGGGGATGTGGCTCAAGCGGTAGCGCGCTCACCTGGCATGCGTGCGGCCCGGGTTCGATCCTCAGCACCACATACCAACAAAGATGTTGTGTCCGCCGAGAACTAAAAAAAAAAATAAAATAAAAATTCTCTCTCTCTCTCTGTCTCTCTCCCCTCTCTCACTCTCTCTTTAAAAAAAAAAACAATTTTATGACTGCGTCTTTGCCTATGTCAGAATACTAAATCTCCATGGATTGTCTATCATGCTGGGTAATATTTTGTTTGCCTGTAGTGCAGATAAATCATCCTTTCAATTTCTTCATTTGATCTTTAAACAATCAAATTTAAAATTCTCAGGATTATTTATTTCAATTCCTTAAAGACAAAAAGAGAGTTTTTTTCCTACCCCATAATATGTGTCCATACAACTTGGGATATTAAGCAGATTTAGTGAGAAATATGTAAGTACAACTTATTATGAGACACCCTGAGTTCCCCTTAGATTGTTTCCATATACTTAAAATAATTAACAACATTCACCTTAATAATAAGTAGAAATATTTGGACTGAAAGGAAAAACTGGCTATTCCTTCCCACCTTACCTTAAAAGCAATTGTTTAGCTGCCTAGAATTAAGTATTTGGAAAGGATACATGCTAAGAAATTCCTTGTTCCTCAAATAACAAATAATTTGTCTAAACAACACCAGCACAATAAATAAATTATGCTAATAAAATAGCATTCCCTTCTTGTTTTTGTTTAAATATTAAATATTCTAAGAAGACATCTGGCTTTTTAAAACTAAACTACAATACACTTGGAGAACAGTTGAATTGATAGAATAAACAAATAGCTTTAGCAATATTGCTATTGAATAGAAGCTCCTTGTGAATGGGCATAACAAATATTTCTCACCTGACAAAGATTATATACTAAGGAAACCCACCTGCTGATCAGAAAGGTAATAGAAATTCAGCCAGTAAAACCTGGAAACAACGGAGTCTTGGAAATGCACAAGTCCCACCATTTGTTGCTCCTGCAGATGCTGTGATAAGTGTTCAATCCACAAAGTAAAAAAAGAATAAACAAATATATTACACTTTTGTTTCGTAATGGCCTCCTGCCCTTATTATCTCTCAAGCAGAGATTGACAGAGCAGCTGAGGCCACAGAGGGCCAATCTCTAAATGTGCAGGTTACCTCCCAGTGGGATCCACCTGCACTCAAGGGAATACATATTTTCATTCAGCAAATCTCTCACTACATTGTGTCAAAAGCGAACATTTTGCTTTTTGTATATTGCCAACAACCAAGAATTTAAAAACCTTTGTCGACCTTGACAACAACCATTCATGCTTTTTTTTTTTCCTGATAGCCATATAATTGGTAAGAGGCTGAAATCAATAATCCAAGCAAAAAGAGTAAATGGTTTACTTTGTGTGGAGAGATGAGTTTTGTGTTTGGAGCCATTTCTCGGATATTGGGAGATGATTCAAATTGGATCATTTTTAGTGCTCCAATTTGACTTATTTACTCATTGAAAAGGATTAATAATATTTTCATTTTGTATTTTTTAGGATGCCTTAACTCCTGATGTAGCCAATCAGCTTTCCAAGAAATCACAACTTTGCACAGCCATAGATACAAAAGCTTTACATGAGAATTTGCCATTTTTTAAAAAAATCAAAAGGGTCCCAAAAAATCTTGGTTTATACTGATCTGGAAAAGTTTCACAGAGGTAATCCTTGAGATGGGTTTGAAGTAATTATAAGCAGTATTATATCGAAGGGCAAATAAAATTAACATGTATTGACATATGCATACTCACTGTGCTAGAGTCTTTGTTCAATCTATTTTTGCCAATTTTGCTAACAACCCAATGAGGAATTATTATCTCTGATTTACAATTAAAGGAATAAAAGCCCAGATGGTTAATTAACAAAAATGTAGATTACCAATGAAAAAGTGGCAAAAATGGGACATAACCCCAAATATACTTCAATCCATACATCATGGAAATTTCCATAAAGAAAGAAGTGGAACCCTCATTTATATCTGATGATCTCTTTAAAGTATATAAGTATCTCATAAGGAATGTTCCAAACATAAAATGAAAAATTAATACAGGTTAAGATATAAAGGAAATCATTCTATAATTCTCCTTACTTGTTTGTATGTTTTAATTATTTCAAATCAAAATTAAACATTTTATTAGTTAAACACATAAAAATTAAAAATCTGCAAACTGTGCTTACCAAGATATTTTCAGGATTGATGAAAAAAATACACTGGAAAGCTTTCAGGATGAAATTCTTCATGAGAAGTTAACAGGTCTGTTTCCAGAGAGAAAACAAAATAAGAGCACTAGACATTTCATTTGAAACAAAATCACAGCACATTATTAGCAGACTTTCAAAGGAAAGAAACAGAGATTAAAGAATATAATAGTAGGCCAAAATATTACTTATATGAAGAGTTAGGTTAGGACATTTTTGATACATAAAGTTTCAGAGAAGACCATCCATGGGTCTGATATCAGGATCAATGAATCTTCAGTTAAGATAGGAAGATAATCGTGTGATTGGGAATTTGTGTTTGGTAAGATTTTTTTCTGTAGTACACTAGATTGCAAACAAACCCTTAGTAATAACTAACCACCAAAGTTTTCAATGATCTCATTGTGAGCATAAACAAGATTATGAAATGCATTTAGAATTTGACAGTTTCAAGTAAATAAAAATGAGGAAAGATCTGAATAATACAACCAATTAGCTAAATTGCATAAATTACTTTGATATAATAAACCATTTCTATAAAGAGAATCACACTTTTTTCCTTACTCATAAAATGTCTTCCTTTTAAATTTCATATTCATCTACTCAGGAAATCTTAATAAAGTTAAAATTGGAGGGGGGATAGTAGAGGATAGGAAAGGCAGCAGAATACAACAGACATGAATATGGCAATATGTAAATCAATGGAAGTATAACTGATGTGATTCTGCAATCTGTATACGGGGTAAAAATTGGGAGTTCATAACCCACTTGAATCCAAGTGTGAAATATGATATATCAAGAACTATGTAATGTTTTGAACAACCAACAATAAAAAAAGAAAAAGAAAAATATAAAATAAAAAAAATAAAAGTCAACTTCTGATACAAAAAAATAAATAAATAAAATTGTATTTGTTTTATTAGCCACATTATCTGATTTATAAAATAAAAATAGAATGAACGATGGATGGAATGAAGACAAAATCTATTGTATAAAAGTTGAGAAATGATTTCCTAGTTGATATCAAGATCAAAGAGAAGACTCAAAATAGAAAGTATAAAATATATATAAATATGTTATAAAGGAAGACATTTCAAGAGAATGCCTATGGGACACAGTTAAAGCTCTACTAAAAAAAATAATGTGATATGCTTGTGTTCTTTTGGAATTATAGAAGAAAGACTGAAAATATGAAGCAGAAAGTCAGCTGAAGGAATATAAAAAAGGAAAAACTACTAAAAAATATACAAATTAAAATAAAGAAAATTTAAAGATTAAAATAGAAATTTAGGAAAATAAAAATGGAAGGTAGTAAAAAAATCAAAAGCTAATGTGTTAAATAATGATTAAGTATACTAAATGAGGTACTTACTTTTTCAAATAAGACAACATAAAATTTACAAAATGTCAAAAATAGTCATTCATAACCATGATTATTTAACATTTTAATGAACACCTTTTTGTACATCACAAAGAGAAAATTAATACTAAAAGCAGAGTATGATTTTTAGCAAAAAAGTAAACTACTGAACTTGACTCAAAAAACATAAGAATTAAAATCAAGAATCAATAAATGAGATGGACTCAAACTAAAAAGTTTCTTCTCAGCAAAAGAAACAATCTGTGAGGTTAAGAGAGAGCCTTCATCTTGGGAGCAAATCTTTACCCCTCACACATCAGGTAGAGCACTAATCTCTAGGGTATATAAAGAACTCAAAATGCTAAACACCAGGAAAAAAAAAAAAACAACAGCAACAAATAACCCAATCAATAAATGGGCCAAGGACCTGAACAGACACTTCGCAGAAGATGATATTCAATCAAACAATAAATATATGAAAAAATGTGTATCATCACTAGCAATTAGAGAAATGCAAATCAAAACCACTTTAAGATTTCATTTCACTCCAGTCAGAATGGCAGCTATTATGCATACAAACAAAAATAATTCTTGGTGAGGATGTGGGGGGAAAGGTACACTCATATACTGCTGATAGGACTGCAAATTAGTGCAGCCAATATGGAAAGCAGTATGGAGATTTCTTGGAAAATTGGGAATGGAACCACCATTTGACCTAGTTATCCCTCTCCTTGGTCTCTATCCAAAGGACTTAAAAACAGCATACTACAGGGACACAACCACATCAATGTTGATAGCAGCACAATTCACAATAACTAAACTGTGAAACCATCCTAGATGCTCTTCAATCTATGAATGGATAAAAAAATGTGGCATATATACACAATGGAATATTACTCAGCAATAAAAGAGAATAAAATCATGGCATTTGCAGGTAAATGGATGAAGTTAGAGAAGATAATGCTAAGTGAACTTAGCCAATCCCCAAAAACCAAATGCCAAACGTTTTCTTTGATATAAAGAGGCTGATTATCATAGTGGGAGAGGGAGAGGGAGCATGAGAGGAATAGATGAATTCTAGATATGGCAGAGGGGTTGAAAGGGAAGGAAGGGGGCATGGGGCTACAAATGATGGTGGAATCTGATGATAATTACTAACCAAAGTACAGGTATGAAGACACGAATTGGTGTGGATATACATTGTATACAACCAGAGATATGTGCTCTATATGCGTAATAAGAATTGTAATGCATTCTGCTGTCATATATAAATAAAAAATAAATAATAAATATATAAATAAAAACAGTAGTAAAGGCACACTAATACAAAAAGTCATATAAATTTTGAAAACCCGATAACATTAACAGGGTACTTTGTAGTGTTGTACAGAAGTAGTTTAGTCATTTCCATTGCCATGTTCAATTGCAATGTTAGATTACTCTTTATTCATTATGCTACAAATGGATATTTAATTTTCAGTGACTACTTCAGATGATGTTATGATATTTCTATGTGAAGTCAGTTTGTCTAGTGTTTTTTGATGTCCTCTTCCTAAAAACTCTTAGGCTTCCTCTGATTGTCCACGTTTGTGTCTGAGCAATAAATAATTTCTCCTCTTTATTTAACCCATGAAATTAAAAGCTTATTCTTAAGCTTATTGCCTCTGCACCTCATTCTCAATCCCCCAAAAGAAAATTAGGCACACAGGAGACAGGAGAAAAATAAATCCAGACATATGATAGTCATTGTAAGAACATAAATTTGAGGAAAAGTGTCATGAACTTCCAGCTAGATAAAGTGTCTATTAAAAGGGAGCAAAAGAAATACTGAAATCTGACTTCTCAATGGAAACAATGTACACAGGAAGACAGCAGAGCAATACTTTTAGACTATTAAAGGATGCGGCAGAAGTTAAAATTTCATATAGCATGTACTTGAAATATGTGACAGTGAAATGAATATATTCTCAGTCAAACAGAATACTTGCCAATTTTATTTGAGCCAGAATGTAAAATGAAAGAATTAAGAAATTAGGGTGAATAAATAATTTGGTCAATAGTATTTAAATAATAAAAATCGATAACAATGATAATAACCTATAATGGTGATCTACACTCTTGACATGGATACCACTTGTGGTGTAGGAGAAAATTTCACATGTTCCCGGAGGGACACATTCACTTAAATATAGATTTATTTTAATATGCATTTGTTAAAAAAAAAGGACTAGACCAACAAACTAGATTGTCTTAAAGAAAATTTAGATAGGATATATTTATTTATGTAAAAATATTAGGCAAAGGATATATTTATTTATGTAAAAAATATTAGGCAATATATAGTCCATATGATATTTCAGCTTAATTAAAATAAAGAAAAAAATTTAGGTGTTGGGAAATGACTGCATATTTTGAAACATTTATTTCTAATATGGCCATTACTTCTAAGCAATAACATTTCCTTCATGATTTCAAAAACATTTGAGCAACATTTGTCATCTAGTACACAGTAAATAAAAGTTGTAATTTTTTTATTATATGTTGAAAGAAGAATAAACAAAATGACTATTGGAAATCTCCTCCAAGATTTATTACTGCCAAAATAATTTAAAGTTTTATGAGCTGAGAATGAGATCTTGTTGAGAATCTGAGATAATGAAATAAATGAAGGCAGATAACCCAAATCCATGAAGAAGGAAAAACAGCACAAGTATAGATATGAAAGACTGCAGGCAGTGACAAAAATAGATAAGCAAACAATATAAATAAAGAGAAACAAAAAAGGTGAAAAGAATATGAAGCCATAAATCTGAATTGAGGTTCATTTGAACCAAAAGTCTACTACAACACTAAATATCAACTCATGCTTAAGAATCAAAGTAGTGGGTTACAAAAGTCAGTAATTGCACCTATAATTCAGAAGCATATCTCATTGTGTGCAAGGCACATTAATATCAATATTATTGTTTTTCATTTTTTCTGTGGTGCTGGGGATTGAACCCAGGACTTTGTTCATGTGAGGCAAACACTCTACCAGTTGAGCACACTCTACCAATTGAGCTATATCCCCAGCCCATTAATGCTATTGGATAAACTTTGTTGTAGTGAACCTACATATTCATACATTTTGAGTCTTGTTTCTGTCACTGTGCAACCATGAATTATGTAGTGTTGTTTACAGAACCTGTCAATTCTTATTTAAAATTTTGGAATATTTGTAATAAGTAATAAACAATGACTAATTAACAGGCAGGGGTATGTAATAGGTGTTCCCATTTATAGGATGTTAGGGCTCACACTTATGGTAGAGTTAGGGTTCCATCTGTGGCCAGAAAATGCTTGAGTATTGAGTTAATTTCTTAGAGATGTGATTTTATATAAACATTGGGCCCACCATGTTTTACAAGAGCCTTATTTGGCGAAACAGAGCTCCTTTTTGACTAGGAATGCATTTGTAAACAAAATGAACACTAAGAAATCCACAAGTATTAGCATATTAAACATGTTTAAATAATGCAAGGCCCCATAGGAAATTGCAGGGAGGGAAGTTAGTGGATGTTTTGATCTGAATGCAAACAAAAACAGAATATATAAAAATGTATATAATGTAACTAAACAATGCTTAGAGCTATAAATACTATATTGGCAAGAAATAAATCAATCTCTTTAGTGTCCATATTAAGAGTACAAAAATTATGGGAAAAAGCGCACTAAATCCAAAGCAAATAGAGGGAATAATAAATATAAATACAAGAGTGAAATCAAAGACATATAAAAGAGAAAATATATCACATATTAATATACTAAAGGTAAACAAAATTAAATGATTATTGCTACATATATAGAAAAAACACTCGACAAAAATCAAGACCCATTTGTGATTTAAAACCAAACAAACAAAATACTCTTAGCAAGCTAAAAGTAAAAGACAACTTCCTAAACCTAAGGAGAGGACAACTGCTCAAAACTAAAACTAATATCATACTTAACCATGAAAATCTAGACACTCTCTGCTCAAGATTAAAAAGAAATCAGTTTCTGTTCCTTATTCCTTTTATTCAATATTAAACTGGAAGATGTAGCTAATGGAATCAGGCCAGAAAATAAATAAATAGCCATCAGCCTGAAAATGAAGAAGCAAAACTGTTTTTAAAAACAGAGAACCTAATTTTTAATGTAGAAAATCCTAAGAAATCTACAACAAAAGACCTAAAACAAATAAAAAGTTCATGAGGTGAGAGGATACAAAATCAGGTACAATACAGAAAAATCAAGAGTGTTTCTATATTTTACCAATGAACAATGTGAAAAAAAAGAAACAAGCAAACAGTTTCATTGGTTCTGTTCTCAGATAAAATTAAATACTCCAGGATAAATTAAGTAAGTGCAAACCCTGCATACTTGAGTCTAAAAAATACTGTTTGCTGAAATTACAAAAGATGTTAGTTGGTGGTTCTCAACCAGAAATAATTTTACCCCCTACAAGACACATGACAGTGTCTGCAGATGACTTTGTTTTTCATTAGTGGAAGGGTACTACTAGTCCAGGGATGATGATATACATCCTACAATGCTCAGGACATTCTCTTAAAAAATTAAGTGATTCAAAATGTCAATAATACCAAGATTGAGACACTTTGATCTAAATAAAGGAAGAAGCATGAGATGTTCATGGAATGCCGGATTTAATGTTATGAACATAACAGTCTCCTCAAATTTATCTGTAGATATTCCACAATCTCTATCAAAATTTCAGTAGAAATTTTCCCCCTACAATTGGAAGAATAATTCTGAAATTTATAAAGAAAAGCAAACACATAGTAACAAAAATAGTCTTGAAATAAAATAACTTTGCAAGGCTTATGCTTCCTGAAGCTAAAGTTATCAAGAAAGTGTGTTACTGTCATAAGGAGAGATAATATAGACTAATGGAATGAAATTGTGCATCTAAAAATAATCTCTTACCTGTATGGTCAATTGATTTTCAACAAAGGTGTAATTCAATGGAATGAAGAATATCTTCCAGCAAATAGTGCCAAGACTATTTTAGAAATGAAAAACAAAACAAGCAAACATGTCCACAATCTGGTAGACAATATATTTCAGTCATATATCTGATAAAAGAATTGTTTTGAGATTATATAATGTACTTTTAAAAATCTTTTACAAATCAATGAAAAGACAAACAGCTGAAATGAAAACATGGGCAAAGATAGTTTACCTGAAAAAAAAAATGCATGAGTGCCTTCTAATAACATAAGAAGACCAAATGTTTTGAGAATTCTGTTTAAATGAGTACAAAGTCAAAGAGAGGGAGGGAGAGAGAGAGAGAAAGAGCCAGTGAGCAGAACACCACTAGTTTAGGGACATGCAGTTTTAAGATACCAATTAATACACTAGAATGTTTATAATAAAAACAGACAAGATAGTAACCAGTTTTGATAAAGTAATGGAGAAACTGGAATCCTTATCCATTGCTGATAAATATATAAAATAATGTGGCCATTTTGTAAAATTATGTGGAAGAATCTTTAGATGTTATACATCAATATCCATGCAAACCTAAAATTTCACTTCTTCAAATATATTTAAGAAAGAAGAGGAGAAGGGGAAGATGGCGAATTAGAGTATAGGTGCATTCCCCAATTACTCATAATATCACAATTCAAGCAGCAGTAGTATTGCTTCTCAGCAAGGTGAGTGACCCAAATTCAACATTGAACAGTAAAACAGCCAAAGAAACAGAGAAATTCAGAAGGTTTGAACATAAACCAAGAAAGAATACACTAGAGATCAGCACTGCCAGCCCACTGCTGAGGGAGGAGTAACAGACAGAAAGGAGAGGAAACCTTGGTGAGAAGCATTAGCTTAGAAGAACCTGTGGAATGGAGAGAGAGGCTGATCTTAACCCATCCAGAGAGGGTGGGAAAAGTTGGTAATGGATAAGTGATCAGAATCTCTAGGCCAGGAACAGAGGGTCACTGGGCAACATCTGAATGTGACCATGTAGCAGCTGGCAGAGACAGGTGATCAGGAGCTCATAAAGAGCACTGGCAGGCTGACACAGCAGTCCTCTGTTATAAGGTCCAAAGTGTTTCTAGAACAGTGTGACTGAAACATGTGTGGAGAAGAGTCCAAGGTGATTTGAGTTGGGGAATCTGAGAGAAGAAAGGCTCCAATTCCCTTTGTTGTTAGTGGCTCATGTAAACATCTAGGAAGAGGCTAGAAACTGGTCAGGCAGAAACATGGGCACTCCAGATCTGATCCTGGGAATTTCACATTCATGGCAGTGGAATATGTGAGACTTGGACAGGGTCAGATCCCACATTCTAAGAGTGAAATTGAGGGAAGTCCCTGAGATCTAGATGTCCAGCAGATATCAACATTTGCCCAGCACTAGGGGGTATGAATCTAATTACAAAGGCTTTCCAATGAAGGTCCAAAGGACGGTCATAACTGAATCCCAGCTGCTGGAACTTCTTATTTAGAACTCTAGATCAGTCTGCTCTGGGAATATGCCTACCTCATCTATCCAGACAAAACTCAATTGTCAGTGCTGCCCAGTTTATATTATCCTACTGAGGGATGGAAAGCTGAGAGCTAACCAGCTTTGACTCCTGACTACAATGGCTGGCAGCTTGGTGAGAAAGACAAAGAAGTCAGATTTAATAATATCCAGCCCTTGATCCAAGGGTCACATAGTCCAAATATAAATGCAAAGAATGTCTCAACTGCATGCACAATGAATACATATTCTCGTTGACAGTTTTGACTACCTCAGTGGAAACAAGCCCTTCATTTTTCATTATGATTTTTTTTGATATTTTTCACTATTTAAAACTTTTCCATTCTGTTTGTAGGAATGTGTATGTGTGTGTTCTCACTGCATTCATAAGCTCAAGATATATATATATATATATATATATATATATATGTGTGTGTTTATATACATATGCATATGTATATATATAATATATATATGTATGTGTATATACATATATACATATGTTCATACATATGTATGAACTTCAGTACATACATACATATATAAAACATATATACATATATGTGTATATAAGATATAAACATATATGTTAACATAATTTTTCTTTCATTTTAGTTGTCTATTTTTTCTTCACCTATTTATTATTTAGCCTTAATTTGACTTTAGATGGGTAACATTTTATGTGGGTTTGTTTTGGTTTGAATTTGTTTGTTTGTTATTACCTTTGTTTTTGTTTCTTTTAAGACTCCTTCTTAATTTTTTCTCCCTCTAATAGTTAAGATCTGTTTTCCCCTCTTCCTTTATTTATTTTATTACTTTTTTTAGTTGTTACTCTCCTTTCTTTATTACCATCATCTGCTACCTCTCTCCAACTTCGCCTCTGTTTACTTTTTAAATATTTCAAACTTTCTATTGCTTTGTTTTATCATTTTCTCTTCACTGAAGGAACCATAATTTCACCATATGTTAGAACTACTTAGGTTATATAGTTCCTATAACCATTCATGTTATTGTGGTTATTAATATAACAAATAACATAGACTATTCTTTAATGTTAGATCCAGTTCACAGATTGTGCTGATGTTAAATGCTGACCACACCATTCCTCTTTATATGGCAATTAGTGTTATAGATGTCATAGTAGGCACAAGACATTTATTTTAAGACAGTATATTGGTCAATACCATTATAGATATTTTTTAATTCCCTTCTAAGAGGAGCTGGGAAGTGACTGGACACTACAAAGTCACAGGGTCAATATTCTGCCTCTGAGCTACACTCACAATTCAGCCAAGTGACCGTGAACCTCCATGCATAAACCAGCTTCACCCAAGCTTCAACAAAAATTCAATACAATAAATAGGGAAGACAAAAATCTCAAACCAATAACCAGGCCCCAAGTAGAACTATTTGGAGGTGGACCTCATGTCCCACTCCTGGACATCTATTCATACAACAAAAACAAAGAGAAGTCCCAAGAACAGAAGAGATAACTACACACTGGAGGGCACATACATAAAAAAAGGAAGAGGAATTCCTCTCAACTGACACATAATTCCAAGACTCTGAAAATATTAGCAACCAGGTAAACAAGTCTCCACCTGCACCACCAAATTGCAATAGCCCAATCATGGATTTCACAGATATGGAAGTACATAAAATTCCAGAGAAAGACTATTTAAAAACTGATTATTAAAAATGTTCAATGACCAAAAGAAAAAGATTTAAGGAACAAATTAAGAGAGCAAATTCAGAAGGTTAAATGCCATTTCAATAAAGAATATATATACTGAAAAGAAACCAATCAGAATTCCTGGAAATGAAAGACACACTGAATCAAATTAAAAATCACTTGAACCAGACATGGTGGCGTACATGCTTGTAATTCCAGTGGCTCCCGAGGCTGAGTCAGGAGGATCAAGAGTTCAAAGCCAGCCTCAGCAACAGTGAGGTGCTAAGCAACTCAGTGAGACCCTGTCTCTAAATAAAAGACAAAATAGGGAGGGGGATGTGGCTCAGTGGTTGAGTGTCTATGAGTTCAATCCCTGATATTCCCCTGCACCTCCCCCAAAAATCACTTGAAAATATCACCAATAGATTAGATTACATAGAAAATAGAACTGCAGTCCTCAAAGAAAGAACATCAGGTTTTGAAGACACAGTATTAAATTTGAATATTTGGTACACAATAAAGGAAAAAAATTAAAATTTAAAATCATGATCAGAGCATAAAAACTCCAAGACAAATTACAATATCCAATAGTATGGGGCTAGCTTAGGTTCCTGCCAACAGATAAATGGATAAAAAAGGTGATATATATATATATATATATATATATATATAGATAGATAGATATAGATAGATATAGATATGATTATGACATTTGCTGGTAAAAGTATGGAACTAGAGAAAAACATGATAAGTGAAATACATCAGACTCAGAAAGTCAAGGGTTGAATGTTTTCTATCATATGGGGAAGCTAAAGGTAAAAATAGGAAAAGGGGGAGGGGTAATAGAAACTAAAAATGTAGGGGAGATCAGTGGAATAGAGAAAGGGAAATGAAGGGGAGGGAGGAAGGATAGAAAAAGGGGGGGAATGCATAATGAAATGGACCAAAATATGCTATATACATATATGAATATACCACTGTGAATTCTGCCTCCCCCCCCCCTCTCTCTCTCTCTCTCTCTCTCTCTCTCTCTATATATATATATATATATATATATATCTCATATGTGTGTGTATCACCAAATAAAAACAATAAATAAATAGAAGAAAGACTGGTAGGTTAAAGGAAGAGGAATAGGGCAGGTAGGAGGGGAGAGAAAGAAGAAATGCTGTGGACTGAAAGGCAGCAAATGCTATTTCATGAGTGTATGATTATGTCAAAATGAACCTCACTATTGTGTACTAATAAAAACATTTAAAACTATTAAAGTAGATAATATAGCAACATCATAGGATTTCATGTAAATCCAAGAAACCTAAAAATTGGTTAGATGTCAGTAATGCTTTAATAATGAATAAATTTTAATTCGCACACAAAAAAGAAAAGAAAAAGGAAAACACACACAAAGATTTGAAATTGCATGTTCATAGCAGCTTTATTCATAACAGGCAAATACCCATCAATGGATGAATGGATGAACAAAATGCTGTATATCCATACAATGGATACTATTCAGTCATAAAAATTAACAGGAAGCCCTATCACATGCTATTTCATGAATTTATTGCTATATAATATTTTGCTAAGTGGAAAAAGGTAGTCACAAAAGATCACATTATTTTGTGATTCCATTCATATACATAATGTAAAACAGGAAAATCTGAAGATATAGAGAATAGAGAAGCCATTGTCTAAATTTAGGGATGGTGACAGGGATTGACTAAAAATAGGCATGCTTATTCAAAAGTGGACTGTGATTGTATCCCCCTTCAGTTTACCAATTTGTAATGAGTAACTTTAGAGTATGTAAACTATACTTTAATAAAGTCATGATGAACACTGAGCTCAATATTTCTCATTTTGGAAGAATGTCACATTACTGTAATGTCACATTACTGTACCAGATCAGATACTTTCTGTTTTCCCACACACATGCTCTTAGTTTAACCACATCTTGGCATGCAACTTGACTTGCAGAAGTCAAGATCTTCAACTCTTTTTCTTAGAGCTTTCTCTGGCCATAGGATCTTGCTTTACTTGCTCATGGCAGGTTGGAAGTACTGTGAACATCAAGAACTCTTGGGACCTGACCTTGACCAAGGACTGGAAGAAACTCATGGACAAAAAACCCAGTTCCCTCACCTTTACATGAAATAAGATAGTTGTTCACAGTATTAATGTGTTTGCTCATGTATAACCATACTTCTCCTGCATTTCCTTATTTCCTTATATTGTACTAAAATTCCTTCATCTATTGTGTTTCACATCTATGGTCAGGCTGCCTTGCTAGTATTCCCACAAAATCTATGTGTCCTTCTTTCTTTACCTGAGAACTTCTACCTATAAATTTCAAAAATCTGCTCTCTTATATTGGTACCTTCATGTAATGTGAAGAGAAGTGATACATATACTTTCTAGGTCATTTGCAATACAGATAAAATGGTTTTCCCAAACTCAGGCTCATGTTGTCCTGTTGAATGGAGTAAAATTAGGTAGCCTTGACCATATAGATGAAAATATCCTTAGTCCCTGCATGACTAAAAGAGTTGGAGAACTTGCTAGTCGAAATTTTTTCAGACTTCCATGTGACAGCAAAATAATATTCTGTTATTTAAATTGTACTTTTGGGGGAGGTCTCTTTATTATAGCACTTCATTGTTCTATGACCTTCCTGCAGTGTATTCAGTTTCTTTTCTACTACTTGTACTGTTAAATGTGTGGTCACCTGCTTAGTAATTTATAATAGGCTAATTGACTCCATCCTTTCACCCAATTTAAATAGAACCTGGAAATCTTTTTATTATATTTTTTCCTCAGACTCTTTGAAGCCATACCAGTAGAAAACAGATTTGTGTCACCCTCTTGGTGCTCTATAATTACATGCAATGAGCACTGTACACCATTAACATTTTGGCTCATAAACCCGGTTTTTTGGTCTTTCTGTGGATTAGCAGTGAGGGAAGTGGCAGCAGATGGCGTTCCCCTAGCAACTATGACTTGAACTCACCAGTTTCTGTCACTACCTGCTTGAAGATTTCAAACTTGTAGGCAGTTTAATTCCTTTGACAGACTTGTTAAAGACACGCTGAGAAGACCTCCACTTGGGAGCAAATGCATCTAACACTTTCAGCCTTCCTTCTTCATCCAGTTCATTTTGAGGGCACTTGGTTTTATCAGGGGTTCAAAATCACAATCTCTTCTAGCGCATGATTAACTGAACCTTACTAGCTCTTGCTCTCTATTGGCTGCTTCTCAGAGAGGCAGTACTAAAAATGACAGGGATATCAATAGCGACTCATTCAACGCTTAGGTTAGGAAGTTGCGCACTTGTGGTAACAGCAGAAGGTAAGTAAGTGAGGTGACTCTGAATGTGTTTCAGAGGTCATTTAAGAAGAAAGTAATGACCACCCTGGAACACCTGTCTGAGCCCATCTCTAGCAGAATCCTCACCTGTAGCAGGTTGGGTTCTGCAGAAAGCAGATTCTCAGATGGAGCAGCATGTTTAATAAGTAGTACTTTTAGGGTCAACCTCTATGTAAGGAGAGAAGAAAGACAAAGGGAGAAGTTGAGCTGTGATCATCACAAACCTCTTCCAATCTCACAGGATGCTAAAAGGTTATTATTAATTTTTTGACCAGAACAGAGTTATTTTTCCCTCTCAAAATCATGGAAAACATAAATGAGACCAAGCATTTCTTGAGCAGTGAGGGAAGATTTTCTCCTGGCCAAAGAACAGAATAAACAGAGACAGAGAGGCTCATATACCAGCCTCTCAAACCATGGAGGTTGGAAAATTCATAAAGGAGAGGAGTATTCACATCTCTCCTGGGAATGGGTGGATAATTTCTGGTAGTTAAAGCACCCTCTCTTTTTGCTCTTCCAGACTCTTTCTGGTCATTGTTATGGTAACTATCAACTGTCCAGTCATTGTGGGGTGCCATTTAACACAGAGATGGGATTATAATGAAGTTAGAGGTTGTCTGGATGTCATTCTGGCAGACATCTGGAATTCAATTAGTTTGGGCTATTCTGCCTGGAAAGGGAAATTTAGCCATCAGGAATCCTATACTCAAAGAAAAAAAAAAAAAAAAACAAGATGAGGGTGAGGTAGAAATCCAGCTAAGTCCTACCAGCAATATACTGTAACAAAGCCAGGATGGCTCTTAATAGTTGACTACATTGGAGAGAAGGGGCTGGACGTATATATTTCTATGTTGACCAGTCGTTGTATGCAGGCTGCTTCAGGAAGTAGCAATGACATGGGAGAAACAGATTTCTTCAGTCATAAGCAATTTCCAAAAAGGACTGATAGCTTTCAGCTGGTAGGCAACAACTTTTTCAGAGGCTTTGGGAATAATAAGTAAGAAATAAGACTGAGAGCTTCTAAAGGAGGAATCTGCACGGCTCATCACAGAAACTACTTACCACTTTGAAAAGTAATGATTTTAATGTCAGTTACAAATTCATTTCACCATGGTACTAGTTTTGTATGGCACTAGTTTTTGTAATGGATTTCACTATAATATAAGTCAAAGAGTGGCTGGATTTGTAGCCGACATCAAATATCAAATAGTCTTTTTGCTTGTGTGTTCTTATTTACTTATTTATTACAGTGCTGGGTATTGAACCAAGATCCCTGTGCATGTTGGGCAGGTGCTCTACCTCCAGCCCAATCATATTTAAGAAATATTCTTAAATTTCACTAAAATGTGTTAGGCTGGGATCCTGTCTGTGCTCTGGAACTATGGGCAACTCCTATTTTCTTGGCTTAGGTATACACTCTGTTATTCATCATCACATGCCCTCCATTGTTACGTGTCAAACAGTTATCCTCCTTGAAATGGGCATTTATGAAAAATATTGTTAGCTTCTATTTGAATTTGTAAAAGTGTTTCAAATCCAGGCCTTTATGTCCCTTAACTGAAGACTATAATGCCCAATACGGAGGCGAGTGCCTGGAAACACAATAGTAACTCAAATAAGTATTTTCAGAACTTAATTAAATAGACAAAATATCCTCCCTGAAATTCGGATGTCCTATTTATTTCTATTTGCTGTTTTACAAATATGGAAATGCATGAATTCTGGGAACTTAAATTGCTTTATAATTTCTCTGAGTTATCACTTAAAATTGTCCTCTTGAACAATTTTTGAACAAATATCATTATTATTACTGTTGATATGGATTTTTGCTTTAAGAATACTTGATGCTGGCAGATAAAGGCAGAAAGATAATTTACTGTGAAAACATCAGTTGTCACAAAGAATCAAATGGGAGCCTTGAGAAACATGCTGGAGCTTCAGCAGGGCTTATGCCTCTCCAGGGAGGCAGAGGAGAGTGCATTCATCTCCTGATGACATCATCACTGGAATATATGCATTCTGTCTTATTTGTAGTTTTCCTTTCATATCTTCATTCAAAATTCAAATACTAGGAGACTTGATTGATTAGTCTGATCATGTACTTACTTCTTACACTAACCATATTTAGTGTAACCATATTTAGTGTAACCATATTTAGTATGCTAATTGTTTGTGTTCCTCATTCTGTTTCTCATCTCAGTAAATGTCAAAACCATTCTCCTAGTTGCCCAAGTTAGAAATCTAGATATAATGTAACATTTGTATGCACATTTACCATTCAGATATAAATACACCTATTGTAACATTTACATAGACCAATCTATTAACACTTTGTCCACCTCTCTACTTCTCACCCCACTCCCACCCTGTACTCATGTAAAAGGCTGCAAACTTTTTATAGCACAGATCACATCTTATTCTATTGTATCTTCTTCATATAGCCACACAAAAATTTGCAACAACAAAATTATATCTTTCTTGTCCCCAGCAACTCAAGAAAAATCAATCACATGTCTAGCAGAAGCTTAATATGTCTGCATAATCTTATATATCTTATCATACTTTATATATATATATATATATATATATATATATCAGAATAATACATGAACACATTTTAAAAATGGTGAATCTTATTAAAAGACTCATAATGAAGATAAGAATGCGCTCTTTCTCACACTACAATCCAATTGTCTTGAAACAAACACCCAACTATTTTTCTTATTTTTCTGATATTTTCCTATACACATGATTAATGTGCTTATATTAATACTTCTTAAATAATTGGTGTTAGACTTTTTGTACAGATTTCATTGTTTCAATTATGAATGCACACCCTCTTGGAACTTCCACCTTCAAAATCCTCTCCTTGTAGGTCTGCCCATTTAAATACATTACCGTGAAAATTCTCTCTAGTTTTCTGAACCATTCTACTTTTCTTACTCATTTTGTGCTTGTTTGTTTGTTTCAAACTCATTGTACTTAAAGACTTTCCTTAAATATTTTATCGCCATGAGTCACATCCTTGAGAGTGAACTACTAGTCACAAGAGGTGGCACATACCTGTATTTCTAGCTACTTGGGAGGCTGAAGAAGGAAAAATCTCAAGTGCAAAGCTAGTTTTACCAACTTAGCCAAATAGTCTCAGAATAAAAACTAAAAAAGAGCTAAGGATATAGCTCAGTGGTAAAGCAAAAGCACTCCACAATCCTGGGTTCAATCCTTATTACAGGAAAAAAAAAATAGCATGAGCTGCTAAATTGTTAACTAGAACCTATGTGAACGTGATTGGCTTGGCTTGTTGATAGGATATAAATTTATGGGATACCTATGGAACTCCACTGTGGATGCTGATAATCCTAGCTGTTCATTTTTCAGAGGCAGAAGGCAGAAGGGTGCTGGAAGTCTAACAGTTGAACATGCAAGCACACATTTGATCTTGGCTTCTGTAGAGCACCTAGTCCTGCTTTCCATAGTGACTGGAAAACAACAAGACAAAAACAAACAAACAAAACCTTTTTCTTGCAGAGATTTAGGAGAGGGTATGTCCAGTATAAGGTTGGTACTAAGGTGGTTTTCTTGATAGCTGAGGAAGTAAAAATGTTAACAGTTCTTTGTAGTTTTACACCATTCTTCTTTCTACTCTATATCTCATGCACATTTTAATGTGGTATCTTTTATTATACTTCAAATCTTTAAAGCATTCCAGCTTCGTCTGAGACAAACTGGCTTGTCTATCATCATCGTATTTTTTCCAAGATTATTTAGTTTTTAAATTTCCATTGTTTTAATTCCAAAAACACTGCTTAAATCATGTATGATTAAATTATGTGAAAAATATTACATCTTACCTAACACAGATATGTGTCTATTTACTGTACTTTCTTTTCATTTATTCATGCCTGGATTTATTTATTTATAGATTTATTGTTTTAGGCATTGGTTAAGTGCTTAAGACATAATCGTAAAGAAAACATATAAAAATACTAATATTTCTGTAAATTACTTTGTAACAGGAGTTACAGACTATATAATATGTTTTTAAATATATATTGTATTTAGATGGCAATACAATATATAACCAAAGTATATAACTATAGTAAACTTATCTTCATTGACTTTTGTATTATAAAACATGTTTATATACTTTATTGTTGATGTATACTAGAATGGTCTCCATATTTTGGTTTTGTTCATTTCTTGCTATTACTAATAATAACTCTATTTATGTCCTTGCACATAATTAGAATAAATAACAAAAATAGTGTACCCTATGAAAGAATTTCACTGGGTTCTATATGTAAAACTAGAATTGGTGGGTTATAGTATATGTACATGTTCACATTTGCTGGGAATTCTTGCTTCATATTTTAGTCAACAATTAATATTGTTGGGTATTTAAATTTTTGGAGTACGTGATTGGGGAGACGAAAGCTCCCTCTGGATTTATTGATTATTAATAATTAATTATTAATAAGATTAATCAGTGTATTATGTGCTTATGGGCCTTTTGTAATTCATTATTGTAATTTCTGTTTATTTCTTTTGTTTAAACCTCAATTTTACCCAAGCAGTTTTTGAAATGTTTACTTTTTCTTTTTCTTTTTCTTTTTTTATTTATATATGATAGTGGAATGTATTACCATTCTTATTATACATACAGAACACAATTTTTTATATCTCTGGTTGTATGGATAGTATATTTACACCAATTCGTGTCTTCATACCTGTACTTTAGATAATATAGCTCAGTTGGTAGAGTGCTTGCCTAGCATGTACAAGGCTTTGGGTTCAATCCCCAGCACCACCAAAAAAAAAAAAAAAAAAAAAAAAAAAAAGAAAGAAAAAGAAGTTACTTTTTCTAATTGACTCGAAAAGTCTTCCTAATACATCCTAGTAAATAATATGTTAAATATTTTGCAATTTTTTCCAAGCTTGTGACTTAATTTCTGATTCTCTTTATCAGTTGTTAAGTGAATAGAAATTCTTAATTTTAATGCAGTAGAATTTATCAGATTTTTCCTTTATAATTTGACTTTTTGGTTTACAAAGTCTTTTCTTATCTCCAAAATAATAAAGTTATTACTGTATATTTTGCTTTAAAGGTTATAAGATTATGCCTTTTAGCATTTAAATACTTACAAAATAGACTTAAAATTCATGAATGGTTGAGACTGGATCCTGCTAATTTCTTTATTAGTTAACCATTTATATAAATTCATTCTTCTCTCCTCACCTGTATATATCTTTTAGGACAAACCAGGAAAAAAAATACATTACAATGCAAATTCATTCAGAAAATGGATGAAAACTCAAACCAATGATTAACAACTGAATTCAGAATATATAACAAGTGACAATGCATCATCATCAAGTGGGGTTTATTTTAGAAATGCAAACTTGATTTATAACTACAAATTAATGTAACCAACAGACATATCAAGAGTTTAGCAAAGAACAGTCATTTCATCATATTCATTGATTATGTAAAAACTTTTAACACATTTTTTATAGATTTTATTTCATATTCACAAAAAGATTGATTTTTCCTTTTTAAAAATAATTTAGTCAAAGGTTTTCCAAGTTCTTTTTATACTTATAACTGAAGTATTTTTTCTTTTCTCATGATTTTAATTGAATACTTGCTTTTTGATTCAAAAATTATACATATTACTTTTTATTATACATATTACTTTCATAGTATTTTTTTGAAATTCATTTAGCTTTCCTTCCTTTTTATTTTGAGATGAATGCTTGCCTCAAAAGATTTTTGGTTTAAATTTCTTTGACTATGAACCTCATAGTGACACATTTTACTGAGTACCGTTGGATATATTTTCTACAGTTTTATTATATTAAAATACTATTATTCTATTTCAGATTTTTTTAAAACTTCTGCCTATTTGTATGAACCTTTTAAAATTTCTAAACTTAAATGATTTTACAAAATTCTATATTAATTCATTTTGATAACAAACATGATACTAATTCTTGAACATGTTTAATATTAACTTTCCATTTCAGAATGCAGTCAATTTTCTTAAATGCTTCATGCATAGTTCACAGAAACATGAATTCTCTTAATGAATACAAAATCCTCTATCACATTATATTTCAGTATGGTTTTCAAATTTTTTCCGTCTTTATTAACATTTGTTCTTACAATATCTGTCATTCAATAAGAAGCTTCTAAAAGTGTCATTTGCACATGTAGAATATTCACCTCTCCTTGAAATTCTGCCAAGTTGTTATTCTTTTATTGTTTATTTATTTTATTTTTTTTTTGTGTGGTGTTGGGGATTGAACCCAGGGCCTTGAGCATTCAAGTCAGGCACTCTACCAACTGAGCTATATTTTCATAATCTTATGGCAAGTTTTGTCTTTAATATTGTTTGCATCAAATTATTTTTTTTATTTTTTTAGACAGTGAGAGAGAGAGAGAGAGAGAGAGAGAGAGAGAGAGAGAGAGAGAGAGAAGGAGTGAGAGAATTTTTTAATATCCATTTTTTATTTTTCGGCAGGCACAACATCTCTGTTTGTATGTGGTGCTGAGGATCGAACCCGGGAAGCACGAATGCCAGGCGAGCGCGCTACCGCTTGAGCCACATCCCCAGCCCCTGCCTCAAATTATTTATGTTCTTGACATTCAAGCAATATTAGAATTTTTCCCAGGTTAGTACTTATCTGGTATATTTTAATTATTTTTTTTTATTTTTGAGCATATCTATATCCGTAGTGTCTTATCAAACTGGTAATTTCTTTATGTTTTGTTTTATTTTATTTTATTTGCTACAAAAAGTAAATATCCACTGCTTAAATATCAATTTTACCCAGGCATGGGGTGTTTATCTATAATCAATCCGTGAGTCTAAGGCAGGACATCCTACCTCAAAATAAAAATATAAATAAGTCTGGGAATGTAGTTGAGTGGTAAAATACCCCTGGGTTTGAGTCTTGGTAATGCAAGAAACAAACCAATTATAAAAACCCCTCAAAAACAGCTATCAATTTCTATGCAATTGTCTTTATTTTTATTAGTTCTATATTATTTTATGCTTTCTATTTAATTGTATCCTACAACTTTAAAACATTATACCTGATATTAAATTGCTTAATTTTCTATTGGATTTTTTTTCTTATTTATCATTTTCAAAGTAAAATGTTGTATTTTTACTCTTTCATGCTTACTCCTAGAATCTGGACCTGCACAATTTAAAAAATCTAAACTTAATCATAATATCAACTTCTCATGAAAGAAAAGATGATGTTAGTATATATGAAGCCCAAACACCATGTTTGAGTGTTGCCAACATTTTAGTTTTATTTCCTGTGTTTTTTTCTGTCAACCCTGCTTTTGATGATATACTGTAATATTGCTTTATAAAATATTTATTCACCTTTATGTCCATGTTTTACGATTGTTTCTACTTGTTTCTAATTCATATATATGTGTGTATATATACACACATATATACATGTGTATATATATATGTATATATATATACACACACACACACATATATACATATATTCACACAAATTTGCATATGTTTATTTCTTGGTGAATTTTTTTACTTTGTATATAATATTTTTTCTATATGTCTAAAGTATTACAGGTCTTATCTAAGCATGGGGAATAGTTTATTTATGTCTCTGGGTTACATGAATCTAACACATTGAACATGTATTTCACTGTTCTAGAGGAACTGCAGCCAATATCTTTTTTATGTTCAATTTGTTTAATTTTTGGAA
Source organism: Urocitellus parryii (assembly GCF_045843805.1). Lineage (NCBI taxonomy): Eukaryota > Metazoa > Chordata > Mammalia > Rodentia > Sciuridae > Urocitellus > Urocitellus parryii. The sequence continues at coordinate 168,782,363 of NC_135535.1, read as the reverse complement.
AATGCTTCTTTTTTTTTCTATTCTCTTTTTATGTAACCTCAAAGGCATTAGCTCTTGCTTTCTGACTTCCGTATTTGTTTTCTTCCCTTTTATTTCTTTTAGTCTGTACTGTAATCTGAGATAACATTTTGTTAGTTTTGCCTGGTTAGCAAATTTCTGTTTAACTGCATCTAGTCTGACAGCTAACACTTCACTGTTATGTTTTTCATTTTATAGTTGTTGATTTTTTAAGTTTTCCTGTTTTCCTCATTTTATCATCTTATTGCTTACTAATTTTTTATTAATTCGTTTTCTTTCCACCATAGTTAAAGTCCATATTCCACATTCTGTATCACACAATTTTATTGCTGGATTAATAGAAAATCTTTGTGGTCTAAATTTTCTGTTTCTTGTTTTTGCTGTCTCTTGATAGTTGATTTTTTTTTTCTCATAAATAACATTGTTTTGTTCTGCAAACTCATCTCCTAGCCAATGGAACTTTATCTGAGGAGTTCCCACCTATTACTATGAGGTGTCCTAACAGAGACAAGTCCTAATGATATTTTTGTTTTTATCTTAAAATGTTGCACTAAACATTAGAAATACAACCATTTTTGCCTTCAAGAAATTCACTGCAGGGACTGGAAAAGCAATGACTGCTCTGCACTGTTTTAGTGTCATCTTTGTAGTCACTGGTGTTCTCTTTCTTTCTTAATTCCACCCTTCCTGCTTTGAGAAACTTAAATATATATAAAATGTCCCTCCCCCACCCGGCTACCTGTCCTCTCTTTAATTTTTTTTTCCTGTCTCTTCAGTAGGTGTAAGGTATGTAAAAAAAAGGAGAATGAATGGAGAGAAGATCATTTATAGGAAAAAAATTCAGGGAGAACAAATGGCAAGGGCCAAGTCTACTGGACACTAATGGGATGGTAGTGGGGCATGAGGAGGTAATAGAGGGAGAGCTGGGGCAGCTGCACTGTGGAAGAGCTTCCTTGAGGGAAGGGATTAGGGAAACATATTTACTCTGAAATTATAAACTGGAACCAATTCATGTTCTTAGAAAATCATAATTGAAGATTCAAATGACATTTTTATTTACTTGTTCACTAACCCTTGATTGACTGCATGCTTTATAAAATGGCATGTTTTGACTCAAGGAGGATATAGCAATAAATAAAGCAGTCAAAGATCTTACCAATATAATGTTTGCCGAGCATAGAAAAGTGTTTTGGAAAATACTAAGAAGTTGAATCATATCTGAAATTGACATGATTGTTGTGACAGAGATAAGGCAGAGTGAGGGAAAGTGAGGGGAGGACTTTCTTGTGTTGGGTAAAAAAGTACTTAACTTTTGTGGTTAAGTGAATTTTGAGCAAACACCTTAATGAAGTTGCTGAATTTTGTTTCTGTGAATTAGAGATTGAGCAAGGACTGTACTACTTAGAGATCCAGGTATGTTGGGGGTTATAGCAGAGGTAAATTTATGGCTCTTTGGGAGGATAGCTGTAAGCAATGAAGCAAAATTTAGTTTAGTGGGTTTGTGAAAACTATCATTTGGTGAGTTTATGAAAGCCTTCTAAGAATGCATCCTATGTCTCAAAGGTGATAAAAGAATTAAGCAGTCAAAAGAGACAGAACATACATAGAGAATATTATATGTTTGAAAGCATAAGGAATGTGGAATAATGGACAGCAAGGAACCTGATTTGCAAGCAGAGGTAAAACACAAATTTCCTATGAGGACAGTGGGGTCAGAGAGTGGGATGACTTTAAGTAAAAGAGTAATAAGATGGATGTCATGTGTTAGAAAGATCATGACTAAAGCAACTCTGCCATGATCTTGGTGATATATATAGATATTGGAAAATTAAGATAGAACATACATTTTGGTAGAGAGCTTGGCAGTTTCTTAAAAGAAGGTAAATAGACACTTATATAACCCAACAATCCTACTCCTAGTTATCTGCCAAAATGAATTCTGAATTTACACATGGCTTTATTTATGAATGCCCCAAACTGGAAAGAATTTTCTAATAGGCAAAATAATGATCTCCCCAGGGTATCTACACCTTAATCCCTGGAACATGGAATATAGTTGTTTACATGGTTAAGAGGAATTAAGATTTCATATGGAATTGAGGATGCTAATCAGCAGACTTTAAAATAGCAAACTCCCCTGGATTATTCTGGTGAACCAAACCCAATCAGAAAGGTCCTTCACAGTGAAAAAGGAATTGGAAGGTAAAACCAGAGAGATTGTAGTGTGAGATGGACTCAGTGTGAGACCCAGTTTGAGATCTCTGATGTCTGAAAAATAAAGATAATGAATCTGTATTGTTATAAGCTATTATGTTTGTGCTAATTTTTTTACTGTGACATTACAAAACTAATACTTACCCAGAAGCCCTACATCAGAAGGAAATAAAACCAAACTGGTACATCTGCCAAAGACTACTACTCAATAATGAAAATGGAATAACCAACTTATTCATAGAACAACATGAATGAAACGTGAAGGCACTTTACCTACGTAGCCAAATTCCTGTGGCACATTTATGACCTTCAGACAGAATGACATGATGAGGATGGAAACATATTAGTAGTTGTCAGGGTTTGAAGTTGTAGGAATAAGTCAACTAAAAAAAGGGCCACTTGGGAGTATTTGGAGGGGGATGTTGTGCATCATATATGATTATACTCACTTGTCAAAACCTATGAAAGTATACAGTTTAAAGGGAAAATTTGAATGTATGCAAATTTTAAAAATCATCTGGGAAGTTGGGGAAGCTGCAGGGAAAATGATCACATATATCTTATAATTTTATTAAAAATATGAAAGTAATAAAAAAATAGTTTATATTTCTCAAAGAGAAGCATTGTCAAATTTAATGTTAGCATATATATTTCCAGATTATTTTTATTCATATAGATAAAGATAATTTTCAAATGTATCGGTAGATGTTCAACAACTCTATGTAATTTCAAAAATGTGTGATTTCTAATTTCTCAATTGTGTCTTTGCTACAAAGCCCATCAAATTCTCAAACTATTCATTTTTTATCATTGTCTGAACTAGTTTAATTAATTCTATGATCTGCTTATCTTGTTGAGAGTAAAATGAACAATCATCTAAAGTTGTCTTCCTTCTTATGATCGTTCATAAGGGTCTTTGCCGTGAGATCAGGAATTGGACTCTTTCTAAGTGGATCTTACTTGTGTAGTATTCAAATCAATATTTTGGTTCGTTTGCTTCTTTTTAAAGAAGCATCTCTAGGGATTCCTATTATTGCAAACAAAAAGGCTTCTCTTAGATATGGCTGGTGTCCATTTTGCAAATTTTTTATGATCTGATGATATCAGAAATAAAAGGGGGCATTTACTCAGGTAGGAGATTCTCCAAGAACAAGCAAATCTGCCTGAGGTGAGAGAAAGCAGCTAGAGAGATGTGTGCTTCTGAGATGAAGATCTTATTTCCCATAGTTTATTTCTTCTTAAAATTCAGCCAGAGGAAGTCGGGAGGGGGTTGTTCATAACCTCTTGCCTTTGAGGTTTCCCAGCTTCAGGGGCTATTTGGCTCTTCATGTGGTCCTTTGTTGTGTTATCTATTGCTGTGGACCAACACTACTATGAAATTAGTAACATAAGACAACAAAAAACTTTTTTTTCTTGGTACTGGGCATTGAACCCAGCGATGCTTCACCTCTGAGCCACATCCCCAGACCTTTTTTATTTATTTATTTTTTGTTTTGAAACAGGGTCTCACTAATTTGCTGAGGCTGGCCTCAAATTTGGATCCTGTCTCAGCTTCTTGAGTTGCTGGGATTACAGATGTATGCCACCATGCTGAGAAAAACAATATAGCTTTATTATTTCATATTTTCTGTAGGCCATGAGCCCAGCCACAGCTTAACTGGCTCCTCTGCTTAGTCTCACAAGCTGCGACCAAATAGTAGGTCAGGATAAAAATCTCATCTGGAGGCTTACTGGGGAAGAATGGCTTCTCGAGTTCTATAGTTGTTGGTGGCATTCAGTTGCTACAGTTTCAGGACTGAAATCTTCAATTTTCCCTCTGCTGTTGGCTGGATGCCACTCTCAGCTTCTACATGCCCCCTGCCGTTCCCTGCCACGTGGCTTTCCGGAAACATGGCTATTTGCCTCCTCCTAGCCAGCAAGAGAGACCAAAGGAACTATTCCAACAAGACATGTGCTGCAATCTCATGTGACACAATCACATAATTGCACTTATCTTGTCACTTTTGCAAGTCACAGGTCCCACCCACATTCAAATGGAGGAGATTACTCAGGGACACAAATACAAGGTGAGAATAACAGGGGCCACATTAATAGCTGGTCCACCACAAAGATATTTGTAAAGAATCGGCTGAATGAAAACCACTGATGCTATCCCATGCCCCACTGATACTGGTCTATCCAGGGGGGTCCAGGCACTCTTTTCATCCCTAGGTCTAGTCCTTACCACTCCAAATCAGGCACTTTTAGGGCTTTACCCAAAGTAGGCAATTTTCTGCTTCTCAGAGAAGCTACTCTTTCACTTGCATTAAGAGCTGAGTATTCCTGTCTAACTCAGTAGTTACTTGCTCTTCACATAAAAAAAAAAAAAGTGTGAAAATTTTCAACATGTGTGTAGTGGCCACATGTTTGGCTGGTAAAAAGTTTCATATTTTATTTATTATATGCAACCTTTAATAATTTCAGTAGAAATCTGGAGATAAATGTGTTGCCTCCAAATGATAATGCCCAGAATGTATGGGAATCTTTAAAAGGTTTATTTGTGTGGAATAGAATAATTCTGTAACAAAGATCACATGTGTCAACTAGAATAATTGTGTCTGCTGCATTTAAGAAATGTGCCAATTTTGAAATATATGCATTTTGGGAGAAAAATCCCCAAACAGGAAAACCTGACATGTGTTTCTTTCCTGCTTTCTTGGTGTTACCTTGTGGCTAGGCTTGAAACTTTTGTCTGTCTAGAGGACTGTGTGACAGGGAGAAGATGCCCCTCTTTCCCTCAGTGTGTCCCTCTCTGTGTTCTGCAGGGCCTCTGACAGTACTGCTGCTCAGGACTTCCCCACTGCACAGCAAGCAGACAGGAGTGTGGGGTTGGCAGGAGATCTGGGATTCACTCAGTGTGGCTCCGCCATTTTTGTTTGGTAGTTAGTTGTCAAGAATGTGTAAATGACAGTTTCCAAACAGCTTCTCCCTTCATAATTTAAAAACAGCAGATGAGGGCAAATGCATGTTTCTTACCATTTTATTGCCATGTTATTAAGTATCTATATTATAAAAATGTCCAAAAGTGGTCTCAATTTCCATTTTCACTATGTTTATATGTAAAATGTATACAATTCATGTAATGCTGATCACATTTTCAATGTTAAAAATAATGAAGTAGTAATGTCTATTCAATTCAGCACACCATTTTATTTTCACTAGGATTATTGGAACTTCTCTTATTAGTATTATTTGTTTCTTGTTATAATGCATATTTCTGTGAAGCCTGGAAATGCTTTGTTTTCTTCTCTATCTATGTTTTCTTGTTTCTCTACATTATCAGAATCCCACACAATTTAGGCTAATAGTCATACATGAAAAAACACTTGTCTCAAGCAAAACTTTTAATTTGCTTTCTTATAAGAAAGTAAACATTTATCCTTAGATTAAAAAGAGGTAACTTTTCTTGAAATGAATTAAATTGGTCAGTGAAACATGATATATTTATACACAAATATGCTATGAATTATGAATGCCACAACTGAAATTAAAAAAAAATAGCTTGATTAGGTATTCATGCATATGTATATATAATTGCATGCAAATATCTAAACGCATGTATATGTACATACACACACACAATTATAATTAAACTTACTGCTATTCATCTTCAGTATTTTTGTCAGGCTATCCTCTTGCATGCATAGACAGGAAAAAAATAAAACCCCATTCTTCATTGTTTTGTTTGTCCAAGATCAGAAGCCATCAGAATATATTCTTTGCAGTACAGTTTGAACTCTGGTATCGCTATACCTCCAGATTCACACTTCCTGCTTAGAATTGCTTTTGCTATTCTGGGTCTTTTGTTTTTCCATATGAATTTCATGATTGCTTTATCTATTTTTACAAGAAATGCCATTGGGATTTTGATTGGCATCGCATTAAACCTGTAGAGAACTTTGGGTAATATCGCCATTTTGATGATGTTAGTTCTGCCTATCCATGAACAGGGTACATTTTTCCATCTTCTGAGATCTTCTTCTATCTCTCTCTTTAGGGTTCTGTAGTTTTCATTGTATAAATCTTTCACCTCTTTTGTTAGGTTGATTCCCATGTATCTTATTTTCTTTGAGGATATTGTGAATGGAGTGGTTTTCCTTATTTCCATTTCAGAGGTTTTGTTGCTGATATACAGGAATGCCTTTGATTTATGCGTGTTGATTTTATAACCTGCCACTTTGCTGAATTCATTTATAAACTCTAGCAGCTTCTTTGTAGACCCTTTTGGGTCTGTTAAGTATATTATCATGTCATTTGCAAATAGCCATAATTTAATTTCTTCTTTTCCTATTTTTATGCCTTTAATTTCTTTTGTCTGTCTAAGTGCTCTGGCTAGTACTTCCAGAACTAAATTGAATAGAAGTGGTGATAGAGGGCATCCCTGTCTTGTTCCAGATTTTAGAGGGAATGCCTTCAGTTTTTCTCTGTTTAGGATAACGCTAGCCTGAGGTTTAGCATATATAGCTTTTACAATGTTGAGGTAAGTTCCTGTTATCCCTAGTTTTTCTAGTGTTTTGAACATAAAAACGGATGCTGTACTTTGTCAAATGCTTTTTCTGCATCTATCGAGATGATCATATAGTTCTTGTCTTTAAGTCTATTGATGTGGTGAATAGCATTTATTGATTTCCGTATATTGAACCAGCCTGGCATCCCAGGGATGAATCCTACTTGATCATGGTGCACAAATTTTTTGATATGTTTTTGTATTCGATTTGCCAGAATTTTATTGAGAATTTTTGCAGCCAAGTTCATTAGAGATATTGGTCTGTAGTTTTCTTTCTTTGAAGTGTCTTTGTCTGGTTTTGGGATCAGAGTGATGTTGGCCTCATAGAATGAATTTGGAAGAGCTCCTTCTTTTTCTATTTCTTGAAATAGTTTGAAAAGTATTGGTATTAATTCTTCTTTGAAGGTTTTGTAGAACTCCGCTATATACCCATCTGGTCCAGGGCTTTTCTTGGTTGGTAGTCTTTTGATGGCTTCTTCTATTTCTTCCTTTGTTATTGGTCTGTTTAAATTGTGTGTGTCTTCCTGTTTCAATCTGGGCAGATCACATGCCTTAAGAAATTTATCGATATCTTCACTATCTTCTATTTTATTGGAATATAGGGTTTCAAAATAAACAGCATGGTACTGGTACCAAAACAGGCAGGTGGACCAATGGTACAGAATAGAGGACACAGAGACTAATCCACAAAGTTACAACTAACTTATATTTGATAAAGGGGCTAAAAACATGCAATGGAGGAAGGACAGCATCTTCAACAAATGGTGTTGGGAAAATTGGAAATCCATATGCAACAAAATGAAACTGAATCCCTTTCTCTCGCCATCCACAAAAGTTAACTCAAAATGGATCAAGGAGCTTGATATAAAAACAGAGACTCTGCATCTGATAAAAGAAAAAGTTGGCTCCGATATACATATTGTGGGGTCGGGCTCCAAATTCCTTAGTAGGACACCCATAGCCCAAGAGTTAATAACAAGAATAAACAAATGGGACTTACTTAAACTAAAAAGTTTTTTCTCAGCAAGAGAAACAATAAGAGAGGTAAATAGAGAGCCTACATCATGGGAACAAATTTTTACCCCTCACACCTCAGATAGAGCCCTAATATCCAGAGTATACAAAGAACTCAAAAAATTAGACAATAAGATTACAAATAACCCAATCAACAAATGGGCCAAGGACCTGAACAGACACTTCTCAGAGGAGGACATACAATCAATCAACAAGTACATGAAAAAATGCTCACCATCTCTAGCAATCAGAGAAATGCAAATCAAAACCACCCTAAGATACCATCTCACTCCAGTAAGATTGGCAGCCATTATGAAGTCAAACAACAATAAGTGTTGGCGAGGATGTGGGGAAAAGGGTACACTTGTACACTGCTGGTGGGACTGCAAAATGGTGAGGCCAATTTGGAAAGCACTATGGAGATTCCTGGGAAAGCTGGGAATGGATCCACCATTTGACCCAGCTATCGCCCTTCTCGGACTATTCCCTGAGGACCTTAAAAGAGCGCACAATTCACAATAGCTAGACTGTGGAACCAACCTAGATGCCCTTCAATAGATGAATGGATAAAAAAAATGTGGCATCTATACATAATGGAGTATTATGCAGCACTAAGAAATGACAAAATCATGGAATTTGCAGGGAAATGGATGGCATTAGAGCAGATTATGCTAAGTGAAGCTAGCCAAGCCCTAAAAAACAAATGCAAAATGTCTTCTTTGATTTAAAGAGAGCAACTAAGAACATAACAGGAAGGAAGAGCGTGAGGAAAAGACTAACAGTAAACAAAGATGAATGGGGGGAGAGAAAGGGAGAGAGAAGGGAAAGCATATGGAAATGGTAGGAGACCTTCAATGATACACAAAATTATAAGAGATTATGAGGGGCAAGGGGGAGGGAAAAAAAGGGAAGAGAATTGAACAACAGCAGAGGAGGTAGAGAGGAAAGATGGGAGGGGAGGGGAGGGGGGATAGTAGGGGATAGGAAAGGTAGCAGAATACAACAGTCACTAATATGCCATTATGTAAAAATGTGAGTATGTAACAGATGTGATTCTGCAATATGTATTTGGGGTAAAAATGGGAGTTCAAAACCCAATTGAGTCAAATGTATGAAAGATGATATATCATGAGCTCTGTAATGTTTTGAACAATCAATAAAAAAACATAAAAAAATAAAAACATTAAAAAAAAGAATATATTCTTTTTATGTTGGCAGCTATATATGTTTGGTTCAGAATCTTGGGTATGCCATGTAAAATTTTAAGGCATTGATTACTTCCCTGTGTACCATGTATGGGGTGTTATATGTCTGTAGTTATAACATATATAATTTACATGCTAATTAAAATCTTGAATCCTTGGCTTCTTCATGAATAAAATAGGAAATAATTGCAGAAACTTCCTTAAAGAGTTTGAGGATTTAATATGTGCAAAGCATTTGTACATTGCCTGGTGCATGCTAACCATTTAATAAATATTATTTATGGTTTATTGTGTGCTAAAATGGGGCTTAAAGCACTTGATTATATATTATCTCATTTGATTCACAAACAGCTCTGTGATATGGAACTTATTCTTCAAATTTTACATAGGAATTAACTGAACATCATAGATGCAACTAAATAACTGAGGTTTCCAAGGAATGTTGGAGCCTAGACTTGGAGCAAGGGCATTGAATCTAGTCTTGCAAGTTCATATTCTATCACAGAGGGGAGGGGACTAGAGGGGAGAGATATCCCAGGAGGACATGCTACCATCCCATCAGCTGACAAGTCAGCCCTGTTTTCAAAGCATCATAACTCACTCATCAGTCATGTTGTGTTGCCTCCACCCTACCAAGCTGGTCTAGAGAGAGCATTATTTGTCTACTGTACCTGCCTCCTAACTTGTCACTTTGATTCCAGCTTGCCAGCTCCCACTCTACACACACAGAGTCTATCATCAACATATTACACTACATGCTGTTTTTAAATCTTTAGTGAGACCATGTCACCCCTTTGCAAAAAATTGTTCATCATTATTGCCTGATTTGCCAGAATATTTTGGGAACATTATATGGATGCATGATCAAGTGGATATAAACACTCTAAAAATGTTGCTATGCAAGAAATCTATAAGTATAATAAATATGAACCCTTTCCTCTTATTTAATGATTGAGAAAGAGATCAAAATAGAACTCAAATGAAATAGTTTATCTCCCAGTACAAAGATAATATGACTTAGAAAAGAAAAGCAAATATTGTTTGGTTGCTGGACCCAAACTCTCTCCATTTACCAAATAACTACTTTAAAAGGACATTCTTATTTAATTATGTTGCTTGGAAGTTGAACCTTAAATGTAGAGTACTGCAATAGAGATAAAATCTGATTTTTTGTTGTTGTTGTTGTTGGTTTGGGTTTGGCCATTTTCATTATGTAATGTTTCCAGAGGCAGTTTAGAATTAGAGAGAGTTACATCATATTCCAAACTCAGTCCTTTGTCTTGTTGAACTATGAGTAAATTACTTTCACTCTCTGTGCCTTGATTTCTTCAACCAAGAAAAGCTGAGATTATACTAATTTCCTCATTGAAGCATTTTGCAATTCTATAAATAGCAACAAAATTTAGCAAATCCTCGGAACTGTGTTGATCCAATTAAACTTTGCAGTGCAGTAATTAAAAAGGATTAGATACGAACATAAAACAGAGCTCTCTCTTTCCCCTTAGAGACTACAATCAGCTCAGTATACCAAGCACAAAGCTGCTTACCTTTGTTCACTGCATAAAATCTCCTGAATTTTCTTCCATGTTCTTTATTGCTTTACCAGTATATTCCAGTTACTGTTTCCAGATCTGGGCTCTGTATGGTACTTGAAATCAGACCCAGTGAGAACACTTCTGCTCTCCATGGGACCTACACCATGTTTTCTATTGTTTTGTTTTCACTGTTTGTAAAATCTAAATAAAGACAATCTTATTCTTACTTCCTGGCTGCAAGTATAGCTAATGCAGATTCATAGAATCTGTGTAAGGGAAGAAAGTTTTAAGGTTTCTTGTTCCAAATGTCTAAATATTGCTAATGACCTATCGATTTCCTCAAAAGATTCTAAGGTTATTTTATGGTCAGAATATTTCAGCTCTCACAAATTTCCAAATTGTTTTAAAATGGAATACATGACAAATTAGGACTTAACTTCTGTTATTCTCACTAATATCTTTTCCACCTCTCATCTTAATGAACCTGACACTTAGCAGGGAATCCAGAATTCACAATGTTTTTTCTTCGCCTTCTATACTTAGAAGATTAGTCATTTAGTCTGAAAAGCAGGCTGAAACTTCTCACTTTCTGGTCCCTTCACACTAGTTGATCCTCATTATTTCAATATTTGCTGGTCTCCATTATTATACTACAAATTCCACTAGGTCAAGTAACAGGTCTGTATTGGTCATCCCTTTATAAGCTTTATATTTTATACTTTTCAGAACAGTTCCACAAGCCTAAAAGCCTATTTCCTTAGTTGTGTATCTTAAAAGAGCAAATATGTGAATTAAGACATTTTTCAAAATTCAGTGGAATAATTCTGTTAATATATTATTTGATTTGTCTTCCTATTCCTTCAGAGCTCTAGTTAAAGTTGTTAACCCCCTTCTCTGTACCATAGACATATTATTTATATGTTTTTAGTACATTTAGGCAATATTGGCTTAGGAAAGAGTACAATTTAATTTTTATTTATTTTGTCAAGCACACTGCTGAAATAAAATCATTCATTCAGCAAATAATTCTTGAGCAGTTAATAAGAACACTAGTTATTTCTAATTTAATGAGAAAGTTGTTTATCCAAAATAATACTCCCTTTTTCTTACTTATAGACAATATGATAGTGTGCCAAAGAAAGAATGGAAAAATCACCAAACCCATTAATCTGTGCAGCACATTTCTACAAATAAAGTAAATAATTGAGAAAATCCAATTATTCTTTGAAGGATGAGAATTTACCTACAATTAAGTGGCTTCTGTTTCTTTTTACTAATAATGTTACCAGATAACTGGGTAATGTAGCTCACCTCTGTAATCCCAGCAATTTGAGACGCAGAGACAAGTCCCAGTAGGAGGCCAGCCTCTACAATTTAGTGAGACCCTAAACAATTTAGTGATACTCTGTCTGGAGATTTTAAAAATAAATTTTAAAAAAGACTGGGGATATAGGTTGGTGGTAAGCTGCACCTGAGTTCAATTCCTTGTACCAAAAACTGAAAGTATATACGTATGTATACATATATACTTTTATATAGATATATATGAGTGTATATATATATATATATATATATACACACATACATACATATATATACTTTTATACAGTTATATATGAATAATTTAACTGGGTCACCTTTTACTACTTGAGGAACAATTAGAAATTACTTTTTAATTATATATTATTTATATATTATTATTATTATTTATATATTTCAATAATAATACAATAAATATATGTGTTTATATTTAAAATTGGAAAAATGAATAGCCTGATAATATTGATTACCCTTTCCAGAAATAATCAAGTTAAATATTTTAGCATATAAGTTGAGTCTTTTTCTGAAGAAAACCACTACATTCTAATTCTTAATTCTAAATTTAAATAATCTATAACATACTGATTTGTACTTGTTTCATATCATAATTATTAAGGCAAATCAATTTGTCTTGCAATAAATGGTCCACATCTCACCTGTTACTAATCATATACAACACAATTTAGACCTTTCCCCCACTAATATTTTTTTATCTTTTTTGACAGTTTAAATATAATGTTTCTGATATATTTTTTATTTTTATTTACCATGCTAGCAGTTCTTTGAGCTTCAGTTTCTGTGACTTGATACCTTCCATTAATTCTGAAACATTTGTACTTATTTTATTCAAGTTATTTCTTCTTCCCCATTTTCTCTCATTTCATCTGTGATTCCAAATATATATGCCTATATCTGGGATGTAACTTTATGTGGCATAAGTTACTTTCTCACATACATTCTTACTCAAGAATATTCTGCTCTGGTTCATTAGGGAATATATGATCTAATCCTAAAAGATTTAGATACCATCTCTTTATAGGAGGCAAAATATATACTGACTTTAATTACTAGGCAAGTATCACAATGGTTTATATCAATATCTATGATTCAATGATAGCAGAAAATCTTATTATTGACCCTCTATTAAAAATTTCCATAAATATCTATCTTGTATCTTGTCCTTTCTGTTCTTTCTGAACTTTATTTTCCTCTTAATTTTCACTTGCCTTCTTCCTGCGTAGGCTGATTATGTTTTACACCAAAAATTCAAATTCCTTCACATCCAGCACTTCCTAGACTAGCTGAAATTCACAGCTTTAAATTGCTTTATCTTTTAAGAATTTTTAGTTAAGTGCTAAAAGAACAAAAACAAATATATAAGTTAAATGAGTCTTTGAGTGTTTTTTTTAAACATTTCTTAAGTGTGTGATTTATTCAACTTCCTTTAGACAAAGAAACATTTATATACTAGGCCATTGTGGAACTTATGCAGCAAGGACTGGAATATAAATAAGTCATGCAAGTATTATTGCTCTTGATTACATGAGTATATGTGCATACACATGCATAAACATTTAGTATACAGATACTAAAGAAAGAAGCATAAGAGAAATGGATTGCATGCCCTAGTTTGGTAATAATAAATGTACCACTAGCATGTGAAAAATGAATGAAATACTAAAGAAATGGAATGATATTAAACATTTCAACTATTTACCACTTAAAATACTAATCTTTAAAAAAAGTGAAAGAATAGCACAGAGTCTTAGGGAAAGTGCTGCAATTTTACATATTTTTAGTATAGAAACTAGAATAAGTAATTTGGGAGAGCAATTTAGCAATGAATTTTAATAATTATATTGTACTTATATTTTCACTAACAATACTATTCCTTGAAATGTATAGCAGAATAATTTACAAATAATGGAATTTGGGAATGAAATGGTTTGTTACATCCTGTGTGTAATAAACATATTATGCCATCATGCTAGAATATTTTTCAACATAACAAAATGACTAAGTTAATGTTATACTTTCTAATATTGTCTCACTAATACTTTTGACAAAGGTGAAAACCTTAGAATACTGTATGCATCTGTAATCTTAGAAATTTTAATTAAATGCATATCCACAATGTTTCCCAATGAATCATAAGCTCTTGTATTTCTTACTCCTTTGAGAGACTCATCTGAGTTTCCTGGTATGAAAAGTGGCAATGAAAATATTTTCTTTTCAGGAAAGTATATAATAAGTGGAGATTTGAGATGAATACAACATTTAAAAAATTAAGAAGGAAGATCTTAAATGATTATACTCTGCAATGTTTCTATTGAATAAACTCTGAACCAAAAGAATTTTTAGAAATTTGGACTTATTTTCAAGACGTCAAACAAATAAAAACTAAAAGACATAATGAAACTCAATCTCATCTACTCACCCAGAAACAAAATACACTTCATGTTAGGACAGTGGTTTTATTTGAGAATGGGGGGTGTCAGAGGGAGTCGAATACACCTTTTTTTTTTTCCTTCTGCACATTGCATCTTCTGCTTTTTCCCCTAAAAATTACAGATAAAGAAAGCTGATTCTACTATTTGCTAATAAACTACTTCAAGAAAAATTTTACTTCACATGCAGTTTAAAATCTCAATAGAATTTTCAGTAATTTAGCAAGATTGAAATAATTATCTTTTTAAAATGGGATTTGAAAGTCATAGTTGTGTTGCTCACAGTAATGTTTAATGACAGGTACCTCCTGTGAACCAAGTGACATTGAATTTTAGTTGGAAGGTAGGAAACAAATTTACCTCTGTCAAGTCCTTACAGTGTTTAAATACATCCAATTTCTTCTTGAATTAAGAAAAAAAATTAGTGATTCACATTTCTGTACAAAACTAAATCTGTTTTGTGATTTTTGTATAGCTTATTGGAAAATTGCAACAATTGTTAAATAAACAGTTTGGAAAATTGAGTTAGATGCAATAAATGCTTGATTTTTGCTGTTGTTTTATTTAATCTGTGGGTGTATGTTTTTCAGAAATTTCCTGCTACCTGGTGGGTAACACATTTCAGTCTCTCTCTAAATGTATTGCTGGCATTCATTAGAGTACATTCAGTTTAATTCCCCAATGCAGGAAGCTGCAACCTACAGTTTAACAAATCAAAAACTATTTTTCTCCCACTTAAATTCTCCTTAAATCAGAGAACATTATATATGTTGTTTCTGTAAAGAATTAATTTCTCTTTTGAGCACCCTTCTTACAAGGCACTTAAGATAATTTTGCCAAAGAATTAAAATTATGTTGACATACATCAAATTTCTGTGGATTATTATTACTATTTTCAAAATTTTATGATACTTGACAAGTTTAGAAATCCATTAATATACATATTATTAACGAATATAATGAATATCATTTTGGGATAGAATATTATATTAAATAAATGAAATGCTGCATTTAAAAAACCTGATACTATATTTGAAGTAAAAAGGAACTTCCTGCTTTTCCCTCCCTTTATGTACTTTTCTACGCATTACAAAACTACAACCACTTAGATAAGAAGGGAAACAAGACATAAAATAAAAAAATATAATAGAAACTATGTTCTTGAATTTTATTCTCACTTTTGTGGCAGTCTCACAATATAAATTTGTTTTTATTTTGTCTATACTTAGAATTCCTCAGATATTGTTCTTTCTTCCATTTTTCTGGAATAAAGTATATTAAGTAGAAGTTATATATTTTAAAAAAATATTTGGTAGGAATCTTCTGTCCCACTACCAAGTCTCTATATTTGTGTATATGGGTGTGTGTTTGTGTGTGATTGTGTGTTTATGCATCTTGTGTTTAAAATACTAATTAAACTTTTTAAGCTGGTGTGAAGTCTGAAATCCCAATGACTTGGGAGGCTGTGGTAGAAGGTTCATAAGATCATGGCCAGCTTTAACATCATAGCCAGGTCCTAAGCAGCTCACTGAGACCCTGCCTCAAATTTAAAAAATAAATAATGGTCTGGTGATGTAGCTCAGTGTTTGAGCACTCCTGGGTTCAATCCCTGAGTCCAAAAACAAAACAAATCAAAACAAAATAAACAACAACAACAAAACATTTCTAAATGCACAATGAACTTTTCCTCCTTACTTTTTCTTGATGAAGCTTAAGTAAACTAGATATTTATAGATATTTCTTCAGTTCATATAAACTGACACTTATTATTGGACTTGCCATTTCCACATCTGTGAATTAGAAAGTTTCCAGTTGAGATGTTTCTAATTTAATTTATATAAAGTAAGTGGATATAGTAAAGATATATAAAAGTTATCACCTGCTTATCCAGCAGGTGATAACCTTTTAAATTTGATATTAAATGAAACTACATAGGAACTTAGTGATCACTGGAAAAATGGTCTCAGTATTAGGTCATGGACAGATGTAGTGGAAAGCAAGGAAACTTAACATTCACTGACTCGTGTTTTACATTAAACATTTCTCAACCACTGTCTCATTTGATTTCCTTAGATTCTTGAAAACGAACTATTTTAGAGAGAGGAAATAAAAAGAGATCCTCATTTAAAGTAACACAACTAGTAAATACTCAGCCTATATTGAAATCCATATCTGTTCACATGTGCACTATTTTTCAATTCCCCATACTCTATATTATCCAAATATTGCTCTTGACAATAACAAGCTAGATACTTGATAACTTGATAGGAAGTGATCATTAAAAACATCATCAAAAAGTAGAGAGAGAGAGAGAGAGAGAGAGAGAGAGATTGATTGATTGGAGGGCTTCATTTTCCCTCAGTAAGAAAATCAAGTCAGAAAACGAAAGGGTGGGGATAGGGAAGTTCAGAGGCCAGAGATATTTTTGAGAGATTATGAGTAAATCAATTGTTTTGTTTGGATTATATGCATTTTTCCATTATATAATACACCACAAATAATAGTTACTAGAGCTAGAGCTTGGTCTATTTCCACATAGAAGGCATAGTTCAGTGGTCGAAAAAGTGAAGATGTAATGATTTGAGTGTAATTAGATGTGAGTTATAATCTTTGTCTTTCTTATTTGGTCGAAGTGACTTAGAGGAGTCTTACCTGCATTTCTATTTTTTTTTGAGTCACTAGATCTTCAATTATTAATAAAGGGAGGTGAACAAGATGACTTTAAATGCCCCTAAGTTAATCATTTAATTGACTTGATGACATAACCGAAATTTCTCATATTTCTACTTTTTGAAAGTGATTGTATTATTATAATATTCCAACTCATAGATTGCTTTGATCACCAAAGTAGAAAAACCAAATGGAATAAGATGAGGAACCATATATGTTTAGGAGCATAATAAAATGTTTCCTTTCTGATGTTTGAAAGGCAGAGACCATGTTTCCCCAAGTAAAAGTACCATAGAATAGAAAAAAAAAATACTTTTAGAAACTACAAAACCAAAACCACAACAAAGCAACAAAAAATCTCCCCCCAAGTGAAACAGAACAAAACAATAGCAGCAAAACAAAAAAATAAATAAGTAAACAAACACCTCCCGGCTCTTGCTTTCTCCCTGATGTGGGAGGGTTTTAGCAAATGTTAAACCATAAAGCCAGAATATTTATTAGTCATTATTTGGAACATAATTACATGTAAATATAATAGAAGTTTAATTTTATATGTTTTAATGTGTAAATATATGAGAGGCTGTAAAGATGCCTAGTTATGAGATTTTAATGAAAGTAATTAAGTCACTTTAGAAATATTTACAAGGAAAAATGTCTAAGTGCTCAAACCTCTTCATTGACTAATAGAGGGATGCTATGAATATTAATAGTAAGAAATGCCTATTACAAATACATTTGTTATAAAAAACAAAGAGATTTATCTTGGTCAGATTGGATAGCAATGGAGATTTTAAAAATCCATAAATTCTCTTCTAGTTTGGTAAATTTAACTGGTAATTTTTAACATTTCCAGAATATATACCTTTTTTTGCCTCTTTTTAAGGAATCTTTGATAGCAGTGAAGGCAGATATCAATTTGTTATCTTGGTTTATTTTTCTATTAACTTATATTGATGTAATTTCTTTTTAATTCCTCTCAATTTTACTGAAGTTTCAGTGAAATTTATGAGAAAAACCTCTCAATCCTATCAATTTTTTGTAACAAATTTAGTTCAGATATTTATAATAGTTTTTTATTATTGATGTATTTTTCTATATGTAAGTTATTTTTTATGGAGAAATATTTTAGCTGAAGGATTAAATCTTGGTAATCAAATATTACCATAATATTTTTGAGTGGAACTCAAATTTAAAAATTATCAGTTTTATTTTAATAAGCAAAGACATTACATAAAGTAATCCGTAGCATTCTGTCAAAGATGAAATAAAAGAAGTAATCTAATACAAATTAGGCAAAAGGAAATTTCTAGTATAAAACACTATTCTAGAAGGGTTAGCCTAGCTTAGTGACTTTGGTAAGAAAGCATTTAAAACTGAAGTCTTGGGCACCTCACAGGAGCCAATAAACTAGAATCCCTGGGGTTATAGTCCTAATATCTCCATTTCATTTTCAAAGACCCAAGAGAAATTTTAATGCGTCAACATATTTAAGAACTCTCAATCTATAATGTTAAAAAAAGGAAAATAAAGTGTTTTAAAAGTATCACTTTACTATAAGGAGATTCAATGTTCTTTATACACAGAAGATATTCTATAGAAGAAATAAACCAAATTGAGACTTAGAAATTGTTTGGCAAGTTAAAATTATATTTGTGGAAATGGATATATTATAGACAGTCGATAACTTCTATATAATCCAGTAAAAAATACTTAAAATTATTTTGAAACATGCTCTATTGAAAGATTATTTTACTAAACACAAAAATATAAATTACTTGTAACAAAATAGTTAGAAATATATGGAAACTTCTAGAAGAAAATGATGAGAAAAGATATTTTTTAAAAATCTCACAAAAAGAGAATCAGCACATTTTAAATTTACCACATCAGTACAAATACACTTAAACATTATAGGAAAACAGGAAATATTAAGATAATATTGATAAACCTTACTACTATCACTTTTTAAAAAAAAAATCTGTGCTTCAAAAATTATCATAGACAATTTTAAAATGAAAAACAAAATCTGTAAATAAATAAAACAGAGATGATGGGGTATTTATAAAGTACTCAAAATTACTAATCAGAAGATGAAAACACAACTGGAATTATTAACAAAGCCTACAATAGGCCATTTACTAAAATAAATACAAATGGCAAATGGACAGAGGCATAAATATTCAAATTTACTAGCAATCAAAAAATGTAATTTTAGCTTGAATGCAAACCAATTTTTTGCCTATTGAATTTGAAAAGGATTTTAAAAATCTAATTCACTAGGTGGAAGGTGAGGAGAAATGAGCACTTTCAATCACTGCTGACAGGCATGTTAATTGCTGGAAACTTAAAGTAAGTTCAGTTGAGAAATATTTATCAGAAACTCTGAAAATGTTCATACCATTTTATTTAGGGAAATTCATCCTAAGGAACTAAACAGAAATATGTGCAGCAGCAATTTTATTTAATGGCAAATGGTATATAACATACACACAAATTAGAGTAAAGGTCCTAAATGTTTACCAAAAAGGGAGACATTAAATGATTTATTAGTAAAGACACAGAATTCCAAAACAAAATGTCATTTAAAAAAATGGATACAAGTAAACAAAAGAAGATGTGCTTTAGTCAATAGTCAATAAAAGAACTAAGGATTTATGAATATTGCATTTATTTAAATCTGATCATCACAATTTAAAAAAAATATTTTACTTTGTGTTGTCAGGAAAGTCAGGAAAGTAGATGAGTTGTATACTCATAAAATACTAGTAGCTAAATCCATTGGACTATAGTAATAATATTATCAAGGAACATAATATGCCATTACTTAATATGGGCTATCAGATATACATCCCATGACAGCCCTCTTGTGCTTATTATCCATGATGATCAATGAAAAATGTACTGTTAATCATTCATGAAATGTTAATATGTGGTCTCCTGTATATGACTATATCCATGAGCACAGGAATATCTATTGTCCTATCGAAAACAATTTATGTAAACAAACAAAAAACAAGTACTCTGTAGAAACACAAATAGGTTAAATCAGAATTTAATCATATCAAACAATAAATGATAACTGAGTATATTCTAAAGAATTATCATAGACTTTGCTCTAAGACTACAATGAAAAAGTATGAACCAATAATAATGTATTTTATAGTTCTGTATATTCAAAAAGTAAACAATTAGCTACCTAATAGTCATTTTAAAATAATTAATAAGAAATAGTTTAAAAATATAAATATTAAAACAAATTAAAATTATATATACACATATGAACTGACTTCAAATTATATTACAGAACTATACTAACAAAACACCTTCATGGTACTGGTGTAAAAACAGACACATTGACCAATGGTACAGTTTGGAAGACACAAACTGACATAGCTATAGTCACCGATCCTTGACAAAAGTGCCAAAAACATACGTTGGAGAAAAGATGGGCTTTTCAACAAATGGTGTTTGGAAAACCAGATATCCATAAGAAGGAAGAAAGTAGGTCTATATCTCTCACATCGCACAGAAGTCAACTAAAATATGGATGGAAAAACCTAGGTATTAGACCAGACACATTTAAACTGCTATAAGAAAATGTAGGCTAAACTTTGCAACATATGGGCACAGGCAATGATTTTATCAATAGCATCTTAAGCTCAGGAAATAATATCACAAATTGATCTATAAGATGAAATAAAAAATCTTCAGTACAGCAAAGAACATGATTAAGAGTATGAAGACAGCCAACAGAATTGAAGAAAAGCTTTCCCATATACTTGTCTGACACAGATTAATATCCAGAATATATAAAGAACTCAAAAATTAATACCCAAACAAAATTAAAAAAAAAACAACAAATAACCCAATCAATAAATGGGCAGAAGAACTAAACAGGTATTTCTCAAAAGAAGAAATACAAATGGTCAATAGATATTTGAAAAACTGTTCAACACCTTTAGCAATCAGGAAAACACAAATCAAAACTACACTGAGATTTCATCTCACTCTAATCAGAATAGCAGCCAACATGTATACAAAAAATAAAAGCTGACTAGAATGTAGAGGAAAAGGAACACTTGGACACTGTTGCTGGGATTATATTAGTACAACTATGGAAATCAGTATTAGGCTCTTCAAAAGACTAGGCATGGGACCACTATATGACCCAGCTATACGGCTCCTTGGTATTCATCCTAAATAATTAAAGTCAGCATACTACATGAATACCTCTGCTTACAGGAGCTAAAACCTGAATCCCCTACTTTGTTAGAAGTGTATTTTCTGAGAGTAAAATCCAATAAATCTTCTTCAACCTTGTAGCTTGAAGTCCATTACCCCAAAACCAAAATACTGTGGGAGGTCAAATTGAATCTGTTCTCTAGCTCATAGCAGACACATCCTTGTTTGACTTATGTGTCTTATCTGACTCCCCTCAATTCCCTTCTTCTGAGAGCATACCCACTAGGAGTAGTTGAAACAAGACTTTCTTAATTGCTACTTCTAGGAAACTGCCATAAAAAAACTGATAATTGAGTCCAGGCCTGTACAAAGCAGAGAAGAAAAGGAAGAAAGGGGGAAGAGGGGGAGGAAGACTGTGTATACTGAGTATATCAAACACAAAATGAAGGACAAATAAATTAGGTAGAAGAACTTGAGTTTGTGTTCAAAGACTGGCTTGAAGAAGACTATAGCTAAAATAGTCAATAAAGTGGGAAAGGGAAGATAAAAAGAATGTCATTGCAAGTAATTGAAAATAATTAGCAAAAAATAGAAGAAGATATCACAAGACACAAAATTAAGAAGTTGACTGGTATGTTATATTTCAAATGGATCATCTTCAGGATGTTCTTTGATGACATGATTATAGAAGGCCAAGGGTAGAGCTCAAAATCATCTGTTTGTGTGGATGTGTGTGAATATAAAATTTTTAATGTATTAACAAATCATCTTAGAAGTTATAAAGAAGGACATTTCATACTTCTTAACGGAAGTATATATAAGCAGGACATAACAATTATAAATATTTATGACCCAAACAATGGAGCATCTATGTACTTCAAACAAACCCTTTTCAATTTCAAGAGTCAAATAGACCACAACACAATAATACTGGGTGACTTTAACACACCTCTCTCACTACTGGACAGATCTTCCAAACAAAAACAAAATAAGGAAAATATAGAATTAAATAATACAATCAATAATTTAGACTTAACAGATATATATAGAATATTTCATCCATCAATGAGCAAATATACTTTCTTCTCAGCAGCATAGGGCTGCTTTTCTAAAACAGACCATATCTTGTGCCACAAAACAACTTTTAGTAGATACAAAAAACAGAGATAATACCCTGCATTCTATCAGACCACAATGGAATGAAATTAGAAATCAACAATAAAATAAAAAAATAGAAGCTTCTGTACAAGTGGAGACTGAATAATACACAATTGAATAATAAATGGATAGCAGGAAAAAACACGGATGAAATTAAAAAATTCTTAAAGGTAAATGAGAACACTGATACAACATATCAAAATCTCTGGGACACTATGAAGGCAGTACTAAGATGAAAGTTTATTGCATTGAATGCATTCATTAAAATAATAGAATATAAACAAATAAATGACCTACCACTACATCTCAAAGTCCTAGACAAAAAAAGAACAAATCAACACCAAAAGCAGTAGAAGACAGGAAATAATTAAAATCAGAACTGAAATCAATAAAATTGAAACAAAAGAAACAATTTTTAAAATTGACAAAACAAAAAGTTGATTCTTTGAAAAAATAAATAAAATAGATAAATCCCTGGCCATGCTAATGAAGAGAAAAAGACAGAAAACTAAAATTACTAAAATACAAGATGAAGAAGGAAATATCACAAAGAACACATCTGAAATACAGAAGATAATTAGAAATTATTTTGAAAATTTATACTTTAATCAAATAGAAAATATCAAAGACATTGACAAATTTCTAGATACATATGACCTACCCAAACTGGATGAGGAGGTCATATATTATTTAAGCAGATAAATTTCAAGTAATGAAATAGAAAATTCCATCAAAAGCCTACCAACCAAGAAAAGCCCAGCTGAATTTTCAGTTGAGTTCTACAAGACTTTCAAAAAAGAATTAATACCAAATACTCCACAAAGTATTCTATGAAATAGAAAAGGAGGGAACTCTTCTAAACTCATTCTATGAGGCAAATATCACCCTGATACCTAAACCAGACAAAGACACATCAAGGAAAGAAAACTTCAGATCAATATCCCTGATGAAGATAGATGTAAAAATTCTCAATAAAATTCTGATAAATCACATACAAAAACATCTTAAAAAGATAGTGCACCACAATCGAGTGGGATTTATCCCAGGGATGCAGAGTTGGTTCAACATACATTAATCAATAAATGTAATTCATCATATTAATAGACTTAAAAACAAGAATCATATGACCATCTCAATAATTGCAGGAAAAACATTTGGCAAAATACAGCACATCTTCATGTTTAAAACACTAGAAAAACTAAGAAAAGTAGGAACAGACCTCAACATTGTAAAAGCTATATATGCTAAACCCAAGCCCAGCATCATTCCAAATGGAGAAAAATTTTAAAAAATTTCCACTAAAAACTGGAACAAGATAAGAATGTCTTCTTTCACCACTTCTATTCAACATCATCTTTGAAACTCTAGCCAGAACAATTAGAAAAAAGAAATTAAAGTGATACAAATAGGTAAAGAACTCAAACTATCACTATTTGCTGATGACATGATCCTATACCTATGAGATCCAAAAAATTCCACCAGAAAACTTCTAGAACTAATGAATGAATTCAGCAAAGTAGCAGGATAATAAAAATCAGCACCCTTAAATAAACTGCATTCCTATATATCAGTGATGAATCCACTGAAACAAAAATTAGGAAAACTACTCCATTCACAATAGCCTCAAAAAATAAAATAAAATACCTGAAATCAATCTAACAAAAGAGGTGAAAGACCTCTACAATGAAAACTACAGAACAATAAAGAAAGAAATTGAAGAAAACCTCAGAAGATGGAAGGATTTACCATGCCCCTGGAGAGGTAGAATTAATGTTGCAAAATGGCCGTACTACCAAAAGTGTTGTATAAATTTAATGCAATTCCTATTAAAATCCTAGTGGCATTCTTCATAGAAATAGAAAAAGCAATCTTGAAATTTATTTGAAAAAATAGACCCAGAATAGCTAAAGCAATCCTTAGCAAGAAAAGTGAAGCAGGAGGCATCACAATACCAGACCTTAAACTATACGAAAGAGCTATAGTAACAAAAACAGCATGGTATTGGCACCAAAATAGCCTTGTAGACCAATGATACAGAATAGAGGACACAGAGACAAACCCACACAAATACGATTATCTCATGCTAGACAAGGTTGCCAAAGTCATTTACTGGAGAAAAGATAGCCTGTTCAACAAATGGTGCTGGCAAAACTGGAAATCCATATGTAGCAAAACAAAATTAAACCTCTATCTCTCACCCTGCACAAAAATCAGCTCAAAATGATCAAAGACTTAGGTACTAGAACAGAGACCCTGTGGCTAACAGAAGAAAAACTAGGCCCAAATCTTCACCATGTTGGCCTAGGATCTGACTTCCTTAGTGAGAGTCCTAAAGCACAAGAAGTAAAATCAAGAATCAATAAATGGGATGGATTCAAATTAAAAAGCTTCTTAGCAAAGGGAATAATTAATAACATGAAGAGAGAGCCTATAGATTGGGAGAAAATCTTTACCACATTCACCTCCAATAAATAATTAATCTCTAGTATATATAAAGAAATCAAAATATTTAACACCAAAAAAAAAAAAACCCAATCAATAAATGGGCTAAGGAACTGAACAGACACTTCACAAAAAGAAGAAATACAACTGATCAACAAATATATGAAAAAGTGTTCAACATCTCTAGTAATTAGAGAAATACAAATCAAAACTAAGATTTCAACTCACTCCTGTCAGAATGGCAATTATCAAGAATACAGGCAATAATGAATGTTGGTGAGGATGTGGTGAGAACTGCAAATCGGTGAAACTACTATGGAAAGCAGTATGGAGATCCTTCAGAAAATTGGGAATGGAACCACCATTTGACCCAGCTATCCCACTCTTTGGTTTATACCCAACGGATTTAAAATCGGCATACTATAGTGACACAGCTACATCAATGAATATTTACAGCAGCTCAATTCACAATATCTAGACTATGGAACCAACCTAGGTGTTCTTCAATGGATGAGTGGTTAAAGAACAGACCCAGAATAGCAAAAGCAATTCTAAGCAGGAAGTGTGAATCAGGAGGTGTAGCAATACAAGATTTCAAACTGTACTACAGAGCAATAGTAACAAAAACAGCATTGTACTGGTACCAAAACAGGTGGGTGGACCAATGGTATAGAATAGAGGACACAGAAACCAATCCACAAAATTACAACTATCTTATATTCGATAAAAGGGCTAAAAGCATGCAATGGAGGAAGGATAGCATCTTCAACAAATGTTGCTGGGAAAACTGGAAATCCATATGCAACAAAATGAAACTGAATCCCCTTCTCTCGCCATGCACAAAAGTTAACTCAAAATGGATCAAGGACCTTGATATCAAATCAGAGACTCTGCATCTGATAGAAGAAAAGGTTGGCTCTGATCTACATATTGTGGGGTCGGGCTCCAAATTCCTTAGTAGGACACCCATAGCACAAGAGTTAATAACAAGAATCAACAAATGGGACTTACTTAAACTAAAAAGTTTTTTCTCAGCAAGAGAAACAATAAGAGAGGTAAACAGGGAGCCTACATCATGGGAACAAATTTTTACTCCTCACACTTCAGATAGAACCTTAATATCCAGAATATACAAAGAACTCAAAAAATTAAACAATAAGAAAACAAATAACCCAATCAACAAATGGGCCAAAGACCTGAACAGACACTTCTCAGAGGAGGACATACAATCAATCAACAAGTACATGAAAAAAATGCTCACCATCTCTAGCAGTCAGAGAAATGCAAATCAAAACCACCCTAAAATACCATCTCACTCCAGTAAGAATGGCAGCCATTATGAAGTCAAACAACAAGTGCTGGCAAGGATGTAGGGAAAAGGGTACTCTTGTGCATTGCTGGTGGGACTGCAAATTGGTGCAGCCAATTTGGAAAGCACTATGGAGATTCCTGGGAAAGCTGGCAATGGAACCACCATTTGACCCAGCTATTACCCTTCTCGGACTATTCCCTGAAGACCTTAAAAGAGCGTACTACAGGGATACTGCCACATCAATGTTCACAGCAGCACAATTCACAATAGCTAGACTGTGGAACCAACCCAGATGCCCTTCAATGGATGAATGGATTAAAAAAATGTGGCATTTATACACAATGGAGTACTACGCAGCACTAAAAATGACAAAATCATGGAATTTGCAGGGAAATGGATGGCATTAGAGCAGATTATGCTTAGTGAAGCTAGCCAATCCCTAGAAAACAAATGCCAAATGTCTTCTTTGATATAATGAGAGCAACTAAGAACAGAGCAGGGAGGAAGAGCAGGAGGAAAAGATTAACAGTAAACAGAGACATGAGGTGGGAGGGAAAGGGAGAGAAAAGGGAAATTGCATGGAAATGGAAGAAGACCCTCATTGTTATACAAAATTACATATAAGAGGTTGTGAGGGGAATGGGGAAAAAAAAACAAGGAGAGAAATGAATTACAGTAGATGGAGTAGAGAGAGAAGATGGGAGGGGAGGGGAGGGGGATAGTAGAGGATAGGAAAGGTAGCAGAATACAACAGTTACTAATATGGCATTATGTAAAAATGTGGATGTGTAACCGATGTGATTCTGCAATCTTTGTAATGTTTTGAACAACCAATAAAAAAAAAGAAATGTGGTATATGAACCCAACAGAATACTTAATTTTAAAGAAGAGTGAAATTATGGTATTTGCCAGTAAAATGATTGGAGTTGGAGAATATCATGCTAAGCAAAATAAACCAATCCCACAAAACCAAAGCCCAAATGTTTTCTCTAATAATCGGATGCTAATTCACAATAAGGCAGTGGGCACTAGTGAAGAATAGTGTTACCTTAGATTAGGTAGAGGGAATTGATGGGAGGGGAGGGGAGGAAATGTGGGGATAGGAAAGACAGTAGAATGAAACAGCCATTATTACTGTGCATGTATGTGACTACAAGACCAATATGATTCTGTAACATGTATACTCAGAAAAATGAGAAATTATATCCATCTATGTATGACATATCTAAGTGCATAACTGTATTTTACTGTCATGGATAACTAGTTAAAACAAAAAAATTTTAATTGCAATGTATATGAGCATCTTAAAAATTCTCAAGATTATTCTGAAATGAAAAGAAAGTTGGTCAACATCAAATAAGTTTACAAATCAAGTTTATAATATAAAAATATAAAATAAAATATATATGTATCCTTAGATTCAATGAACATAACACAACTCATATGATATTAATTTTATTCACTTAAAAATACAAGATAACTTATTTAAGTTGATTTGTGATGAATCTTAAATATGCAAAATAACATTGTAGGCCCCATCTTCCAGGTACTTGCCTGTCAGATAAGACTTGGTGTCTTATAGTTGCTCTTCACTGTCCTTTCCCCTGTTCATCCATTCATGCCCAACACTTATATATGTCAGTATCTGAAGAGATATGTGCATTTATAGTACAAGAAATGCAAATTAAAACAACCTTGGGAAATCTGAGTAGCAAAGATGCAAAATAAGATAATGCCAAGTCAATGGTATTGAGTTAAACTACATAGGTTGAAGGGTAACAGTCCTCTGCAAGGCCACTCTCTTAGATATCAGTAACAGGTTCAGGAGTCTCCAGGGGTACCCTTACTTCTGTAAAGATGGTGACAAATCTGATAATCCCCACACACTTCCTCACATATAATAGTTTGTATAAACAGGCCTGTGAGCTCTGGAAAAGTTCTGCAGTTACAATTAAGGATTTATCATGAAAAAAGGGTATAAATTAGAACCAGATAAAGGAAAGTTTTGGAGGATTCCAAATGCAAATCTTCCATTGTCCTTAGGGGCCCATCCCCCTCCCAGGGTGGTAATGGGTGCTGACATGCAGAGTACTGCTAACCACAGAAGCTCACCTGAGTCCTGGAGTCCTGAGTTATTATTGAGGTTTCATGACATAAACAGGGCTGACTGGATCAGTGGCTATGGGATTGAGCATAATCTCCAGACTTCATTCCACTTTTTGGAGGTGGGCTGATATCTGAAGACTCAAAATTCCAGTTTTCTAGTTACAAGGATGGTCTCTCTGGTATAGGCAATCCCTATCCTAAATCATTTTGTTAGCACAAACTATCAGATTTTGTCCAGGGGTCCAACATGAATAGCAAAGACATTATTATCATCGAGGAAATTCTAAATATTTTAGAAGTTACTTCTCAGGAATGGGATACAAAGGCCAGAAAAAATCTTTATCACAAGCTAATCTTCCTAGGACACTGGACAAACAGGAAATCATGCAAACTGATGATAAGAGTGCAGACTTGTATCTCATTTTAAATAAACATTTAAAGTACTTAAGAAAATTGGATATTGGCAAAAACTATTATTTTCAAATACCCCTCCTGCATATATATTCCAAAGAAATTGTCAAACCAGTTCATAAGGCCATATATACATATACATATATGAATATGAATTTTATATATATATAAAATTTTTCTTTTTTCCTCCAAATTGTGGTTTGGGGAGCCTGGGAATTGGGGGCAACCTGAGAGTTCACTATGAGGTTGTAATTATAAATAAAATGCAAGTGAGTAGTCAGTGCAATGACTTAGATATATAGAGCACTTAGTGACAGATTTATTTTTGAAACACATGGGTGAATGAACTGAAAAAAATAAAAAAAACTACAAAAATTATATACTTTAGAATAAATAATGACAATAAGAAGTCTGCACTTTTAACAATGACAGCATAAAATTCAAGAATAATGTTAAATATATAGCAGTTCCTATGGTGAGGGAGGTAAATCACACAGACAATAGATATTAAAGAGAATTATAAATGAACTGAGAAAAGCCTTCAGTAAGCCAAAGATAGAAGAACTGAGAAATGTGATTACCACTTAGATTCTATGCCTATTTTTTTTTCTAAATAAAGCATTGCCATTCCCCTTAGGCTGAAGGATTGTTTTAAAAATTACAAGTGTGACTGTTATGTGAGAAAAAAAAAGTAAATTCATTTACTTAACAAACATTCATTGAGCACCTCTTATGTGCTAGATATTCTACCAATTTATAAGGATAAAACAGAAATCTCAGTCTCAGCTCTTCCTGATACTGATTCCCTGTTTCACGGGCATATGCACAAATCTGTGAACTACAATGAGAAGTGGTATATCTAAGAAAGCTTGCAAAAGGAGTTATTCTTGTGTGAGGGTGTCAGGAGAAGGGGAGACCAAGGATGTCCTCTTCAGAAGCCGAAGACACCTTTACTTGACCTTCCAGGATAGGAATTTAAGGATATATCATTTCTATGTAGCACAGCAAGAGATTTATTACAAAGGGACAGTACACACTTAAGAATGAGAATGCAGGTGATCACAGAGGGAGACAGAGTCACTCTAGAGTCTGGGCTTTTAATAATTATAGAGTAGCTAGGGGACTGGATAGAGGTAGATTTGGGGTGGAAGCATGCAATTTCATGCTTGTTTCCCTTCTGTTTGTTCATTGTCGTGAAACTTTTAATCCTGCTACTAAGTTTCTCCAGATACATTGTGGTTATCTCCTGGTTTTGTTGTTTTATCATTGGCCAACTGAGAAGTTGTGTGCAAAAATTTCTGTTGGCTTGCATGTGGGTTGTTTGTTTTGCATTCCAGTGGTTCATGACTATTTCCCTTTAAAACTCTGTTTGCATTTCTAGTTTGTGATCTCATCACCCCCCAAGACTCAGATCCCTTATTCTTAAGGAGTCACAGACGGGGTATGTGGGGGTATGTATGCTCAATCATTTTTAGCTGCTTCATCAAGCTGAAATGGAACTTGTCTCTACCTATTCTGAAACCTAAATTCTCTGCCTCCTGGATCTAGAGGGAACAGAGAAAAACCAGTCTTAGTTGCTGTAATGGATTAGAATCCTTTCATGGTCATCCTCTTAAAATGGAAAATTGTTAGACCCTTGGAGATACAAATTTTACTAGGAGATTAAGAAGGCCAGGCCTCAAAATAGGGATAATACAACATTTCTGAATTTTAGACAAATTACTCTTTTTTATCAATAAGATAAAAATTATCTGTGCTTTTCTAATTTTCTCCTTAAACACAGCTTAATTTTTTTGTATTCTTTACATGTAGTTTGCATATGTTAATTAAATTTTTTAACTCCTAGAATCTTACATTTTAATGAAGACTCAGGAAGAAATTTAAACTGCTTCTATACATTTTTCAATTTATGAAAACATATTGAATAGTACTAAATATATTGAACTTAAGAAACCAAGTATATTTAAATTTATATTTATCAATTGATGTTTCAATATTTTAATTACAACCAACTCAGATGTTTTCTTTTACATATACACTTATATATTTATGTTTTGTTTTCTCTTATATATACATTTATCCCATTTATATTACCAAATTTACTCACTTTAAATGTAATTTTTAGGTTACCCATGAAAACCAAGATATCAGGAAAACATAGTTAATATTATTGTTGCTGTTATTATTATTATTATTTTGCAAAAAAAAACAACCCTCAAAATAATGGACATCATATCATCATAGTTTAAAAATCTGAGATTAATATAATCCTGATTGGCTAGAAATCTAGGCAAAAATATGTATTAACAATTCTAAAAACACGTTTACTTTTATCTCCAACAAATTTAAATATACTTATTTTATTTTTAAAGATTTACTTAAGTCATGTGAGCTAAAAAGCATTAGAGATCACATTTTCTTAATTTATCTATGATGGTTCATTTATCTCTAAGCCAATTTGGTACCATGTAAACAATATACAACAAACACAATTACACACGTGGACATCATATACAGTACATACACACACACACACAAGGATACAGAAAACAAAGATTTTATAGCTTTTGTTTAGACGTATTATTAACCAGTTTTAACAAGCTAGAGTGCTGACATGACTAATGTAACTCTTTAAGAATTCCTTAATCTTTACTCTGTGCTTCCAAGGGAATGACTTAGTTTAAACAGGGTAGAGAATTTACCTCTCAAAGACTGAACTTAATCTAAATAGCAACAGAGATATTCCAGTGAAAAACAAAAGGTTTAAAGGTACTGGCTTGTTGTGTAGACTTACATTAATATCTTTTCATATTTTAAGAACTAATCAATAGAAGGGGACACCCTTACAAATGAAAATTTCTTTTATAAAGTCTCAGAAAATTCATACTTTAGAGAATCATCTAGTTTGTATGTCTTTCTGACATAACTTGCTTTCTCATCAGATGTAGTCCTTAACAAATAGGTTAAAGATCATTTTTTTTTTTTTTACGTGTAACCCACCTGGGAAAGTCTCCTGTGAGCTTTCTAAAGCTTTTTTAATTAAATGTCTTTTTTTTTTTTCTGATGCCGTTTTTCTAGGACTTTCTTTCTTTCTTTTTTTTTTTTTTTTTTTTTAGGTTTGTCTGTTGATTGGCGCAGAAGTCAATGCTAGGGCTTATAGGGATTTCTTTTGAGAAAGTCACCAATAGGCCAAATACTCCCTTTGACCAAGAAGCAGAAAAGAAAGTGTCCAATGAGACAGGAAAGTGAAAGATAAAGAATTTTTTGTTTATTAATCAGTTTATATAAATCAATTATAGCATTACTATAGGTGAGGGACAAGAGACTCACAGATGCCCACTAAACAGAGTGTGTGCCAGATTTAGAGTTTGAGAAATCAAAACAAAATCTATCATAGATGCCTGTCAGCAATAGGGAAGAAAGGAAGACTATAGAATGGGAGACAGACATGAGGGAGGTCCATGCCGCTGAGTATGGATGGACAAAATTAATCAGTCATGGCTGCTCCTAAAGCAATGGTTCAGGTGGCCACTTACCATCCATGAGGAAGACAGAGCCTCATCAGCTTCAGTACTGTTTGTGTCTCTGTGTAGGACCCTCTAAAGGGGAAGATTTTTTCTCCTTCTTTCTTTTTTTTTTTTTCATCATAAGTTTGTTTGAGACTTAATCCTTATGTATCTGCTTTTCAGTTAGGAGTCATTGAAATAACCTATGAACAACAATTTTAATTTTTAGTAAAGAGAGAAGGAGAGTGAAAAGGCAGAGAGCAAAAAGCCTTTATACTAACTACAGTTCAGCTGTAACTATAGTTTAAGAACCATCTTGATTTTTTTTAATTGACTGTTTTTAAAAATACATGACAACAGTTGAATGCATTACAATCCTTATCACAGATATAGAGCACAATTTTTGTATCTCTGTATATAAAGTATGTTCATGCCAATTTATGCCATTATACATGTACTTTTTTGCATTACAATTCTTAATACACGTATTTACCACACTTTTTCATATTTCTGTTTGTATATAAGGTATGGTGCCACCCAATTCAAGTCTTCATACATGTACTTTGTATAATGATGACCATCACTTTTCACCAACCTTGCTAATCCCCTTCCCCCTCCCTTTCCCTCCCACCCATCTTTCCTATCTAGAATTAATCTAATCCTCCCATGCTCTCCCTCCCTACCCCACTATGAGTCATTCCCCTTATATCAGAGAAAACATTCAGCATTTGTTTTTTTTGAGATTGGCTGACTTCACTTAGCATTATCTTCTCCAATGCCATCCATTTACCTGCAAATGCCATGATTTTATTTTTTTTAATGCTAAGTAATATTCCATTGTGTATAAATGCCACATTTTTTTTTATCAATTCATCCATTGAAGGACATCTAGTTTGGCTCCACAGTGTAAGGGTCCGGCGAAAGAGACTGACTCATGCAATTGCAGAAGGGGATTTATTGAGGATCCATTCTAGCGTGCTGGGGCTTGCTCACTCAAGAAGGGAGAGCAGCCCAGAGCCCCGAGCAGAGGTTAAGCAGTGCTTAAGTACACTTTTTTGGGGAGGGCGGAGGCTTTGCATACATCAGGACAAATCATCATGAGGTGCGGGAAAATCAAACAACAATTCTTAAACTTGATTAGTACATTCATTGGCGGGAACAGATCGGGCGGGGGTGATTGGTCACTCCTAAGCAGGGTACACATTCAAACTGATTGGTTCGGGCCCTGTATGCCTACATGACAAGCTGCACAGGCCAGTAGGGCGTTGTCTTAACTGCCTGAGGAATTCAGGCTCTGGGTGTAGCAGAGGAACTTAACAATACCTGGTCCTTCACTTTTTAACTCAGGCCTTGCAGCTTAGAAACTTTACCCTTTCAACAGTTTAGCTATTGTGAATTGTGCTGCTATAAACATTGATGTGACTGTGTCCCTATAGTATGCTGTTTTTAAGTCATTTGGGTATAGTCCCAGAAGAGGAATAGCTGGGTCAAATGGTGGTTCCATTCCCATATTTCCAAGGAATCTCCATACTGCTTTCCAAATTGGCTGCACCAATTTGCAGTCCCACCAGCAATGTATGAGTGTACCATTTTCCCCACATCCTCACCAACACTTGTTGTTGTTTGTCTTCATAATAGCTGCCATTCTGACTGGAGGGAGATGATATGTTTTAGGCATGTAAACTAAACAAAAATATTGATTTTTTTTTTGTTTTAAAATTTTATAGCTTATACTGAGGTCAGGCAATGATATAGAAGAAAATAAGTCACTTTTTTTTTCATGATGTCATTGGCCTTAAAGTCATCCCAGTTGTTTAAAATGCAACCCAAAGGGGGAATTAACCTCAATAGACAAGGTGTTACTCAGAGAGATCAGTGTTGAGTGTGTTTCTCTGGTTTGCAGATGTAGTAAGAGAGAAGAGAGAGGGAAGGAGGGAGAGAGAGAGAGAAAAGAGAAGAGAATGAAGAGAGAATGAGCGAGTGAGAACACTAGGTATGAACTTACGTATTCCTAAATAGTGTCTCACTTCCAGCTCACTGCATCGGTGTATCCCCAAAGTCCCAGGATCCTTTGAGCTTCCTGAGGTCCCACTTAAGAGAGTAGAAAGACATTCTGAAAGCTGAGAGTGCAGTCAATGACGGGAAAAAATGTTCTGCTCACATTTTATCATCTCTAGTGGTCCTGTTGAAAACTAGATGAAGGATAGCTACAAGGATAGATACACTTGTAGGCTATCCCAAACCTTTTGGGTAGAATTTCTAAACTAAAACCACAATAATTCCTCAAGGGCATACATTTTGTAAACAGAAAACAAACGGCACTCAGGCATCTGTCAATAAGGGGCAAGGTAACTAGGAACTGTGTAAAAGGTGGTGGAAAAGAGGCTAGGGGAGCCTTAGAAGGGGAGGGGTTCTTGCTGATCATGTTTGTCCAAATCTCAGAATATCTTTTTACTAGGGGGCAGAGAGGACAATGAGTAAGGAGTGAAGAGAGGAAGCAGCAGTGGTGAGAGCACTGAGGGAGAAGGCAGCAGCTTGCCTGTGTAGAAAGCTCACTTGTATTTAAAAATAAATACAGTAGTTGTGATTAGGACAGAAGGAGATGAGCACCAGAATATCAGTGTTAGAAGAGAGGTTTGCCTGCCATCCCCTTAGTATCGATGGGCACTAATATCTAGTTTTAATCATTGCATGTGCTAGTTTTGGAAGTTACATTCAAAGGTTTCAACCCAAGACTGATTTTCTCCACCATGCCTTAGATGTAACCTGCAAATATGGTATTGCTCAAGACGTGGGGTGATCAGCTCTTCTTTTTGTCATCCAAGATGAACTTGTTAAAGTTTATCTGACTCAGGGAATACGCAGGACAGTCAGGGAATAAGATGTAGGCAGATGCTTAAGGCATCAGGCCCCCCAAAGACTTCTTTTATTATTTTTTGCTTTGAGGGACTGAACCCAGGCTTAAGCACTGAGCCACATCCCCAGACTTTTTTATTTTTTATTTTGACACAGGGTCTTCAGGGTCTCACCAAGATGCTGAGGGCCTCACTAAGTTGCTGAGGCTGGACTTGAATTTGTAATCCTCCTGCCTCGACTCCCAAGTCACTGGGATTATAGGTGTGTGCCACCATGCCCATCCTCCAAAGACTTCTAAGAAGAGGTGGGAAGGATGAACAGGGCAGACTGCTCCATAGAAATTGATTGCTCTGTAGAAAGATTCCAAACATTCCAACCAGCAGCAGCTTAAGGCCAAACAATTCAATTTAACTATACTAATTGCACTTGGTTCACATGCTCCAGTTTTTGATTGTTGAAGGAAAGGCACCTGGTTTGTGTTGCTCATTGTGGCATCATGCATGCCTCACATAAAGTGGAGGATATAGTTGTACTCCGTAAACATCCATAAAGCGAGTGACTCCTAGTTAAAATTTGGAAGCATAGTTTTGCCTCCTTAGCATTTATTTTCAGTAGAAGGTATGTGTCTGACAGTACAGAGAAATTCTGATATTCCCAATTTTCAATAAGCTAACAATGTTTATGAAATTACGAGTTAAAAACTTTACCACTATTCCAGTGTGTGACGATCCTAAATTTAACCAACAAACCTAAATTCAATATTGTTCAACTGAATGACCATTTCCAAGGGCATTTCAGTGCCCTCTCAGAGCCGAGCGTAACTTTATTTGCTGAGGATTGAGAGATGAGTTAAATACAATCTTGGGAGCTCACAGTTCATTTACAGTGAAATGTTTATAAATTAATTCTGAGTATTCAGGTCCACAGAAAGTGGTACAACAACACACAAAAGGAAATAAAATTAGCAATGGAGTTGAATAAGCCCAGTGAATTTATGATAAAGGTGGTATTAGAGCTGTATCTTAAAAGATAAGTGTTGAGCACACAATGCCAAGAAAAGACCACCAATTCCAATTTAAACCAAATTAAAGCAAGTTTATATTGTGTACACAAGAGAGCTGACCATGGACTGCCTCACCTGAAAGCCAGGCCAGAGAACAGCGACAGCTCTCAGAGGAGGAAGGTTTTTATAGCACAAAAAGTTACGAAGTCTTGGGAACTTACAGCAAAAGGGTTTTGGCAGGCATAATATAAGGGCAGATAGCAGGTTAATGATCTACACGGCTTAACATTTCAAGGTAGAGAGTAAATTGAGATTCCAACCTCAGAATTTATGAGGAGCCTCTGAGGTTTTAGGGAGGGTTGCTATCTGGTCAAGGAGAGCCAGAATTTATGAGGGACCACTAAGGTTTTAGGAAGGGCTGTTATCTGGCCAAGGAGAGCCAGGCATGGGTGAGTTCAGAGCATGGGCAGGAATTCCAAACAAGTTTAAACATCAGAGTGCAGTCAGGCCAATTAGAAATCTTAGTATTTTATAGTAAAACAGAAATGAACTTTTCATGACTTTGTGACAAGATGGATCCCAATCCTAAGAAGAGTAAGGATGGTTTCATCAACAAGTAGAGTGGCTTTGTAGTAGAGTGCTTGTCCAGCACCTATGAGGCACTGGGTTTGATACTCAGCACCACATGAAAATAAATAAATAAAATAAAGGTATTGTGTCCATCTACTATGAAAAATATTTTTTAAAAAACACAAGCAGGAGTTCACTATCTGGACAATTTTTAAAAGGTGTCTAGTTCCTATAAACAACATATTTAGAGAATAAAACCAAAGAAAGATCAGGTAAAACTTAAAAATAGGCTTTTGCTTTGCTTTGTTTTCCTTTGGCTATTTGTGGGACAGACTCAGGGTGAGCAAAGACAGTGCACGCATTGATTATGGGGAATGATGTTTCTGTTTTATTCAGTAGGTCAATAGGAAATGACATGCAGTCTGAAAGTTACTTCATTTTTTTTTTCTAGAGCTATAGTTTCCTGAATCATTATGGTTTTGAATTATGGAAAAGCATCATTCAAAATTGAATATAAAAGGGGCTGAGAGTTCAAGTGACAACTGAACTCTTCAACCATGTATATAGGACATGGATTTGGCTTATAGATCAATTCAAACTACCACACTATTTTGAAGTCTATATTCTTATGTAGGATTAAACAGGCCAGAATCAGGAATGCTGAGTCAGGATTAAAACTGAACTATCAATATCTCATCTTGACAAAATCCATATCTACCCACTTTTATTCTACTTCAGACATTAGCATTCTCTGTGGAGAATGAAAATTTGTTGCACGCATATAGAGTGAATTAAATATAAAAAGTAACATGAGGCTACACATTCAAGATAAATGGTATATAAATCCAGATATGAAATGAAATATTTCACTGGAAAATGATGAAGTATTATACATTGGCCCTCTCTTGATGTATAAGAAATTGATTAGCTAACTTTCAAATTTAGAAGGCAACCAACTAATACTCATTTTGCATAATTTCCGAAAGGATGTTCAAATGCTGATATGTTCCTAACTCAAAATGTAATTTCTTGCCTGTATATTTACATGTAAACAATGAGGGTGCAAGAATTATGGGTAAGCAGTAAGAACATTTAAAAGCCATTACTGTCCTATTAATGATTTGCTCATTTTCAATGACATTCCCATTCTATTAACACACTTTATAAGCAATGCGGGCATAGAAAGTCAGAAATTTTCTTAACATGTTATTTTGTAAGATATATATGGTAACAATTGGGTCATGGGATAATCTGTTATTCTCTAAGAGTTCTCCATAGGTAAGATGATGATTCTAGAGTTAGTCCTACAGAACAGGGGGCTTGGAAATCGATGGTGGATATGTAGGGAACCAGGGATCTCCTTACCCTTCTCTCTATACCTATTATTAGGTAAGGGAATTTGAGTTAATTTATTAAATACATTATTTCCAAGTTTCTTGTGAAATGAGTTTTAAAAAATGAAGTAAAAATGGATACATTCGTACCATTAGAGAAGAATTTCAGATATCAAAAAATATGATTCAAGCTCAGGATCTTAGTGCTAAGTGGTAACCCCCTACATTATATAACATACAGAAAAACTATATAGATAGGAAACTAAGAGTCCTCTGGTGGATCTGCATTCACAGGAAAAAACACAAAGAAACAACTGGAAGCAGCAGGAGCTTAGAATAATGGGAAATTTGAGGGCAATAAACCAAAGGTAACTTGAATAACTTGAACAGTCCCTAACTGTACCGCACCACCAACAAAACAAAGTAGGTTGGCACAAATAACAATTATTCTTTAAAGATAAATAAGTAGGTACATAAGCCTTTTAGATTGTTATAGCCAATTGTTCAAGAAGTTTTAAGTAAGAACAGTAGTTGCTCAAGTAACTCAGGCCTAGTTTGTACTCTCCAATTGTGTGTACCTCTACCCACAACTTGCCCTATGTTCTACATAGCCACCTGTAATAACTACAGATTAGCCACATAAAACCATAGTAAATACCAGCCCTACCATTTTCCATTTACAATTCAGCAAACTTCATAAAAGCAACAAACACATAATACAGTTAAGAAGTAAAAGAGAAAATCTTACTAAGATTGAATAAGACTTTGCATTTTCAGAATAGAAATAACAAAATCAGTCAAAAATTGTAGAAATTAAAACATGTGATTAAAATTTTAAAACAAGAAGAGTTATAAACAAGAAGAAACTGAAAGCATGCTAAGGGAAGCCCTGTGGATTACATCCTCCCTTCTTTACTTTCTTCAGATGTCATTTCCAATATTACCTCACCTTCCAGAACTTTCCTCCATGAACTTTCATTCTACTTTTAATCTTCTCTGTGTTTTCTTCTTGTCACTCTATAATATGCAACATATGTTTTAGTGTTTTACTTGCTTTATTGTTTGTCTTCTTCAAAAAAAGGAAGAAATATTTTGAATTGTTCTTTTTTATTGTTTACTCCATTATCAGAGTCATCCATCACCACATTGAGACTGCTCAAAAAATCACCTATAGGATAAAAAGGGCTAAAAGCTAGTGAGAGCATCTTTGACCACAGAGACATTCTTAACTAAAACCATTGCTCCAGCAAAGGAGTTACCCCTTCTTTAATAAATGAAACAACTGCATTTCTTGAAGTATGTTTCAAGAAAGACTAGCTTTAAATAGTACCCATCTATCTTACCTCAGTTATTTAGAAATCATATTTCATGTTAAGTTATCTTGAGTCTCTTAAGCAAAATCACATATGCTCCACTAAGTTTCTGTGCATAAAGCCACGAACTTCAAGTCCCACCCGTGCCTTTAAACTGCTTTTAGAATCCTTGCAATGGTAATCTTTATCCTAAATGCACAAGAGAATCACTTATGAATAACTGATGAAATTACAAAGGCCCAGGTCTTCCTTACATAAACTAAAAACAAATTTACAAAGTAAGAGCTAGCTATTTGTAATTTTTAAGAGTTTCCTTGGAGATCCTGATACGAAATTTATGTTGGAACCCATTGCCTTATCACTTTCTCCCCTTGCAAAACATCTAAAGTTTCTTTGTATTATCCATGAGAAATGCTTGATCTCCATTCTCTTGTACAGATATTAGTTTTCTAACATGACTGCTTTGAGGCAATAGAAAATATGATTGGGTGTACGTTAAGGATGTTATGTTCATAAAACATCTGGTTTATACAGAGAGGCATTTTAAACAATTTCTGACCTTGCTACATAACTCAGAGTCATTTAATGCACTTTAGTCTGCTTCCTACGTAGGAGCAATTAACAATTCTCTTATACCAGGTCAAGTGCTCAGTGGTCTTCAAAAGCTTACAAACAGGCTTAGGGTTTTAGTGGAGCTGACATCTCAGGCTATGTCCAGTTGACCAGCAAACAAGAGAAATCTCATTTCCATGTATACTAAAGATGCATGACTGTGATGTCAGAGCTGGGCAAAGTAATACCACTATTCACCTGGAAGCCATGTAGGGAATGAAATCCCTCCAGTGAGGAGTCATTCTGTCAGGAGATGAGCTCTACCCCTCTGTGCAACCTTTCTTAACAGCCAATGCATTTTATTCCACTGAAGTCTCATGAGGCTGCCATAGGTAATCACATGTCAAAAAAAAAAAAAAATATATATATATATATATATATATTAGTATTTCTCCCCCTTTTTCTCTTCAGAACCCTTACATCTTCTCTTGAATATAAATGAGTCCTTCATCCATTATACTTGAGGACAAAACATGGCTTTGGGAATGCCTCAGTTCCAGACACACAGACATTATGTTTAATTTATCCCTGGGAGAAAAAAGGGAGAAGGGAGAAAAGTTTGGTAACCTCACTTTAATTTTGATAAGCCACCTGAGTTACCATGATAAATTCTCAGTCAGCCACTCCACCAGTTAAACTTTGGAAACTGTTTTAATCAGCCTTTTAGCACATCATGAGGGAAGGGCACAGCAGAGGAAAGCTGCTCAGCTTCAGGAAAGGTCAGGAAGCAGAGAGAAGGAGGGAGAAAGGGGCCAAAGATTAGGAATGCCCCCAGAGACAAATTTCCTCCAACAACGTCCTCTTTGCCTACAATTAACACCGAGTCAGTCCATTCAAATTAGGCTGGACTGATTAGGTCACAGCTTTCATACTCTAATCATTTCACCTCTGAATATTTCTGCATTAACATGGGGTTTTTTTGGGGGGGTTAGTTTATGTCCAATCATAACAGGAACTATGACCTGCTACATGTCTAATAATGAATATTGTTATTCAGTCCTATATTGGCTTACACATTTTGTTTCTCAAGGAGGAATATGCCAATGGGGAAATCCATGTATGCTCCCTGAATCACCCAGGATGCCTGCTACAGTGTAGATGGTGGCCATGAAATTCAGACTACTTGGACTCTACAGGGGTAAAGGATAAGAATTTTAACCTCTATGGATTCCTGTCATCTGAGCTTAATTGAACTAAGGAAGCACACAACAGAGACATCCTAGTGTATGTACCTAATTAAGTGCATTTTTAAACAATGCCTATTCCATAATCCTTGGCAGAAATGGCTCACTTGGGGACTGACCGCAGTGCAATATGAAAATGCAGTGCCACTTGCTTGTGAATTATTAAGGATTTTAAAACTGTGATAGAATAGCATTAAAACAAGTACAAAGCCCTACTAAGTGTGGGGCAATGTGACTGCATGGGTGGCATGGCCACCAAGCTGACTCCCAACGTTGAATGATGTGTCCCACATTCCACTTAGGTCAACTTCAATTGTCTTCTCTGAAAATTGTCTTGTGTGTTACTTAATATGTAATACCCACCCTACATTTATTGTTGCTTGTTTTATCACTTACTATGAGATACATACTAAAATCTTCTGTGAGGATTACTGATTTGCCAATTACAGCATTTAATTCACCAATCCATTATTTATACCCTTAGAGATTATTTTATTATGTACAAACAACTTCAGAATTACTATAACTTTCTTATGTATTGACTCTTTTATTATTATGAAATGTCCCTCTTTGTCTCTCATGCATTTTACATTTCACACTGGTTTTAATTTTGGCAATATTTTCATGAGACGTGTTTTCCATTATTTTGTTTCAACAATTTCTATCTCCTTAAAGTATGTCTTGTTTAGATACATAGATTTTACGTGTGTGTGTGTGTGTGTGTGTGTGTGTCACACACAGATACATGTGTCAGTCTGACAATATTTTTTCTTAACTGGAAGTTTTAGTTTATCAACATTAAATGTAACCATTAATATAGTTGGTTTGAAATCTGAGAGTTTACTTGTTTTATATTGATCTTACAATTTCTATAATTCTTTTCCTCTTCTCTTCCTTCTGATTAGATCAACAAAGAAGAATTATTTTCATTTCTTTCATCTTTGGGCCTGCTATATTTTATTGTTACTTAGTGCTTCAGCAACCCCCACTTATTAAGAGCTGTAAATTTTCCTGTCATTTCTCCTTCCCATCTAACATTGTTAACTGGCAGAGGTTTCCTCAGTTCTTCTCTTCCTGAAAGCAAGATTTCATTGGAGAGACACATAGAACAAGCAGGAAGGGTTTATTTAGTGAAGAGGCAGAGCATGGAGGGGACCAGCTCCAAGAGAGGAAAGGGCCTATTGTCTTCTCCATTGTGGAATTTTATGGCCTGCTTAGGATCCTTCTACCCCATGAATGATCCATTTGGAGTGGTTATAGCCATTTCCTGTCATGGTTTAGTATGCCTGTACTAATTTTCCCATGCTATTTTTTTTTTCCAGCATAGAAAGTATCTACTCCAGATTGAGCTCTCTGACCACAAGAAGGTGGACCTTGGGCAGTTGAACAGGTAGTTAAATGCCGCACAGGAACTGAGCCTGAATTTCCTTTCCCCACCTCCCTTACCCACTGTAACAACTCTAATATATGAGTATCAAAGAAGGCCTTCTTTTCCCTCTCATGATTTGCAAGCAGAGAGGACTTTGTCTTAAACACACCTGTGTCCTATCAATCTGTACTGACTCTTTCTTACAAAAGTGTTCTATATGCTCACTCTGTCCTATGTCTCATTGTTTTATTTGGATGAATAATTTGTCATGCCTGATTCATCAGTCATTGTTCTTCATGGGAGTGGGGCCTTCCCACCAAACACAAGTCTCCTCTCATCCTCCAGACCTTAATTTGTCCAGGAGACCAACATCGTGTAGGGTAAAGCCTGCTCAGTAATCAATAGAATGCTTACTGAGTAAATATGATTCCATGAAATTATATTTAATATGGTTTTTTACATAATCCATTTGGTCCAGCTTTCAAAGGCATAGTGAAAATAGAAGAAAATGAACACAACTTTGAGATTATGAAGTCTAATTATAGTGCTGCTTGATCATACCATCAGGAAGAGCAGCTAACTGGGAACTTAAATTCCCAGGAGGGTAGTGTGGATTCTATATGATGTTATTTTCTCTTGTTAAATTAAGGCCTTGCTTATATGGAAAGAAGAGCGTTTCTCCCGCCAAACCGGATGAGTAGTAGAGTGAATATTTCTTGGGTTGTGTTTTTAGACTGCTCATTATTCCTTTGTGGTTGGCTTATCTTGGTCATATGACTGCCATACAGTACTTCATGGACAGTAGCCTTTATCTAACCACATATTTCTAAATATTGAAAAAACAGAGCAACTCTCAGGTTTTTGAAATTAAGCTACTACAGATGCTACAGGGGAAAATGCACAAATTCCAAATTATTCTAATTGTCCTTGAGTTTTTTTTTTTCTTCTTCTCTGCATTTGCATTATAATATTTTCTAATGCATTACCCTTTTCTGTTTTTCCTAGGATAGTTCAGGTTAATAACCAATATTACAGAAATATTGGAGGATTCTACTTTATCCTCTCTCATTTTCTAGCTATTATACAAAACATACAAACATACTCTACCAACCATAGTGTGCGTATGTTTGTGTGTGTGTGTATAGTCATTTTTAGTTTTTTATATATGAGATGTCTCCCAAGTACTACAAGTGAGAAAATGCAAGAATTTTCAGAGGTGAAATGATCAGATTGTAAGAGCTTTAACCTAACCAGTGGATTAATCCACCAATATGGATTAAGTGACTGGAACTGTAGGTAGGTAGAGTGTTGTTGGAAGAGGTGGGTCACTGTTAGTATGTCCTTTTGGGTTTATATTTTGTCCCTGGTGAGTGGATCTTTCTCTTTCCTTCCTGATGGCCATATTCTGAACTATTTTCCTCTTCTGGACCCTTCTGCCATGATGTTCTGCTTCACCTTTGGGCCTGAGCTATGGAGTTGGCCATCTATGGACTGAGATTCTGAAACACTGAGCCAAAATATAATTGTCTGCCTCCATGTTTTTCTTGTCAGGTCTTTTGGTCACAGAAATGAAAAAGCCGATTCAAAAAAGCATTAACTTAGGACAAATCGGAAATTTATAAACACTGTCTAGAACTCTAAA
This sequence comes from Urocitellus parryii, assembly GCF_045843805.1. Lineage (NCBI taxonomy): Eukaryota > Metazoa > Chordata > Mammalia > Rodentia > Sciuridae > Urocitellus > Urocitellus parryii. The sequence goes on along the minus strand of NC_135535.1, from coordinate 168,738,394 downwards.
TTTATAAACACTGTCTAGAAAATCACCTGATTTTCTTCTTTCTTTTTCAAACATAGAAAATTTGAAATTCTGACTGCTAGAGATGGTGAGCATTTTTTCATGTACTTGTTGATTGATTGTATGTCCTCCTCTGAGAAGTGTATGTTCAGGTCCTTGGCCCATTTGTTGATTGGGTTATTTGTTATCTTATTGTTTAATTTTTTGAGTTCCTTGTATACTCTGGATATTAGGGCTCTATCTGAAGTGTGAGGAGTAAAAATTTGTTCCCATGATGTAGGCTCCCTATTTACCTCTCTTATTGTTTCTCTTGCTGAGAAAAAACTTTTTAGTTTAAGTAAGTCCCATTTGTTGATTCTTGTTATTAACTCTTGTGCTATGGGTGTCCTATTAAGGAATTTGGAGCCCTCTCTGTGGGTATATAAATAAATAAAAGGGAGGAAGGCATATATTCAAGAATATTAAGCTTTATATATATTTTAATTCAATGGATTTAGTGAATTTACTGATTTAGCTAAACTCTAATGATTTCCAATTGATGAACACTTAAGTACACACTTGTTTTTAGTATGTATCTCTCTTTATGTGTATTAAACATATGAGTTTTTGTGTATAATAAATAACAGTGAATGTGGGACACAAAGGAATATTAAATGAAATCCAGATTCTCTATATTGGCATTTTGCAAGTGTGTGTGAGCATGGAAAAAGGAGCAAACTTTAGGCACTTACGGTACACATGGCATCATGAGATAGATGCTGGCATTAATTGTTTAAATAATGGGAGTTACTTCTCTAGATCCTGAATTATATATTTACAGATCCTGAAAATAGATGAAGACAAGTAATTAACAGCACTCTGATAGCTTTAATGATAGAAACAGATGTTCACATTTAAGGCATCAAATCTGAGTGGTTATCATTGAACTGCTGCTTGTGAGTGGTATTATGGTCCTCTTTTTCATAGGAAAGAATATTGTAATGCAGATTATTGTGATTGTCTGAAAATATCTCCATGGCTGACAATACTCTTTTTTCTTTTTCTACTCTCTTATTTGATAGTTAAATGAAGACTGCATTTAACAAGCACAATTATGTCTTCTCTTGCCTATTATGCTGCATTTAATCACAATTGCTGGAAGAAAGCCTACAGAGGCACCTTCAAGCTAAAGTTTCTCATTTCCACCAAAACCAAAGGAAGATATTCTACACATTGTGTTTCTTAATATTTCATTACTAAAAAGTGAGATAAGTGATAATGATAACAAGATTAGGACTGAGGTGTTTTTTTTAAATAGACTAAGAACTTAATTTGAAATTTCTGACTCAGGCTTAGTTTATTTTCATAGAAAAATAAAATTTTCACTTTATAGTATGGCTTATTTTTATTTTATTTTTTAATATTTATTTTTTAGTTTTAGGTGGACACAATATCTTTTTTTTTAATGTGATGCTAAGAATCAAACCCAATGTCTCATGCGTGTTAGGTGAACACGCTACCACTTGAGCCACAACCCCAGCCCTATAATATGACTTATTTTTAGAGAATAATAATTCTGCTTTTGTACTGTGGTACTGGGGATGAGACCCAGTATCTCATACCTACTAGGCAAATGCTTTACCACTGAGCCACATTCTAGCCCAATAATAATTCTGCTATATACAATCTTATTTATTTTCAATTTTTACCAGGAAAGAGTAGTTCTTGCCTAAGTGATTGAAGATTTTTTTTTTTCATTTCTAAGTTCATATGTCTTATTGAAGTAATAAAGACTTCAAAAAATGAGGAAAATCTATTATGTAACACTTTTGTTTTAATCATTGAGTTTAATTATAATATATATGTATATATATACATTTATATATGTATATATATTATATATACACATTTAGAAATGCATAAAATAAAGGCATATAATAAATGCACTCAAAATAAACTTGTTTTTCCACTTGAATTATTCACCAACAACCTGTTTGTTAAAGTTTCATATTATATCTTTATAAGCATGGTAAAATTTAGTTAACCACTCTCTTCCTCACTGAACATTTAGTTTGTTTCAGATCTTTATTATAAATCACACTAGGATTTGGTTTTATGTAACATTTCTTTAACCTTGATTATTTTTTCAGAGGGGACTATTAGCATTGTATTTAGAGGAGTAAATGTTATTGACTCTAAAAATTTTCTGAAGTATACTAACTAATTGTATATGAAGAGAAGGAAGAGAAAAACAGAAGGTGAGCCAGGGATTGGAAGAGTCTCCCAAATGGGAGAGGAAACAGCAATTTACAAGATGGGAATGAAACATAAATATTTAAATTTACATTTCTATTGAACACACTTAATATATTAGTTAGCCATTTGAATTTTCTCTGAATTACTATTCCTCCCCCTTTTATTCTTTGGACTGTTTACTGTTTCCTATTGTTGGTTTTATAAAGAATGGTGACACTTATGACTATTACATGTATGCAAATATTTTTCACAGGTAATAGTTTGCCTTTTTGTTTTACCTTAGCATGTTTATTATTATAAATATGTATGGATATTTTTAATTTTTGCTTAAACAATTCTATTTCATTTTCTCATGGGCTTTTGTTATTAGACATTCATATTTTTACTGTTTTCATGGAAACATTTACATATTAACACTGTATTCATTAAAAATTTTATTATAATTGGGCCAAAAATTCTGTTTTCTCCTTAAACTTAATAAAATCAAAGCTTTCATAATAAAAATGCAAATACTATTACCATAACATGACTTTGTCAATTATGCAAAATACCACTAATAACATTTCTACATAGAATAAAGGTGAATTTTTAAAGTGTCACCATTAAATATGTCCTTTCACAACTTTTAATAGTCAAGATAATTTTGTAAATATCAGGGTTTTTATTTTAATAGTAAAATGCAATTTTGTTTCCTGTTTATTTAGATTTGGAAACAGATGTTAATTTCTTGTGTGAAAAACAAATGCAGCAGTTTTTATTAAGTTTTTATTCTGGTTATTGCAATAGGGTGAATGTTTGCCAATGAGTAACATTCGCAGGGTCCTGGGAATTTACAGAAGCAAATACATAAGGGAATTACTCACCATTCTCATAAAAGTCATAAGAAAAGATGGAAACAAGTTGTAGTTTGTAATATCCTAGGACTAGCTAGTCCTTTGCAGTGAATTACTACTGGCTCCTAAGCACAGAAGGTTGGGAAGGGTGGTATTTCTTATTTGTTCCTTTTCCAAGCCCATGGATCTCAGGTAAAACCCATCATTGTCACTTAGTATGTGATGTTGTGTGGAACAAAGACATATTTAAATGTGAATTGTTGGATTCTGTGATCATTTGCTATGGTGAAAGAACTGATCCTTAAACTACAAGCAGTGAAATCTGTTATCTCCTAAGTCAGAACATTCACTAAAATTTTCTATCTACAAAGCAATAGCTTAAAGAAGGTGTTTAAAACTGGAGTATAGCTATGTAAAAAACATTTTAAACTTTCATGAGTCATGGAATTATTTCCCTTGCTGCTGTCCAAGAGATTCCCTAGGGTACTCAAAGCACTTTGTTGAAGCACCCAAGTGAAGAAAAAGTATGTTCAGAAGGCAGGCTCATTAGTAAGCAAATTGTAAAAGGAGAAGCTATCACACATTTTTTGTTTGTTTGTTTGTTTCTCATGACAATGAAATTGTGCCTGAAAAACAGAGCCAAGTGACTAATTATGGCTGAAATTGGCCAATTACGCCTCAAATTAGCCAAATGCAGGTGTAATTGTTATTTTAATAATACCAATTTCTCAGTGGTAATTTACAAGGAGGAGGCAGTACTTGGTAGAGAAACAAGAACTTCAGTCATTTGACATATAGAAAATAAAGTTTGATATAAAAAATGAATTAAATTAAATATATTAATGTATGTTTAATTTAAATGATATACACGTATTTAATTTATAATATATAAATTGAACCAATGCACACACACATATATGAGTGTGTGTGTGTGTGTGTGTGTATATATATATATATATATATATATATATATATATATATATATGAAGATTAACCACCAACATTACATTAAATTTTCTATGAAAAGGTCCATGGAAATTGTCAAATAGGGAACTTATTCTAGATTCTGAAACTGGAAAATATTCAGTGTATATGAGAATCTAAATAGGTTTTGAAAGCAAAAATCCAAACATCTTTCTATGCCTCACTACACTGATTATTTTACCTAGAATAAAAACATTTCTATAATAACTTGTATCCCATATCAATAAACAACACTTTCCTTTTTCTTCATAAGACTTAAAAGAATATGTAATATTTATCTGTTTCTTATTTGCACACCATACTTGATGTATATATGAAAGCTGAATAGAGAGATTTGACCTGTTGTTTCCATTGCTATATTTCTATTTACTGTAACCATGTCTAGAGTATTGGAAATTTGCAACATGTAATTATTGAAGATTAAATATATTAATTAATTAAATGTGACCCATACTATATATGTTTAATGTCCTGAAGTTGAAAAAGAGAAGACAGATTTTTGTGTTGAGCAAAGAACTTGTGTGAATTAAGGTTAAAGAAACTTTCTCAAAGAATAGTCACAGGGGCAGCCAAAAGGCACAATATGAAGCTCCACATTAGCATTATTTATTCAACCCATGGATCCAGAGTGATACACAAATAAAGAACAGGGATCATTTATTTACCTAACAGTTCAAGCAAGACATGGAGAAGGAATGATATAAATAGAAAATAGCTATTATGATAAACAGTAAATAATTAAATAAGGCAAAGTGACCAATGAATATGATAATATTAGATTAGAAATCTAGTAAAGAGCACTATAATGCTGACATATCATCTGTAGCTGTCCAATGAAAAGGTATGTCACTTGTCACCTTTAGCAAGTCATTAAATTTAGCATTACTACTTGAGAAGCAGCTAGACATCATATGCTTCTTGATACAATGAAACATGAAAATTTGCATAGTGCCCATGATATGCAAGAGAAGCCAATATTCATCTCCTGCTGCCTGAGAGGTTAGCCAATAGCATCACTAAGTCTGTCATGGTTTACAGATGTTGCGGTCATCAAAAAAAGCCTGGCACATGTAAGAACTATACGGAACAATAACATTCACTTGAAGCAAAGAAAGAGCAAAGTCAGCTTTCATTATGAATGTCTGTCTGCCATGTCCAGAAAGTCTTGCCCTTCAGTGCAGCAGCCCAAGTAGGGAGATAGTCTGTATATACTCCTCTTGAGCTGAAGGTGAAGAACCCTGTTCCCTCATAACTGAGATGATATACAGCAGTAGGTGCCCTCTGATGTACATGTTTAAGCAAAAAATGTCTACATCAAATTCCGAACAACAAAGTATTCCAAGCAGTAATAACCAGCATAGGCTGGAAGGGCTCTTTACCTGTGCAAAGGTCTAAAGACTGAACCTGTGAAGACCTTCCAATAGTCAACACCCTCTAGGGCCTCTGGACCTCCTCCTTATGAACTGGAAACACAGAAACTGGAAAAACATTCACCAACAGGAAAAAAAAAAAGAATCTGGCTGGACTTATTATTTCTAACTTTAGTGACTTTATATTCAAATCTCCTAAGCCTCCTAAAATGCTCCAGTTAACTGGCTCTTATTCTTGTTATTACATTTTTAAAAAATGTTTATTTCCTCTAAATACTATATAAATTAAATCAAATTTAAATAGACATTAAATGTTTTAATTAATATATACCATATTGGCTTTTTGTAAATAGAAATAATTCTGTTAAACAACAAGTTACATTTCCATGGTCCCAGGAAAATATAGAGAGTTCTTGGTAGAGAAAGTGTTTACGTTTATTTACTTTTTGTTATTGTTTTGTTGTTTTTGTTGAAAGTGTTCACACTAAAAGCAGAGCCCATAGAGGACACATTTCTGCTTTGAAGACCCTCTAATATGCTGAGAACCACAGCTGAGTCAGAATGGCCCCTGGCATTTTGCCAGTAGTATTGATTGACAGGCGAGGCATTACTATCCGCCTTGGCCTCTACTTTGCAGTTCTCAGGCTATTTTGGAGTTCCCCTGGAGATTCTCGGGGATTCCCGGAGAGTTCCCATTGGTTGGGGAAGTGCAGGAGGAAGGATTTCCCATTGGTTGGGGAAGTGCAGGAGGAAGGATTTCCGGAGGATATTTCAGGTGGCTGGTTCCTGGAAGAGCCCTGTGGCATTCCTGGGAGCGTGTGTGAAGTGTTTTGGTGGAGTTCAAAAATAAAGTTTGTTCCTGCTTCAGTGGCTCGTGGTTTGTGCCCAGCCAGACTGCGGCACTAATATATATCTTTAGATTGGAGGCTAGCAAATTTAAAGGCCTTTAATGACTGCCAACACTAATTGTAGGAAATATTCTAAACTTAAAGTAACACATAAGATTACCGATGATCTGGCCTCTGCCTATTTCGAAGCTTCCACTTTTGCTACTCTCTGCCTTTTGCTTTCAGTTTGGATGATACATAACTGCTTTCATTTTATACTCTCCAGCCTTCTCCCATTATACCATCAGTATATGCCCAGCAAGCTAAATATCTGTAAATAAAGTTTGATTGAAAAAATGGTCACGCTTGCTCATTTACATATTGTCTATGATTGGTTTTGAGCTACCACAACAAAGTTGAGGAGCTGCTGCTGAGATTGCATGAAATATTTACTATCTGGCCCTTTGCAGGAAAAAAAAAAATCCAAATTCTGCTTTAAGTTGGAGAGCAAGGGACCTCAGAGAAAAGTCAACACATCATATAAGTGATGGCAACTTGTCTGTGATTCAGCATCTGTAGCACTTGTTGTCCCAGGTATTTTGTAAATGTTTCACATATATTATTCCATTTAAACTTGGTGTCCAACTTTTGAAATAAATATAATCATTTTTATTTTAGAAATGATGGAACCAAGTTTTAGAAAGATGGAAAAACTTGAGGTCTACCCCAGTGTTGAATCAAGCTTTGATTAAAGCCCTTGACATTGACACTTAAGAAAGGAAAATATTTTTGGCTCTGTTGTCTTTTTAGATATTTGTTTTGAAATAATTGTAGATTCACAGGACTTAGCTAATGAAAGTACAGGGAAGTCCTATGCACTTTGACCCATCAACCCTAGGTAATTTTGAAGCCTAAGACTATACAACTGGGGAAATTAAAGATGGTGGTTGAAAGGAAGGCTGCATTCCTAGTTGCTCCCTGGCTCAAGACCAGCAGTAGAAGTACTTCTCCTCAGTGAGGTGTGTGAAAGAGGGGATTTCAGGAAGAGTCAATATTGAACAGAGTGTCTTAGAGACTCAGAAAATTGAGCACATTAAATAAAGACAAAATAGTTCGGGGGAGCTGAGCCCCTTATGGCAGTAGCAGCTGTAGTGGAGCTAGTTCACCACAAAGGGAGGAAGGACACAGAGAGTAATATAGATTTGGTACTGGAAAAACCCAAGACCAGAAAGAGGCCTGAAATTAGCTGATACAGAGGGTGCACTTTAACTGATGCTTGAAAAGTGCTCTGTGTTTCCCAATGGGACACGGAGACTGGAGGCAGAGGTATCTTGAGTCACCCATGCTGCAGCTCCTGTTATGGAGCCAGTCAATCATAGTGAACCCTGCCACACTATCCCGGCAAGCACTTGCCATGTGGCCTAGGGTGTACTCAGCAGAACAAGAATGAAACAGGCACAGAGAAAATTGTACCCAGGAGGATTCAAGTCAGAAAAGTGAAGGGGAATCCAGTCTGCTTGTCCTTTGTGTCTGGTGGCTCTGGTGATCAGCTGAAGCAGGTTGGGAATTGGAAGAGGTGAGAGTGAATACTCTCAGGAACTAAGTCTGGGAAGACTGTGTTCCCAGGCAGCACAGCCTGTGGAGGACTGGCTTCCCTCCCCCATGAGAAGAATTTTAGGAAGGCTCCAATGATCCTGACCCCTGACAGAGATGAGCAACTGCCAGGCTACCAGGGTGTGTTGCTCTAACCACTCCAGAGTAACCATCCAACAAAGCCATGGAGGCCTGGTTAGTCCTAAGCCCCACCCACCAGAACCCCACTCAGAAATCTGCAGCATCCTGACCCTGGGAGGGCACTGATCTGGTCTGTGCTGACGAAACTCTAACCTAAAGATCATTCCACTGCATCCCACCTCATACTGGTGAGAAGGGAAGCTGAGAATTATTTAAAATAACTTCAGTCTTAGGTCACTCTAAATGGCAACTCAGAGTGCATCACAAAAAGAGAAGGAGATTAACAATCCCAGCCCTCAGTGCATAGTTCAAGAAGAAAACAAAAGAAAGACAGTTGGGCATAGACAATGACCATCTATTCTCATTGACTCTTTTGAACACATCAGTGGAGATGATTCCATCTTTTTTCCTCAAGAACCTTTTTCATTTCATTTTTTAAAAAATGTTTTGAATGTGTATTTGTGTGTGAGTTTTTGATGTGATTGATGATTGTCTCCTTCAGGGATATATATACATATTCATATTTGTTTGTTTTTTAAATGTAGTTATTTTTAAAATGTAGTTATTATTCTTTGCTTTGTCTTTTGAAGGTTAGTAAATTTTGTATTTGTTTTGTATTGTTTTCATTTATTTGTTTCTTTTTTTCTCTCTTCTCTTGCTAACAGACACATTTTATTGTTCTCTCTTTCCCTCTCCCTTTATTTTGTTTCTCCTATTTTTGCTCTTCCTTATAACCATCACCTGCTCCATCTCTTCTGCTTTCTTTCCAGACACTTTTTGGAATTGTGAAACTCTTTTCTGTCTTCTTAGCACATTTTCTTTTCTCTTAATTAATTTTATTTTTACCATCATTTAGTTTATATAATCCCTGCCCCTACAATTAGTGCTGACAAAATTATTACTTCATTGAATGACACAGATGACACTTCCTGCTTGCTTTAAAGTCAGATATAGTTCATGATTATTCTTTTCATAGTTGACAATTGTTGACCTTATCATTCCTGTTTATTTTCGTAATTAATGTTGTAGATGTCATAGTAGAAACTGGTGTTTATTGTAATGCTATATACTGTTTGCTTCAGTTCGTTTTACCATATTCTCTGAGGTGCTGGGGAACCTACAGAAAGACTACAAGTTCACAGAATACAGACTCTTCTGTTGAACTAACTCAGTCAAAAGACAGCACATCTTACTCCACACACAAATTAATGGTACTTAGCCTTCAGCTATACTTTAATACAAAGAATGAAAGAGACAAAAACACAAACTAATAAGCAGGCCCTAATAGAATCAGATAGGGGTGGGCCACCAGATCCCAACTATGGACAACCACTACTAAGCAAAAACTCAGAATTAACACAAAAGCTGTGGATATCACACGGGGGGGGGGGGTCTCAATCTAGATAACTCTAGGATATTTTGAGAAGTGAAGACTGTGCCCTACAAAGAACCAGACATTAAAGCAGAAGAGAAATATTTCCCAACAGTTGCATAAAACTCAACACATAAACACAAGAAATATGAAAAAGCAAGGTAATACAACAGCTCATAATTTTATAATTCACCAGAAACTAACCCCAAAGATATTGAAGTGAATGAAACAGGAGATAAAACATTTAAAAGAATTATTATAAAAATGATAAATGAATTCCAAGAGAACCCAGAGAAACAACTAAATTCAGGAAGTCAGTACAGGATATGAATAAAAAATTCAATAAGGAAATAGAAATATTGAGGAATAACCAAACAAATCTTGAAAATGAAAGACACAGTAATCAAAATTCAAGTGAAAGTCTAATAGATCAAACCATGCTGAAGACAAAACCTCAGAGCTGGAAGACAAAGTGGCCAGTGTTGAACATTCAGAAGAATATGATATGCCAAAACTTAATTAAGAGGATGTAGAAAACTTAAATAGACTAATGAGATAGGAGCGGTAATAAAAAGCCTTCTAACAAAGAAAAGCCCAGGACCAGATGATTATCAGCTGAATTCTACCAAACTTTAAAAAAAGAACTAATGCCAATACTCCTCAAATTATTCCATGAAATAAAAAGGGATGTAACACTTCCAAATTCATTCTGTGAAGTCAGTATCACATTCATACCAAAACCAGATCAGAGCACATCAAGGAAAGAAAACTATATACAAATACCCCTAATCACATAGATACAAAATCCTTAATAAAATATTACCAAATAGTGTTCAACAACATATTAAGGTGATCACACACTGCAACCAAGTTGGTTTTATTCTAGAGATGGAAAGTTGGTTTAATATACACAAATCAATAACTGTAATTCATCACATAATTAAAGACAAAAATCACTTAATCATCTCCATAGATGCCAAGAAGGTCTTTGACAAAATTCAGCACCCATTCATGATAAAAACACTGAAGAATCTAGGGCTAGAAGTAACCTACTTCAATGTTATAAAAGCTGTATATAAAAAACAAACAAACAAAAACAAACCTACTAGTAAATAGAGAAAAATTAAAAGCACTACCTTTAAAATCTTGGATAAGACAAAAATGTCCACTCTCACCATTCCTGTTTAATATGGGGCTAGAAATTCTAGCCAAAGCAATTAGGCAAGAGAAGAAAATAAAAGAGATTAAAAAAAAGAAAGGAGTAAGTCAAATTATCACTGCAGATGATATGATCCTGTACTTAGAAGATCCAAAGAACACTGAATGAGATAGACCAAATTATATTGTTACATTGTGTGAATGTACAGAAATGTAACAACAAAGCTCACTATTATGTACAAATATAATTTACCAATAAAATTATGGGAAAAAAAATTTAAAAAGACCTTTTTACCTATTTGAGTCCAAGTTACCTACATGAAAGTTCACTTGAAGCAGTTATTGGAAGGAAAGGAATGTGTGCTTGCTTAAAGTCCTCACCAGCATTTGGCATTATTACTACTTTTTTTAAATGAAAGAATATGTTTTTTAATTGCAGGTTACAAGTTTCATACAATATAAATTGCATTTCTATCTACTCAAGACAGAAAAATGCAGTTTAAAAATGATAATATTTGAAACAGCATGCAAAGATGTCATAAAGAGGGAAATGTAATAATAAATTATGCATGAAATATATGAATAAAAATGTAAAATAGCAGTGCACAGCATTTGTATTGGATCAAGCAGAATATAGCTAATATAATTTCTTTATGAAACCTAATTAGTTTTCTTCTTTTTGTAATTTATGAGTGAAGCTATTATTTGATGCTTTCTTTTCTTCTTTTTCCTTTTTCTTCCCATAAACAGAAAGTGTGTGTGTGATTCTGTTTATCGTTTATTACATTATTACTTTTTTTTATTTTAGTCATTTTGATAGGTTTTGACTAATATTGTGATTATTATTTGTATTTCTATAATTGCTAAAAATATTAAATTTTCAAAAAAAAAACTTATTTGCCATGTATTCTTCAGTAAACTATCTGTGCAAGTCATTTGCCTATTTCTGTTTGGATGGTTTTGTCTTTTTCCTTGTTTGAGTGTGGACTTTTAAGAGTAATCTATATAATTTAAATATAACATTTTTGTCAGATATGTCATTCGGAAATATTTCCTCTAACATGCAGCTTATCTTTCATTATTCTCTCAGAGCAAGTTTTTAATGTAGATAAGTTCTAACTTAGCAATTTTTTACTAATGGATTATGTTAATCTACCTTCTCACTCTAACAAAACATGTAAGATAAGTATTATTAAAAGAAAAAAGATTTATTATGACTCACAGTTTGGGAGGTTTCAGTCCATGGTTGGTTAGCTCCATTGCTTCAAGGCCAAGGGCAAGGCAGCATAACATGACAGAAGCATGCAGCACTGCTTACCCCAGGGCAGATAAGAAATAGAAAGAGGAAGAGATCGGTGACCCATGATCCCCTGCAAGGGCAAGGTCAAAACCCCAATGACCCAAGATCTTTCACTAGGCCCCACCTTTTGTTTTTTCTTTTCTCTCTCTTTTTTTCTTTTCTTTCTCTTTTTCTTTTTTCTTGTGTGTATGTGTGTTACTATGTATTGAACCCAGGACCTTGCGCTCTCTGGGGAACCACTCTACCATTGAGTTATATCCCAACCCTAGGCTCTACCTCTTAAAGGTTCTACCACTCCCAATAATGCCACATGGCCCAAGGACAAAAACTTTAACACAGAGACTGTTGGGGGACATTTTATAGCTGTTATGGTTTGAATCTAGAAATGTCCCACTAAAAGCTCATGTTTTGAAAGCATGATCCCAAAGGCAGCAATGTTCAGAGGTGGGGCTTTTAGGCTATAATGAGAGCTGAAACCTCATCAGCATATTAATCCATTTGATGAATTAATACTTTGAAGGGATTACTGGGTGGTGACTATAAAGGTGAGTGTGGCTGGAGGAAGTAGGACACCCAGGACATGCCCTTGATGATCACATCTTGTCTCTGGCGTCTGACTCTACTTCCCAGCAGAGTGACTTAAGCATCTTTCCCCTGCTGGGCCCTTTGCCATGATAGTCTGCTTCTCCTTGGTCCCAGAGCAACAGCTGCCCATGTACTGAAGGAGCCCCAAATAAACTTTCCTCCTCCAACTTGATCTTGTTAGGTATTTTGGTTATAGTGATGAAAAGCTGACTAACATAAGATCCAAGCTATAGCACAGATCTTGCTTTTGATATCAAAAATAACAACTTTTTGGTAAGTCCTAGGTCCAAATTATTTTCACTTTGTCCTTTCCCTAGAAATTTTATAGTTTTAGGTTTCACATTTTTAATATATATATATATATATATATATATATATATATATATATATAAATTTATGTGGTGCTGAGGATCGAACCCAGGACCTCGCCTGTGCTAGGCGAGTACTCTACCTCTGAGTCACAACCCCAGCCCTAGTTTTCATATTTTAATCTAAGTTCCAGTTTTGCTTAGCACCTATTATATTTTGGATCTGGAATGTTTCCCAAGGGCTCATGTGTTAAAGATATGTTCTACAACTCAAAACTGTTCAGAGGTGGGGCTTTTGGGAAGTGATTGGATCATGAGAGTTTGAACTCATCACTGTGTTTATGCATTGACAGCTGAATGAAATACTGAGAAGTGGTGGAAGTTGTAGAAGGTGGGTGGTGGGATCTAGTTGAAGGAAATGGGTACATAGGGGCGTGCCCCTGTGAACCGTACCTTGTTGTTGATACCCACCCCCACCACCCACTTTCCCACACTTCTTTGTTGCTGCGTGCTGAGCAGCTTTCCTCTGCTAGGTCCTTCAACCATGTTTGTCCTCACCTCAGGCCCAAAGCAATGAAACCAGCTCATCCCGGACTGAAACCTCTGACGTTGGGAGCCAAAGTAAATCTTTTCTCCTGTAAGTTGTTCATGTCAAGTATTTTGGTCACAATGATGAAAATTTTTTAGAATTACAATTATTTTGCTCACATTGGACTTTGCCTTCCAATATATATATATATTTAAACTTACCTATGTCTACAACAAACATGATTTTTTTGTAAGTAATTAATAGATTGATTTAGGAAAAAGTGACATCTTCATTATGTTGAGTCTTCCATTTCATGAATGTGGTATCTAAATTTATAGATATTTGAATTCTTTTATCAGCATTTAAAAAATTTTATCATACAGAATTAAACCTGTAAATTGAATTGTTGTTTTGATTTCTGTTTATACTTGTTTGTTAATGGTATCTACAAATAGTACATCACACATCACGTGTCCTGTGACCTTATTTTGCTCACTACTTGAGCCTAAGTGATTTTCATTTTTGTAGCTATCTTGGGTTTCCTATATAGACAATCATATTTTATACTGAGAGAGACTTTTATTCTCCCTTTTAAATTTCTATACATTTTATTGATTATATCCTGTTGTTATGTTTAGAATTGCTAATACTGTGCAAAAAAGGTTGGTGAGGAAAGATATCTATAACTGTTCCTAATCATAAAGGAATGCACTCATGTCTTTCAATATTGTTTCTCTTTATTCCAGTATAAGTTTTTAAATAAGTGTAGAATTTGATGAAATATCTTTGCTGCTTCAGTTAGTGTGACAATGAGACTTCTTTTATTTGGCCCTGTGTGGGAAAAGAAGTGTGGGAAAGTGTGTGGTGGGGGGTGGGTATCAACAACACCTTTTATTAGTTTTTTTATTTTTGGTACTGGGATCTGAACCCAAGAGCACTCTACTTTTGAACTACATCCTCCTTTTCTAAAAAGTTTTTATTTTGAGACAGGGGACAGGGACTTGCTAAATTGATGAGGCTGGTTCCTAATTTGCAATCCCATTGTCTCAACCTCCAGAGTCACCAGGATTATAGGCATGTGCCACCATACCTAACTTACTGTGCCTTGTTGTAATGGTGAAGTACATTATTGAATACAGAGATAGCCTTGCATTCTTGGAATAAATGATCCAATGTATTTATAGTATATTAATGTTTTATAGGTTATTATATTCAATTTGCTAAAATTTTGGAGGGGTTTCGTTTTTAAGTTAATAAGAGAAGCTGGTTTTAATTTGGGTGTTAAGATAATGCTGGCCGCATAAAATGAGTTGCAAAGTAATCTTTCTTCTTTGTTTAGAAAAGGTTGTGTAAAATTAGTGCTAATTTCTTTCCTAAAATGTCTAGTAAAATGATCCTTTGAAATTATCTTGACATGGAGATTTTCTTTTTTTAGAGCTTTTAATTAAAAATTCAATTGCTCTAATAGTTATAGGACTATTCAATTTATTACATTTTAGCTGACTTTTGATATCATGGCTTTTTTAAGTTTAATTCTTCTAAGCTATAGTATTTTAAAATGTAATTTTATATGTAGAATTTCTTCATCATCTTTTTAAAAAATATATATATTTTTTAGTTGTAGATGGACACAATACCTTTATTTTATTTGTTTATTTATATATGATGCAGGGGATCTAACCCAGTGCCTCATGCATGCTAGGCAAGTGCTCTACCACTGAGCCACTACCCCAAACCCATTTATCACCTTTTTAATGGTTGAAAGAACTGTTTTGACATTCTCTGAGTCATTACTCATATTGTTGAATTCTATCTTACCTATTTTTATTGTTGGCATTTGTAGATTTTATGAGGGGCCTATCTGATACAAGAAGGAAGCTCGTGTGTCTGGTAAAATCACTTGAACCAAGTCTTGGATTAAACTGGGTTTTGGTCTTTTGTGAAGAGTGCTTGTGTAATCCTTCTAGTATCCTCTCTAAATGGATATATGCATATACCATCATGTGTGTATTTTGGTTGTTTGCATGAAGTTCTTTTTTCTCTGTAGTTTTCTGTTTGAATTATTTTATATAAACTAATGAATACATGTTAATATTATAATAGTAATGAAATAATGTTTCTTAAAAACAATAGGCACTTTTATTGCTTTCAATTGGCATATAGTCAGAATATTTTAAATAAAATGTTCTAAAATAAGGGCTTTAAAAATGTTGACTGAATTTTATTTTTAAAGTTGGCATAGAGTTTTCAATTTTAAAAAGTTGCTGACTAACATTTGGGACCAATTAGCAATCAGGCAGCATGTAATTTGGAAGTGAAATCCTGCTGTGTTAAATTCTGATCCTTTTAATAAGATGCGTCTAGATGAGCTTGATTGTACACTATCAAAAAGGTCAGTATTTATTATGTAAAATAAATATGAAATATGGTTTGAGGAAGCCAAAAGGTCAACCTGACCAAAATTCTGCTTTTCCCATCAAAACTTTAAATCCTCAACATTAGAATCCTTCTGAAGATGTAAAAAATTTCCACCCAATAAGATGGCTTTAGGTAAAGTGTGAATAAACGATGTTAATTAAATAATAAATTATCTTGATGGCATTCATTGGCATTATCTACCACAAGATTTCAGCTCCATTCATTACTGCCCAGGATAACATATAAGGTTTGTTCATTACCTCCAAGGATACACTAAGCTCACAACTGATATCTCTTTGGGCATTAAATAGCAAATATTTCTCAAAGGTCTTCTGAGTCTTTAAAATGCTCAAAATCATCAAAAATTATATGTGCTGTTATCCTTTCAAGACTTCTTCAGGAATCTCAATATTGATCTGTATCTAAATATGTCAAATGATATTGGGAGTCACATATTTCAACTATGTAATAGTTTCCTAGTAGGATAAACTATATACCTTTGTCACAATTTTTCCTTACCAGAGTTAGATTTTATGTAACACAACAGCCTTAATAATAAAGGGTCATTATTAAATTTTATTTTTTTCATAGTAACATACCCCAAAATTAACTTTTTCTTTTATTTTTTTGGCAAATATGGGTGGTATAAGTTTTACCATATTTGTATATATATGCAACATCCAGGACAATTAGAATAGAATTTTTCCATCACTCAAAACTATATCTTGGGGCTGGGATTGTGGCTCAGCGGTAGAGTGCTCGCCTAGCACGGGTGGGACCTGAGTTTGATCCTCAGCACCACATAAAAAAAAAATAAAATAAAGGCATTGTGTTGTGTCCATCTACACGTAAAAAATAAATATTAAAAAAACCCCTATATCTTGGGCTGGGGATGTGGCGCAAGCAGAAACGCACTTGTTGGCATGCGCAAGGTGCTGGGTTCGATCCTCAGTACCACATAAAAATAAAGATGTGTCTCCACCGAAAACTAAAAAATAAAAAAATAAATATTAAAAAAATTCTCTCTCTCTAAAAAAAACAAACAAAACAAAATAACAACAACAAAAAAAACCTATATCTTGTGAGAATCCTTTTAAAAGGATCTTCCCCAAACTTCTGGTAAACTCTTATCTGTATTTTGTTTTTCAAAAAAAAAAAAAGAAAAAAAAAAGAAAAAAGTTATAGAAATGGAATCATACTGGGTGTAGCCTTTTCATATTGGTTTCTTTCACTCAGTAAAATAATGCATTTGAGATTTTTTTTTCCCCAGTCCCTTAGTATTGCTGTAACAAAATACCTGGGAGTGAATAACTTATCATGATAGAAATTCAATTTTCATTGTTTTGGAGGGTGGAAAGTCTAACTTCAAGGCACTACCAGGATGTGTCTAGAGAGGGCTGTTATCTGCTTCTGCATGCACACCTTGTGGCTGCATCCTCCTGAGAGGAAGAATGCTATGCTTCCACATGGCAGCTGGTAAGAAAGGCAAAATGGGTGAAAGCTTGTCTCCTCTGACCCTTTTGTAAGGCACTGATCCTTTCATGAGGATAAAACCCTGGTGACTTACTCACATCCCCAAAGGCCACACTTCTGGATAACCCCAAAATTAAATTTCAACATACAAGAGATGTACATGAAAACTTTAGCAGGATTCATCCCAGTTGTTGAGTTTATCAATTTTTCATTGTGTTTATTGTTGAAGAGTGTTCTACTGTATGGATGTGCCAAGTTCATTTATCCTTTAAACCATTGAAGGACTTTTGGATGATTAACAAATTTTGATAACTATTGAGATATTTATTATTTTCTAAACTTTCCAACTTTGTGGCCACATTTTTATTTATTGTTTTCTTACTATTGCATTTTAACAGTTCTTTATATCTGAATATTTATTTAAATATTAAATATTGACATTCATCAGATGTGCATGTGTATATACACATACATATATATGAATAAACTGAAAACAGATTCTTTATCAGACATACTATTTAAAAATATTTTCCCTCAGTCTACAGCCTAGATTTTTCATTTTCTTAACATGTGTCTGTTGTGAAATGCCAGTGAAATCAAATTTATCACTCTTTATGGATTATTTGTTTGGTGTCATGTCTGATAGTTCTTGGCTTAATCCTAACTCACAAAGCTTTTATTCTGTTTTCTTGTATGACTTTTGAAGTTTTGTGCTTTGCACTTATATTCAGATCCATTCTGAGTTAATATTTTATAAAGAGGGAGATGCTTATCTATTGTTTTATTTTTTGCTTTTTGCATGCAGATGCCAAGTTTACAATGACATTTCTCAAAAAGAAAGCTGATGTCACCCAATTGTCTTTGAAACTTTATAAAAAATTAGCCATTTTTGTGTGAGTTTGTTTTTGTAATTTATATTCTATTCTATTATCTTCTGTTTTCTAGAAAATGTAAAAAAATCTAAATCTTCTGTTTTCTAGAAAATGTTTCATAAAATGTTTCATAATTATTCTATTAATTCATGTGTCTTTCATATCACTACAATCATGCTTTTTTTTAAAGAGAGAGAGAGAGAGAGAGAGAGAGAATTTTTTTAATATTTATTTTTTTAGTTTTTGGTGGACACACATCTTTATTTTATTTTTATGAGGCCCTGAGGATCAAACCCAGCGCCCTGCGCATGCCAGGCGAGCGTGCTACCACTTCAGCCATATCCCCAGTACCCCTCCCCCCCAAATCATGCTATCTTGATTACTGCAGCCTTATAATAAATGTGAGTTCTTCAACTTTATTCATTTTTTCAAAAATTTTTTGGGTACTTTAGTTATTTTGTTTTTCTATACAAATCATGTTTTCCATGTCTGCAAACTATTCTGCTTCTATTTTGATTGATCTTTGTTGAATACACAGATACACCTGAGGAGAATTAGTGTATATACTATATTATCTTTCAAATGATGAACATAGTGTATCACTTCATTTATTTGTCTTTTAAAAAAATCTTAGTAATGCATTCCACTGTTGTCATGTATTTAAAAAAGGAATAAAATCAATAAAAAAGTCTTACAAATATATTATAAATCCTATACATGTTTCAGTAGATTTACACCTAAATAATTGTCTTTTTTAGCACTGTTGCAAACTATATTTTTTCTTAGATTCCATTTGTAATTTTTTATTGCTAATATACATAAGCTTGATGAATTTTTATGTGTTCTCTTTGCATTGCTAAACTCGCTTCTTAGTGCAATTATTCTCTTTGCAAATACAGGTTTTTTTGATCCATATGTTAGTTTTTTTTCCTTTCCATAATTGTACTGGTTCAACTTCCCAATACAACACTGAATTGGAGTATGGAGAGTGACACTCTTGATTTTGTTCCATGTCTTAGGATCAGAATATTCTATTTTCATCATTAAGTATGATATTAGCTTTAGATTATTTTAGATACCCTTTTCTTCTGGTTAAGCAAGTTGTCCTTTCTTCCTAGTTTGCTAGTAATTTTATTGATTGGGCATTGAATCTACCAATTTTTTTTTCTGAGACAATAGACATGATTGCAGGGTTTTTTCCTTCTTTATACCATTATTATGGCCAAATGTATTGATTGGTTTTCAAATATAGAATCAGTCTTAGATTCCCAGAATAATCTCTGCTTGGTCTTTTTTGATAGAATTAATTTTTCTTATAAAGTTTTTGCCTGATTTTGCTATAAGTAATGCTAGCCTCATAAATGAGTTAGGAAATATTTTATCTTCTGTTTTCTAGAAAATGTTTCATAAATTTTATTATTTCTTATGGGCAAGACACATTTTACTGACCCATAAGAAATAATAGTTTTATTAAAACTATTTGAAATAGTTTTACTGAAAATTCAATTTCTTTAAGAGTTGGGAGATGGTTTCGTTTATTTATTCTATCATGGATGAGTCGAGGTAGTTTTGGTTTCCAAGAAATGATTCTTTTCATTGAAGTTGTTGAAATGTTTCTTAGGGTTGACTGGTTTGTTTTCTTATTATACTTCAACATTTGCAAAGTGTATAGTGATGTCCTCTCTTTCAATCCTAACATATATTTAAGAATTTAAAGTCCACTTTCACTGATAGCTATTCTTGGATTATAATATTTCCATAATTTGAAGGAAATAAATATGGATTTTTTGTATTCTAAAATGAATAGGTCAAGGAGGCATTGCTTTCCAAGATTCTCCTATGATTCCTGGTCCAGTGACTTTGATTATTAAATGTCTTTTAGTTCTATCTGATTCTATAATGAGAGAAAATGCTTTACTAAAATTTTAGTTGGTTTGTTGTCTGGATTTTCTGTAAAAATATTCATTTAAGAGTTCAGAAATAACTTCACCCTGTAAATATTAAATAGAACTTAGCCAAATGCTGTAAACCACACTTTGGGTGAATATCACCAAAACTAATGTTTTTCTAAAATAGTTCAGCCTAGAAACCCATGCCAATCCAAAACATCATTGGTGACATACATATCATCAATGTAGAAACTAGAAAATGCATTTAAAACATTATAATTTGACAATATATTTTTTATTTTGAATAAATTTTGGAAACAAGGCTTTATTTCAATTTTAATAATTTATATATTTTATAAAAACACCCATTTGAGCCAAAATAGATTTATAAGAACAAAACTGTCTTTCACTATATATGGTGTGAGATGACCACTCCTGATAAACTTTTCACAAATCTATCATTACCTTTCATTTGAAAAACAGTACAATGAATATGTTTTCTCCTGTTCATTCCTCTTCTAGGGAACTATTCCCATAGTTAAAATAGAAATGCCATCTCTCAGAATGTATATTTTATTCGGTTTTTTTTCTTTCTTGTAAAAGTGGACTCCAAATACATCCATTCCTGGCTTACCTTATTTCTGTATCAGATATTGCTCTAGTTTGAGCTTCCTCTGCCATCTTCGATTATTGATTTTTAGTAACTGAATTTCAGTTCAGTCATTCTTTTAATATTCTTTTAATCATGTCACATTATATCTATGAAACCTTCTTTGTATTATTTCTAGGTCAGTGATGTCAATTTCAACCATTGTAAGTACTAGTGTTAATACTTCAGTCCTATTTAATTTTGATATTTTTTAATTAAAGTCTGAAGTGTGACAGTTTGATATCTCTAAAAACTTTACCACCCCGACTACTCCATATATAATTGTCTAATAGTCTGTGTGTGTGATAATTTCCAATTATGAAATGCCTTTGTTTTCTTTCGTTGTTTTCTAAAAAGTTGAAACTCATGTATCCTGAAATATTAGACCATGGGAGTGGCCTGACCAAACAAAATAATTTCCAATTTAGAAAAGCTTTAAAATGCAATAAAACAAGGTAAAGAATCAAATATATTAAGCAAATTGAGGATTTTTTTTTTCTTGAAGAGACTATATGTGATCAATGGTACACAGGTGGGTAATTATCTCCATGACTAGGAACACTTGGCAATATCTAGAGAAAGTTTTGTCAAAACTGGTATGATGCTACTAAACTCTAGTTGGAGAAGTTTGGGATGATCATGAAGATCGTATAATGCCCAGGACAGCTGCCCCCAGTAAAGATTTATCCAGCCTATAATGTCAATTATGCTAATATCAAAAAATCCTGTTTTATAAAGGGCATCTGGGTGATTGCTTGACTATATGGACTAGTCCCTCTACCCACTTTCATTAGGTAGTAAATCTGAGGCACAAATAATTATTATATTAGGATTAACATTTGGTTCTTTTTAAATATTATATAATATATAGAAAATGTTAAATATTTTGTTCAAATGTTTAATTTATATCTACCCCATATGATTGGTTAGAAGATTAAATTCTTTTATTTACAAAACACTAGAATAATAGCTGGTATGAGGCACCATCTCAAAGTATAAGGTTAAAAAGAGGGGTGGTTTATTGTTCTTCCATGACTTTCTCCTTGTATAGTATATATAAATACTATTACTTTTATATTCCTTTCTGCAAATGAGGAAGATACAGAGAGCTTACCTAAACTGACCAGGTTCACAGAGGTTATAAATGATAAAACTGGACAATCTGACTACCAAATCCATGTCTTAAATACTATATTACCATTGTCTCTCCTATGAAAGCTATGAAAGGAAAAAGAGGTCTCACAAATGTGGTACATTTCACTTAAGTTTTCCTCTCTGTATCATCTAATTATAGTGTCAACTGCCCTTGGCGGCTCAACATTAATGAGAGATATATTATTCAGAAATTCAAGTGATTATAGGAAGGATCTATAATATATTCAAGCTTCACATGGGGCGATGGCAAACAGCCAGAATAAACAGAAAATGAAATATCAAAATCTTGTATTTCCTGTAGAGAATTCCCTAAGCAAAATAAGTAAACATTTTGAGATGTGGTTTACCTGCTGAGACTGCTCAGTTACCTGGCTGCTGGATCAGTGACTAAGTAATTGAAATGTACAGAAAACATCCCTTCAATTGAATATCTAAGAAAAACTTTCTGATGGGTTCCATCTTAAGAGTGAAAATAAATAAAAATAATATATATTCATTGATTTTGGGTAAAAATACTATTCTAGCATAAATCTATATTCAATAAAATGCATAAGGAGATAAAGTAAATCATTAAAGAGAGAGGAAATACAAAGGATAGATCGTGTGTGTGTGTGTGTGTGTGTGTTTGTATGTGTGTTTGTGTGTGTGTGTGTGTGTGAGAGAAAGAGAGAGTATGAATAATCAGTATGAAAGTCTCTATTCTCTTAGCATAATATATGTGATCAATCCTTTAGGGTAGGAGGAGGAAAACTAATACAGGATTTATCAATCACAGCTTAGAAATAATGAGTTCATGGGATGGATAGCTGATGGGAAAAATGCACTATCACAGCCTTGGCATGTTAAAAAACAGACATGATGATCACATTAAGGTTGTTGACTTAGACCTATTTGACCTATTTTACCTGCATGCAGCTATCTTGCCAGTTATGTAGTAAAAGTCTACATTCACTTATTTATTCATTTAATGAACACATTTTGAATGATAAGTTTTTGCTAGATTCTCCTATAGTTCTAGGGGATGTTAAAATAAATAGAAGAGATGAAATCTATACCCCTTAAAATCTAACTTTCTAGTAGGGGAAAGAGATAATAAATAACTACATAATTTGAGGTCAGCTTGAGATAAATATTGTTTTTCTAAACTAAATGGAAGATGGAATATAAATTGGGGCAAAGTAGCTTGAAAAGCATAATCAGAGAAAGATTTCCTGAAGAAAAGACATCTGAGAAAATATATAAACAAAATAAGAGAGTAAGCAAGAAAAACATCTGGGGAAAGGCAGAAGGAATTATGGATGTAAAAACTTGAAATAAAGGATTTACATTTTTGTAGATGAGAAAGATGAAAGTGTGGTTGAAACAGAACAAATAAGAATATTTATGGAAAATGAGGTTGCAGAGATAGTCAGGGACAAGATCATGTATGGCTTTTTAAAGTAAATAATGACTTTCAATATGATTGTGATAGAAGGCCATATAATGATTTTGCTGAATGAATGATGTGATGAGATATATTGCTGTGCACAGGGCAAAAGTTCTTATACATAAGAGTTTCATGTTAAGAGGATAAGAAAGAGTACAGGAGAAATATGTTGAAACTTGTATCTAGGGTGATGGCAGAGAATGGTGATAATACAATGAATATGTGGTAAAAAACAGAGATGATAGAATGTGGCAGAAAAAATTAAAGGGAAGCAATGGTAGATCAGAAAAGTAAAAAAAAATGTAATAATGTGGTATGTTTAATTAAAACTAAATCAATAATCACACTAAAGATCAATGGCCTAAACACCTAATTTAAAAGGCAAATATCAGCTTGCTATATATATGTTATTTATATAATAATATACAGGCACCATGTAAATGAATGCTAAAAGTATACTATGCCAACAAAAATCAAAAGATTGATGGAATGGCTACATTCATATAAGACAAAGTAAATTTCAGAGCCAAAATATTGCCAGTAAAAAAATTAGTCATTTTTTAAATAATAAAAAATTCACTTAAGGAGTGGTCATAAAAATCCTAAATCTTGGATAACCTACTCTTTGGTTCCCTGTCTGCTGTTTTTCTTCTTACTTAAATAAATCATAATCCTTTCACTGTCACAAAACAAAACAACCTTAAAACTCTATGAATATAAATATAAAGTATACACGAGGAAAACACTAGTAAATGGAAAGGAGAAATAGAAAATTTCAATATTATACAATAAGATATAAATACTGCCAACATTCTAAATACCTCCTAGACAAAAAAAAAATAAGTAAATAAATGAGAACATAGAATGCTTGAACAAAAATATCAACCAATATTTGCAAAACACTTTCCATAACAAAAACAGAAAATACATTCTTTCAAGTGCATGATGAAAACTTATCAAGAGGTAACATAAAGTCTATCAAACATATGCCAATAAACATCAATGCATTCACATCAAATAGAAAATATTTTTGAGCAAAATAGAATAAATAAAAAATCATTAAATCACTAAATCATTGTTAATGTCATCAAATCGCCATCGTCTTTAATATTTTGTAAATTCAGTGGGAAACTTATGCTTTTAAAATCTGATGGGATGATAAAATTTGCTATATATTCATCATTAACCCAGTATCTTACTTAATGCACAAACACTGCAGTTACTTATATAATGATCAGAAACAATGCAAAGACATCTACTGTCTGCCATTCTTCAACATTTTACCAATGGTAATAGTCAATGCAATTAGACAAGAAAAATTAGATACATGATAATGATAAACAATGAATAAAACAAACTATATTACCCTGAAAATCCTAAATAAACCATAAAAAAAGTTTAAGTGATAAAAGCAGTGTGTAAGATTGCAGGATATAAAAACACTATCAAAAATAAATGACTAGAGATCAATTTCCTGCACGACAGTGTGAAGAGCTCTACTGACTACTCCCTACTAACACTGATAAAAATTATCTTGAAGTAAACAGAAGCCTCTGAAAATGGCCCTTTGGGCAAATAGCAAAGAAACATGTAATCATGAAGATTTAGAAAATTTGGGAGAAAGTGAGTCTGTGGCATTTGAACCAAGACCTCTCCTTCCTGTCCTTATCCTAGTTCAGTAAGACAGAAAATCAACTCCAGATTGATTTCCAGAACACTTTCTACTCATGGATCTCAATCAGAGGACTTTCTTTTGTTCTTCCATTTTTAGGTTATTTTTGGTTTAAGATGATAGTAATCCATTTTGACATAATAATACAAGCATGGAATATTTCTTGTTCTAATTCAAACCACAGTACCTCTCCTTGTCTATCCTTCTCCCAAGCTACTACTCTCATCCCTCTATTGATCTTTTTGCCATTGACCCATTTTTTAAAAAATCAGTTTCTTATGGATGTACATGATGGTGAGATACACTGTGGTATATTTATATATGTACATAGGTCTTTTTTTTTCTTTTTTTTTGGCATCAGAAATTGATCCCAGAGGTGCTTAACTGAGGCACATCCACAGCCATTTTTAATGTTTTATTTCAAAACAGTGACTTGCTAAGTTGTTTAGGCCTTTACTATGTTGCTGAGGCTGGCTTTGAACTTATGATCCTTTAAACTTACCTCAGTCTTTAAAATTGATGGGATTACAGGCATATGCCACCATGCCTTACCAGAGGATTTCCTTTCTGTGATGAGTTGTTCTTAAGCGTTTCTCACCTTGACACTTTATTAGGTTAAGTCCTAGGAATGTGTGGTCAATAATTGGTGGGTTACTTTGGCCCTGTCTACTTCCATGTCTACTCTTTCCTGGTATTGGCCCACTGACAATACTGGAACCACAAAGGCCTTCCTACAGTTCCATGCCAAGAGAATCTAGCCAAGAACACCCTACCACTAAGTTATTAGAATGGAGTGCCACTCCAAGAGTAAGGTGCCATTGTCCTCATACCTACCCCCTAGGCGAGGACCCTGGTCAGTGACTTTTCCTCAGGTGGAGTAAGAAGCAGGCTGTAAGACAGATAGTTCTTTTAAGAACTAATTTAAAGAAGAGATTTCATTTGACAGAAAGTGTAGAACATTATAATGCTAAAAAAAAAACTGGCAAAAAGTTGGAGCTTATGATGTAGAAAATTGGAAGGAAATTCATGGATTTAATGAACACACAACCCTAAGTAAATTTTGACTATTCTAAGGGTATACCTCCTTAAGGAACAACATTAGAGACACAGCACTGGGGAAGGAAATACTTTCATTAAAAGAATCCAGTCCGTCTCTAAAAACTTAAAAATCACATAACAACAACAAGCCCTGGTTGAGAGGAATATCCAGAGATGCTATGATATATAGTGTTTATAATGTTCAACCACCCACAATGAGGCATGCACATTTGAAAAAACATGGTCCATGCACCGGAGTAGGCAACAGAAATTGTCTTGAAGAACAGATGTTGGTTTTTAACAGGAAAACATTTCAAAAGAGCTCTTAAATTGTGTTTACAGAACAAAAGGAAAGATTGATTAAAGAAATAAAGTGTCATTATAATTCATGTTGAATAGAGGATATCAATAGATAGGAAAAAAATGTAATGAATAAAGAAAAATAAATACCAGAGTGACTGAAGAGTGCATGAACTAGCAAATGAAGAATTAGCATTCTTGAATATAGATTAAAACATATTATGCAAACTGAAGATACAGGGAAAAATAAAGAAAATGAAGACAACTTGAGAGGAACATGGGGGATATAGATAACAGCAAACACACCAACATACACATAATGAGAATACCAGGGGAGTGGAGAGAAAGCACAAAAAATATTGAAAGAAATAACTGAAACTCTGTCAAATTTATTGAGAAATAACAAATTTGTGTACATGGTATATAATATAATTAAATATAGGAATCTTGATAAACTTCAAAGAGACCCATAGACATGCCAAAGTGAAACCAATGAAAATAACAATGAAAATTAAAGACAAGGAGAAAATCTTGAAAACAAGAGAAAAGTCATGTTTTATTTACAAGGAAATCCCAATAAGATTAATATCTAACTTCTTCACAGAAACAGTGCATGCCAAAAGTAACAGTACAGCATATTTAAAGTGCTCAAAGAGAAAAGTATAATCAACAACTCTGTGTCAAACAAAGCTATTGTTCACAATAAAGAGACAATGAAGATTTTCCCAGAATTAAATTAAGAGAATTCTAGTAGACCTGACTTACTTAAAAAAAAAAAAAAAATGAAGGGATTTTTAAGGCTGAAAACAAGTGACAACAGAGGATCATTTGAATCCACATGAAAGCAAAAACATTGATAAAGCTAATTAAATTGTAGAGTATACAGGATTCATGCTAGATTGGTAAATTTTAGTTCTTAAAAATAAATAAACAACAACACTAAGGTAGCTATGTGAAATGATGGGTATGTTTATTTGCTTCACTATAGTAACTTTTTTTATTTGCTGTATACCTAACATCTTTCACAATGAAATTTATTTTTTAAAATATTTAATCTATTAGGAAGATAAAACAACTATAAACACATATGAACTCAATAACACAAACCCCAAATCCATAGAACATTCTAACACAAATGAAGGGAGGAATAGACAAGTCATGAGGTTGAGGCTTTGATATGCCAGTTTCAATGATGAATTTTAAAAAAATGAAAGAATTCCAAAGTAGAGGGCTATCTACTATCAATCAGTGCACAATCTCTGTGATAGAACATTTACTAATTACATAAAACAAACTTCAATGAATTAAAATACCGTTAGAATGTTGCTGTGGTATTGCTCAGGCATTGGGTTCAGACAAAGAGGGAAGAGGAAAAACCCATTCCTGAGCAAAGGCAGGAATGGGTTGGACCCAAAGCTGACTCTTCAGCCTCAAGAAATTATACCCAGGATGGTAGCCCAGGATTTATGTAGGGTCAAGTAGGGGTTAGGGGTAACTGGGTAAGATCACAACAAACAGCGACCACAGAAGTACTATGGTATTACTTCTATCAGTTTAGCAGCCCCCAAGGAGACTGATTGCATTCTTACACAGAAACTACTTTGAGGTTTTTTTTTAAGACAAGGAAGGGCTGCAGCACAGAATTTCAATTTTGAGGTAAATTAAAGAAGCTGTTGAAAGAGTAAGAGAGATCAGTGAAAGTTATTTTGAAACAAGAAAAAGTGAACTGAGTTTATTGGTTTTTAATCTTCTGTGATCGGTAAATGAAAATGTTGGAGGAACAAAAAACGTTTACTTTTGGATCTTACAGATTAGGAGTACATACAAAAGATGCTGATATTGATACATTGTGTGTTGCACCAAGACTTCTTAATTGGAGTGGTTTTATTTTTACCCCATTCTATGATAAATTAAAATTACAGGAAGAAGCAAAAGATTTAAGAGCTGTCAAAGAAGCATTTCTACCAGTTATTAAACTCTGTTTCAATGGGATAGAGATAAATACTTTATTTACAAGATTATCCCTGCAGATTATTCCAGAAGACATGGACCTGTGAGATGACAGTCTACTTAAAAATTATAGATATACAATGCTTTATTAGAAAGTAGAAATATTTTTAGATATTGAGTTTGATTTTGTTTTCTAAAGGATTTTCATTATCATTAATTATTAAAATGGACACTCTTGTGTAGTGGTATACTGTTACACTTCAGAAAAATGACAATGGTTGCTTACCCTGCAACCATTAAGGAGTCTTAATGGTTGCAGGGTAACTGATGAAATTTAACTCTAGTACCAGATATTGACAGTTTCATGTTAGTTTTGACAGTTATCAAACTATGGGCCAAATGCAACTATATGTGTGTGTGTGTGTGTGTGTGTGTGTGTGTGTGTGTGTGTATATATATATATATATATATATATATATATATATATATATATCCTTGGTGGTATTTTCCGGGCTGTACTAGTAGCAAGAACTTGCCAGCTTCATCCAAATATACTAGCATCAACTGTTGCACAAAAACATTTTCTTAGTATTTTCTAAATTGGAATGTCCAAATCCAGTGCTATTCAAAAGGCCTGAAGAATGCAATCTTAAATTTATACCTATATGGGACACTAGGATAAACGCCAGTAATAAGTACCATCTTATGTCTATAATTACACCAGCTACTCACAACAAAGCTTCACATACAATGTGTCCATTTCAACATGGTGGATCACAGTTGAGAATTTAAAAAAATGTCTTTCTATCACAGATGAAATTTTGTATGTTATAGAGTAGTCCAAACTATTTGAAGCTCCAAATGTCTTTCAAAATTACAAGCATTATACTTTATTTTTAGCAAATGCACCAACAGAAAAAAATACCTAGAATTGGTGAGCTTGGTGGAATAAAAAATCTGAATCCTGGTTTGATGTTTAGAGAAGAATGCAATTATTACACTTGGCTCATGTGAATCCCCAATCATCTCCAGCACCCACAGAAAATCCTGACAAGGATAAATTTCCCATTATGTGAGTAATTGAGTTAGGGTTTTAAAAAATAGAAAACTCTGAAAGTCTCACTGTTCACCTCACCTATGATATTCAGTCTCTCAGAGACACAGTTTATAGGTAAACAATAAACAGCATGATGTTTGAGGTGGATATGAAAATTGCTGAAATACATGCAATTAACTGTAATTTTATGTGTTTTTTATTAGAAAGTAGAAATAGTTTTAGATTTTGAGTTCGATTTTTTTCCTAAAGGATTTCCATTATCATTAATGATTAAAATGGACACTCTTGTGTAGTGGTATACTGTTACACTTCAGAGAAATGACAAGAGTACATCTAATTTGGCTCCTAAGAGGTAGCAGTAACTCTATAAAATGAAAGTGAAATGTTAACTCTAGGATATACATTTGATATTAAAAAAATAATTATAAAATGCTTATTTTTAATGGGGTTATGATTGAGAAGTGACATATTGATTTTATTTATAGAGTTGTTTTATAGCATGTATCAATCAGTGATTAGCCAGCAAATATACTTCTTTGAGTTTATTGAAGCTCCTTATTTTTACCTTCAATATATTGTCTTCAGAACAAATTTAAAAAGCTTGTAAGCATTCCCCTAATTTCCTGTTAACTTGTATGCACAAAATGGAACTTATTTCACAAAAAAATCAAAATGTCAGTATTTTCTTAAGCCATGGTGTGAAACCAATGACCCTATTACTACATGGCACAGAACATTAAAGTTTGGTTCCAACATTAAAACTTTAGGGTGATTAAAACATAATGCTTGTGGAACATGACATCCATCTTGGATGGCCATTTGATCTTTAAATAAAAGGAATTCATACACTCCACAGAACTTCTCTTCCTGTCAATAGTAAATTGATTTTCAGTTTTAAATGTGGGCAAAAAAGCATTGTCTCCAAGATTTTTATTTTTAAATATTTTACCAAAATTTGTCAGTAAATTTCACATACAGAAACATTTTGAAGAACATGTCTAGTAAGCAATTAACATCTAATCAATCAGTTTTCTACACAGTTATTTATTTTGTTTTATTCCATCAAAAGTTTATGAATTTCTTTCTTTTAAAGAAAATATTTTTTTTATAATTGAGTGGCAGAAAATCCATCTTTATGAAGTATGAAGGATGTCAGATGGTCATAAACTTACTATTTCTTAATCTGAACAAAGTAAAGCCAACAAATTTTTTATGATGAGCATTGCTAGACTTCTGTGAGACAGGTCATTTTCAGTTACCCTTCTACCTCCCAGCTGCTCACTGCCTCTGTCACTAATCTTCATTTCTCCTCAGTCTAACTGTTGGAATCCCTCATGTATTTAAAAAAAGAACTTTGAATTATTTCTGAGATTAATAAAAAATGCGATATGATATCAAAACTTATGGGATACAGCAAAAGCAGTGTTTAGGGGAAGATTCATAGCTATAAATGCTTAGTGACAAAGAGATCAATAAATTTACCTTCTACATTAGGTAGTGGATAAAGAAGGGGGAAATAATCCTAAAGGAATAAAAATGAAGGAAATTAATAAAGATTACACTGGTTGTTAATAAAATAGACAACGGAAAATTAAAAACTCAATCACATTTACAAGTCTTTACCATCATCACAAGAAAACAAAGTAGAAGATTCAGATTAATAGAGTGCTTTTACAGTAAAAACACTGAAGAAACTAGGAAAAGAAGACATTTTAATTGTAATTTCCCAGAAAAATAAAAACAATGGAATGTTCATATACACACATACAGCTTGTGTTAAAAAATATGCACATATATAAAATTGCATTATATATATTCACATAAATATATAATAAATATTTTATATTATATAAGATATAACCATATGTGTAAATATATCAATAATACAAAAGGTCATCTTTTCAAAAAATTTTGTTGTGGACAATTAGTTGTTCACATGCAAAAGAATGAAGTTAAATCCCCTCATACCATGCTGTATGTAATAATTAACTACAATGGATTAAATATAAAAGATAAAACTACAAAATCTTAGAAGAGAGCATGAGGTAAATCTTCATATTTTTGGATTTGGCAAAGGATTCTCAGATGTAACACATCATGCCCAGAAAGCAAAAACAACTGATAAACTCTACTTCAGCAAAATAAAAATGTACTTCAAAGGACACCATTAAGAGCATGAAAAGACAAATCATAGAATGGGATAAGATATTTATGAATCATGTTTCTAATAAAATATTTGTTTCTAGAATAGAAAACATTTAGAGCTCAATAATAAAAACATGAAATACCTAGTTTAAAATGGTCAAACTATCCTAATGGAAGTTTTCCAAAAACTATACATATGGTCAAGAGAATTGAAAATATATATGTGCACACAATTTTATACATAAATATTATAGCAGCATAATTCACAAGTGCCAAAATGTGGAAACCAACCAAATGTCCATCACTGGAAATATGCATAAACAAAATATGGTGCATTCATACAGTGAAATATGTGGCCATATCAGGGATGAAATACTGAACATTTTATAACATTGATAAAACTTAAAAACATGTTAAATAAATACTATACATCCACAGAAGACCACAAATTATATATGATTTCTTTTTTGGTGGAATATGACTCTGCTATACTACTCTTTGGTATCTATCTAAAAGAATTAAAGTCAACATACCATAGTAATTCATATATATTCATGTTTATAGCAGCAACATTTACAATAGCCAAACTTAGGTGTCAGTCAGTGGATTCATAGATACAGAAAATGTGCTATATATACAAAGCAGAGTTTTATTCAGACATAAGGAAGAATGAATTTATGTTATTTATAGGAAAATGGATGGAACAGCCATACAAATACAGCCAACCATTGATGACATCAATAAAGAGATAAGGGAACACACACAGGTAGCCAAATATTACTTCAAGAAAGAGATATTCTGAAAAAAAATCAGAAATCCTTGAAATGAAGGAAATTATAATCCTTGAAATGAAGGAAATAAACTAATCAAAGGAGAAACCAAGTCAAGTTAAATTAAAAAAACAACTCAATAGAAAGCATCACCAACAGATTAGATCACTTAGAAGACAGAACATCAGATAATGAAGAAAAAGTATATAATTTAGAAAATAAAGTTTACCACACAGTGAATATTATAAGAAACCATGATCAGAACATCCAAGAATTATGAGGTAGCATTAAAAGATCAAGAATTATTGGGATAGAGGAAGGCACAGAGTTTCAAACCAAAGGAATGCTCAATATTTTCAATGAGATAATATCAGAAAATTTCCCAAATATAAAGAATAGGAAAATCAAATATAAGAGGCTTATAGGACAGCAAATGTACAAAATTATAAATGATCTACACCAAGGCACATTATAATGAAAATACCTAGCATATTGAATAAAGATAGAATCATAAAGGCTGCAAGAGAGAGAAATCAGATCACATACAGATGGAGACCAATTTGTATCTCAGCAGAGTTTTCAATTACAGACCCTCAAAGTCAATAGATCCTGGAACAACAACCAGGGATCTCATATCCAGCGAAATTAAGCTGGATTAAAAATTTGATGATGAAATAAAAACCTTCCACAATAAGCAAAAGTTAAAAAAATTTACCACTATAAAACCGACACTAAAGAACATCCTTGGCAAAATATTCCATGAAGAAAAATGAAAAACAACAGTGAAAATCATCAGAGGGAGGTATTACACTAAAGGATAAATTAATCAAAGGAGAAACCAAGTCACATTAAATACCGAAAGTGAAAAAAAAATGGCTGGGAACAAATCATGTTTCAATAATAACCTTGAATGTTAATGGACTAAACTCACCATCAAAACACATAGACTGGCAGATTGGATTACAAAAGAAGACCCAACAATATGTTGCCTCCAAGAAACTCATCTCATAGAAAAAGACATCCACAGACTGAAGGTGAAAGGTTAGAAAAATCATACCACTCCCATGGACTGCAGAAGCAAGCAGGGGTTTCTATCCTCACATCAAATAAAGTAGACTTCAAGCTAAAGTTAATCAAAAGGGATAAAGAAGGACACTACATACTGCTCAAGGTAAGTATACACCAACAACACATAACAATTATAAATATATATGCCCCAAACAATTGAGCATCTATGTTCATCAAACAAATTCTTCCCAAGTTCAAGAGTCAAATAGACCACAACACAATAATTCTAGATGACTTTATAACATACCTCTTTCACGACTGAATAGATATTCCAGACAAAAGTTGAACAAAGAAACAATAAAACTCAATAATACAATTAATAACTTAACTGACATACATAGAATAATTCATCCTTTAATGAGAAAATTCACTTTCTTCTCAGCAGCACATGGATCCTTCTCTAAAATAGAGCATATATTATGTCACAAAGCAACTCTTAGCAAATATAAAAAAACAGGGATACTGCCTGCCTTCTATCAGATCATAATGGAATGAAATTTGAAATCAATGATAAAATAAGAAATAAAAGCTACTCCAACACTTGGAGACTAAATAATATGCTACTGAATGAACAATGGGTTGCAGAAGACATCAAGGAGGAGACTATAAAATTTTTAGAGTTGAATGAGAGCACAGATACAACATAGCAAAATCTCTGGGACACTATAAAAGCAATTCTAAAAGGAAAGTTCATTGCATGGAGTTCATTCCTTAAAAGAAGAAAAAGTCAACCAAATAAATGACTTAACATTACATCTCAAAGCCCTAGAAAAAGAAGAACAAATCAAAACCAAAAGCAGTACAAGACAGGAAAAAAATTAAAATCAAAGCTGAAATCAATGAAATTGAAACAAAAGAAACAAAAAAAATTGACAAAACAAAAAGTTGCTTCTTTGAAAAAATAAATAAAATTGACATAAATAAATAAAATTATACATAAATTGATATATATATATATAATTTGATATATATATATGAAATAAAATTATATGTAAATTGACATAAATAAATAAAATTATCCATGCTAAAAAAAAGAGAAGGACAGAGAGAACTAAAATTACTAACATATGTGATGAAAAAAGAAATATCACAACAGACACTACAGAAATACAAAAGATAATTAGAAATTACTTTGAAAACTTGTATTCCAATAAAATAGAAAATATCAAAGGCATTGACAGATTTCTAGAGTCATATGATTTACCCAAATTGAATCAGGATGATATGCACAATTTAAACAGATCAATTTCACATGATGAAATAGAAGACACCATCAGAAGCTACCAACTAAGAGAAGCCCAGGACAGGATGAATACACAGCTGAGTTCTACAAGAACTTTAAAGAAGAAATAATACCAATATTCTTTAAATTATTTTGTGAAATAGAAAAAGAGGGAGCACTTTCAAACTCATTCCCTGATTCCAAAACTAGACAAAGACACATCAAAGAAAGAAAATTTCAGACCAATATATCTAATGAACATCAATGCAAAACTTCTGGCAAATCAAATACAAAAGTATATCAAAAAGATAGTGTGCCACAAAAAAGTAGGGTTCATCCCAGGGATGCAAGTATGGTTCAACATACAGAAATCAATAAATGTAATTCATCACATCAATAGACTTAAAGATAAGAACCATATGATCATCTCAATAGATGCATAAAAATTCATTTAACAAAATACAGTACCCCTTCATATTCAAAACACTATAAAAACTAGGGATAACAGAAACATATATCAATATCCTAAAAGCTATCTATGCTAAGCCCCAGGCCAACATCATTCTAAATGGAGAAAAATTGAAAGCATTCTCTGTAAAACTTGAACAAGACAGGGATACCCTCTTTCAACATTTCAATTTAACATAGCTCTTGAAACACTAGACAGAGCTATTAGATGAAATAAATTATACTGATATGGACAATGGAATATTACTCGCAATAAAAGAAAATAAAATCATGGCATTTGCAGGTAAATGGATGCCGTTGGGGAAGATAATTCTAAGTGAAGTTTGCCAATCCCCCCCCACAAAAAAAAATGGCGAATGTTTTCTCTGATATAAGGTGACTGACTCATAGTTGGGTAGGGAGAGGGAACATGGGAGGAATTGACAAACTCTAGGTAGGGCAGAGGGGTGGGAGGGGAAATGAGGGGGCAGGGGGTTAGAAATGGTGGAGGAATGTGATGGACATCATTATCCAATGTACATGTATAAAGACATGAATTGGTGTGAACATACTTTATATACAAACAGAGGTACAAAAATGTGTTCTATATGTGTAATAAGAATTGTGATGTATTTGACTGTCATGTATTTAAAAAATAAAAGCATTTAAAAAAAGAAATTATAGTGATATGGATAGGAAAAGAACTCAAATTAGCACTAGTTGCTAACAATATGATTCAACACCTACAAGATCCAAAAAATTCATCAGAAATCTTCTAGAACTAATAAATAAATTCATCAAAGTAGCAGGATATGAAATCAGCACCCATAAATCAAAGGCATTTCTGTGTATCAGTGACAAATTCTGTGAAAGGGAAATGAGGAAAACTACCCCATTTAAATAGCATACAAAATTAAATACTTGAGAATCAGTGAAAGATCTCTATAATGAAAACTACAGAATGCTAAAGAAAGAAATTAAAGAAGACCTTAGGAGATGTGAAGATCTCCCTTATTATTGGATAGGCAGAATTAATATTGTCAAAATGAGTATACTCCCAAAAGCACTATACATATTTGATGCAATTCCAATCAAAATCACAATAACATTCCTCATAGAAATAGAAAAAGCAGTCATTAAATTCATTGGGGAAAATAAGAGGACTAGAATAACTAAAGCAATCCTTAGCAAGAGGAGTGAAGCAAGTGGCATCGCTATACCAGACCTTAATTTATACTACAGAGAAATTGTAACAAAAACAGTATGTTATTGGAACCAAAATAGACTTGTAGACCAATGGCACAGAATTGGGGACACAGATAACCCACAAAACTACAATTATCTTATTTTTGACAAAGGTTACAAAAACATACATTGTAGAAAAGATAGCCTCTTCAACAAATGGTGCTGGGAAAACTGGAAATCCATAAGCAACAAAATGAAATTAAGTCCCTATTTCTCATCATGCACAAAACTCAACTCAACATGAATCAAAGTCCTAGGATTAAACCAGAGACCCTGTGCATAATAGAAATAAAAGTAGGCCCAAATCTCCATCATGTCAAATTAGGCCCCTGCTTCCTTAATAAGTGTACTATAGCACAAGAATGAAAATCAAGAATCAATAAATGGATAGATTCAAACTAAAAAAGCTTCTTCTCAGCAAGAGAAACAACCAGTGAGGTGAATAGAAAGCCTACATTTTGGGAGCAAATTTTTACTACATGCACATCAGATAGAGCTCTAATCTCAAAGATATATAAAGAACTCAAAAATATTAACACCAGAAAACCAGATAACCCAATCAATAAATGGGCCAAGGAACTGAACAGACAATTCTCAGAAAATGATAGTCAATCAACCAACAAATATATGAAAAGATGTTCAACATGTCTAGCAATTAGAGAAATGGCAATAAAAACTTCTCTAAGATTCCATCTTTCTCTATTCAGAATGGCAGCTATTAAAAATACAAACAACAATGTTTTGGTGAGGATGTGGAGAAAAGGTACTTTCATACATTGCTGGTGGGATTGCAAATTGGAGCAACCAATATGGAAATCAGTATGGAGATTTCTTGGAAAACTTGCACTGGGACCACCATTTGACCCAGATATCCTACTCCTTGGTCTATACCCAAGGGACTTAAAAATAGCATACTACAGGGACACAGCCACATCAATGTTTATACAGCACAATTCCAAATAGCTAAACTGTGGAACCAACCTAGATGCTCTTCAGTAGATGAATATATAAAGAAAATGTGTTATATATGCACAATGGAATATTCTTCAGCACTAAAAGAGAATAAAATCATGGCATTTGCAGGTAAATGGACGAAGTTGGAAAATATAATGCTAAGTGAAGTTAGCCAATCCCCCCCCAAAAAATGCCGAATGTTTTCTCTTACTTAAGGATGATGATTAAAAATGGGGTTGGGAGGGATGGGAGAATTAGATTAAATCTAGATAGGGCAAAGGGGAGGGAGGGGAAAGGAGGGGGTATGGGGGTAGGAAACATTGTGTAATGAAATGGACATCATTACCCTAAGTACATGTATGAAGATAGGAATGGTATGACTCTACTTTGTATACAACCAGAGATATGAAAATTATGCTCTATATGTGTAATATGAATTTTAATGCATTCTGCTGTCATATATAACAAATTAAAACTAAAAATTAAAATAAATAGATACAACATACCTAGTTTTACAAATAGTAGAAGTAAACATGGATTGCTTACTCTTTAAATTTGATGTGAGGAAAAGTTTTCTAGCTGTGATTCGAAGTTCAAAGACAGTGTTTAAAGAAACAATTTAAAATGCATAAACTTTTTTTAGAATTCAAGATAAAAATCTCCAAGAACAAAGTAAAAGAATTGACATACTTGGATAAAATACTTATGAAGTGCTAATATTCCTAATATTTAAAAACTCTTAAAATTGAGATATTTAATAAAAAATATGATAGAAAAAATTCTCAGAAAAGTATAAAATTGCATCTTAAAATCTTAAACATATAGAAAATGTCCACACACTTTTACAGTTTAGAGAAATGCAAATTAAAATACTGATACTGTATCTCATATACCAGATTGACAAATTTCAAAAAATGTTTGTAACATATTCTGCTGTCAAAGCTGTGAGAAACAGAAGCTTTTCATAGAATTCTGGTGGGAATATAACAACACGGCATTTGGAAAAATTTGGAAATACCCATCAAAACTACACATTTTGCTTTCTTTTGGCCCTCTAATCCTATTTCTAAGTATCCTTTCTGGAGCTGGACCACAAATAATAAGAAATACATATGCACATTTAAGGATTGCAGCACTGTTTGTTGTTGTAAAATAATGGAAATTACCTGAATGTCCATGGAAGGATAACTAACTAATAAAATATAGTTAGCCCATACACTGAAATAGAATGCAGCTATAAAAAATGAGGAAGATATCTTTAAACTAATATACAGTGATATCCAGCAGTCTTTGGGAGCTAAGGGTGGTTTGCAGCCAGAGCAAGAAAGAGCTGACCATAGACTGAGAGTTGGACTCACATGTGCAAATAAATGGATTTTTCTAGTAACTGGAATGAGTTTAGAAATGGATTATTCTGCTACTAAATCTCCAGGTGAAAATTAGAAGGTAGCCTAAAACTTGCCTATAGCCTTGTGAAACCTTATTCTGACCTCTGGCAACTAACTGTGAGATATAACTTCTGGTTATTGTAAGTTTTGTTTTGTTATTGTGGATTGAAACCAGAAATGCTGTACTACTGAGCCACATTCCCAGTACCTTTTATATTTTATTTTGAGATAGGTTCTTACTAAGCTGCTTAATGCCTCACTAAATTCCTGAGGCTGGCCTCAAACCTTTCTATCCTTCTGCCTCAGCCTTCTGAGTGGCTGGGATTACCGGTGTTATCTGAAAACCACCAAATTTGTGCTAATTTGTTACCCAGCAACAATAAAACTAATTCAATGGTACAGGAAATCCAGTAAATAAATTAAAAAAATAAATGAGTAAGGGAAGAGACAGCTCTTCCTGATAGAATTCCAAACAATAGATGTAAGAAGGATGGTGAAAATAGAAAATAACCATTAGGCAAATGCCACAGTTATAATTATTTCAGGTTAAATTCATAAATGGATGCTAAAATTAGTGGGCAAAACTACCACACAGGATATTTACATAGTTTCAAATAATTTTTCCATTAGACACTTTTTAGCCATAAAGGAAAGGTCACAACTTCACAGAGGATGCAACTAACTTAAGTGATCAAAGTTTCTACCAGAAGTAATGAGCCAGAGGGCTGTCATGTTCACCTTCATAGATTTCACTGAGAAGGGAAAATCATCACTTTTGTTGTAATATTACCAAAATAGATAACTTTAATGTAATTGTAAAAACATTAGACAATTAGCAATTGAGAGAGAAAACATACAAAATAAACTGCAATTATTAAGTCCTGAAAGCCAAAGACTGAGGAATCACCACAGGTTGGGAGATTTAAATGCAAGGTACTATCAAATCGATTTGTTTATTTTTTATTTATTTTTGGTACCACTGAGCCACATCCCTAGCCTTTTTTATTTTTTTTTTTATTTTGAGACAGGGTCTCACTAAATTGCTTAGGACCTCCTTAACTTGCTGAGACTGGCTTTGAACAATCCTCCTGCTGGTGATCTTCCTTCTTCAGGCTCCAGAGCCACTGGGATTACAGAAAATGGCACCACTGCACTCAGCTAAATCAATTTAAGACAAAATAATTACTATGGATATTAGTAGAGTTTGAATGAAGTTTGTCATAATAATAGCATTAGATCAGTATTGTGACAATTTTCTGGTGTTGGTCATTTTTCTATTGCTATGTCAAACATTAACAGTGTTTGAAGGATAATGGAAACTTTTTGCAAATGCAAAATCATTTGAAAATAAAAAAATTAAAGAAAACTAAGACAGTATATGTCATAATCCTAATAATTTCAAGTAGTCAACATTAGTAGATGCACAATAGGAAGATTAAAACCAGGCATGATGGGTATATTCTTGGGAAAAACAAAGAAGATCATAATCACAAAAGCAGAGCAAGTTGATATGAAGAAAGAAAAATATTCATAACCATATAAATTAAAATATGGTTGTAACATGTTTTAAAGTCATCATAGTAGATAAATATTAGAATGGCTTTTGTTGAGGAGGTAATTAATAGAGCCGGAAGTCTGAACTAAGATGTCAAAAATGGAAAGTGATAAAATGAAGAGATTTGAAGGCCAAACAGAATACTGTCAAATGAAAGTGTGAATTAAGGAAAATATGTATGCAGAACAGAGAGGGAAAGAAACTATATCAAGAATTTAAAGAAACATTCTCCATCAATTGAGGACACATGTTCTGGATTGAAGAGTCCCACTTATATTTGATGTAGATGAGTAAAGTGACTTAACATTGAGAAAAGCTGGGTAAAATTTTAGAATTACAAAGGTAAAGAGGATATTCTTAAATACCCCAAAGGAAAAAAAATACAATGTAGAAAGAAAGTAAAATCACATTGGCATTAGACCTCTTAGCAGCAAGAAAATTAGAAGAAAGTATGGAAGACAATAGAGGAAACATTTTGAATCTGGCATTTTATATAGGTAAGAGAACTGAAGTAAGAGGTCAAAGTAAACAGTTTTAGAACACTTAAAGACTATTTTTTGCAGCAAGAATCTCTCTCTGCCTTTGTGAATTAAAAAAAAAGAAAGAAAGCAGAAACAAACAAACAAAACCTATTTGCAAAATAAAGTGTTCAGAAATACAAATACTGTATATGAGACACAAAATCAGTAATGAGAAAAAAATCGGCATTGATTTTAGGTGGCTCAATAATTTTTGACAAAGAAGTTAGAAAGAAAGAGTGATTATTTCATCATGAAACAGTGAGTAAACACAAAGCAAAAATTGCAGTGTTAGAAATAAGTTAAAATACATCATTTATCATAATAACATCTAAAGAAACAGGCAGCAGAACACACAAGTGATTTATAGAAGTAATGATTAATATCCTCATGAGAATAAGAAAAGATATTAATTTTCTGTCGAGAAATGTTCGGGAGAAGGAAAATTAAAATGTGGTAAATGATTTTCTTTTCCATTCCTGTCTGGGTCTACATATTGAGAAAATATAAACACAAACTATTGTGTGTTAAAATTAAAGAATAAGTTACCAGAATAATAGAAATATTTTGATATATTATGGCAAGTATTTATATTTGTAATATATATATACACACATATATATAAATTTTACAAAGAAAAAATGATTAAATGATTAGTCTAACAAAGGCAAGATGTTACAATATCAAATAACTAATCCTGCCTATTTTCAGGATGGGCTTTTGCATATTTACCTCTGTTGATTTCCTGTTTTGTGTAAATATTTTGGCCATCTGTTCTCAGTGGTGGTGGCGGCAGGAATAGAAGAGATCAATCAAGTTAGCTTTCAAAAGCAACCAATCATGAGGAGCTTTGCCTCTTTCCAGATCTAGGATTTTCTTTTAAGCATCAGGGTGTCAGGCAGAGAAGTAAGACATGGTGGATGCAAAAAACTTTTTGACTCATTTTACATTAATTAACCATGTAATAGTGAAAAGAGGCCATTCTTCATTGAGTTCCTTGAACACGCATTCTCTCTTTATAAACTTGTTACCACACTTCAATGATTTCACTTGTAATTTTTGTTAATTTGGACATTACACATTATATTTTATCTTACAAGTTTTTGATTGCTTCAAAAACTTTATAATTTCAGTATGAAGAACTCTTTCTTCTGAAATATTTGGGTAT
Source organism: Urocitellus parryii (assembly GCF_045843805.1). Lineage (NCBI taxonomy): Eukaryota > Metazoa > Chordata > Mammalia > Rodentia > Sciuridae > Urocitellus > Urocitellus parryii. The sequence goes on along the minus strand of NC_135535.1, from coordinate 168,696,783 downwards.
GTGTTTATAATCTGATAACTAATCATCCCCCAATATTTTACAAGTAAGAATGTCCTCCTACATAACCAAGATAAACAAATGATATTAGGAAATTAGCCATTGTACTATCCAAACCTCATACCACAAACAAGTTTTACACTTGTCCAATAATTTATATCAATAACTTTTTATAATTATGAATGACTGGTTTAATTTACTTGATATGTCTCTTTTATTCTCTTCCATCTGGAACAATCCCTCAGTCTTCAGTTTCCATACCTTAACACCTGAGAGATTACAGGTTAGGTATTTTTAGAATGGTCCTCAGTTTTCATTCTATTCATGGGTTATCTTCTGATAAAACTCAAATTCTATCTATTTGGCAAGGATTCCACAAGTGTGATGTGATGTTCTGAATCATTAACGCCTATCTAGTAAAAAAAAAAAAAAAAGATTTAAATCTTCCCAATTACTGGTTATTTCCACTTGGATCAACTGATATTTTCCAGAATTCTTCACTATAAAAGTTAAGCTTTTGTACTTTGTAATTAGTTGGATATTTTGGGGAAGATAATTTAAAGGATGATAATATTTTATTTCTTGCAAACATTTGACATATATTTACATATGTGTGTGTGTCCTCGTGGATTACTCTTTTAGTTAATAAACCATAATTCATTACTATCATTATTTTGATAGACATATTGACATGATTTGTCTAGGAGGAGGTTAAATAAAGTGGCTCTTCTGTCCTTTTGAAGTATTTCAATTGCTCATTGATCACATTCTTACTTTCTAGCATGAAAAGTGTTCCAAGCACATCTTGTAGTTTTCCTTTATGGAATTAGGCATTTCTCCAGAGCCCTGGTTCCTTTAAATGATGAATGATGCTTAGAAGCCAATATCTGAACACTGTATGGTATCACTATTTAAGTGTCACTGCTTCCACGTCCTGACAAAGTCATTTTCATTTATAGTTATTTCTCTTTCTATATGCACATTAAAAGTTATGAGTTTCCAGTGATAACTTCAGTTCGAAGTCCATTCCTTAGGGCATCATTTAGATATATATTTTTTTCCATTTCTACATTTTCTTTTTCATATTTGTTGCTTGTTTTACAACAGATGAGGATAGAAGTTTTATTTAAATTCTATTCTTTTAAATTCCTAATATGTAACAATTTTCTTATACCTCTTGTGACCTCTGATTCACCATTCTAGGCATGCTTCAATGTGTATGACCTCCTCAACTTTCTGTGCTCTGACACCCCACACCAGGCCATCCCTGCCTGCGAACCCACCCATGGCTTATGCCCCTCAGCTTTGCTCACCACACTAGCTATTCCCTGTGCGGAAGCCCTCCACATTTTGCTCACTCTCTGACACCAATTTATTTCAAACTTCTCACCAAGGGAATACTTTGCACTCTGATCAAGATCTTATACCTTGCTCTATGCCACTGTTCTCTCCCAATCTCTATGCAGTAACCTACTTCAATCTCTTCCACCTAATGGATTTGTCTGGCCCTTTCAAGAGGTAAAATTCAAAAAAAAAATTCTCATTTCAGCTTTTTAAATTGAAAATATATGGAGCTAATTGTAGATATGTGCTGAGGGCCATTGCCAAGTAGGAATGACGCATCGAAATTTCCTTGCCAGCATACCCCATGTTAAATGGACTTGCCTTGCACATTGCATGTGTGTTTGAGAAAGGTGACCCTGCTCAAGGACCAGGGTGGATCCAGGTTTAGGGTGTATCCTGCAGGTTTTAGGAAGTATCCCGGTTTAGGATAATTTGGGTTTAAGGCTTTCCCGGTTTAAGACAATCTGGGTTTTATGGCAGTTCCAGGTTGAAGGTTATGCCTGCTGGGAATAGGGCATTCCTGCTGCCTGAGTTCCCGTTGAGTTCTAGTGGAATTCAGAAAGTATTTGGGATGTGAATTGTGCAGGCAGAACTGGGATTTCCCCAGAACGTGTGTAGAGGCCTGTGTGAGTTCGGGAATAAAGAGTTGCTGTTTGAATCTACAAGGTGTGTGGTGGCTCGTGATTCTGTGCCCAGCCAAGACTGCGGCAGATATGCATGCAGATATAGTAGTAACTACACAGAAATCCTGTGTACCCTCTTTCCAGTTACCCCTGTGGTAACATTTTGCAAAAGTATAATTCAACATCACAAACACAATACTGACATTGATACAATAAACCAATAGGATTCAGTTTCCCAGTTTTAGTTTATTCATTGTGTGCATGTTTGTGTATGTCTGTGTTCTGTAAATTTTTATCACTTGCAGATTTGATTATTCAATGTCAAGGTGCTGTGTAGTTCCATCACTATAAAGATCTCTGGTGTCATCCTTCCATCACTGCACCCAACTCTGTCCTGACTCCACCCACTTTATTGCCAACAAATGGCAATCACTGTTCTTTCTTCATTTCAAAATATTGTATGAGTGTCATCATGAAATAAATAAGCCTTTTGGGTTGTGATTTCTTGATTCAGTACAATTTCAATAAAATTTGCCCAACTTATTACACAAATCATTATTTTATTCCTTTTTATTATTGAGTAGGGTTCCATGGTATGAATGCATCACAATTCACTTAACCATTTATCAGCTAACACACATTTTTACACATTAAGAATTTACTGCTTTTGCTATTTTTGTGTTGATAAGAATCCTAATAACTTGACGCTATATTTTTAAAACATATATCACATGATTCAATAGTGTATCTTTATGAATTGAATAAGGTTTCAAAAGTCTTACAATGAGAGATACAAATTCAAGTTCAGGAGGAAAACTCAGGGGATTGTCTTCGGCTTTCCTTCTGAAAACCTCATGACCCAAGATGAAAAGCAAACAACAGGCAAATTAAGCTTAGACAAGCTTTTCTAAAACCCAGTTTCATGTCAGCTCAGCCTCAGACTAAATTAAAATGATTAACTTCTATTTTATCTGCCTATCAAAGGGAGGAATGAGCTGTCCCTGCAAGAATATAACAACATTACAGCAGATAATTTCAGTTTACAATGTTCAACATTCAGTTTGAAAGGACACTAACATTGCCAAAGACTTCATGATCAAAACAAATGTTAGGAACACAATCGCAGATGATCAAAATTTTGGAGATATCTGTTAAGGAGTTTGTATTTGTTATGTATAATGCATTCAAGAAAATTCAGCATAAGTCAATGGATAAAAAGATGAAAAATGTTAACAGAAAACTGGAATCCATAAAAATATGAAAACAAACTTCTAATACAAAAAATACAATAGCTACAATAAAGAAATTAAGAGATAAGTGATTAACTTTCATGGGTCAGTAGAAAACTGGAAGAGGGATCAGCACCAATTTTCATACTTAACCATACATTGGCTGAAATAACCTATAAAAGAGCATAACTATATGGGATACGTATATGTATCTTCTGAAAAGAGAAGATACATTTTAAGAATTAATAATCAAACACTTTCTAAAATTGTTAAAAAAGAACAAGCCACATATCCAAAAAATTCTATGAATCAAGCAAGGTTACTGCAGAAAATAATCAATTACATTTAAGTGTATATTATTATAAACTGGTGACAACTAAAAAGAAATAGAAATTTTAATAATATTGATGTTAGGCTTCCAGAAGAAAAATTGGAAGCAAAATGACAAGGGGCTAACATGTTTCATGTGTTTAAATTTCTAAAAAATTTTCTTCTGGGGAAATATCTTATTCACTAAGATGTGTTATTGAACAAGATATTTGCACTCAAAAAAATGCTAAAGGGAATTTTTCATTAAAAAAAATTCCAAAGAAAACACAAAAATAAAATTTGAAGATCAAAGCATATGGTAAATATGAATATCAACTGTATAAAATTAATAATTCATTATATGAAACAATAATAATTAAAGTTATAATAATCATTTAATAAGATTGAAATATAAATTTTAATATGTATGACAGCAATGGTAAAGGGGTAAATGAAGCTAATGAATTTAAAAGCATTGCTTGTAAGAAAATGAAAAAATAATAACAGTAAATTATAATGTCATTGTCGTATTTAAGGAAGTCAACAAAAATAGTAAATCTATTAATAAAAAGAGAGATAAGAAAAAATTGAAAGTTAAACAAATGATAATCGATATTTGCTGATGACAATTGTTTAGATAGAAAATATAAAAGACTCTATAGGTCAAACATGGAATTAATAAATGAACTTGGTAATGTTTCACAAGATATGACTATAAAAAAATAAATTGATGTTTTTGTCTCATCAATAAAAAGAAGATAGAATTTAAAGAAAGCTACAATTATGATAGCATCAAATAATAAATATCAAAGACTAAATGTTATGAAATATCTGCCAATACATCTGTGGTGAAAATATTAAACATTACTGAGAAAATTAAAGAATACATAAATAAATAGGAAGATAAAATATTTTCATGGAGTGGAAGACTCAATTTTGTAAAATTGTGACATCTCCTAAAACTAATCTACAGTATTAAAAAAAAAACAGTCAATGAACTAGTAGATTTTTAAAAAATGAAATAGATTTATTCTAAAATTTATTTGAAAATATAAAGGATGAAAAATAGCTGTTATATTTGCATGAAGAGCAAAATAGTGACTTAAATTATCAGAAGCCATGGCCTGATATAAATCAGAGTAATTAAGATAGAATGAATTTAATGTAACTACAGAGTCATTGGCATAATACTGCTCAAGAAGATGCTCACACAAATATATTCACTTGATTTATGGTAAAAATGACACTGATTTGCAGGGAAGATGGGTTGCTCTTTTGGTAATGTATTGGTTCAATTGTATATTGATATAGAAAATAATCCTGACCTTATCTCATAAATTCTACATGGCATGCAAATCTACATATGAAAGACAAAATTATAAGTAAGTCATAAAAGCATAAAAGTAAAGAAAACAAAATAACAGCAACAACAAATACCTTAGAAAATATCTATATGAACTTGGGGTTGATAAAAATTTCTGAATATGTTAGTTACCATAATAATTTTACAAAATATGACAATTATAAAGGAAAATATAATATTAATAAATAAGATTTTACCAAAATTAAGAAATTCGATTACCCTCTTTGGTCATCAGAAAATTAAAATTAAAGCCATTATTAAATAATTTGACACATCTGTTAGGAAGGTCAAGATGAAAAATATTAAAAATATTGATGAGGGTGTGGTGCAGTTTCACTACCAGATAGTTATCAAGAGAAATGCATAGACATATATACCTAAATGCATGTAAGAGAACATCTGGAGCCGTAAAAATTTTAATAGTGACTAAATGGAAGCAAACAACTCAAACATGCATTAACAGAAGATATAAAATATTTTCTTTTTATGTTATAAAATGGATTATTATACAGTTGTAAAAGAAAACAAATTTGTAATATGCATATTCAGGGACAAATGTCACTGTTAAACCTTAAGAAAAATCAAAACAAACAAACATAAAATCCACAATAGAGTACATACAACAAAAAGTCATTCATATAATATTCATACACTGTTATAAATATTTATGAATTTAAAACTTTGAATAGCATTTTTTTAGGATATGGGTACCTGAGAGGATAAAATTACAAGTTCTCTTCCAATTCCAGCAAGTTCTATGTGTTGTTCTGAAACTTATATCCTTATGATTTGCTCACTTTGCTTTTTCATGTTATACTTGTATAAGAATGAAAATACAGAAGCAATACAAAGGGAAAATTGGACATTCAATGGGTTAAAAATCTTTACATAAAACAGAAACAATTGTTAAATGTTCAAAATAAATTTGTTAATTAAGCAAGACGGTTTCAGTATTCTTGAGACTGTTTATTACCTTATGTTTGAGGAATATCTATAAATCAATTATAACTGGAGGTCAAAGTAATAACAATAGTCAATAAGAAAAAAATAGAAAAGAGTTATTTCTACTTTAAAAAGTAATGGAAAACATAATGGTTATTAACTTAGGAATAAGAAATGCAGAAGTAGAACACTTTACAACATCACTAACAAACAGTATAAAACCCTAGAGAATCTGAGAGACAAAACATATTTTGAAGCACCAATAGCATTTAAGATGTTATCCTCCAAAGCACCTTTGAAAAAAAAGGCAACAACTTCATAATTCTATTTATGTTAGAGAAATAAAGATAAATATTGTGTGTGTATGTGTGTGTGTGTGTGTGTGTGTGTATGTATATGTATATATGTATTCAGGCACATGGTATATACAAAACAGTGTAGAGGCAAATGTCAGATTCCTGCTTTAGAGAAGAGCAGTTGTTTTATTTGTGTTTGTTGACTAAGGAAATAGGGAGTTTTGAAATTTGAAGTTTCATTGGGTATTTTTACAAATCTGTAGAAATATATTATTTAAAATTCAAACGTAAAAATGGATGAACACATGAATATGAACTCAGGAGAAAAATTTACATGCCAATTAAATATATGAAAGGATATATTTAACACTTTCTAATTAAAGATGTGAAGCATTTTCTTAACATCAAATATATAACTTATTTTTATAAGAGAAAGAAAAGAAATTTAGGACCCAATAGCAAACAAAATCAAAGCACACAACACAAATAGAGATGGAGACCTGAGAAAGGAAAGCAAAGGAATCACACCAGAGACAAATTTATTGAAATTTGTTTCACCTGGATCCTGATCTGCCTAGATCCTCCAGGTGCCCCTGCAAGCTCATAGACAACAGTTTTCCAAATTAAACTGGATAAAAAATGAATCAAAAATCAAGCTTGTTAATATTTTATACAAACTTAGACTCTAGATGACTCTACTCAAAGATTTGCAATCTATGAAAAATCAAATGTTAGCCTATTTATTACCAATGGGCAGTTTCACAATTCCAAATTAATAGAGGAGAAAGAAACCATGAGGATCAGAAATCTAACTGAACCCTGCAGATCTACAAGAATTTGTTAATTTAAAAAAGGAGAGTAGGTTTGGTGGGAGGATGAAGGTAGGAAGAAGTAAAATGTCACTGTAAGTAACTGTTGTCAGGAAAAGGAGGAACTCACTTTGTTAAGATGGTCTCTCATCTCTGTGAGCTGGCTCAGTGACCTTGTCCAGTTTTCACCTCTCGTCTCTATTTTCTTTACCTTTCCCACTTGTTTCAAGGCTATTTTGATAATTAAATACGATTACTCCTGTAAACTTTGAAGCTGTCATATTATCTAACTAGATTATCAATGGTCACCTGAAAAAATTCCCATATAATAAAAAATTCTAAAGTGTTATACAGTGTGAAAAGCAAAGTTTGTCAATTTGTGCAGTGGCAAATGTAGTTACAGAATATTATGATCTATGTGTAACCGTTGATTCATCCTGAATTTAGTTACATTTCTTAATACTGTATGCATATCTTATTACTGCCAACTTGGAATATAATGGAGAATGAGGACAGTGTGATGTGCATGATTTAGTGTATATGTCATTTTGTGTAATGGAGGTAGTAATAGAAGAATTTACTCTCATTTTGCATAGCTGAAATTAGTAGGCATTAAGGGTTGGTTATGTGGTGTCTACCATATGTGACAAAGACTGTTGAAAAGAGATAATAGTCATTCAGAAAATAATTTTATATAAACATTTATAAAATAAAATAGGTCTCATGTATTCTTCCTCCAGGTTCAAATATTATCAATATTCACCAATCTAGTTTCACCTGTATATACAATTGATTCATTCTCCCCCAATCTCTGATTAGAATATATTAAAGCAATTCCAAAATGTAACATAATTTCATAAAAAATTTCAATATATACCACTAGAAAATAAATATTATTTTTTTTAAATTTAACAAAATGCCATCCTTATACCTAAAATAAATGAGAACAAATTTTGAAGTCATTAAATACATGATCAGTTTTCAAATTTACCTTATTATTTCATTTAAGAGATACCTGATTTACTCACATCAGGATACAATCCCAGATAAACAACTTATTCTTTTTAAATTATTTATCTTTGATCTATACTCCAAGAAGTCTAGGGAAGCTGGAAGACATTCAGCATTCCTTGATGCTGAAAATAAATGCCCTCTACCCAATCAAGACATCCTACAGTCAGGACAGGGGATAACTTTGAAGGATTTCAGGATCCTATGGACATCAAAAGAATGTCTAGTAGATGATTTTCAGTTAATTATTGTGAGAAATCTTATTTTGTTATTCCTGAATCTTACTATTTACCAAGTTTGGAGCTGAGAGGGGGGTGGGTAAGTGTTCTCTTTATTCACATTTGGATTAAAGATGTCAGAAAGCAACACAGCAACTACATGAAGCCCAGGAGTAGTAAGAAATAATACTGAATTCAGTAGCCCAGTATAGGGGAGAAAAAGGGTTCTGCTAGTCATGTAACATAGAATATCGAGGCAAATACTCGAAATAATGTGAAGAAATGTCTGAGTGTAAAGGTCAGACCCTAAGGACCCAATGAGGGATCTTTTAGAGAAGGACAAAGATGAAAAGTAGGGGATGGAAAGCTCTCAGGTCTCTTTACTAAGGAAGCATCACTTATTCTTGATAATTTTGAAGCAGAATATACATAGGCACACACCTTAGAATGATGATAGACCCATGTTTTAGGGATTTTCTGAGGATCACACACCACATTGGGTAGTGTTTTGCTGTGTCTGTGCTGGGGATATGAGTTATTTTTACCAAGCTACAATCATTTACATTTTATAAAACAATGCTTGGGGTTATTTTTTTAAGTGTGTAAAATCACTAAATATGAGCTATATATTTTAGATTTTCAGACTGTGCTTCCAAATATAATTCTGTCCAGTTCCTCCACAGACTGAACAATCACATTTGTTCTCCTTTGCCAAGGAAGGAGGTACAGATACTGCATCCTATATTGGTTGACCTTGCATGGCCTGTGTCCTACGAGCCTCTTGTCCCAGATCCCTCCGTCTCCTTGCATTATTCAATATCTCAAGCCAGGAAGAAGCCCTATTTTGTCTCTGAGTCTGACTATATAGAAACTTCTCCTGAAATGCTATCTCTCTCCCCAGATCTGGCTATCTAAATCTTGATTATTTTTCCATCTTAGTCTTAAATTTCACCAAGGTGTGTGTGTGTGTGTGTGTGTGTGTGTGTGTGTGTGTGTGTGTGTGTGTTCACTGCATAGTTTTAAATGGAAGAGAGAGATTCAGCCATTTTTTAAAAGACTCATTTATCAGATGGTACTGAGCATATAATATGTACCAGCATTGTCACAAACACCAGAGGTTCACTGTTGAAAACAAAACTTCAAAAATTTCTGTCCTCCAAAGGATTTGAATAGGTATCAACCCAGAGACATACAAATGGCCAGGAAGCATATGAAAATATGCTCTATATTATTATTCATTATAGAAATGCAAATCAAAATTGCAAATAATATACTACTTCATACCCATTAAGATAGCTATTTTTAAAAAAACTGAAAGTAATAAGTGTTTGCAAGGATGTGAAGAAATTAGACAACTTTCTCATTGTATGGGAAATAGTACAATCCTATGGAAAACACATTGGCATTTCCTTCAGTGGTTAAACTGAATATTACCACATAATCTAGCTATTTCACTCCTAGATCTATTCCCAATGGATTGGAAAGCATGGACTTTAACAATATTCATGGGAGCATTATATACAACAACCAAGGTGGAAACAACCCAAGTGATAAATGAATGGACAAACCAAAATGTGGCATATCCACACAATGAATACTCTAAACCCTTGAACAAAGGAATGAATGAAATTTTGAGGCACATGAATGAACCCTAAAAAGAATATTCCAAGTTAAAGAAGTAAGACACGAAAGAACAAATAGTGTATGATTCTGCTTATGCAAGCTACTTAGACTAAGCAAATCCATCAAGACTGAAAGTAGAATCATGTGTGCTTGTGCAACTAACTGGTGCAGTTTCTGTTTGGGATGTTGAAAAAAGTTGTGGAAATAGATAGCTATGGGGGTTGTGCAACATCATGAATGTACTGAATGCCATAGAAGTGTACCCTATAAATTGGACATTTTTGTTTTGTATACTTTTCCATAATAAAACAAAAAAGTAATAAATGCGAGGCCTATCAGATTGGAAATGCATATATAATTTTACGTGTTCAATCACATTTCAGTTACTTAAAATTCAACACATTTTGTTAACAAAATGAAGACTAGATTAGCAGTTTATATTTTTGTGACACTCTCTTCAGTATGCTGAGAGCTTTTCTGAGATACAGCCAAATTGTCCATCCACCATTTCTATGTTACAAGAATAATACAGGAAGAAGAATGTGTGCTTTCTCCAAGCAGAGGCACATTTATAAAGACTTGAAATTCTATTTTATTCACGTAAGTTGCATTGAAATCAGTGAGGTATTATTCATGATTTTTGAAAATTGTAAGTAACCTATTGCCCAGCAAAAGCAGTTATTAAGTAAACCACAGGGCATCAACCTGATGGAACATTATGTATCAATAAACAGTGAATATTTTGAAGACTCCATAAAAAATGAAATGAAGATATGAAAAGGTTTTTCTTTAGAGGGGGTTAGAGAATTTTCCTTTTCATTTTATTATTGTGCTATGTTGTTTTAGGAATTAATAATCGAACATTAAGAAACAGAAAATGAAACCAAACTGGCTTAAAAATTATTTGTGAAAAACAAACATGTCCACTAAGTCTGTGAACAGACCTAATGAGCCAGAACATGTTAATTCCAAGCTGAGTATGAACTGTCTTTGCCTGAGTGGACACCAGGCCTGATTTCATATGTTATGTCTATAATGTATTAATGAAGAAATAATAGCTATTTAGAGAAATAGAAACAATTGAAGGCAAAAGGAGTAAGTAATTTCATCAAATTGAAAATAATTTAAGCCACCTGTTTGTTATTTTTAAGCCCTCATTAACAGTTAAGAAAATGTATGGTTTCCATATGTGGTACCCCCAAATCTCACATGTGAGACAATATAAGACTGTTCACATTTGAATGGATTAACCGACTGGTAACTCTAGGCAGGTACAGTGTGGCTGGATGGCATGGGTCACTAGGGGAATGCCTTGGGAGTTTGTATTTTGTCCTCAATAAGTATAAATCTCTTTCTGCTTCCTAGTTGCCATGACCTGAGCCGCTTTCCTCCACCACACCGTTCCACCATGATATATTGCCTCATCTACTGCCCAGAGCTATGGAGTGAGCCGAACATGGACTGAACCGCTGAAACCATGACACAAAACGTACTTTCCCCCCTCTAAGTTGTTCTCGTCAGGTCTTTCCACCAAGTAATGAACAGCTGACTAAAACAGGAATCTCAACATCTTATTTTTTCCTGATTTCAGGTAACCTGGAATTGTAGACATTGAAGTAGATTCTGCAGCCAGAGTAAAGTTTCATTGTTTCATTTGTTGGTTTTTTTTTTTTTTTTTTTTTTTTTTTTTCCCTGTGCTAGGACAGAGGTCACCTTAGAAAATGCAGCTTAAGGAGTATTAATGGGATTGGGATAATGCCTGTGAGGGCCAAGCAGTAGGCTTGTTCAGAGGTCTTGGCTGCCTTGTTACAGCATTTTTCTTCATTGTAGCTTCTCCCCTGAGTTTCAGGGGAGACAGGAAACAGGAAAAGATGAGCTTCAGGGAAATATTGTATGGAGTGAGCTGTGGGACTATAAGAAACCAGCCTAGGGGTCTGAACCTACAGAAGGTGCCACCTCTCAGACTCCTATCACAAGAAGCGAATGAGGAAGAAGCTGAGTCAGACTCAGGGCCAGGATGGAGAGGGAGGGTAAGGATTGCCATTTGCAAAGTCATACCTTGTAAGATAAAGATTAAGGCTGGGAAGTCAAAGGAACAGCAAATACGGAGGGCAAGGAGGGACATCCACAAATAGGGGTTGGAGTCTTCCTGTTCCTCACCCTTGTCCTCGATGATCTTATATTTAGACATTTATCCAAACACCTGGGAGCAGAGAATGGGTTAGACTTGAGTATGGCTTCTGGACTCTACCACCTCTTTCTATTCCAGTTACAAAGGGTGTCTGTCTATACCTGGACAATTTACCCTAACATATTTCTTCTTGCTTCACATAAAATCTTCGTAACTCCCTTTAAAACTCTTGTTGTCACCATGTCATCTCTAACTTTTCTCTATCCCTTTCTTTAGTACTTCCTTGTCTATATAACTCCCCACCTTCTGAGTCCTATAATCCCTCTTCCTGGAACACTTTTCTGTGCCCTGTCCTCTACAACTGCTTCAAAGATCTCCAGCGTGTTTTACTTGGCCTTTTCTACTGCAGCACTGCCCCGCCCCCCCCCCCAAACAATTCCTAACTCTGAAGACTCTTAAACTCCCTAAAACCTCTATTGACCTCTCAAAATAATTTGTTACTATAACACTGCTATTGTCGCCAAAGTACCCTTCTCTTTGTCCCATAAATAAGACGCTTATATTATCACTTTTCATCTGTAATGCTTTCATTATAAACATTATTCTTTGAAATTCTCAAAAAGCTTTGAAGTTCACAATAGCTCTTCTATGCCCTTTTAGAATACACCCCCCACACTTTTTCCTGTGAATCCATCATGGTCTTGTACCTTTCACTCTTCATCCATAAACTCCTAAACTCCCCATCAAGCCCCTCACTTGGCTTCTCTTAGACAATCTTCAACCACCTATAAACTCTGACTCCTCTCTCTTTCTACCCATAACTTCTTCCCTATCTCCTTATAAATCTGTGTCTTGACTTCCTCAAACCCTTCTTTCTATCCCAAACCAGCTTGCTGACCCTTTTAACTTCATCCACTTGGAATACTCTCCCTGTTCTCCTAAAAACGTTTCCCTCTAAATACTTCTCTGTCCACTTATTAGTGTCCTCTCTGCCCCTCATGATACCCTATGTGCCCCACTACTTCCCCTCTACCCCTCTTCCTCCTACTCCCTGCCCACCTCTAGCATTACCAGTAGGATTGACACCTGGATTCCCAGCAATCACCACCAACCAGGAAATGCCATGGAGACCAGACAGGAATCCCCTCTCATCCTGTATTTCTACTCCTACATCGGCTGCTAATTAGTGGGATGGCTCTACTCTTTCAGGTGATTGGTCAATTTGGGAATCATTGCTTTCACCCTCAAGGACCTGTAAATGGCTTCAGCGCCTTGAATTTCTTGTTAACTGATTCCTCCTGAGTGCCTTGGATGGAAATGACTATTTGAGGCAAGAAGAATGTGGGCCTTGGCGTCTTGGATTGCATCAGGTTCACTTAACCTTGGGAATTTAACTTGGAGTCAGTTCTTCAGCAGGGGAGGATTATCCTTGCAGGGATTAGCATCTTTTGAAGTGCTTATTTGCCTACAAAAGGTGTATCTTTTTTGGTGAGGAAGTATCTGCTTAAGTCTTTCACTCATTAAAAAAACAAAAAACAACAACAACAAAAAACTATCTTCATTAGAGTTAAGTTTTGAGGATTCTTACATTCTGAATACAAGTTTTTTGCAAGGAATGTGATTGCAAATACTTTATCCTGACCTCTAGCTTCTCTTTTTTTTTTTTTCTAACAGATCTAATTTCTAGAACAGAACTTTTAAATTTAGATGCATTCTAAACTATTTTTTCCTTTATGTTTTTAGTGTTATGTCTAGGATTACTGTTTTAATCCAGAAAATATCTTAATTAAATTAATTTCTTGATGAACTAATTCCATTAATTTGCTTTGATGTGAAACCTTGCCTCCAGTAAGTTATTTGTTTATATTAAAAACTTAAGAATCTTAGAATAGAATCTCACACAGAATAATTTCAAGAATTGTAGAGAGACCTTCCATTACTGTCCTTGACCCCATTTTCTTTGTAGTTTTATAGTGTTTCTCTTTATTTCTCTATAACTCTTCCAGAATAATTGTATTTTTATTCTTTCTAATCTATTAGAGTAACCTATATTAATGTTAATATATTTTATAGCTTCTCCCTATATGTAATAACATAGTTTTTAGAAAATACACTATTATAAATTATGGTTTGTTTGATTGGAGGTGGCCAATATTCCTATTGAAGAAAGTTAGAAAAGCTGCATAAAACAGGTTTTATTTTATTTATTTTTTATAATCTGTTTGAAGTCATCAGCTTTGAACTAGCAAGGCAGCCTGGACCTTAGATGCCTTATGCTGGAGAGAAGCACATTAAAATAAGTAAACATCCTATATACCACTGAAAATACTTCAAGACATTTTTCAAGTCTTGGTATACTCATGAGAGTAAGGAGCTGGGCAAGAGAGTTAATGGCAATAGAAATAAGTAGAGAAAGACACTAGAGTTTGGGGCAATTTTATGGTATTATGAGACCAAAATTACATTTTAGGGGCTGCCAAAACAGTCAAGATTTAGGAGGCCAAGATCTGAAAGAGAATGCAATTGCAGAGAAATGAGAGTGATACTCAACGTAGGTTTTCAACTTTAGTCATATGCAATTAAAGTCCAAAGGATTTGAAGCTAACTAGTCAAACACAAAGGAGCTGAAAAAAATTTTTTAATAATCTTTATCTTTTAGTGAGACAAAAATTTTAGTTCAGACTCAACCAAAAAGATTGGCTCCAAGAACTGCTCCAGGTTATCAACTCAGAATCCCAGAAAGCCACATATCTATTATCAGTAGGAAAAAACAGAAGCAAACATGTCCTTTCAAAGGCTGAAAAGCAACCATGAGTGAACTAAAATCTGAATTGGATTGAGATATAATCCATGCTCTACTGCCATTGAGAACATAGGGTTAAAACTTTCTGTGGGAAGATAATACCCATGGCCCTACAATATTTGATATATAATGATTAGCATTCAATAAAATTAACATAAATATTGAGATTTATGATTACAAAAATCACCCCAATTATATTTCAGCTTAGATCCATGTTTCTTGCAATATTACTTTGCAATTTGATATGGAGGTTGAGTAAATTTCCACACCATTGAACCATGGTAGACTTTGAGATTAGTTTGGCTGAGATTGATAAAAATATATTAGGTGTGATAGTGCATCAATTCAAAGTTTAGGATTCAGAATATTTTTGCCTCTTTCTATCTTTTTCTCTCTGTGATTCTTCTTAGCACCAAATGAATGACCTGGGCTACAATGTTGAGAATGAGACACCACATGGAAGACAGTCCATTTGTTTTGGTTAAGGCCAGGTGAGAGAAGTTTTAAGTTTACCATAAATATATGAAAGAATCAAGCCATAATCATCAGATACACCAGCCTTACACCCAGATGACTGCTGGTGGGAGCATGAGCCTATCTGAAATAAGAACTACAAATGAGATGATTGATAGACTCAAGAACAATAGTAAGCATATCAGTTCTGGTGTTGCCTGCAATGTGGCATGAGCTAATTAAAAACTACTCATTAATAAAGTAAGAGAAAAAACAGACAATAGAACCATACCTTTAGATGATGCAAATATTGGAGATATTAGATATCGGCTTTAAAATAATTGTAATTAATGTATCCATTGAAATTCAACTAAAAGCTGTTGTCAATAGAAAGAAAGGAAAATAATATAATGGGAAAATAACTTTAAGAGGATGAAAGCATTTAAGTTTAAATCTAGAATCCTGTGGTCAATGAAAATGTCCTCCAAAATCGAATTAAAATTTATCTCAGGAACTAACAAAAGAAATGTTTTAAAGGGAGAGATTATCACCTGTATAGCTGCAATAGATTTGAATCAAATATTAATGGCAATGTAATTCAGTTACTACAATATTATTAATGAACTCAGATAGAAGATTGCACCTCTTTAAAGTAGAGAGAAGTGAAGACCAACAGAAAGTGTGACATGTAAATAAAGTTATGTAAGTTATGTAAGATATGAATATAGACTGTACAAAAATTGAAAATATTATTCTGTGACTAAAAGAGAAGTAACAATACATGTAAATAATTATATGGGGAAGGGACACGTAGAGCTAGAGAAATCCAAAATCTAAGAAATACTTGGATACAGATAAAATTAACAATTACCCATAAAACGGGAGCATCAATGTAAACTTGATAAATACAAATAACTAACAGGAATACAATTAGCCCTCTGGCTCCATGATTCTACATTTATGAATTCAGTCTACCATGAATCAAAAACATAAAGAAAAATGTTTTTATTTCCTCTACTGAATATGTACAGAGCCATTTTCTTATATTATTTTCTGAACAATAGACTATAACAACTATTTAAATAGCACTTACATTAGGCTAGGTATTACAAGTAATAAAAAGAAGATTTAGAGTAAATGAGAGTTGCATAGGTGATCTGCAAATCCTATATCCACCATTTTATATAATGACTTGAACTTACAAGGATTTTGGAATCTGAGTGAGAGTGGTTGTGGTCCTGGAACCAATCCCTATAGGTACTATGGGATAATTATTTTGAATAATTTCAAAGAAAGAAATATAAAAATTTAGATTAAATTTTTTAATTTATTTTAAAGACAAGTTACTAAAATTGCTCCTAAGCAAAATGGAAAAATTTGAATTATTGTATTTTTCTTGCTATAATGAAATACATAATTAGATGAGTTGCTTCCAGAAACTTGAACCTTACATGGTTTCAGTGGTAAATATGTAAACATTAATTTTCATTTCTTTTTGAATTTTCACTTATTAAATTTATTTCTGAGGACAATGCTCCAAGGTACATTAATCCATTTCAGAAGTAGGAGATTTCAAGAATATGAAAATTAAGATTAGATTCAAATTTATCAAAAACAACAAAAAGCTGTATAAACAAAACCAAGAAAAAGTGAGTGAAGCAGGTGGCATCACTATACCAAACCTTAAATTATACTACAGATAAATAGTAACAAAAACAGCATGGTATTGGCACCAAAAAAGAGTTATAGACCAATGGTACAAAATAGAGGTCACAGAGTTAAACCCCCCAAAATACACTTATATCATATTAGACAAAGTTGTCAAAAACATATATTGGAGAAAAGATAGCCTCTTCAAAAAATGGTGCTGGGAAAACTGGAAATCCATATGCAGCCAAACAAAATTAAATCCCTATCTCTCACCATGCACAAAACTCAACTCAAAGTGGATCAAGGACCTAGGAATTAAACCAGAAACCCTGCATCTAAGAGAAGAAAAAGTAGGCCCTAACTTTCATCATGTGGGATTAGGCCCCAACTTCCTTACTAAGACTTCTATAGGGCAAGAATTAAGAAGAATCAATTATGGGATAGATTCAAACTAAAAAGTTTTTCAGCAAAAGATGTAATCAGTGATGTGAATAGAGAGCCTACAGAATGGGAGCAGATTTTTTACCACATGCATACCAGATAGAACACTAATCTCTAGGCTATATAAAGAACCCAAAAAGCTTAACACCAAAAAAAACCAAATAGCCCAATCCATAAATGGGCAAAGAAATTGAACAGACACTATTCTAGATAGGGCAGAGGTGTGGAAGGGAAAGGGAAGGTGCAGGGGATTAGAAAGGATGGAATGTGATAGACACCATCATCCAAAGTACATGTATAAAGACATGAATTGGTGTCAACATACTTTATATACAAACAGAGATATAAAAAATTGTGCTGTGTACATGTAATAAGAATTGTAATGCACTCCGGTATCATTTTTTAAGTCAATAAAAAAGAAAAAGATAATATTCAACCTATCAACAAATATATGAGAAGATGCTCAATATCTCTAGCAATTAGAGAAATGCCAATCAAAACTACTCTAAGATTTCATCTCACTCCAGTCAAAATGGCAGCTATTAAGAATACAAAAAACAATAAGTGTTGGCAAGGATGTGCAGAAAAAGCACACTCATATTGCTGGTGGGGCTGCAAATTGGTGCAGCCAACATTGAAAGCAGTATAAAATTCCTTGGAAAACTGGGACTGGAACCACTATTTGACCCAGCCATCTCACTCCTGGTTTTATACTGAAAGGGCTTAAAAACAGCATACTACAGGGACACAGCCACATCAATGTTTATAGCAGCACAACTTACAATAGCTAAACTGTGGAACCAACCTAGATGCCCTTCGTTAGATGAATGCATAAAGAAAATGTGTTATATATACACAGTGGGATATTATTCAGCAAAAAGAGAGAATAAAATCATGGCATTTGCAGGTTAATGGATGGAGTTGGAGAACATAATGCTAAGTGAAGTAAGCAATCCCCAAAACCCAAATGTTGAAGTTTTCTCTGATATAAGCATGCTAAGTCATAATGGGAATGGAAAGGGGAGTAGCATGGGAGGAAAAGACGAACTTTAGATAGGACAAAGGAGAGAGAGAGGAAGGGAGAGGGCTTGAGGATAGGAAAGACGGTGGAATGAGATGGACATCATTACCCTAAGTACATGTATGAAGGCAGGAATGGTGTGACTCTATTTTGTGTACAACCAGAGACATGAAAAATTGTGCCCCATATATGTAATATGAATTGAAGTGCATTCTGCTGTCATATATAAAAATTAGTATAAATAAAATAAAAATTAAAACAATTTGTTAGATGCAAATGAAAGTATTAATTTAAATATTTTTAAATTAATTTATTTGATATGCTTTAAAAATAAATTTCAAAAAAATTTGATCATTTTGGAATGAGGAAATTTTCCAATATGTGAGACATACAGTTTGTTTTTGTAAGGCAATTGTTTTGTATATAGCCACATACTATCAGAGATAATGTATGTAAGTTATTTCATATAAGCAGGCAATTGATAGTAGAGTTAATTTTTGTCCAATACACTATATACCAATAATTTTGAAAAGGATAGCAAGTTGGCTATTCATTGAGTACCTATATGTGCCATGCACTAGAGCCTCAAATATTCTATGCTATCTTTAACTCTCAAAACAACCATGTGAGGAACATTTTAAAATTCCAATTTGAAGTTGAACTAGTTATAAAACTAAAATACTCATAGAGTGGAATGAAGCTAGGCTTGGCTGAATCCAAATCCTTCGCTCTATTAACCACCATTCAGTTTTCTTCTATGGGAAATTTGATATGCTTTTTATATAACCCTAACTTGGTGAAACTTTTCCTTCAAACTAAAGCCCAAGTCCCTATGCTCTATTGGGAATGAAAAGGTTAGCTACAGAGTGTTTGCATATTTTATTACATATTACTTCATCACAAAGGGGTAATTTGACAGCACAACATAGTTTACTATGCTCAGGAGCATCTTTGCTCACAGAGAGCATCATTCCAAATGAACTTACGGATAATCAGGTGGGGTTTTCATGTTTTGCCTTTGCAAGATCTCAGACTTACTTCTCTGTCTATATATTAAATTATAAAGTCAGTCAGAAAGCAGTAAAGACATTCTGAATTCCATCCTTTTAAAATATTTCTTTAGCAATTACATATGAACTGTTAGTGGAGTGCTTACCAGCTTGTCATCTCTTTGGTAAATGACTCATAGCTTTTTTAGTGGGTTTGGAATGAACAAACTCTATAGATTAAAAAAAATAACAATAATTCTGTAAGTTAAAAAGAGTATAAACATATGCATTAAATTTAAAATTGTACCACAATATGTGCAACTATTTGAATGGTTGCCATTTGAAAGACCAAAATGAAAAAACTGCAACAACAAAAACAAAAACCACCAACCTAGGAATGATAAAATTCTAACAGTTTCCAATAGTCAACAAATGAAATAGAATGACAACACAAAAAAGTGGTTACAATAGAATAAGAAATACCATTCCCCAAAGTTTCAGTTTCAAAACTTTTTAGAGTAATATATTAATTACAAAGTTACTTCCTATTGTTTGTAAACTTTTCTGGAGTGTAGAAAGTATTTTAAAGCATGCCAATGTATTTTTTAACATTTATTTTTTTAGTTGTAGATAGACACAATACCTTTATTTTATTTTTATGTGGTGCTGAGGATTGAACCCAGTGCTGCACGTGTGCTAGGTCAGTGTTCTACCAATTGAGCCACAACCCCACTCCCCTGTGTCAATGTATTTTGTAAAAGTGACTAAACATAGAAATGAAACACCAGTAATTATTATCTAAAACTATAAACAATAGAGTATTATCATTTTCAATAGGTTGTAAGTTAAAATTAGTATATTTTAAGAAATATGCAAAAATAATAAGTGAGTTCTGTGAGGATGTAGAATCCAATTTCAACACACAAATATCACATTTCTACATACTAACAATGAAATGCAGAAACGAAAATTTAAAGCACATTATCATTAACAATTAGCCAAACAAAATGAAATAGGTTTAAATTTAAAATCAAGGATAGAATATATCTTCCAAAAATTACAAAATGTGGTTGAAAGTAATTAAAATAAATGTGAATTAATGGAGTGAACTACCATGTTAATAGATTGAATAACTCAAGAGCAACTGTGTCAATTCTGTTGTCCAAATTCATCTGTAGAGTTATTTTAATTTGTATCAAGATCATAGAATGTTTTTTGTAGACATAGATAACCTTATTCTGAAATTTATTTGGAAATACTGAAGACCAAGTATAGTGTAAACAATCTTGATAAAAAGAATACAATAATAATCCATTCTATATTAAGGTTCACTATATGTTTTCAGGGGAAAAAACAAAAAAATAATGGAAAGGAATAGAAAACCTAAAAAAAAAAAAAAGACACAAACATATCCATTTGAGTTTTGACAAAGATGCCACAGAAGTTCACCAAATAATGCTGGCATAATTCAACATCTATGGTTAAAAAAAAAATAACCCTTGAACTTTACTCCACATGCATATATTAACTCAAATGATCATAAATTTGAATGTAAGATGTAAAACTACAAGATTTTAGAAATAAACATAAAAGAAAACATTTGGAACCTGAGGCACAATTGATAAGGGAATTTTAATAAATTAGACTACATCAAAATTAAAAATTTATTCTTTGAGAAAAATGCTGTTAAGAGGATTTACAAACAAATTACAAACTGGGAGAAGATGTTATCAAACCACATCCAAACAAGAGCTAGTAAACAGAATATATGTTGTGGTCCATTTGGGCTGTTATTCTTAAAAAATGCCTTAAACTGGTGGCTTATAAACTGATGAAATTTTTTTTTAGTTGTTGATAGTCCTTTATTTTATTTATTCATTTATGGTTTATTTATATGTGGTGCTTAGAAACGAACCCAGTGCCTCACATATGCCAGGTAAGTGCGCTACCACTGAGCCACAGCCATAGCCCCTAAACTGAAGAAATTTACTTATACCAATTCTATATATGAAGAAGCCCAAGATCAAGGAACTAGCAAATTCATGGTCTAATGGGGAACCCCTTTTCAGTTCACAGACAATGTCTTTTTGCCTTGTACCCACATGGTACCTGGGGAGGGAAGTTTTCTTAGGCCTCTTTTATAAAAGATCACTGATCCCTTTTATGAAGGCACCATTTCCATGACCCAGCAAATTTTCCAAAGCCCCACTTCTTAATACCATTGAATCATGTAATTAAGTTTCAACATATAAATTTGGTGGGGGGAACACACTCAGATCATACTGAATACATAAAGAATTCTCAAATCTCAACTGTAAAAAGAATCAATCCCTTTAAAGGAGGGAAAACATGAAGAGATAGTTCACTTAAAAGGATATGTAGATGGCAAAGTAAGCCAAAAAAAAAAAAAAATATTTTTTTGTATCACTATTGACCATGAAAAATATAATTAGTGCCACTGTGAGATATCATTATGCATGGATCAGAATAGCTTAAAAATCTGACAACATTGAATGCTGATAAGATTGTGAAAAAGCTGAATGACTCCAACATTACTATTGGGAGTATAAAATAGTACAGCCACTCTAAAAAACTCTTTGGCAGTTTGTTGTAAAACTGAACATGTAATTATCATATGATATAAGGATGTAGCTTTTGGATTTTTATCCCAGAGTGAAAATTTATGCTCACATGTAAATCTCAATCAGTTTATAGAGGGCAGTGAAAAGAAGTGGAGTTCAAACAAGGTTACCAGCAGGCATTGCTATTGAAAATGGGCCTAGGTGCATCAGCTATGAAAGTATACACACCATGCTAGTCTCTATTCTTGATCTTATTGTCAGTGTGTTTCACCAAGTGGAATGTGGAAATGGTGGGCAGTGTGGACTTAAGGGACTCTCGCCCTGTTTAAATTTCATATGTCACACTGCTTGGCCATGCTCACATGGTAAAGAGCACAAGTGATGATCAATCTTTCTGAGCCCCTGAGGACGAAAATAAGAGGTAGTCCTTTTCACATGCTTGTTGAGAAAATGTCCAGCACTAAGTGGATTCCATAAATTTGATATGGTCAAGATATTAAGTTTCATTTGCTAATGGATCAGTCAGCCATAGTTGGGCAATCATCATCTCTGCCTGTTCTCAGCTCCCCTTAAGTTTTTAAAAAATCTTTCATGATATAACTTTTTACATTCAAAATGTAGATAGAATTGAGAACTTCATTTTGAGGGTTGGGGAGCCTAGTAAATTATAATGCAATTATTGAGAACCAAAAGTCTTCATCAAATATCTTTATTGTTTTAATTTTCTACAAATAATATATATATATATATATATATAAAGGAAACAATTTTATTTATGAACAATAGACAGTAGGTTCAGTGTTATTTGAAAAATAAAAATAAATCAGCTTAAAGGAGCTTTACTTCCAATAACTAAAATCTATACAAAGTCCACATATTCTTCAACAGGTGAATGCTTAAATGAACTGTGGTATAGCTACAGCAACAATGACATAAAAAAAAATTCTGACAAAGATGTGGAGCATTAAGAACTCTCAACCACAGATGGTGGGAATGCAAAATGGTATAAACATTTTGGAAGAAAGTTTTTCATCTTCTTATGAAACTAAACATACTCTTAACCATATGATTCTGCAATAACTTCTTGGTATTTACCCATAAGATTTGAAAAATTATTTTTCACTTAAACCTGCACATGAACGTTTATTGCAATTTTACTCATAATTGCAAAATTTGAAGGAACCAAGATCTCCTATAATAGTAAACTGTGGTATATCCAAAAAATGGAATATTATTCTGAAATTATTTTTAAAGACTGGTCAAGTCATGAAAAGACATTGAGGAATTTGAATGCATATTAATAAGTAAAATAAGCCAATCTCAAAATGTTAAATATGATATACTACATTCTGGAAAAGATAAAACTATGGAGACAGTACAAGGATCAGTGATGCTAGGGATTGGATATGAGAGGGATGAATCAGAGGATCACAGAGAAGTTTAAGGAAGAAGATTCACTTTGTATGATTTCACAATGGTGGATCTATGTCATACATTTGTCCAAACCCATAGAATGTATACTACCTGTAGTGAATTCTAATATAAATATGGTCTTCAAGTGATGATGATGTGTCAATAATAATTGTACAAACAAATATGCCAGTTAGTATATTTATAAAACAAATATACCACTCTGTGTTTTTTGATTGTAACAAATACACAACCACCCTGATGCAGGCTATTGTTAAGGGGGTGGGAGGGAGGTGTTGTACATATATGGAAGCCAGGAGGATTTGAGGGATTTCTGTACCTTCTGCTCACTATTTCTGTGAAGGAAAAACTCCCCTAAAAATACAAAATATATTTTTAAAAGTCACTTTGTTGTTATAGGATCAAATATTGACAAAATTTCAGTTTCAATGAAACATTGCCTTATGGATATTTTCTACAGATTCAGCATGTTCTCTAGTTTGAAGATGTCATGCTTATTTTAAGTTAAGACAAGACATCAAATACTTGATGAAGATTATTTGTTAAATACATGACTATTTTGAAAGAAAAAACAGCAATTCTCTTAGCAACTGGGTAATATGTCTCTCTAATACATATTTTTAAGTGGTTTTTTTGTTATAGTCACATCAGGAGGATTATTTCAAAGAATTTGTATTTTTCAAGACCATACATATAAAAGGAACATTTATATAGTCTGAAGTATTGCCTGATAAGAATATATGGCTGGTCTTCAGATATCAGATTTTCTTAATGCAATAACAAGGAAAAAAAGCTCAAAATTTTGTCTAGTGTAGTACTCCAACCAATGCTATTTCTATAATATGTAGTAATTATTTCTCAGCAGCACCTGTCTTCTCAGCCACACATTCTTGCAACCCTAGTGATTATGAGAATTAAGCTGTGTCTGTCATAAATGCTACTGTGGAGAAAGCTGAAAACCATGTAGAGGTGTACCATTTGGGAAAATGGATATATTTTCTGCATCTTTGTTGAAGGAACTAAACTGAGTTCTGCAACTCTTCTTCATTGGTTGAATGAAGATCATCATAAAGAGATTACCCATGTTTACCTTCTTACACCATTCTGATTTTCAGCAGGTATATAGGTAGCGGAATATGGTTTCTCAACCTGTTTTGATTCTTTCCAGTTTTAACTTTCATTTCTCAGCTCAACTGCTGCTCCTTCTAGCTAAACAGTATTTGGTATCACTTCCTTGGAATAGTTACTCATTTCCTACTTAGGTGAACCACTCAGGCTGGGTTAAACATCTGCCAGATGATTCTGTCCCCTAATCTGATCTTATTTATCATGTACCCCAGAAATATCTAAAATGTCCAGGTTATTGGATATTATGTGTCCTAAAATTGAATTAAATGAATTTGATTACAATGTACACTGTGAATAAAAATCATTTCCAAATTGATTGTCCAGTGAATTGTAGGACAATATCTGCTGCAAAAAAGAGAAGCATCAGTGGAGACAGGAGCTGATGATCAAAAGTTTTGATGAGGAGTGTGACAGTGGATTGAGTGAGATGGATGAGATTCCAAAGATATTTTGGAAGATATTACACAAGCATGATAAATCAAACATGTCAACTGATTAGAAATAGAGGCTTTTGGAGAAATCCTAATGCTGATAACAATGAAAGCTAACATATTATGGAGAAAAAAACTAAAAGCCCAAATTAAAGGCATGGAGTCCAATCAAAACAGACAAAACTGTAGGTAATATGATCCTCTAAACACAAAAACTTCCCATGGTGTGTTTCACATGTATTTGGATTGTGTACTCTGTGTTCAGAATAATAAAGTCTGGGTAGAAACTGATGGTTTTGAGCAGCCTGCAGCAGGGCCCCGGAGATCCAGGCCAACTGATTCGCATGGCCTGCCCTGCAGCTACAGAAGGCGTGGCGCCTCAGTGAAGCCATTAATTGGCAAGCAGGGAGGTTAGGGAAGGCCATTAGGTGGAATCCCACCAGCCAAGCCCACACGGACCCTTGGGCCGAGCACGGGTTCTCAGAAGGGGAAGGAAGCGGTACAGTCCCATCCCCCACAGCGGACACTCCACCCAGGCAGTCAGCGGCCACCATCCGGGAAAGCTGAAGGATACACCGCCAGTCTCCTTCAGAGTGCAACATCAAAACAGGTCGGTGTCATTCAGCTCACCCCCCAGACAGCGGGAATTCGCATAAAATCTCTCCTAGGCTTGCCGGGAGAGGGAGTATCAAGCTGAGCCTCCATAAAGACTAGGGGGAAACCAGAGACACCTGACCTCCAACCCCTCCTCCCAGTAGCAGCCAAAAGGAAACCTGGCTAGCCAGAGCTGGGGGAGGGGCAAGCAGAAAAAATCAAAGTGATAGAGTGCCAGGGATCCCAGCAGCCTGCAGCAGGGCCCCGGAGATCCAGGCCAACTGATTCGCGTGGCCTGCCCTGCGGCGACAGAAGGAGTGGCGCCTCAGTGAAGCCATTAATTAACAAGCAGGGAGGTTAGGGAAGGCCATTAGGTGGAATCCCACCAGCCAAGCCCACACGGACCCTTGGGCCGAGCACGGGATCTCAGAAGGGGAAGGAAGCGGTACAGTCCCATCCCCCACAGCGGACACTCCACCGAGGCAGTCAGCGGCCACCATCCGGGAAAGCTGAAGGATACACCGCCACTCTCCTTCAGAGTGCAACATCAAAACAGCGGACACTCCATCCAGGCAGTCAGCGGCCACCATCTGGGAAAGCTGAAGAATACACCACCACTCTCCAACAGCTTGCAACATCAAAACAGCCAGCAGCAGGACCCCGGAGATCCAGGCCAACTGATTCGCGCGGCCTGCCCCGCAGCTACAGAAGGCGTGGCGCCTCAGAGAAGCCATTAATTAGCAAGCAGGGAGGTTAGGGACTGCCATTAGGTGGAATCCCGCCAGCCAAGCCCACCGCGCACGCCCGGAACAGGCCCAGCGACCTGCCAGCATTGTAGTCACGACACCCCAATTGGAATAGGGACAGAGCAGAGCCGCCTTCCACTCCCGGAACAGGCCCAGAGAGCCGCCAGCGTGGTAGACACGTCACCCCAATTGGAGTAGGGGCACAGCCGCCACCCGCACCTGCAAGGGAGACTTTTCAAGTATACAAGAGCAACATAAATAAATAGGGGGTAAATTTCAAAACACAACAGTTGCACCAAGCAGAAAGAAACGCGAGCAGTATGAAAAGACAAGGAAAGAAAGGACCACAAGCAATGCAGGTCAACTCAACTTTAGAAGAGGTAATAGCTGCAACAGATGGAATATCAGATAAAGAGTTCAGGATATATATGCTTCAGATGATCTGGAGTCTCAAGGAAGACATGAGACAGCAAAATCAGACAATGAAAGATCACATTGACAAACAAATCCAGGAAGTAAAAGATCAATTTCACAGGGAGATAGAGGTAATAAAAAACAAACAAATTGAAATTCTAGAAATGCAGGAAACAATAAACCAACTTAAAAACTCAATTGAGAATACTACCAGCAGAGTAGATCACCTAGAAGAGAGAACATCAGACAATGAAGACAAAGTATTTCAACTGGAAAAGAACATAGACAGCTCAGCAAGTCTGCTAAGAAACCATGAGCAGAACATCCAAGAATTATGGGACAATATCAAAAGACCAAATTTAAGAGTCATTGGGATACAGGAAGGCACAGAGCTCCATTCCAAAGGAATAAACAGTCTATTCAGTGAAATAATACGAGAAAACTTCCCAGAATTGAAGATTGAGACAGAATCCCAAATCCTAGAAGCCTACAGGACGCCGAATGTGCAAAATCATAAGAGATCCACACCTAGACACATTATAATGAAGATGTCCAACATACAGAATAAGGAGAGAATTTTAAAAGCTGCAAGAGAAAGAAAGCAGATTACATTTAGGGGTAAACCAATCAGGATAACAGCTGATCTCTCAACACAGACTCTGAAAGCTAGAAGATCCTGGAATAACATATTTCAAACACTGAAAGACAATGGGCTCCAACCAAGAATCGTGTATCCGGCGAAATTAAGCTTCAGGTTAGAAGATGAAATTAAAACCTTCCACAATAAACAAAAGTTAAAAGAATTCGCAGCTAGAAAACCATCTCTTCAAAAAATCCTTGGCAAAACATTACAGGAAGAGGAAATGGAAAATAACATTGAAAACCAACAATGGGAGGTAGGACAGTAAAGGGGGGAAAGTAGTCAAAGAGGATAACAAATCAGGTTTAGTAACATCAATAAACAAACATGGATAGAAGAACAAACCATATCTCAATAATAACCCTAAATGTTAATGGCTTAAACTCACCAATTAAGAGACACAGGCTAGTAGAATGGATCAAAAAACAAGACCCAACAATATGCTGTCTACAGGAGACGCATTTGATAGGAAAAGATATACATAGACTGAAGGTGAAAGGTTGGGAAAAATCATATCACTCATATGGACCGCGGAAACAAGCAGGAGTGTCCATACTCATATCTAATAAAATAGATTTCAAGCCAAAGCTAATCAAAAGGGATATAGAAGGACACTTCATACTGCTCAAGGGAACCATACACCAACAAGACATAACAATCATAAATATATATGCCCCAAATAATGGTGCAGCTGTATTCATCAAGCAAACTCTTCTCAAGTTCAAGAGTCTAATAGACCAACATACAATAATCATGGGAGACTTCAACACACCTCTCTCACCACTGGACAGATCTTCCAAACAAAAGTTAAATAAGGAAACTATAGAACTCAATAACACAATTAACAACCTAGACTTAATTGACATATATAGACGATACCACCCAACATCAAGTAGCTACACTTTTTTCTCAGCAGCACATGGAACCTTCTCAAAAATAGACCATATACTATGTCACAGGGCAACTCTTAGACAATACAAAGGGGTAGAGATAATACCATGCATCTTATCTGATCATAATGGAATGAAACTGAAAATCAATGATAAAAGAAGAAAGGAAAAAGCAAGCATCACCTGGAGAATGAACAATAGGTTGCTGAGTGATCAATGGGTTTTAGAAGACATCAAGGAGGAAATTAAAAAATTCCTAGAGTTAAATGAAAACACAGACACAACATATCGGAATCTATGGGACACATTGAAAGCAGTTCTAAGAGGAAAATTCATTGCTTGGAGTTCATTCCTCAAAAAAAGAAAAAACCAACAAATAAATGATCTCATACTTCATCTCAAAATCCTAGAAAAAGAAGAGCAAAACAACAGCAAAAGAAGTAGAAGGCAAGAAATAATTAAAATCAGAGCTGAAATTAATGAAATTGAAACAAAAGAAACAATTGAAAAAATTGACAAAACTAAAAGCTGGTTCTTTGAAAAAATAAATAAAATTGACAGACCCTTAGCCATGCTAACGAAGAGAAGAAGAGAGAGAACCCAAATTACTAGCATACGGGATGAAAAAGGCAATATCACAACAGACACTTCAGAAATACAGAAGATAATCAGAAATTACTTTGAATCCTTATACTCCAATAAAATAGAAGATAGTGAAGGCATAGATAAATTCCTTGAGTCCTATGATCTGCCCAGATTGAGCCAGGAGGATATAGACAACCTAAACAGACCAATAACAATAGAGGAAATAGAAGATACCATCAAAAGACTACCAACTAAGAAAAGCCCAGGACCGGATGGGTATACAGCAGAGTTTTACAAAACCTTTAAAGAGGAACTAACACCAATACTTTTCAAGCTATTTCAGGAAATAGAAAAAGAGGGAGAACTTCCAAATTCATTCTACGAGGCCAACATCACCCTGATTCCGAAACCAGACAAAGACACATCAAAGAAGGAAAACTACAGACCAATATCTCTAATGAACCTTGACGCAAAAATCCTCAATAAAATTCTGGCGAATCGGATTCAAATACATATCAAAAAAATTATACATCATGATCAAGTAGGATTCATCCCTGGGATGCAAGGCTGGTTTAATATACGGAAATGAATAAATGTTATTCACCACATCAATAGACTTAAAAATAAGAACCATATGATCATCTCAATAGATGCAGAAAAAGCATTCGACAAAGTACAGCATCCCTTTATGTTCAAAACGCTAGAAAAATTAGGGATAACAGGATCATACCTCAACATTGTAAAAGCAATCTATGATAAGCCACAGGCCAGCATCATTCTGAATGGAGAAAAATTGAAGGCATTCCCTCTAAGATCTGGTACAAGACAGGGATGCCCTCTCTCACCACTTCTGTTCAACATAGTCCTCGAAACACTGGCCAGAGCAATTAGACAGTCAAAAGAAATTAAAGGCATAAAAATAGGAAAAGAAGAACTTAAATTATCACTATTTGCAGATGATATGATTCTATACCTAGCAGACCCAAAAGGGTCTACAAAGAAGCTATTAGAGCTAATAAAGGAATTCAGCAAAGTGGCAGGATATAAGATCAACACGCATAAATCAAAGGCATTCCTGTATATCAGCAACAAATCCTCTGAAACGGAAATGAGGACAACTACTCCATTCACAATATCCCCCCAAAAAATAAAATACTTGGGAATCAACCTAACAAAAGAGGTGAAAGATTTATACAATGAAAATTACAGAACCCTAAAGAAAGACATAGAAGAAGACCTTAGAAGATGGAAAAACATACCCTGCTCATGGATAGGCAGAACTAACATCATCATAATGGCGATATTACCAAAAGTTCTCTATAAGTTCAATGCAATGCCAATCAAAATCCCAACAGCATATCTTGTAGAAATAGATAAAAGAATCATGAAATTCATATGGAATAATAAAAGACCCAGAATAGCAAAAACAATACTAAGCAGGAAGTGTGAATCAGGCGGTATAGCGATACCAGACTTCAAACTATACTACAGAGCAATAGTAACAAAAACAGCATGGTACTGGTACCAAAACAGGCGGGTGGACCAATGGTACAGAATAGAGGACACAGTAACCAATCCACAAAACTACAACTATCTTATTTTTGATAAAGGGGCTAAAAGCATGCAATGGAGGAAGGATAGCATCTTCAACAAATGGTGCTGGGAAAACTGGAAATCCATTTGCACCAAAATGAATCTGAATCCCTATCTCTCGCCGTGCACAAAAGTTAACTCAAAATGGATCAAGGAGCTTGATATTAAATCAGAGACACGGCATCTGATAGAAGAAAAAGTTGGTTATGATCTACACGCTGTGGGATCGGGCTCCAAATTCCTCAATAGGACACCCATAGCGCTAGAGTTAACAAATAGAATCAACAAATGGGACTTACTCAAACTAAAAAGTTTTTTCTCAGCAAAAGAAACAATAAGAGAGATAAATAGGGAGCCTACATCCTGGGAACAAATCTTTACTCCACACACTTCAGATAGAGCCCTAATAACCAGAATATACAAAGAACTCAAAAAATTAGACAATAAGATAACAAATAACCCAATCAATAAATGGGCCAAGGACCTGAACAGACACTTCTCAGAGGAGGACATACAATCAATCAACAAGTACATGAAAAAATGCTCACCATCGCTAGCAGTCAGAGAAATGCAAATCAAAACTACCCTAAGATACCATCTCACTCCAGTAAGACTGGCAGCCATTAGGAAGTCAAACAATAATAAGTGCTGGAGAGGATGCGGGGAAAAGGGCACTCTTGTTCATTGCTGGTGGGACTGCAAATTGGTGAAGCCAATTTGGAAAGCAGTATGGAGATTTCTCGGAAAGCTGGGAATGGAACCACCATTTGACCCAGCTATTCCCCTTCTCGGTCTATTCCCTAAAGCCCTAACAAGAGCATGCTACAGGGACACTGCTACATCGATGTTCATAGCAGCTCAATTCACGATAGCAAGACTGTGGAACCAGCCTAGATGCCCTTCAATAGATGAATGGATAAAAAAAAATGTGGCATTTATACACTATGGAGTATTACTCTGCATTAAAAAATGACAAAATTATAGAATTTGGAGGGAAATGGATGGCATTAGAGCAGATTATGCTAAGTGAAGCTAGTCAATCTTTAAAAAACAAATACCAAATGACTCCTTTGATATAAGGGGTGTAAACAAGGACAGGGTAGGGACGAAGAGCTTGAGAAGAATATTTACAGTAAACAGGGATGAGAGGTGGGAGGGAAAGGGAGTGAGAAGGGAAATTGCATGGAAATGGAAGGCGATCCTCAGGGTTATACAAAATGTCATATAAGAGGTAAGGAGGGGTAAGTCAAGAGAATACAAATGGAAGACATGATTTACAGTAGAAGGGGTAGAGAGAGAAAAGGGGAGGGGAGGGGAGGGGAGGGGAGGGGGGATAGTAGACAATAGGACAGACAGCAGAATACATCAGACACTAGAAAGGCAATATGTCAATCAATGGAAGGGTAACTGATGTGATACAGCAATTTGTATACGGGGTAAAAGCGGGAGTTCATAATCCACTTGAATCAAACCGTGTAATATGATGTATTAAGAACTATGTAATGTTATGAACGACCAATAAAAAAAAATAAAGCTCCTTTCAAACTTCAAAAAAAAAAAAAGAAACTGATGGTTTTACTAAACTGAGGAGAAAGAAGTCAGATGTCAGGAGTGCAAGAGAAGCAGGAACTTGAGAGGATTAGGGGTGAGAGTGGAGTTAAATATTTAAATGGAGGAAGTCACAAAAGGGAAAACCAAAATGTGCATGAAAATTCTCCTCCCTTGCTGTCTGATCCATAAGCTATGCAAGTGCAAGGTACAGCTCTAAAAATTCAATGGAAAGTCACAGCTGGAAAGCTAAGAAGCACAATGGAGATTTCTAATTCTGCTCAGCATGGGAAAGGAAATGTTGAGAGTTCAAAGCCTACAAAGTTGGAAGAGCTTTATAAACAACTCAGGTTTTTATTGAAAACTCAGCCTCAGCCCTAAGACTACCGGCAATATTAACTATATCAGCTCTACTGAAGCCTGGAAAAAAATCTCTCGAAAAAATGAAGAAGATATTACTTTGGAGAATAGAATATTTCATAATCTCTATAATTTTTATTCATGATTTCACGTATCTGACATTCCATAAGAAATGATAAAGCACAATAAAATACACAGGGCTGGCTGACTGGAAATCAACAAGAGAAAAAAATTCCAAAAGAGATTCAGATATAGAAGTTTACAAAGAAGAATGTTAAAATAACTATTTTAAATATATCAATGAAAATTTAAAAAGAGCAAAAATAGAAAAAAGCATTTTAATAGGAAAGTTAAAATTATAAATATCATTAAAATCAACACTAAAAAATCATGATATCTGAAATTAAGAGCTTATTGAATGCATTTAACAGAAGATAAGATTAATAATATTGAATGCAGATTGATATAAAGTATCTAA
Source organism: Urocitellus parryii (assembly GCF_045843805.1). Taxonomy (NCBI): domain Eukaryota; kingdom Metazoa; phylum Chordata; class Mammalia; order Rodentia; family Sciuridae; genus Urocitellus; species Urocitellus parryii. The sequence continues at coordinate 168,664,111 of NC_135535.1, read as the reverse complement.
ACTGAAGCAGACCCCCATCAATGATAATAGGAATCAGAATACTGGAATTTTGAATTTGAACCACAAGCGAAATTTATCAGTGCTGAAAATAATTTTTATCATAACTGAATGTTAGTTGCATAGTTTAGATATATTTAAAAATCTATTGATTCTATAGTTAAAATAAGTGCATTTATTTACCTTACTTAAATAAGTGATAACTTACTAAAAAATAATAAATGCATCCCTAAGTTGTCTTTTACTCCTTCTCTGCCCTCATTCCCATCCCTACTCTTGCTACTTGGTGTCACTTCCCACAATTAGCCACCAGCTCCTACATTCTTTTTCTATGCTCCTCTTTATTTGACCAATCAAGGCTGAATGTAGATATGCCTTTTGTATTCTTTTTCTAAACAACCGAAAATTTTTGTCCTTGTATATGAATGTTATTGAGTCTAGTTATGGATTTTAAAGAATGTTTTAATCACCATCTTCAATGAGATAAATATCTGATGGCATTGGTCTTTATCCTCTTCAGGAAAATTTGCTCTCTTGTTGCTTATTTTTTCACCTTTAAGCTCTGGAATTTTACCATACCATATCTAGAGTTGTCTTTCTGATTGCTATGTTTTAAGTCTGCCAATACAAGTTTTTCCTTAACTCGAGAAATATTCATTACATATTGTTTATCTAATTATATCTACCATTCAAAAATCTTCTAAGTGATTTTCATTTTCCACATTATGTTTTCTACTAAAATTTTTGTTGGCATGAAAAGAGAGATTTAGAATTTCATAAATATGCTTTTTTCTTACGAGAAAACAGAATATTTCATTGGAAATTTTTTTTCATGGAAATGTTTATTTCATAGAAACTTTTACAAAATCATGAAAGCTTCCAAAACCCGAACCCTTGTCACTAGCATGATCATAAACAACTCAGGATTGTTCATTCATATTTTCAAAGCTCTCCCTGGACATTTTCATATAATTTCTATTCTAATCACTAAAGGATGTTCTATCATGTTTAGTGCTTCTAAGAAATAACTTCGGTTTTCCAAACTCCCCCAGGGTTTAGTTAGGGTTCACAGTCCATCAAGGACTCTTTATTTAGGAGTAAATTTATCAATTTTGGCTAAAGGGTAAAATATCTTTTGTAATGGGTTTTGTCTTTAGTCATTGTCTATAGTATATTACATAGTATATAATGTAGTGTGAGTATATATATTAATTATATAAATACAGCATATATTATAAATATATATAAAATATAGCACTTTATACTTAATGTATTTAGTATACACATGACACTTTATATGATAAATATCAATATGCATATATATGTATAAAATAATTTTATATTGTAACTTAAACAACATCAGGCCCCTTCAATATTTTTATTTATTTTATTCTTCAGAATAACAAACAGAAAATGAAACACTAGATGGCATTTAAGATGGCATTTTCTTATATTATCTTGTTATTTTGGCATTGCATTTTAAGAACAGCATTATAGAAATAATAAGAACCTTCCTTTCTGGCTTCAATTATTTTATCCAAACTATCCTGATTTTAGTCAGTTTTAGAGATTTCTATTCCAACTTCATTTTGCCTCTACCTTTACCTTAATTGAATGGCTAATTTCTGATTTTCTTCCTTTCCAAATTTTATTTTCCTCTCAGCTCAAAATATACTCATAGGGTTATTAATTATGTTTACCCATCAACTCATGCTGTGTTATTCAATAGTGGCATCAGCTAGTGATAGGCAAAATCATTTAACTTTAGTTAAAAATTAAGACCAAAGCAAGTATGGGTTAAGCTGTAGTATAAAAGAAATTTAGTTGAACTGATTTAAGCCAAGTTGTATTTTAATGCTCTAAAGCAGCCTCTTACACTTTGCTGCTGATTTGCTCTAATTTGCTAGTGGTCCCTCTGTGTATGAGTGTTTATGTTCTTTTCTCTAGTTAAATGCCTTCAATTCAGAGGTGCTACTTGTATTATAATACCAAGATGATGAAAAATGCATTGCCAGAAGTAGATCAAAGTGGTTAATTGCAAACTAACATAGTCGGTATTTTGCCCCTGTTTGTAAGGAGAGGAAAGCAGGTGGTATGTGGTTCTCTGCCAGAACATTGCTATATAAATAATCATGCTCTTTGAAAATAATACCTGTAAGTCAGTCATTTCAAGATAATTTCAGTGTTTATACATGTCTCTTCTGCAGGAGCCTCGAAGTATTTTACACTTGCCAACTGATGTTTAACCCTTTTGCATGTCAGTTTAATTGCATGATTCAGGGCTCTTCAAGAATCTGTTAAGCAGAAGGGTACTAGTCATCACACCAGACTGAAGTCAGAACTGGGTTCTTTTTGTGAATGGCCACTGTATCTCACCAGTGCAGTGAATGTTGTGAATATGTACAAACCACTGGATGATATTTTGTGACTTAAAATATGTTTATTATTCTGGTTTCATTCCAGTTTTTATTTCCCACTTTCACTTCTCCCCATAGAAGACGGTAGTAGGTTTCCAGAAGGATGTATTGAATACAAAGCTATCTGCCTATTGGGAACATTGAAACTGAAATCTACATGAATCCCTCAGTTTCGTACCCAATTTACTCTTCGGCTTCTCCCAATAGACCCTTTTCTTTGACTCCAAACTAAGAAGCTCATGGCCAAGAACAGGCTACAATTCAAACTGAACATCCACTTCCCTCTAAAAAGCTCTGAGGACAAATCCCACTGTGTCTTTCATCTCTGGTGCCCTTAGCCTCTGTGAGGAGCTGAAGTCCCCTATGTCAGCCCCATCCCCTGGGATTGTGGGTTGATGTAACTCAAACCCCATTCTGCTTTGCCCACTCCTGTAGGACTCAGAACTCTTGCAGAGCTCACAGGAGATGTGTCTGCTTACTAGCAAACCTTCCCTGTATCCTTGAACTCTTCTCTGAACATACCTTTACTCTTGTGTTCTCTCAGAACTGGGATGCTCCCTGCACTTCCCTTAATATATGACTGTTTTCTTTCAACTCTCTCCTCCCTGTTTTACTCTCACATGCCACTGCTACCTCTTGTTATATAGTTAATCTAACTCCCAGACATTCTCTTTCAGACACCCACACTTCTAGCGCTGTTATCTTCCAATCAAATTTCAGCCATGATGTCCAACCCTAGGATTTATCATTACAATCAATATCACACCCCTAGTTTAGAATATCCCAGTCTGATGCCATGATCTTTTCATTTTATTCACTTTCCAGAATTAACATCTTCCACTAGGTCTTCCATGTACCCTATCACGGTTTCACTACCTAAGATACACATAGTTTGGATTAGAAAATCCATCGTTTTGATGATTTCCTTGTTTTCAGCCTTATCCTTTTTCAATCCCTCTTTTCTTATTTATTTTCGAGGAAACCCCAAGCCAGGATAAATCTACATGTGCTCCTCTGTCACCCACATCCTGCGTCGGTGACAGATTCAGGGTCACTTGGCATGAATTGGGCTGGCAATGAAAAGACCACACAAACACAAAATACCTTTTTTCCAGGTCAGGGATGGCTCAATGTCTCTGCCACCTCAGGGGTCAGCTCCCGCTGTGGAGGCAAGAGGAACAAGGAGGGCAAGAGGAACAAGGAGGGCAAGAGGCCCTCTTGGGGAGAAGACATTGGATAGAATATTCCACCCAAATAAGGCAAGGGGTAGGATTTTGAAGGGTGGAGTCTTGCTTGATGATGTCTTGTGGTCAGCAGATTGTTTGACATCTTAGCTCATCACACCCATCTCAGGTGCTGCGTGGGATCACAGGCAGAGCAAGAGGAAGGCACGCTTGTGTCCCACAGCCTAATCAGCACTCAACGCCAGACCAGTCCCCTCATATGCAAAAATGCACATAGCTCACACAAACAGCCCATGGAGCGCTCCCAACACTCCTCTAATTCTTTGTAGTTAAAGAAAAATATACAATGATGCTGACCATGTCGCTCAAAATGAGTGACCTGGCTAGATGTGGTGGTACTCATATAGTCCCATCTACTTGGAAGGCTGAGGCAAGAGGATCACTGGAGCACACAAGTTTGAGACCAGTCTGGCAACATGATGAGAACCCATCTCATCAAATAAAGAAGGAACAAAAAAAAAAAAAAAAAGAAGGAAGGAAGGAAGGAAGGAAGAAAAAAGAAGGAGGGGGAGAAGGGAGGGAATAGAGAAAGGAAGGAAAGGAGGGCAGAAAGGAAAGGGAATGGAAGGAAGGAAGGAAAGAAAAAGAAGCAAGTCCTAAAGTTTTAAATAAACTTTGTAGAGTTCAGGCTGGATATTTCAAGGATAAAAAGGGTCTACAGGATAGGGTTTTAGAATGCAGGTGGGTATCAGTGGTAAAAACAGGGCAGTTGAGTTAAAATAATCCTACAATACTACACTGAGAAGTAAACATCTGAGCAAAGTCCTGAAGAAGCTCTGGAGTGGCCCACAGGGCCCTTCCAGGGGTGGGGGCAGGGGAGTAAAGAACCAGGAAAGAGCCCTCTTAGTAAGCTTCCTAAGAAGACAAGTGAAGCTGGAGCTGATTGTAAGACTTAGACAGGAAGAAGGCCAGAATTGCTGAGGACTAAACCTGAAAAGGCAAGGAGGCAATTTATGAGTTTTGAATTTAATCCAAGTGAAAGGAAAAGCTATTGTTAAATTGAAGATGGAAGAATGATATGATCTAAATTGAAATTTTACACTGATGGCTTTGACTATTGTGTTAGAATAAGTCTGTGGTAAATAAGGGAAGAAGTAGCATGATAAATTCTGAGAGTACTACAATACTTTCACTGAAAATTTTTAATGAATTAGACCCAGGTGGAAGAGATGGGCCATCGTTTACAACCCACAATGAATACAACCCTTTCTTGTTTTCCAGTGCAAGCCACTCGATCTAGTAATCACCTTTCTCTTTTCTCACCCTCTTTTCAATTTTATGCTCATCGGGGTATAATATCCCCTTCTTACATAATTTTACAAACAAAAATAAACCACTTTTCACCAGAGATTGTCCCTATTTCTCTTCTCCTTTTTGTAAAAAAAACAACAACAATGAAAAACTCTCCAATAAGAGTATTTGCTGCTGGCCAAACTAGTAATCCCAGCAACTCAGGAGACTGAGGCAAGATAAGTGCAAATTCTAGGCCAGCCTCAGCAATTTAGGGAGGCCCTAAGCAACTTGGTGAGACCCTGTTTCAAACTGAAAAATAAAAAGGAATGAGATGTGGCTCAGTGGTTAAGCACCCTGGGTTCAATACCCAATATCCCCCCCTCCCAAAAAAAGTGTTTTCTGTCTCCACTTTCTTTCTGTAGCTCCTACATCTAATTCTACATTGAAACATGGCCAGGTTTTTTCACAAGTTCGCAAACGAACCACTTTTTTCAGTCACAAACCTGGAAACTCCATGGTGCCAGCACCAATGGCATCACTTGTCATGATTGTTCCTGCTCTCCTCCCACCCAATTTTCATCAAAATCTTAAGTACATAATTTTAAAGCTCAATCAGTTCAACAAGCTGTTTAACAGGATGGCAGGTCTTCCTCGTCTGCTGGTTCCCAAATGCTACCTTGCTTCTCATACCTCTGCTTTTCAACTCCTAAAATTGTGTTTCTCTTGTTTCCTTTGCTAGTGCTTATCTTTGGCACTTTACATCCATTCTGATGTTGTTAAACCCGATGAGAAATAGTTCCTGGAAAATCAAGCATTGAATATGAAGAGTCAGTCTTTCTCCCATGTCTAATTACGCTAGCACTATTCTCCAAGAGAATTTGCAACACTGGGCTTCTAGGGAATAATTCCCAAGATAATTTCTTCCTATCTTACTGGTCTCTCTCAGTCTCCTTTGCTAAATTTCTCTGCCTTATCTGTTTCTTTTTCTTTATAGTTTATAATAATTACCTCGCCATGTCCTAATATCAGCTATATAATAAAAATCAGGAAATTTACATCTCTAATCCTAATAACACCACAGAGCCCAGACTCATATGTTCTAAATCTCCACTAAGATTTTTCCAAGCCTTCTCAATCATAGCAGTTTCATAATTTATATTTTGTTTATGTCTTCATCTTAATCAGATACTCCTCCAAATCACAATCCATCCATCAAGGAGCTTGGGACATAGAACTCAACATCTATCAAATGCCTTCATCTTCACAATGCCTCACATAGAATCCTTAGGAAATCCTGCTAAACTGCAAGGTAGAATCAAATATATGGGATCAACCTGAGCCCTTTTTACCACCTCAGTGGGTTCCACAAGAACTTCCAGGGCCCTTTGCTGGGGTCTCTGAAATAGTATCTTAATAGGTCTCACTGTTTAATTACTGGCCACCAGGAATCCATCCTTCATAAAAAAGTGAAAATGATATTTTAAATACCTAAATCAGATTGTGTCATTGTCTCTCTCAAAACTCTGCAACATTTCCCATTGTACTTTGACAAAATTCAGTTCTTATTAAAAACTCCTAGAATTTGTTATTCCTCAAACATACCAAGGTCTTTCCCAACTCAGGACCTATGCACTTGCTAGAGTGCATTCCTCTCTATATAGTCATGCTTCAATTACTTATACTTTCAGGACACTCTTCAGCTGTGATCTCTTCTCTCCTCCCTAGTCATAACACCTATAATAGACTGAGACATTTTATCACATAGTGTATGCGGTAACTTTTAAGAGTGCTTTCTACAACTCAATATTATATAGTATGTTTTATTCATTATGGCCTATCTTCCCTACTATCATATACAGTATTTGAGATTGGTAATATTATCTTATCCATGAAATTGCTATAGTAGTATAGGAAATGTTCCCCAAAGGCCCTGTGGTAAAGACTAGACTATAGCACTTTTGGAAAGTGGTGGAAACTTCAAGAGTCAAGATCTTATTGCAGGAAATTAGGTCATTGGAGTAATGCCTTTGAAAAGGATACTATGACCCTGGCCCCATTTTCTGTCCCTAAATTATACTTTCCAACCATGAGGTAAATGAGTCTCCTCTGCCACATTCTTCTACCATGATGTACTATTCTACCACAGGCCCAAAGCAATGGGGTTAAACAACTAGGGACTGAAAGCTCCAAGACTGTGAGCCAAAATAAACCATTCCTCCTTTTAAGTGTATTATCTCAGGTATTTTGCCGCAGTAAAAGAGAACTAACACCCTAAAATATATTGAGCTTTTGTTTCCCCTCATTTGGTAGCACTGGAATTGTGCTTGACATATGAAAGAATTCAGTCAATATTCACTAGCAAATGAGCACTGAATTACCAAAGTACTAGACAGTGTTATTATGTCAGCAGTGGGTTAAAAATGCAGAACCAGATAGATGAATTCTTCTGTCTTGTGATTCTTATGGGTGGTCATTCTCCCTTTGGCTTAAAATGATATTCTTAAGATATTTTCTTCTTGTTATACTTCCCATAACCTTGCCCATAACTGCCCATGGACCATAAAAATCTTAAGATATTTTTAGTTATCCTATCTATAATTTGTATGTTTTAGTTTGTTTATTCGTATTTATGAAGGATATTTGGCTTATTGCAAAGTTGGCAATTGTATTTTAAAATTCACAGTAAGCAACTGCTCTCTCATAAGTCAAACTTGGGAGTTCCATGGAAAATGGTTAATATCCCAATTTACTATTAGGAAACCACAAGAGGGTGTTCAAGTAACTTTTCCAAGGTTATCCAATGAATCATTGCCAGAGTTGGAATTAAATCTCATAACTCATTCTTGTTTAGGAAGCACTTTTATTCCTGGTTCTAAGATGCACTAGGAGAACACTGTGTAACACCATCATTTTTCATGGAAGAGTTTAGAATAGACAAGGCTTAAATCAACTTCATAATAGAGGTCTTTATTTCATTTTGTGGTTTCAGTGAAATATGGTAAGGAGCATTAAATGTTACAGATGGGTATAAGCGGAGATTAGCTTATTGATCATTAATCAGCTAGTGAGTTCTTAATTAATATCACATATTGGAAAAAATGATTCTAATTTGGTCAAATTTCCTTTTACCTACTATGAAATTGCACTTAATCAATTGTAAAAATGTAAAAATGAGGTCTATGTATGAATGATTGTATTGCTTTGCATGCAATATCGTTTATACAGAGATCAAATTATAACAAGAATTTATTTTCATTAAGTCAGAATAATCTTAAAAAAAAACTTTCATTTGTTTCTAATCCCCAAAGTCAAACAAGATATTTGTAGTAAGGAATAACCATACTTAAGATTGATTTAATGATAATGACTAAAGTGTTATTTACGTTGAATTTAGATTTATTAAAATCAGGCAATACTATTTTATTTTCAGACTCTTCATTTAAAAATATTTTACAATCTGGGATGTAACTCAGTAGAAAAGCATATGCCTTGCATTCGCAAAGCCCTAGGTTTGACCTCCAGTTCCAAAAAGAGCAAAAAAGAAAATGAACCCCACCAAAAAAAAAAAAAAGTATTTTATATGTTTTTCCTTTCTTTCTACTACATCTAGATAATTATGACTTCCAAGTTGTTTAATTAGCCTCTTACTTATGTCTCTCATATTGTGATCAGTTGTAATTTTTAACAATTTAAATTTTAGTATATATTTTTGTTTAATAGAAAAATCTAGTGTATTATTAATGCATTTCTAAATGTGATTTGATGACTTTAATTCTCAACTCCATCTTCTGTATGGTTTTTTTGTTTATTATGATCCAAAATTGCTAAATGTCTTTGTTAATATAAGGACTTGGAGCCTTAAGGCTACTGCCCCAGTCATTCCCTGTATCTGGAATGCTCTTCCTCTGTCTCTGCATTATTCTTTTATGTTTCAGGTATGATCACTGATGACATGAATGTCATTCTATCTGGCATGCTGCTTTCTGTCCTATGGCCCCTTTTGGTTATAGGTGGGACTATTGATGTTCTCATTATATTTCTATGCTTGATTCTTCATTACTTTCTCCAGAACTTACTGGAACATACATCCTATGAGGACAGTACCTTGATGCTTCTTTGTTTATTCTCCAGATCCCAGAAAAATGGTAGATTATAGTAGATGCTCACTAAATATTTGTTTTATTTTTTTATTTTTTAAAAAAGTTTATTTTTTTAGTTTTTAGGTGGACACAATATGTTTACTTTATTTTTATGTGGTGCTGAGGATGGGACCCAGTGCCACACACATGCCAGGTGAGCGTGCTACCTCACATCCAGAGCCCCTAAAATTTGTTTTAGATGAGTGAAAACTATCTGCCCTGAAACTGTTCTGCTTAAAAGAATGGAAAGAAAATGGAGTCCAAGTTGATTACCTCTTCAATATTATTAATGCAACAATACTCCTTGATATTCAGTTCATTATGTTTTACCCTGATTTAAAAAAGATGATTGTTTACATAAACTACCCTAACTGGGTTTTTTTTAATTTCACAATTCAGCATGCACAATGGCACTATACATCCAATGACAGAATTTAGTGCCAGTTCTTTTAAAATCTGATTTAAATTACTTTGTAGTTAAACAAGTTAATTTGAAGGACTTAAGGCCAGCCTTATCCTAGTACCTGCATTAATGTGTGGTTATTTTTACTATAATAAGGTTTTGAGAGTTAGAAATGAGAGAAAATTAGAATAGTCACTTCTCTGTTTTTCTTCAAATTCTAAACATCATTCAGAAACGAGTGATCAAAAACTCAATGTAACACTGGTAGCAAGAGGGCCTATCATGCTTCAGTCTTATAAAGGCCAGACTGCTTTCTCTGAAACACAAGATTTTCTTGTTCATAATAAGGAATGTAAGTAATTATCATAAGAAGTAGAAAGGAGACATTTGCTTCTAAGCACTATAGTTTTGCAAAAGTATTGTTTAAAAATCTCTACATTTATCCAAAAATCTAAATCAAATATTTATCTAAAGATGCAATAAAATATTTATGCTCTATTTTATTTTATTTTTGGTGCCAGCAATTGAACCAGGGTCTTGTGCATGGTAAACACATGCTCTGCCACTGAGCAACACCCTGTATCCTTTTTATTTATTTACTTAAAAAACTAAAAGGATGGCTTAAAAATTTTCTAATTATGTATAGTATTAAGGGAAATAATGTTGTTAATTCATTTTACCTGAATCAGAGAATAGACCACATAAATTATCCAAGTTTAAAAGAAACATCTCTGGAGACCCTCTTTCTTAGAAAATCGGAAAATTTATTGAGAGAAGATTTTTCAGTATAAAATTTAATAAGATGGCTAATGCAGCATAAAATATAATATACTTCCTTAAATTGGTATTCATAGAACCAAGCAAACCGGCCCTCCCTTCAGGGGCAGTTGCTTACATTTTGTTCATTTTATGTGTGGCCCATGATAGAACATGGATGCTCAAAAGGACGAGTGGCCAGAAGTATCAACTTAATTAAGAAACTTTTTAGGAATACCTATACTCAGACTACACATTCAACTTTATGAATCAGAAATTCTAGGGCTGGCCACAGCCATCTATATAATAACAAGCCCTTAACAGGATGATTCTGATGCACACTAGAGTCTGAGATCCATAGTCATGCATACACCTATTCAGGACAATTTGTCAAACTGTTTCCCCAGACTTATTGAATGATAACCTATTCTCTCTTGGGAAGAACATGATTATTGATCATAGTAGACTATACTCACTACAGAGAAATTTTACATCTTCTTACTGATTCCTGCTTATTGGAATATCTTTTATGACTTCAAATCAGAGTTTCTATTCTAAGCTATTTTTGATCTATCTGTGCTATAAACTTCCCTCTTACCTATTCTAAGTTATCTTATATTTGTAATTACACAGAATCAAAATACATTCTGCGGGTAAGTATTATAAAGCCTAGAGCTATATTTTTAAATCTCATTTTTATCCCTCACCTTCTATATTTCTAAGGTTAAAAATGCTGGAGGATGTGTATGATTACACATGGTGATTTCCCAGAAAAGACTGCAACATATGCAGATGCCACTATTGCGGTGTAGGATGCTGTGTAATGAAACACACAGGCTCCACATAGCAAAACTCATTGGCTGTCTTGACCAAATGTGTTTTTTTAAGTTGAAGGACCAATTGTGAGTTGTTACACTTGTCCCTTCAAATGTAGATAAAAATAAACAATCGTGGACTCACAAGCATAATTGTGATGGCTGTAATATAAATGAAATCTAAAATAGCTTCTTCCAGTTGGAACACTTAAGCTCTATTTATTTTAATGTAGCAAGCTTCTAAAAGAGTTGGGGCATATTTAATAACTGATTCCAGGAAGAAAAGAAAACATGCACACAAAGAATTAAACAGAAGTTTGTGTTTGCAATATAGAAAGGGGTTGGCTGTCAGCCAAATTAGTTTATGTGTAAGTCAAATAAAAATGTTAACTGTGTTACAGTCAGGGGACTCTATTTAAAAATTAATGACTTCCAGTAAATATAAAACATGAGAAAGATTAACCTACATTTTAAAATAAGACATTAAACTGTTCACAGCAATATCAGCAAAATGAAGAGAAAATGCTCAAAGTGACCATTATCTTTGTCAGCCATTTCAATGAGGAGAAATTTAAGTATGTGTCTTGGAATGACTAGGATGCCTTGTATCTATGTAGGTGGGAAAAGGTTGGATAATAATGCCAAGAAACATAAATTAGCTCACATAACATATTCTATTGTCTTGAGTGGGAGTAAGTACAAGCTTTCTTCTGAGCCTTATTCCTTGCATAAACAGCATGCCTACTCACTCATCTTCCTAATTTCCATTTCAAATTATTTAACTTTCTTATTTTGTTAGATGACTACATGGCAATTATATATTACTATATTTTCACACAACATATAAAGCCAGATCCTTCCCATTCCACTTTTTCTAAGCTTATTGCAATTATTATCGCACAATCAGGCAGAGTGGAATCATGAACAAACTTCTCGATAATTCCTCACACTCATATGTGACATTAAACACTTCTTCAAAATTATTATCCAATGTGTTACCTCTTATCCTCTCCCATTGCCAATGCTGTTGTCTTGCAATATTCTAGAATTTTTAATATTAGCTAGACCTATGGCTTCCAGAATAAAATCTTTATATCCCCACCTTCCTTGTAGCTTCTCATATCCATGTGAAAAAATTCTGCATCCTGGGGGAATGGTATAGCCACATAGACTGCAGTCTTTGAGGGGAGAATGCTATTTTCATTTACTTTTCCTCTTCTTGCAGGTTAAATCAAGACCAAAAAGCAACAGCAACAACTGACATAAAAAAAATATGGCTTTGAGAATAGCAGTTGGGAAGTCTGGAACCAGCAAATGGACCAAGACTGGCCCTGGGAATGTGAAGGGTCATTTTGTACCTCCAGTGACAAACTAGACAGTTGATAAACATTGAGGGAAAAATATTTTTCTATCCTGATTGATTGGTTACTTTGTATATTTTGTTATGTGAACCATACCTAATCCTAAACCATATCCTTAACTTTTGCTTAAAATTTTGCAATATACTCTTGCCTGCTCCAATAATACTTCTCTGTAAAACAGACTTCAGAAAAATGCTCACTGAGAGTTCTGAAACCCAAATCCAACCATATTTACTTATTTAGTTATTCCTCACCACAAAGGTTTAATATATATATTAATATATATGCATATGGAGTCTATAGCTCTCTATAGACTCATTTTTACAACTCCTACAAAAATTATGCCATTCTAGATACCTGAGACCCCATACCCATCCTCTGGACCAGAACTTGCTGCTTCCTCTGCTTGAAAGATCTTCCCTCCATCTCTGTTCAAGAGGGGATCAGGGGCTGGGGATGTGGCTCAAGCGGCAGCGCGCTTGCCTGGCATGCATGCGGCCAGGGTTCGATCCTCAGCACCACATACCAACAAAGATGTTGTGTCCGCCGAGAACTACAAAATAAATATTAAAAATTCTCTCTCTCTCTCTCTCTCCTCTTTCACTCTCTCTTTAAAAAAAAAAAGAGGGGATCAAATTTAGCCTTCTTTGTGAATTCCTTACAAACTAGTAGAGTTCATGCCATATTTATTTCTTTTACATGTTGGATTTCCTATTAAATTGTAACTATCTTTGTAACACAATTATAACCTACTCCAAATTCTTAGTGTCTGCTAGGTTTCCTAAAGTAGTAATGATAAAAAAAATATTTGTTAAAAGAGTAATAATTTCAGACATAACAGGGATGTTGTGTATCATCCTACTCCTCCTTCTTTTACTAGGTGAAAATAAAAAGTATCAAGAGGTTAAAAATATTAAGTTCATACAATCTTTGTTAACAAAACCACAACTAAATGTGGTGTTCTCTGACTCTCAAAGGCAATTCTTCACTATATATATTGCATTTTGATTTTTTGACCCCTGTATTACTTTAGTAAATAATCTATTTTTCTTTTCACCTTGCTCCCACCATATCAGTTCATCTAGTGATAAAGTAATGTTTATTTTCTCAGTTTCCTAATGCTGTGATTTGTCTCCTAGATATCACAACACTGTTAGAAGACAAAAGTTGAGAAAAGGTTAATGGCTAAAATTAGTTATGCTAAAATCTTTATAACCCTTGTACCTTAAAAATAAGATAAACTTCAACATTCCTAATTTATTTTCATGTGCAATATCCACAAACTTTCATAATTCTTTCTATAAAAATTGAATCCCATTATTGATTGGGCTGATAGAACTGCATAGTTGATTGAAACGTAGATCTGATGTATTTCAGTGATGTTGAAACTTTTCATAAATTGGAAAGAGTCGCAGCTTATCTATGTCATCTTTCAAGAATATTAAGACATTGGCTTCCTGTAGAAGGTATAGACAATGAAGTTGCCATCCTCTGTGCAGTAGAACAAGAGGAATCAATAAATAATTGGGCCACATGTTTAAAAAGCTGGCCAAAGAAAGTTACTGATTGCTGACTCTATAAAAAAATTAAAACAAGGATGTAACTGATTGCCATTTTATTTTTTATTTTAATATTTTATTAATACTTTTCAATTGTACTTATTAATGGAATTCAGTCTGACATTTCTACACATGCACATAGTGTGACTAATCAAATCTAAATTCCCATTGTTCCCCATTCCCTTCACACCCTTTCTAATCTCTAAATCATTCATTATTCTACTTGCAGGCTGACTTTTAATTATTTTTCCATACTTTTATTGGTGCATTATAGTTATGCATAATGATGGGACTTGTTACATATTCATACAAAAACATAATATAACAATATAACTTGGCCAAATTCACCCTCCTTAATCCCCACCCCCCTTCAGGCTGACTTTTATAGCCCTATATATGTAGGGACACATACTTTAGTTGTCTTTCTGTGTCCAACTTCTTTCACTTAACATAATATCCTCTAGATCTACTGTTTTTTTTTCTAATTGTCCCTACACTAATATTATTTCTCTCCTTCAAGCACCATTTTTAATATTGTGGCTGAATTGAATGTATTCTAGAAATAAGAAAAAAGGATTGGAAGAACATTTCAGGCAGTTCTAGATTGGAGAAAGATTCTTCTTTGTGGGCCTTCATGGGATTCAGAGGGGTAATGAATTTATTTAATTCCTGTTTTGCACAATGCACCTTGAATCTCATCTCTAACATTTCTCACGCTATGAAAACCTAACAAAAATAACTTTGCAACCATATTGTACGAATGATAAAACTAATACAAGAGGCCACATGTCAGCAGTAACAACCGCAATAAATATTTCTTGGGCATTTATGGTACTATACAATCACCTGAGCTGTTTGTAAGTATGATCTCATTTTCTCCTTATAAAAGTTATAGGAAGTAGATTTTACTATTATAACATATAGGCTAGACCATATAAAAAGTTCACATAGATGCTAAGAGAAATGAAGAGAATTAAAGACCACATTCCTGTTTTGACTTCAAAATAATGGCACAACTCTCCTTAGGATAAAAAAGTTTCTCTATATTAACAGTGACACCTTGTCAGTCACAGACTTTCTGGGAGCCTTGCCCTCAGTGAGATGGCAAAACACCTGAGAAAGCCCCAAGCTTGTGAAATTCCCCCAAAGTAGAGACATTTGTAATGCCTTAGAAGACAGTTCTCAAAATCTGGGTCCCTGACCAGGGTAGCTGGTTAGAAATGCATACTTTCAGGCCCCACCAGATCTGCTGAATCAGAAACAAGTGGGTCTCCCCCAGAAATCTTTGTTCTAACAAATAGTCAAAGCCAATGTTGGCTAAATCATGGGAAGTACACTGCCCAGTGAACCCTGTAAATCCACCTCAAAGCCATCCAGCCCAAGAGCTAAAACATCTAAAAGTGATACACTCCCTGATTTCCTTATTTGGAATGCTAAGATTCTATGGTGTGGTGGTCATTCTTTCTAAGGTAAAAATAATAACCCTTTCTTTGTCCAGAAAGCTTTTTGGTTTTATTTTTTAAATTTTATTTTATTGGTCATCTTATAGGGGATCGGCAGTTTAGACACATTGGATTGAGAGATGAAACCCATCTGTGGCATCTTTATAGAGCCAGGGTCATGGATTAAGTACCTCAGCCTGTCTTTTCCAACCCTCTAATATACTGCCAGTGCCTCCAACTGGTCAAACTCAGCCAGAAATTAAAGGGCAAGAGGAGTTATAACGTTTTCCATTAAAGTCAGTCTCCTAAGGCCCACAGTGAGAAAGTATTAGTGAAAAGTGAATCTTCAGAAGAAAAAAAAACTTGAATAAACCTGACAATATTTCCCAATTTTCCTCTCAGTATCCACTAATTTATTTTATCCAGAGTAAAAATTTACCAAACAAGGAAAACATAAGCATGTATCAGTTGTCACCTTATCATGGTGTATTACTCATTTTGTCACATCTCTGCTTGAAATCTAAAATATTAGCCACATCTAGTATTCTTATCATAAGATGCTCAAGATAAAAGGAGGGAAACATTAACAAAGCACAAGCATTGTTGTCTTAACTTCTGTAGATAGTTATCGTATCTGGACTGATGATTGCCCCCTCCTTCTTTAAGGGGATTCTATATTCTCCTTATTTAAATAACTGCTGACTCTTTCACTGTATGGGAATTTTTATGAGAATTTTGTTTCTGGTGGAGTAGAGTCTTTGTTGATCTGTTTTTGTTATATTGATGTGCTGTACTATGGATCAAGACTATTAGACAAAGAGGGCTGAGGTTGTAGCTCAGTGGTAGAGTGCTTGGCTCTTATGTGTGAGGCACAGGGTTCAATCCTCAGCACCACATCAAAATAAATAAATAAAGGTTAAAAAAATATGTACAGTGTGCTATAAATTCCTTGGGCTCAATGCTGAAACATCTTGCACCCATTTATTATGCTTGATATTCAGGACTAAATTATCCTAGTCCCTAAGGTAATTTTCCTTTCATGCCCATTGCTCTAGCAACATGAAGAACCCCGAAATACCTAGGAAGCCCTTCCATCTTCCAGTTGTAACCATAACTATTTTTTCCTAATGGAAAGATTCTTCTTCCTGGGCATATAGGGACTTCTAAATACATTGAGCCCAAGGTTGTATGAGAATTAAAAATGTCTTTATTGAGTTGTTTAGTGTAGTGACCTCCATTTGGTTACTGAAAGTGTATATGTGAAACACACCTGAAGTGGCTACAAATACTGGATGCTGGTTTAAGGTATATATCTCATTCTTTAGGATAAAATTCCCAACATCATAGATTTACCCCCATCCCCAACTATAGCTATCAGTGAGCTGTATCACTCCAACTACTTCTTAGTAATAGGGTACATGATAATGCTAGAGGATTCCATGTGTATGTGTTGATCCTTGCATGTGAAGTTTGATCTCATGTAAGTAAATATGTAAGTAAAGTAAATAAATAAGTAAATATATAAGTAAAATACCCTGGTAATGGAAATTCATGATGGAGCACTGGCAAAGGAGCATATGCATACCAAGAATATATCTGGAATATATCAGGAGGAAGCATCCACTGTCTTTTCCAAGGTAGAAAGATTTGGTATCATCAGACCAACTTGCTCCCCAGGAAGTCTTCTCATACATGGGAGAGAGGTGATTGGTGTTGACCTTTGTGTTAATAGGTTGCACACTCAGTAGTTTAAGTAATCAAATCAATCTTTGTAAGAGGAAATAAATTTTAAAGTCCACACAGAACTACTTACTTCTCTTGCCACCATAAATATTTTCTAATAAAAAAGTTCTATACTGGCAGAAGCAGGGGAGCCTTATTAACATCCACAGAGTCTGTTGGGAAACCATTTTTCATGCTGTTTCTACACATAAGGGATTATTTTATCAAGCTAGAGATAGTGATTCCCTCTGGTGTAGAAAGCAGATTTGTTTCCTGGTCATAATAAAAGCATTATGTTCCCTTGAGTAAGTAATTGGTCAAGTTTACTAGCAGTGCCCTTAAAATATCAGGGGTTTCCTAAACTCATTGCACTCAACCTGTGATTTAAGCAGTGTCCATTTCTGCCTGTCTCTGGATGACTCCAGTGGGATCCGGGGGTTCAGGGGAATTACAACAATCATGAAGTTCATCCTGCATGCTACCTCATAAATAACAAATGTCAAATTCTATTTTGGCTTTTTTGTCTTCTTGCTGATCAGAGTAGAGAACACGACTATAGCAACTTCAGGAGCATAAGTGATTTGGGTCTGTTTGATCAGGTGACTCTGTTCACCTGATTATTGAATGTCCCACCCACAGGGATGTGTTTTGGGGAGATTTACAAGACACAATATTGTCCTTCCTTTAGTGATGCTTGTTCTCTTTAGGTTGAAGATTACTATGGTGCATTTTGTGATAAAATCTATTTTTTTTCATATTTATGAGTCCCCATAGTAGTAGAGGTCAGGGATCATGCCAGACCACAAGAAAAATAGAGTTGCCATGATCCCAGTAAATCATGGCGATACAGTGGCAATGAGTCTTTTGACCATTGGGATATGTAATGGTAAATTTGCCTAGCTTATTAAGCTGGTCAAGATTGATGTTTTTTTTTTTTTTTGGTCTTTTAGAATTTCCTAAAATTTAAGGAAGCCCTCACCCATTATTGTTATCATGCAAACAAGGTTAGTACCTGAGAATTAGTGCTTCCTTAAATTTTTCCTTAGGTAACTGATTTGCTTCACTCAAGTTCTTTTTTTTTTTTTTTTATTGGTCGTTCATAACATTACATAGTTCTTAATACATCATATTACACGGTTTGATTCAAGTGGATTATGAACTCCCGCTTTTACCCCGTATACAAATTGCTGTATCACATCAGTTACCCTTCCATTGATTGACATATTGCCTTTCTAGTGTCTGATGTATTCTGCTGTCTGTCCTATTGTCTACTATCCCCCCTCCCCTCCCCTCCCCTCCCCTTTTCTCTCTCTACCCCTTCTACTGTAAATCATGTCTTCCATTTGTATTCTCTTGACTTACCCCTCCTTACCTCTTATATGACATTTTGTATAACCCTGAGGATCGCCTTCCATTTCCATGCAATTTCCCTTCTCACTCCCTTTCCCTCCCACCTCTCATCCCTGTTTACTGTAAATATTCTTCTCAAGCTCTTCGTCCCTACCCTGTCCTTGTTTACACCCCTTATATCAAAGGAGTCATTTGGTATTTGTTTTTTAAAGATTGACTAGCTTCACTTAGCATAATCTGCTCTAATGCCATCCATTTCCCTCCAAATTCTATAATTTTGTCATTTTTTAATGCAGAGTAATACTCCATAGTGTATAAATGCCACATTTTTTTAATCCATTCATCTATTGAAGGGCATCTAGGCTGGTTCCACAGTCTTGCTATCGTGAATTGAGCTGCTATGAACATCGATGTAGCAGTGTCCCTGTAGCATGCTCTTGTTAGGGCTTTAGGGAATAGACTGAGAAGGGGAATAGCTGGGTCAAATGGTGGTTCCATTCCCAGCTTTCCGAGAAATCTCCATACTGCGTTCCAAATTGGCTGCACCAATTTGCAGTCCCACCAGCAATGAACAAGAGTGCCCTTTTCCCCGCATCCTCTCCAGCACTTATTGTTGTTTGACTTCCTAATGGCTGCCAGTCTTACTGGAGTGAGATGGTATCTTAGGGTAGTTTTGATTTGCATTTCTCTGACTGCTAGCGATGGTGAGCATTTTTTCATGTACTTGTTGATTGATTGTATGTCCTCCTCTGAGAAGTGTCTGTTCAGGTCCTTGGCCCATTTATTGATTGGGTTATTTGTTATCTTATTGTCTAATTTTTTGAGTTCTTTGTATATTCTGGTTATTAGGGCTCTATCTGAAGTGTGTGGAGTAAAGATTTGTTCCCAGGATGTAGGCTCCCTATTTATCTCTCTTATTGTTTCTTTTGCTGAGAAAAAACTTTTTAGTTTGAGTAAGTCCCATTTGTTGATTCTATTTGTTAACTCTAGCGCTATGGGTGTCCTATTGAGGAATTTGGAGCCCGATCCCACAGCGTGTAGATCATAACCAACTTTTTCTTCTATCAGATGCCGTGTCTCTGATTTAATATCAAGCTCCTTGATCCATTTTGAGTTAACTTTTGTGCACGGCGAGAGATAGGGATTCAGATTCATTTTGGTGCAAATGGATTTCCAGTTTTCCCAGCACCATTTGTTGAAGATGCTATCCTTCCTCCATTGCATGCTTTTAGCCCCTTTATCAAAAATAAGATAGTTGTAGTTTTGTGGATTGGTTACTGTGTCCTCTATTCTGTACCATTGGTCCACCCGCCTGTTTTGGTACCAGTACCATGCTGTTTTTGTTACTATTGCTCTGTAGTATAGTTTGAAGTCTGGTATCGCTATACCGCCTGATTCACACTTCCTGCCTAGTATTGTTTTTGCTATTCTGGGTCTTTTATTATTCCATATGAATTTCATGATTCTTTTATCTATTTCTACAAGATATGCTGTTGGGATTTTGATTGGCATTGCATTGAACTTATAGAGAACTTTTGGTAATATCGCCATTTTGATGATGTTAGTTCTGCCTATCCATGAGCAGGGTATGTTTTTCCATCTTCTAAGGTCTTCTTCTATGTCTTTCTTTAGGGTTCTGTAATTTTCATTGTATAAATCTTTCACCTCTTTTGTTAGGTTGATTCCCAAGTATTTTATTTTTGGGGGGGATATTGTGAATGGAGTAGTTGTCCTCATTTCCGTTTCAGAGGATTTGTCGCTGATATACAGGAATGCCTTTGATTTATGCGTGTTGATCTTATATCCTGCCACTTTGCTGAATTCATTTATTAGCTCTAATAGCTTCTTTGTAGACCCTTTTGGGTCTGCTAGGTATAGAATCATATCATCTGCAAATAGTGATAATTTAAGTTCTTCTTTTCCTATTTTTATGCCTTTAATTTCTTTTGACTGTCTAATTGCTCTGGCCAGTGTTTCGAGGACTATGTTGAACAGAAGTGGTGAGAGAGGGCATCCCTGTCTTGTACCAGATCTTAGAGGGAATGCCTTCAATTTTTCTCCATTCAGAATGATGCTGGCCTGTGGCTTATCATAGATTGCTTTTACAATGTTGAGGTATGATCCTGTTATCCCTAATTTTTCTAGCGTTTTGAACATAAAGGGATGCTGTACTTTGTCGAATGCTTTTTCTGCATCTATTGAGATGATCATATGGTTCTTATTTTTAAGTCTATTGATGTGGTGAATAACATTTATTGATTTCCGTATATTAAACCAGCCTTGCATCCCAGGGATGAATCCTACTTGATCATGATGTATAACTTTTTTGATATGTATTTGAATCCGATTCGCCAGAATTTTATTGAGGATTTTTGCGTCAAGGTTCATTAGAGATATTGGTCTGTAGTTTTCCTTCTTTGATGTGTCTTTGTCTGGTTTCGGAATCAGGGTGATGTTGGCCTCGTAGAATGAATTTGGAAGTTCTCCCTCTTTTTCTATTTCCTGAAATAGCTTGAAAAGTATTGGTGTTAGTTCCTCTTTTAAGGTTTTGTAAAACTCTGCTGTATACCCATCCGGTCCTGGGCTTTTCTTAGTTGGTAGTCTTTTGATGGTTTCTTCTATTTCCTCTATTGTTATTGGTCTGTTTAGGTTGTCTATATCCTCCTGGCTCAATCTGGGCAGATCATAGGACTCAAGGAATTGATCTATGCCTTCACTATCTTCTATTTTATTGGAGTATAAGGATTCAAAGTAATTTCTGATTATCTTCTGTATTTCTGAAGTGTCTGTTGTGATATTGCCTTTTTCATCCCGTATGCTAGTAATTTGGGTTCTCTCTCTTCTTCTCTTCGTTAGCATGGCTAAGGGTCTGTCAATTTTATTTATTTTTTCAAAGAACCAGCTTTTAGTTTTGTCAATTTTTTCAATTGTTTCTTTTGTTTCAATTTCATTAATTTCAGCTCTGATTTTAATTATTTCTTGCCTTCTACTTCTTTTGCTGTTGTTTTGCTCTTCTTTTTCTAGGATTTTGAGATGAAGTATGAGATCATTTATTTGTTGGTTTTTTCTTTTTTTGAGGAATGAACTCCAAGCAATGAATTTTCCTCTTAGAACTGCTTTCAATGTGTCCCATAGATTCCGATATGTTGTGTCTGTGTTTTCATTTAACTCTAGGAATTTTTTAATTTCCTCCTTGATGTCTTCTAAAACCCATTGATCACTCAGCAACCTATTGTTCATTCTCCAGGTGATGCTTGCTTTTTCCTTTCTTCTTTTATCATTGATTTTCAGTTTCATTCCATTATGATCAGATAAGATGCATGGTATTATCTCTACCCCTTTGTATTGTCTAAGAGTTGCCCTGTGATATAGTATATGGTCTATTTTTGAGAAGGTTCCATGTGCTGCTGAGAAAAAAGTGTAGCTACTTGATGTTGGGTGGTATAGTCTATATATGTCAATTAAGTCTAGGTTGTTAATTGTGTTATTGAGTTCTATAGTTTCCTTATTTAACTTTTGTTTGGAAGATCTGTCCAGTGGTGAGAGAGGTGTGTTGAAGTCTCCCATGATTATTGTATGTTGGTCTATTAGACTCTTGAACTTGAGAAGAGTTTGCTTGATGAATACAGCTGCACCATTATTTGGGGCATATATATTTATGATTGTTATGTCTTGTTGGTGTATGGTTCCCTTGAGCAGTATGAAGTGTCCTTCTATATCCCTTTTGATTAGCTTTGGCTTGAAATCTATTTTATTAGATATGAGTATGGACACTCCTGCTTGTTTCCGCGGTCCATATGAGTGATATGATTTTTCCCAACCTTTCACCTTCAGTCTATGTATATCTTTTCCTATCAAATGCGTCTCCTGTAGACAGCATATTGTTGGGTCTTGTTTTTTGATCCATTCTACTAGCCTGTGTCTCTTAATTGGTGAGTTTAAGCCATTAACATTTAGGGTTATTATTGAGATATGGTTTGTTCTTCTATCCATATTTGTTTATTGATGTTACTAAACCTGATTTGTTATCCTCTTTGACTACTTTCCCCCCTTTACTGTCCTACCTCCCATTGTTGGTTTTCAATGTTGTTTTCCATTTCCTCTTCCTGTAATGTTTTGCCAAGGATTTTTTGAAGAGATGGTTTTCTAGCTGCGAATTCTTTTAACTTTTGTTTATTGTGGAAGGTTTTAATTTCATCTTCTAACCTGAAGCTTAATTTCGCCGGATACACGATTCTTGGTTGGAGCCCATTGTCTTTCAGTGTTTGAAATATGTTATTCCAGGATCTTCTAGCTTTCAGAGTCTGTGTTGAGAGATCAGCTGTTATCCTGATTGGTTTACCCCTAAATGTAATCTGCTTTCTTTCTCTTGCAGCTTTTAAAATTCTCTCCTTATTCTGTATGTTGGACATCTTCATTATAATGTGTCTAGGTGTGGATCTCTTATGATTTTGCACATTCGGCGTCCTGTAGGCTTCTAGGATTTGGGATTCTGTCTCAATCTTCAATTCTGGGAAGTTTTCTCGTATTATTTCACTGAATAGACTGTTTATTCCTTTGGAATGGAGCTCTGTGCCTTCTTGTATCCCAATGACTCTTAAATTTGGTCTTTTGATATTGTCCCATAATTCTTGGATGTTCTGCTCATGGTTTCTTAGCAGACTTGCTGAGCTGTCTATGTTCTTTTCCAGTTGAAATACTTTGTCTTCATTGTCTGATGTTCTCTCTTCTAAGTGATCTACTCTGCTGGTAGTATTCTCAATTGAGTTTTTAAGTTGGTTTATTGTTTCCTGCATTTCTAGAATTTCAATTTGTTTGTTTTATATTACCTCTATCTCCCTGTGAAATTGATCTTTTACTTCCTGGATTTGTTTGTCAATGTGATCTTTCATTGTCTGATTTTGCTGTCTCATGTCTTCCTTGAGACTCCAGATCATCTGAAGCATATATATCCTGAACTCTTTATCTGATATTCCATCTGTTGCAGCTATTACCTCTTCTAAAGTTGAGTTGACCTGCATTGCTTGTGGTCCTTTCTTTCCTTGTCTTTTCATACTGCTCGCATTTCTTTCTGCTTGGTGCAACTGTTGTGTTTTGAAATTTACCCCCTATTTATTTATGTTGCTCTTGTATACTTGAAAAGTCTCCCTTGCAGGTGCGGGCGGCGGCTGTGCCCCTACTCCAATTGGGGTGACGTGTCTACCACACTGGCGGCTCTCTGGGCCTGTTCCGGGAGTGGAAGGCGGCTCTGCTCTGTCCCTATTCCAATTGGGGTGTCGTGACTACAATGCTGGCAGGTCGCTGGGCCTGTTCTGGGCGTGGGCGGTGGGCTTGGCTGGCGGGATTCCACCTAATGGCAGTCCCTAACCTCCCTGCTTGCTAATTAATGGCTTCTCTGAGGCGCCACGCCTTCTGTAGCTGCGGGGCAGGCCGCGCGAATCAGTTGGCCTGGATCTCCGGGGTCCTGCTGCTGGCTGTTTTGATGTTGCAAGCTGTTGGAGAGTGGTGGTGTATTCTTCAGCTTTCCCGGATGGTGGCCACTGACTGCCTGGATGGAGTGTCCGCTGTTTTGATGTTGCACTCTGAAGGAGAGTGGCGGTGTATCCTTCAGCTTTCCCGGATGGTGGCCGCTGACTGCCTCGGCGGAGTGTCCGCTGTGGGGGATGGGACTGTACCGCTTCCTTCCCCTTCTGAGATCCCGTGCTCGGCCCAAGGGTCGGTGTGGGCTTGGCTGATGGGATTCCACCTAATGGCCTTCCCTAACCTCCCTGCTTGCCAATTAATGGCTTCACTGAGGCGCCACGCCTTCTGTAGCCGCAGGGCAGGCCACGCGAATCAGTTGGCCTGGATCTCCGGGGCCCTGCTGCAGGCTGCTGGGATCCCTGGCACTCTATCACTTTGATTTTTTCTGCTTGCCCCTCCCCCAGCGCTGGCTAGCCAGGTTTCCTTTTGGCTGCTACTGGGAGGAGGGGTTGGAGGTCAGGTGTCTCTGGTTTCCCCCTAGTCTGTATGGAGGCTCAGCTTGATACTCCCTCTCCCGCAAGCCTAGGAGAGATTTTATGCGAATTCCCGCTGTCTGGGGGGTGAGCTGAATGACACCGACCTGTTTTGATGTCGCACTCTGAAGGAGAGTGGCGGTGTATCCTTCAGCTTTCCCGGATGGTGGCCGCTGACTGCCTCGGCGGAGTGTCCGCTGTGGGGGATGGGACTGTACCGCTTCCTTCCCCTTCTGAGATCCCGTGCTCGGCCCAAGGGTCGGTGTGGGCTTGGCTGGTGGGATTCCACCTAATGGCCTTCCCTAACCTCCCTGCTTGCCAATTAATGGCTTCACTGAGGCGCCACGCCTTCTGTAGCCGCAGGGCAGGCCACGCGAATCAGTTGGCCTGGATCTCCGGGCCCTGCTGCAGGCTGCTGGGATCCCTGGCACTCTATCACTTTGATTTTTTCTGCTTGCCCCTCCCCCAGCGCTGGCTAGCCAGGTTTCCTTTTGGCTGCTACTGGGAGGAGGGGTTGGAGGTCAGGTGTCTCTGGTTTCCCCCTAGTCTGTATGGAGGCTCAGCTTGATACTCCCTCTCCCGGCAAGCCTAGGAGAGATTTTATGCGAATTCCCGCTGTCTGGGGGGTGAGCTGAATGACACCGACCTGTTTTGATGTCGCACTCTGAAGGAGAGTGGCGGTGTATCCTTCAGCTTTCCCGGATGGTGGCCGCTGACTGCCTTGGCGGAGTGTCCGCTGTGGGGGATGGGACTGTACCGCTTCCTACTTCACTCAAGTTCTGACCTTGAACATGACTATTGGAAAACAAGATAAAGCTGCGTGTGTCTCCATCAAATATCTCTTCTTACATCTCAGATACTCAGTCTTTCCACTCCTGTTGGTTTGAAGGATACAGCTCTACAAATGTTGGTATTGAGCTCAAAATTTTCCCAAAGCTTGTTCATCAACTTCTCTGATGAAATCATACACATTTTTAGAAAGACTACAGGAATCCTTGTGCCTACATGACACAGTTTCTTGATTTCCCAAAGACTTAAAAACCCATGTTCACTTTATCCTAAGACAATATTATAATAATTTGTATATGATGCCACCACAGGGGAAAGATCACTCTTGTGCTACCTATGCCCCTTTAACCCTGCATTAGTTTCCTGTGACTGCACAACAAATACAAGTCGAGTGTCTTAGAATAACAGAAATTTATTGTCTCATAATACTGGAGGCTAGAAGTCTGGAATCAAGGTATCAAGAGAGCTATATTCTCTCTGAGACTCGTAGAATCCTTTCTTGTTTCTTCCAGTTTCTGCTACTGGCCGTCAACCCTTGGCATTCATTGGATTTCAGCTGTATCATTCTATACTCTAATTTCTACCATTGTCATCACAACTCTTTCTCACTGAATGTCTCTACCTTCAGAAGGCACTTTCCTCTCCTGGTAAGGGCACCAGTCATAATGGATTAGGAGCCATCCTGATGAACTCATTTTAACTCGATTACATCTGCAAATATTCTGTTTCCTAATAAGGTCCTATTTGGAGATGCCAAGAGGTAGGATTTCAACATACCTTTTTAAGGACACAATTCAATCAATAACATCTCTCACCAAATAAATTAACTTTTTTCTTCAAATGTGTGATCAATTTGGTAGGAAAGAAAAGAAACCTTTATATTATGTAATATGCATAAACAAAATATTTACAAAAATGTGACAATATTACAGGAACCACCAGTAAATCAAACCACTAGTGCAAGGCACAGTGGTATATGCCTGTCATCCTCACACCAAAAATTGGAGGCCAACCTCAGCAACATAAGTCCTAAGCAACTTAGTAAGACCATGTCTGAAAATAATAAACACATAAGTAAACCAATAAATAGGTCTGGGATGTGGCTTAGTGGTTAATCACCCCTGGACTCAATTCCAGGTTCAAAAAAAATCAAACTTGCCAGAGAGAAAGTGTTTGAATTTGTTACCATGTCTAGAATTGTGAGGGCAAGATGGAGTAACTAAAATTCAGACACAGGTAGCTATATAGGAAGACTACACCAACAGTAGCTTTAGTCTTTGGCAGAGATTCTGACAGCACAAGTCATCCTCTCAGAACAAGAGCTCAGGAAGTAAATTCCTGAACCATTTATCTTCCAATCTTCTGCCTTCATCTTATCAGTGAAACCCAACAGTACCTAGCATAGTGAGCCTGGAGGGAAAAATAGACAGCTACCTTATAAGATGAGGGAGAAAATACCCAGCATCACTCATACACTTGGAGTTCCCAAAATAAAGGATACAAAAAAATATATCATAGTGGTTTAAATTAAAAAAAATTCAGTGGCAATTCCATTATTAGGTCATAGATTGATTAGTATACAAAATTGTTAAAAGAAATTTTTGTTGATATTATTGAAAAAGGAGGATGACGTGTACAGCCAATGCTTAAAGACAAATTCATTTGATTCTGCAATTTTATTTGTAGAATTTTTCCTTCTAAATCTCCTTCAACAAAGCATAAACAGTATAAAAGGATGTTTACAGAAGCATTACTATAATATAATATAAAAATCCTGACCACTACCTGAATGTTTTACATCTGTTTAGATGAAAATTAGCCTACCAATTTAATAGAATTTTAAAAAGCTGCACAAAGAACAAATTAAAGTATTTATAGTAAACAGTAGGTGTGTCATATTTATTAACCATTTTTTCCAATCTGAGGTGGTAATAATAAGAACAATGAAAACAAAGGGATAAAATCAAATGATAATTTTATTTCAGGACCAAATATCTAACTTCTCTGCTATATGAATACACAATATACTTTTCCAAGAATGGTGACTAACTAGTAAATCCAACATTATTTTACACCTATTTTCCACTTAGGTATAGTGGTACATTTATGAATGCAATAATTTATTCCACTGTTTTGGGGTTTTCTTATTATTTTATCTACATAAACACACATTTAAAGAATAGTGTTCCCACAGATATTTCACCTACTCATTTTCCTAACAGTATATTTTAATGAGGGCTTTTAAAGTATGATTTATTTTTTTTGTTTTATTTTTTGCCTTCGTGATATTTTTGTCTACTCTATGAACCTCTTGACAATGAAAGGTCTTGAAGAAACTTTCCTTTGTTGCCTTTCATATATTTCATAGTTTGCATCTCATATTTAAGTCCATGACCCATCACAGATTAAGTTTTGCATCAGGTATGAGAAAAGAGTCAAAGTTTATCCTATTGTTTCAGCATTATTTTTGATAGTTTTTTTTTCTTCAATTGAATTACCTTAATTCCTTTGGGGAATAAGAGCTACATTTCTCAGCATCCCTTACTATTTGGTGTCCTTGATGAATGAAGAATCTAGGAATGGCCCTTCATTCTTATTCCCTCCTCATTATTGAACTGTGGTCAGGAGGGTAATATC
This sequence comes from Urocitellus parryii, assembly GCF_045843805.1. NCBI lineage: Eukaryota > Metazoa > Chordata > Mammalia > Rodentia > Sciuridae > Urocitellus > Urocitellus parryii. Next base: position 168,636,251 of record NC_135535.1, on the reverse strand, counting down.
CTGGGACCTGAAATGGGAGCCACATGTGATTATGGCTCTGCTGTCCTCAAGGTGGGTGGAGATTCTTCATGATGACCATGAAACCCACACCCAACCAGCACTGGCTGCTTTCTACAGATTCTATATATTAGAGAAAAACATTTGTGTGTGTGTGTGTGTGTGGGAAAAAATCCAAAGAAAGGAGACAAAATGAAATGGAAAATAAATAATATTTCACTTTTTTCAAATTTTATGACAATTTCCATGCCCATGAATGTCTTCTCTAGCTTTCTATATCCTGACCAGAAGCCAAAATCCATTTTAAATTTAAATAAATTTTATTTTCATTTCAATAATTATTTTCCTTTAAATTTGTTTGGCTGTGTTTTGATACTCTACATTTGTGCTTCCATCTTTCATATATTAAACATTTAATATGAAGTTTTTCTACCTTTATATTATAAATATGATATCTTATTTTCATGTTGAGGGGCAGATCATTTTTTTTTTTCTCCTGTTGGCTGTTACTAGTGCTGTATTCTTTGCTTAACTGTCATTTTTTATTTCAAAGTTGTATTTGCTTAATCCTAACATGTAGAAATAAATCAGACTTTAATTTAAAAAAATTTCCTGAGAGGTTATTTAATTTCCTAAACCCAGAACTCGGGAGCACCAATAATCAAATGTCCACACCACTCTTCTTTGACCTTCACTGGACTTGCCATTGTAGAAACCTCACTTGCAACCATCCAGCCTTCTTTGCACATCTTTATGATTTCTTTAGTATTTCCCTATCTTTCATCCCAGAAGGACAACTTTATATTTTATGCAATATTAAATTACTCTGTGGCTAAAAAGAGTTTTCCAAACTTCTACTTCATCCAATGGACAGAATATATGATTTGAGAAAATAATTTTTAATATAAAATAGTCAATGTTTACCCAACCTGTAGTTTGAACTTTTGGTAGGCTAAAGACATTTCCGACATGTAAAACCACAGAATTTTTACCTAAAATTTCTTAATGTAATATACCAGGAAAACAAAAATATCCAATGGAAAACAAAAATATTACATCCAGAACAAGATGCATTCATCTCTGTAGTTAAGAGATGCACTATAACCAGAAATAGTTTCATAATAGGCTCCGAGAACAGGCTGCTCAGATTGATTCAGGCAGACAGAGAATAGAAAGGAGTACATATTTTGTGAATCAGAGGAATTAATGGAACATTCAGAATAGACTTTAGGAGAAATTTGAAGTACGGAAAAATATTTATATACATATTCGTGTGTGTATGTGTGTGTCTGCATGTGTGTGTTTGTGTGTGTGTGTGTGTGTGTGTGTGTGTGTGTGTGTGTGTGTTTTCTGTCTTTGTGACTTGAGGAAAAAAACATATTAAAAGGAGGAAAGATTTATTTTGTTTCCCGGTTTCAGTACTTGGTTGCTTACCCTTATTGCCTTTGGGTCTGTGGTGAAAGTGGAACATATGGTAGAAAACATAGCAGAGGAAGATGCTCACCTCATGGTGACTGGGAGGGGCTGGGGTTCCAGTATCCCCTTCAAGGGCATGTCCTCAATTACCTAGCTTCCTTCAACTAACCCCCACCTACTAAAGTTCCACTACTTTTAGCACCATCCCAGAAGCATCGTTAACTGGGGACCATCCTTCCATTCATGAGGTTTTGGGGGCATTTAAGATTCAAATCCCAACTGTGTGTGCATGTGGGGAGTGGGGGAGTTATTAAGAAACCTGTTTATATATAATAAAGGCGGAATATACATTCATATTTGAATCTAAGGATAATCTCCATTTAGTATACAGAAATCATAACAATCAGGTCCTCATGGAAGGAATTCCTACAGTACACTTTTTGGCGGTGCAGTAAAAAACATTTTACAAGGGAACAAATTATATTCTATTTATTTCAAGCTTTAGAATCTATAAGAAAAAAACTTAATTATGGTTAGGAATTGTAAAATAAATGTCAACTTTCTAATACAAAAAAGGAGATACAAAGAAGTTGTAAAAAATAAAGTTTTAAAAAAAGAATAAAGTAATAAATTTCTTTGAATAACACTGTTTCCATGAGTGATGGAAAAAAGGATACATGTTTATATAAGCTATGAACAGTTGAAGAGTTGATCAGTAAGGATAAGGCAATAACTCTTACCTATACTGGGAGGATGCAAGATGTCAAGAGAGATCTAAGTATTTAAATTTTATCATCATAATATTAGAATGTTACAAAAATATGTGAAATGGATAACTGAGTAGATCCTAATACAAATTCACCATTTAAAAAGAGAATTTATATTAGTGTTCCATCTCTGTTCAATTTACCATACACTGATTAAAGATATAAACTTACATATAATTGTCAGAAGAAAATATAGGGAAACTTTTTTGATATTGGTCTTATAAACAAATTTTTGGTTAGGATATCAAAAATATAAACAACCGTACTAGATTTAGACAAAAGCAATTTAATCAAACTAAAAACCTATACATGACCAAAAAAAACAACAGAGTGAAAAAGCAAACCAAAAAAATGGAAATAAATATATGTAAATTGTATATCTGATAAGGGGTAAATATACAAAATATATAAAGAACTAATATAGTAAAAGCAGCAATAATAAAAACAACAAAGTAACCTGAATTAAAAATGGACAAAGGATCTAAATAGACACTTTTCTAAAGAAACACAAATGAATAGTAGGTACATTAAAAAATATTCAACCATACTAAACATCAGGGAAAAGCAAATCAAAACCACAATGAGATATTATTTCACACCTGTTAGAATGACTATTATCAAAACGACAAGTGATAACTAGTTTTGGCAAGGGTTTAAATAAAAGGCAATCCTTATTTATGGTGAGAATGTAGATTGAAAACATTCATTGTGGAAAACAGTATGAAGATTTCTCAAAAAAAAAGTAGGCAGAACTAACATTTAATACAGCAATCCCACTTATGGATATGTATCTAAAGAAAATGAAATCTGACATCAAAGAAGTATCTGTTCTCCTGTATTCATAAGAGAATTATTAACAACAGCCAAGATGAAAAAATCCTAAATGTCTGTTGATGGGTAAATAGATAGAGAAAAAGTGGTGTTTACATAAATACATACATAATGGAGCATTATTCATATTTATAATGAAGAAATTCTATCACTTGTGATTATGTAGTTGAATCAGACAGAGACAGTTACTACATGATCTCACTTGTACTGTAATCTAAAATAGTAAATCTCATAGACAGTAAATACAATAGTGGTTACCAAAGGTAGAGGATGAAGGAAATGGGACATGTTGATTCAAGAGTATAAAGTTTGTTATGCAAGATGAATGCACTTTGTTCTAATGTACAGCATACTGAGTACTGCTAATAGTACTGTATTATATACTTGAAACTTTCAAAGTGCTTCGTTCTTAAGTATTCTCATCACATATACACACAAAGGTAATGATGTAAAGTGATGGAAATATTAATTAGCATATTTGGAGTGATCATTTCACAATATATGTGAAATGAAAATATCAAGTTGCAGATCTTAAGTATCTACAATTCCTCTTTGTCAATTATTCCCAACAAAACTAAAAAAAAAAAAAAAAAACTTCTACACTTCCCAAAATCACAAGTCTGAATAGTTCAACTGGGTTCTTTGCTCAGGATTGAACAATGCTGGAAAATCCATTCAGTGGAAAAGTGCATTTCCAAATCATTCACATTGTTTGCAAAATTCAGTTCTATATCATTATGAAGTTCAGATTTCCATGCCAGTCATTGGCCAGGGTGATCCTCCATGTCCTAGAAGCCACCTATATTCCTTCTCAAGTACCCATCTCTATGTCCAAATCAGCAGTGGTGCTAAATGCCACTACTTTTTTTCTTTAATCTTCCCACTCATCTTCCATTTCTTCCTTCCCCATTTACATTCTTCTTTGGCTACCAATCAGAGAGTTCTGTAATTTTAAAGCATTCAGAGAAGTAAATCAACCTGTGCTTCATAAGGATGACCACGGCATATAACATAATATAATGATAGGAGTGATATGACATTCTTGTACTCAAAGGATAAGGGATGAGAAATCATGGAGTAATTCCTAAAAATTCTGTCTACTTACAGCTTTCACTACTAAAACCTCCAAACACAAATGACTGAAGGTGTTTTCTTGGAGTGTTTGGAGCTCATATGGATAAAGTTTATTAGAAGTTTCTTCTTCTTTTAAAAAATGGCAAAAGAAAATTCAGTACTAAAACAATAAATTACCCAATTACTTTTTGTAACAATTATATATATTTAGCAAATGTATATTTAGATCTCCATTTTCCATCCCAAACTAAATAAAGCATCAGAACAAAATATATTAGGGAATGATAAAGCAAATATCTCTCATGTAAGATGGCTTAAAAGGACATATTTTACTTTAACAAAACTCTAAACTTTTTTGTTTAATTACTACTATAAATAAAGTTTAAAATTTTCAAACTGACCAAGAGAAAGCTTGCAATTTTCAAAAAATAATTAATATAAAGTATATCTTATGATATGAAAAAGCATATTAAAATTGTATATCAATCACTAGAATAATGTTCCAAATATATTATTAGATATTTCACAGCAGGAAATAGAAATAGCCTGTAGATTTATAAAAAAGGTGTAATCCTTATGGTTAACCAACAAGAAAATGAGAATTAAAAATAAATATTTTATGCACATTGTTAGCAATCTAAAAATGCATACAATGTACCATTTTAAGGAAGTCTTAACTACACTCTCTGAGTCTGGATCCCCTAATTGGTAGGTACTCTCACAGAATCTTGAATCTTCACATTGAACTATTATTGAAGTAGCAATTTTATATTTGTATGAAATAGTTATCCTGCCTTATCCATGGTTTCACTTGGTCAACTGTGGTCAATTATGATCCAAAAATATTAAACACAAGACTCTAGAAACAAATAATTCATAAACTTAAAATTGTGCACCCTCCTGAGAAATGTGATGAAATCTTGCATTGTTCCATTCTGTCAATCAATATCAACGTCCATCAACAGGTGAATAAATAAGGAAAAATATAATATATCCATGCTATAAAAAATTAGGAAATGGAAAATTACCAGTAGACTACAGAAATAATTTCAATATCCACCAATAAATTCTAAAGTTAATGGGAAAAACTTTGGGGAGAAAGAATATTTATGTGGCTTCAAACTAACTCTCTCCCCAAATATTTGTTAGTTACCATTGAAGGTCTTAAGAATATGACCACGAATACTTAGATGTTCCTTCCCTTAGGAAACAAAGCACAATTTCTCTCTTCTTGAATTTGTACTGTACTTTATGTTCAGTTTCTAAGAAATAAAGTGTATGGAAAGAGAAAATAGTAAATTAATACCATGTTAATACCATGTACTAAATTAATACCAGTGCTAAATTAATACCATGTTCTCCTTGAAATGATAAAATTGGGGGGGGGCATTCTCTCCCAAATTTATAACCCAACTCTAATCAGAACAAAATGTTAGACAAATCCAACCTTAGGGACATTCTACAGAATGCCTGAATGTTTCTTTAAAAATATCAAGGTCCTTAAAATAAAAACCTGAAAAACTGTACACCATGGAAAATATACTTAATAAAAATGTATTACACACTTGGAAATTGCTAAATGAGTAGATTTAAAATATTCTCTCACTAAAAATCACAGTACTATGAAGCAATGGTATGTTAATTAACTTGATTTATTCATTTCAGGTTATACATGTAAATATAATAATACATCACATTGTACATCATAAACATGATTTTTCTAGTCAATTAAAAATAAATTCAAGTGTGTGTGTGTGTTTATGTGTGTGTGTGTTTAAATTGGAATGAATGTGAGGTCACTAAGAAGACTTAGGTTCCCAGTTTGGATGGTAAAACAGGCGAAAAGCCATGATGGAAAAACTGATGAAAGTCAAATAAAGCTCAGTCAAATAGCATTGTCAGAATGTTAATTTCTATTATGACCAATGTATCATTTGTTATGGAAGATGTGAACATTAGGGGAAATTGGAAAGAGTATGCAAGAATTCTTCATATTAGCAAATCTTCTATAATTCCAAAGTTATTTAAAAGCTGAAAGATTATACATGGAAAAATATTTTAAATAAAGGAAAAGTTCATCCAAAGGAGAAGCACAATTGTTTATGTAAGTAGGAATAATTTTTTTGTTATCTGGGGAAGAAAGATAATGAGGCACATTTAAAATCACAAAAGAATCTCAATGGGACTAGAGACCATTTTGTTAAGTGAAATAAGCCAAACTCAGAAGGTCAAGGGTAGTATGTTTTCTCTCACACACAGAAGCAAGAAAGGAAAAAGAGAAAGAAAAGTAGGGGCAGACCTCATGAAAATCAAAGGGAGATGGTAGAGGAAAGGGACCACAGGGTGGGATCAAGGAGGGAGTGGGGAAGTGCTGGTGAGGGCTATTGGCCAAATTATATTGTTATATTGTTATCTCTATTCATGTGCAAATATATAACAACAAATTCCATCATTTTGTTCAACTATAATACTCCAGTAAAAAACAATGTGGGAAAAATTACAGCTCTCAATACAAACAAACCAAAGTCATGCATGTAGAGAGAAAAAGAAATAGAGAAGAAGGATAGATACAGGGAATTCAGCATCAATCTAAAAGAAGATTTAGGATTTTAAAATAAGGATAAGGAAGAGGAAGAAATAAAATAGCCATTATCAAGAAAAATGATACACAAATTTATTTTTAAAGGCTCACTAAATTACCAAAGCTAATAAAAACTGGCCTGCACCTAAGGAAAAAAAAAAAAAAACTAAGATACCAAAATCAATATATTTGAAGGGAAAATTAATAGAATAATGAGAACTACACTTTTTCTCAATAAGACTATAACAGAAGATAACAGAGGAATGCTGTATAAATTGTAAGAAAAAAAACTAATTTTAGAATGCTATGCTTCAACCATAAATGTTTAAGAAAGGTATTTTACATCCCATTCATTCATTCTATGTGAAAAAAATAATTAAGAACCTACTCTAAAGATAAATTTTGAACATTGAAGAAAATGAAGACATGGAATTCATGAATAGAAATAATGTTTTTGTGGGGGGGGTTTCAACGTTTAGAATTACCTTAAAGATAAAGCCCTTGTTTTTACCAAAAAGACTATATTTGCAATAACGTTGGTTTGTTAATAAGTACCACACTTGGGATGCTGCAAGATATGGGTGGGAACAGGACAAAAAAAAGCTTGATATTGTTTTTGACAACATGGAGTCAGAAAATATTAACTAAAGTTGGCATAAAATATTAAGGAATATAAATTTAAATGTATTTGAAAGTCATCAAGAACAAAAATAAGTATAATTATAAAACTAACAAAAATTTGGGGGATGGATTCAGGGGAAGTCAAAGAAAAATATTTTAATTTCTCATTTTTACAAAGAAATATGTGTGTGTGTATACACACACACACACACACACACATATATATATATATATATATATATATATATATATATATATATACATACATATAAATATATTTTTCCAAGTAGGTAGATAGTGGAATACAGGTGTCAGTAGAATCATTGGAATATTTAAAATTGCTGGACCAGGAATGCCATTCAGTGGTAGAGCACTTACCTAGCATGTGGGTTCCATCCACAATATTACAAAATGGATAGATAGATAGACAAATTGTGAATTTGTCAAAAACGAAATTAAAGAGAACAGAGATACAGACATATCCAGAGAACAGAATCATTGTTTCTCTTTCCCCCTTCCACCATAATTTAATATGTTTTGCTTTTGCTTGCTTGGTTGGGTTGATTACTTATTTGTTTGAAATTTTAAAGGAGTCTAATTTAAAAATACAGTACTGGCTATTTTCAACACAAGCAAAGCGATTTTAGAAGATTTTGTTGTTCATACATCAACCTCTTATTCCCAGTTTACCAACCAGCTGAAAGGATCCACTCTGGAGCCCAACCACTTGGGTTTAGATCATCTTTACCACTTAGAAATTGTGGGAACACTAAACAGAAAATGTCTATGCCTTGAGCATTTCATCTTCAAGACAAGTAAAACATAGTACCAATTGTGTGCAGTTATTTTAGAAACAACGTGATAGTTGTGAAGTGCATATAGCAGTAGCAGAATGAGTAAGCTCCATGTAAATGCTTGCTTTTATTACTACTATTACTGAGTCTACTAATCAAGAACTAAGGCCTAAGAACAAGAATGAAATTTTAGTATTTAAAGATAAATTTACTTATTGCAGAATCTCATCATCTGTTAGTTAATACAGAGGACAAAACAATTTTCTAATCAAACTGAAAGGCCAAAGAATAATTTCATCAATAATTTTAAACATCTTACATTTTCAATTTCTTTCAAATGTTCAATATGTTCACTGTTCTAACTTCACTGTTTTCTTAACTTTATGAACATTATGAACTAAACACTGAGTTCTTCCCACAGGAAAAGAGGTGAGGAATTTTTAAAATTTATTTTATCAGAAATCCATCAAAATTCAATTTTGTTTAATATCTTTCTAAATTATTCAGTCTGGAAATACTCTTATTACTCTAGATAATGAGATTCAACAATATTTACAATAACCAAATTTCCACAAATCCCAAATTTATAAGCAAACGTAAGCTTTAAGAGCTTCTGAAGATGTGTTTGGTTCCACTGGTGCTAAATAAACAATATCAGCTGACTGTAAGCATGGGGTTCCCAGACGCCATTCTGTTTTAGCACTTGCATACATTTGTAATTAAACATCGCATTGCTGACCATTTCTCAATCTTGCACCACATTCCTTTAAAAAAAGAAGTAAACTAACAGAGAGTATATTTAAATATATTCTGTACTCAACAGCAAGAGACAGGTTTCTTGCTTGGAAAGCTCAGTGAAAACAGCTGGTGATAATTAACCTTTAAATCTGTATATACTGTATTCTGTTTCCTACTGTACCTGCTGTAGATGGAAGCCTCAAACACATATAGTCTATTATACTAAGATTTCTAGTATTTGAATAGTACTATTCCCAGTAGAAAAGAACCAGTATCACAAAAATAGGCAAAATGAAAAACTACATTAGGACAGTAATTTATTTAAGGAACTGGATTATAAACTTTTTGGTTGTGTTGTGAGTTACTTTCCAAATATGGAGAGTGAATGCTTTATAGTTAATTGATGGATTATTTTTGCTGCGGAAGCCTGTACATTGTGATTCTCCTATTGATAGTTGAATAAACATCTCCTAGTGTTTCCTCCTAACACTAAGGTCTCTTCCACCGACCAATGCAGGCTCTTCTAGGCAGTGTGAGCCAATTGCCTGCACAGCCTGCAGCTCAGTCTGCACCATCTACTGTAACCTGTACTTGCTCTAAATCCCCTTTGAATTTGATAGTCGTTCTTGTCATCTGACAATTAAGTTAAAACAATATTCTCAAGGGAATAATATGCAGCCATTAGAACCAAAACGGGCATATCTTGCTTCCTCCTTTTTTCTTAATGAAGAGATGCTTAAGATATAATAATCAATTCTTTACTTTCAAGCTATGTCTCAACATGTCTTAGACTACTAAGGCCAGTCAGACATGAAAACCCCTGAAATTTATAGGTTGTCTTTCACCCTGCGGAGCACATGTGGACATAAAAAATGAAAGATTGTTTAATTCAATGGCTACAACCCTTGTGCCAGAACCTGAACTCTAGCAAAGACACCACACCTATGACAGTAAGTGCAATGCTGATGATGCCTAGTTCCGCTGAGTGTCTGTGTGAACTTAGACCCTACTACGTGCAATTGTCCTGAAAACATTTCGGTAGGTCACTTTCTCCTTTGCTAGCCCAAGCAAAGGTTCTCGAGTCCTGTCAGAAAATATCTGAAGAAATCCTAATCAAAGTCACTCACAATGTTGTCACAAGGCATCTGGATCGAGACCCAGGTTCTCCTTCAAAAAATGGGAATGAAGAGAAGGAAGGGGGAATGGGAATACAAAAGAGTAACAAATTGGACATAACTTTCCTATGTTTACATATGAACACACAACTAGGGTAACTCCACATCATGTACAACTACAAGAATGGGATCCCAATTAGAATAAATTATACTCCATGTACATATAATATCAAAATACCTTATACTGTCATGTACATCTAAAAAGAACAAATAAAACAATTCTTAAAAAGAAATGGATTTTAAGGTCAAAAATTGACTAAGTTTGGAAATTGGGCAAAATAAATCCCAATTTTTATTAATACATTTATACCCGTTCTCTTAATTAATCACTATTGACAGTTCTTACTATATAGATTAAGTAATATCCTTCTTGAATGCCCATTTCTTAGGCTGCTAGGAAACCAAACCATAGCTTTTTGTGGGCCAAACATTGACTAGCACTCTGACATTACTCCAAATTTTCAAAATTATGAATACTTGGCCTCTGATTTCAAACTCTTATCATTTTGGATCCTACAGAGCTGAGTTGCTTCACATCTTTACCTTCAGCCCTTGTGTATGGAGTAGCTACCACTGAGTTTCTCCTTGATGTGTTTGCTTCCTCACCAGTTCACTCCTTATTACTTTGGTAAATGAAGTATTATCCAGCCCACCCATGAAACACAGCTCGTAAATCATCAGGCCCTATACAAAATATCCAATTATAGTATTGCCATTTTTCTAAGCCATCTTTTTTCCTTCTTTCACCATCTTCATGGAGCTTCTAGATTTTCTGCCCCATTTAATATAGTTACATCATTTCCAAGCTATCAAGAGTCATTCTAGCAACACATTCACGTAGTCTCCCTAGGTCTTTGACAGATCATTTATTCCTGTGTTCCTGGATATAGTTTTCATACCAAGAAATTCATCATTATCCAATTTTAGCCCCCCTTAATTCAGCAACCTCAGACTATGTCATGTAAGTACATGTTGGTTTGGACCTGCAATTCCCTTTCTTCCATTAGCCAACAAAGAACTTCCTTCAGGTGACTTTTTATATATCTCTCTGGTCACCAGAAGGGGTTACTGCACTTGTGTTCTTTTCAAAGCACTAACCATTTTAGTCTTCAAGTTATGGGCTGGAGCTGCAGCTGTCAATGTGGTATATAAGCACACCACTAGAAAACTCTTGATTTCTGGTACTCTGGAGTTTCAAGATTCTCAAGTGCTTCAGCCAACATAACCCAATTCCAAATCTTAGGGTCCCACTTCTTCCCTGTTTGGACTCTAACCTTTGGTGTAAGATAATTTCTAGGACAGACATTCTAGATTTCTCTTAAGATTCACTCCTTTTATAATAAAATCTTGGTTTGATGTTCAGTTTTTTCTTCCCTCAGACCACAGACAAGAGTCTCTTTACAAACTGCCAAATAGAACTCTAAATTTAATACTTTTGCCCTAAAGTTTTAAATGACCCATATCCCTCATTGTCTCTCTTTAATGTTTTTATACTACTTACCCATAGCCATTCTTTTCAATAGTCCTGACACTTAATAATCCTGTAGCTCTCAAATCACTGAGAATTTGCACCAGTTCAATCCCTTTGACTGATAACTTAGCTTAGTTTACCACCAGAAACATTTTAGTAATTGCCTTGTTCCAGCCCTGCCAGAGTCTACAAAGGTTCTGCCTATTAAGAGTAATAGTATCTGCTGGAAAAAAAATAATGCCTTAGGCTGATATATTTGGAAACAGACTTTCAGGTGAAAATTTTTGTGCAGAAGAATTACTGGATCATGTACTCAAGGAAGACAAATTGAGCACAGAGAGAAATTGAACTGTAATGTAATTGCAACTGAGAGGTAAACTGATCCCTCAGCTCTAGAGTGGGGATATTCCTTTAAAATTGTTACAGATTGTACCAAAGTTTCAGAACTTTGTTTTTAAACGACATGGATCATTGGATGAGTCTACCCATAAAGAGACTTAAGCTTGAGAGAGGCAGCAACCCTCAAAGATAATTTTCTGAGCAGGGAATAGTTGTTGCATGAGCAGAGAATTCTTTCCCATTTGGGGAAATGGGCAGCTCAGGTGTGAGGTGTGGATGCAGACAGAACACTTCAACATTTACTATAGTAAAAGGGAAATAGTATGAATAAATGAATGTGTGTGTATAAAATTTCGCATTATATTTAGATACAAATCATGAGTATGACTTTCCTTATGTGATATGGTCAAGCAAGAAGAAAGTTCTGGACACAGAAGCTTGATGGAATTTCCTGGATGGTGCATACAGCAATGTATTCATAGAGTGACACCCTGATTGCATCGGGAGAGGGCATGGATGCCTCATTCTATGGGTAACTTCCAGACTTTACCCTATGTGTCTCATCATTTCACTATTCTTGATTTTTATTTTTTATAATAAAGTTGTAATAATAAAAATAGTCCTTTCCTGGGTTCTGTGAGTCATTCTAGAAAATAATCAAAACTGCAAGGGGATATGAGAATCCCTTAGCTTTGTGGGCAGTTGATCAGAGAGACAAGTGGTTTTGGGTGCTTGCAGATGGCATCTGAAGTAGGGAAAGACTTGCTGGGGACTGTGTCTTTTAACTTTTATGTCTATGCTGATGAGAGGAGCTTAAGTCCTAGCAATTAATTTCAGCAAACCCGATGAAGACAGTGTCAGAAGGACCAGAGGTCTTTTCTGTCTTCTTGCTGTTGTATCCTCAATATCTAGATATTTCCTGCCACAACACAATAGGAAGTCAACATTTGTCAAATGAAGCAAGCATGTCGCTCACAGTGAGTTGGTTTCTTTCAACTTTCCTTCCTTCTAGACATCTGGATTATTTCTAGGTGAATTGCTTCCCTTGTTAGATTTCCCCCATTTCTTCACCATGTTTTGGATCTTATGCTGTTTTCCTTCTTTTCTTGGATTTCAACTTTGTGTTTCTTGGAGTCTATTGTCAACATTTTTCTTTGTTTTTTTTTTTTTTTTAAATTTTGATTGGTTTTGTATCTGTGTGAGATGTGTTAGTTAAAAAAAAAAAAAACTGTATTAGGAGTTAACTGTTCCAAGACTTGAAACACCCTATTAAAAAAAAAAAAAAAACACTTGAGTAATAGTCTGGCATGAAGATGAAAGTAATAGTTCCTCAGAACTTTGATGTCCTCAACCCAATGTTTTATTGAATTTTTGATGATGGGTAGTCAATTATCAAACTGGTTCTTTTTCCTTTATTGGAAACCTGCTTCTGCTTTTTAGAAAAGAATACTTAGCACTCTTTCTTTACTTTGGAATTAAAAATCCATAATGGAATACTCAGCAGAATGCTTATTGTCTTGGAGACTTCTTGAGGAAATGAGGACTACCAGAAGAAAGCAGATGACTTCACCACATCCCTTCCTGTGGTTATAGATCTTCTTTTAGGAGTTCTAAAACTCCCAAATAAGAGAATCATTTCTAAAAATCTGGTTTGGTTGGGTGCCGTGGCACATGCCTATAATCCCAGTGGCTTGGGAGGCTGAGACAGGAGGATTAAGAGTTCAAAATCATCCTCAGCAACAGCAAGGTGCTAAGCAACCCAGTAAGACCTCGTCTCCAAATACAAAGTAGGGGCAGGGATGTGGCTCAGTGGTCAAATACCACTGAGTTCAATCTTTGGTACCTCTTGCCCCCCCAAAATCTGATTTGAATTAAGAAGAAATAATACAATTTTAATCACTTTGTGTAGGAGATTAAAGGGCTGAGGAAGGGTTTGGAAAATTGATTTGACCAAGTTGTTCCACATACAGCCTTTTGATTAATTACCTTAGGTGCTTGTTCATGGCCTTTCTTGCTTTGCACACCTGTGAACACACAGTGTGGAACCTCTCTGTGGTGCTAAGAAGAACTTCTCTCACATCATCTGCAGCCTTCCCTGAGTGTTCTCTGGGAGCTGAATTTCTCTATTCTAGAGAATTTTTCAGAATCATCTTTTACTCTTATTATGTTCTTTGTAATCATAAGATACCACATCTAATACTGAAGAACTATTCCTCAAGAACTATATAAATATATATACATAGGTGTGCATCTTCTATCTCATTTTTATAGGATTTAAGGAGAGAGCAGAGTGAAAATTTTTCTTATTTTATCTCTTGAATTAGAAGTTCCCCAAATTATATATCAAGGTATGATATGAATAACTATTATCAGTTTTTATATCCATATCATATATCATGTTTAATGGTTTGTATTTAATAATTTATTTCTGCAATGCAGCAGAGAGAAAAATATGTTTCCATGTATCAGTCTATGACAGTGTAACAAAAATAGAAGTGAGAGAATTTTTTATTTAAATTTTGCTTAGAATTTTTATATTTAGGTTTGTTGAATGTCAAATACACAAATGCATTCTGCTTTTTTCACTATACATGTATAATTTATAGATAAAATTTTGTGTGGCCTAAAACCAATTTACTCTCACTGCTGTTCAGTCATTTATATTGTGTAATAACTAGCAATAATTATTGGAATTTGCAAAATGTTTTACTAATTAATAGGCTAGTATAAGATACCCATAAGTAAAATTAGATATCTGATTTTTAAAAGATGTTTAAATTATAAGACATAGATATGTCTATTCTATTGTATAATTAAAAGGGACATGAATATGATCTCTTATTCCTAAATCAAGAGAATGTCTTATCTAGCATTGTTAGACTTTAAATATCCACCTTACATTTGTTTTTTTTTCCCCTGGAGAATATTTACAGGATTCATGTTATATTATGTGAACTTCCATGGCTATCCACAATTTCTGCTTTGTCTTATTTGGAAATTCTTAATCTCTGTTTTTGTATAAAATACTTTATTTTTTTTCCTGACTACTTGCAGAATTACAAGTACAGCCACTGTCCTTGAAAAAATGCTGCTGCTATTCACCTATTCAGCAGAGTAGTGCATGCAACTTGGTTTGTAATTGGTTTTTAATTTTCTACAGAATTTAAAGGACAAGTGCATATAATAATCATAACAATATGCTAATGGGTACACACAACGTAATCTGTGACATCAACAAAATAAAGTGAGGGGTGAGTTGTAAACGAATAGAATTTTTGAATGTGATCGAATTTAAGTTGGTATCAATTTAAAATAGATTGTTATAATTTTAGAATATTTTATGTAATCCCCATGGTAACCACATGAAAATATCTATAGAATTACAGAAGCAAATGAGAAGAGAATTTTAAAATGTCACTACAATAAAAGTCAACAAAACACAAAGTATGGCAGTAAGGGAAGAAATGATGGGGGGAAGAAAGCTACAAAACATACAGAATATAAATGTTTCTTCCGTAAAAAAGAATATGTAAAATTACAATGCTGAAGGCTTTCAAATTAATAATTACTTTAAATGCAAATGAACTAAAGATATGGGCTGGGAAAATGGACTGACAAAAAAACAATACTGAAAACAAAAACAGAATGCCAGAGACCAAATAAGCACCCAAGAACAAATCTCAGGTCCAACTGTGTGCTGTTTACAAGAGTCTCTCTCTCTCTCTCTCTGTTTTTTTATCTGGAGTCATGGTATTATGAAAGTGATAGGGTGGAAAAACATATTTCATGCAAATAGGAACCATAATAAAACAAGGTGGCTATAATAAGGAAACTTTAAGTCAAATTTTTTATAAGAAACAAACAGCATTATACAGCAATAACCGAGTCAACCTACCAAGAAGAAATAGTAAATATAAACTGTATGTACCAAATATCAGAGCCCTTACACACATTAAAAAAAAGAAACTAACAAAACTAAGGGAAGAAAATACACATCCAGATTAAAAGTAAGTGATAGAGAATTATATATGATAATAACTATAATTTAAATGAAGTGGGCATAACTCTCTTAATTTATTAATTCATTACATTAATGCTTAACTGGAACAGAGAAATAAAAAGAGGTGAAACATATAGAAATAGAATAGATATTAGATCAAATGTATCAGCAATAGTTTTAAGTGAAAAATAAATTAATCAATCCATTCAAAATCCTGAAACAGTCACATTGAATCAAAAAAATAGCATCCCAACTTGGGCAGGGATGAGATCATATTCATGTCCCTTTTTAATAATACAATAGGATAGACATATCTATGTCTTATAATTTAAACATCTTTTAAAAATCAAACGTTGTGAGTACCCATTAGCTGAGGCAGGGGGATGGCAAATTCTAAACCTGCCTCAGAAACTTAGAGAGACCTTGTCTCAAAATTAAGAAACATTGGTTGGGGTGGTTTAGTGCCCCTGGGTTAAATCTCCAATACCAAAAATAAAAATAAAAAAAATAATAATAATGATAAAAAATAGCATCCAGCTATTTGATGTTTACAGGAGACACACTTTGTTTCAAAGAAATAATAGGTTGAAATTAAAATACAGAAAATACGTTCAGTGTAACTGTAACCATAAGAGGGATGATATGGACAAACTCATACAAAAATGGACTTTCAAACAAAACAATATTACTAGATATGAAGAAGAACATTTCTATAATGGCAAAAGGTCAATCAATCAAGAATCTATGACAATTCTAAAGCTACACTCCTACAAACAGACTCCCCAAATACATCAAGTAAAACTAGGGGGAGAAATGAACAATTCAACAAATAATAATAGAGACTTTGTACCCCACTTTTAGTAGCAGGTGCAACAATGAGACAAAACATGAAAAAAGTAACACAAGCTTTTCAAACAAAATCAAATACAAATGTCTAAGGTCATATGATTTTTTTAAGCATGTCAAAATATTCAAAGAGAAAAAAATAGATATTTTAAGAAATGGTGCTGGTGCAATCCACAAAATAATGGAATTGTATTCCAAGTTTGTAAGAGGCACAAAAATTACCAATCAATATGTCAGAGACAAAATGTAAAAACTAAAAGTATTAAATCTTAAAAACATAACAAAGAAGTGTAAATTTTCATGATCTTGAGTTCAAAAAAAAAAAAAAAAAAGCTTTCTTGGGGCTGGAGTTGTGGCTCAGTGTTAGAGCACTTGCCTGGCATGTGTGAAACCCTGGTTTCAATCCTCAGCCCCATATATAAATAAATAAATAAAATAAAAAGTTCCATTTACAACTAAAAAATGTTTTTAAAAAAGCTTTCTTAAATAAGACTAAAAACTCAAGCATGGTGAAAAAAAATAAATGAATAACTAAAATTGGATTCATATTAACTAAAAAAATTGGCTTTAAAAAGATGTCTCCAGGAAACTGGAAAAAATGATACACCCATTAAGACCAGAATATTTGCAAATTCTTTATCACGTGAAGGATTTTTATACAGTATATATAAAGAGCTCTTGTAATTCAACAATAAAAGATAAATAACTGACTTATAAAAGCTTTAAATAAACTTTCAAAAGAAAAACTATACAAATGGCCCATAAGCACATGAAAAGGTGCTCAACATCATTAGTTATTAGGGAAATGAACTCAAAACCACAATGAGATACCACTTTGTACCTACTAGAATTACTGTAATTAAAAAGAAAGACAATACATTTTTGTGAGGGTGTTGAGATATAGGAATTACCTATACATTTTTGGTAGAAATTAAAAAGGGTGCAGTTGCTTCATAAAATAGTGTAGTAATTCCTCAAAATTAAAACATGTGTGTGCGCATGTGCATACGCGCACGCGCGCGCGCGCACACACACACACACACATACACACACACACACCGATTAAATAAAGTGAGGGGTGAACTGTAAATCAATAGGATTTTTGAACAGGTACCCAATGTTCATTGCAGCAAAATAGAAAATAACTCAAAATTCTCATTAACTTTTGTATGAATAAATAAACTGGCATATACATAAGATAAAATGAAGTTACAAAAGAAAAACGTATGGATACATGCCATAATACAGATGATCCTTCAAAATTTTATGCTAAGTAAAATAATCTGGTCCCAAGAGACTATATTTTGTATTCTTTCATTATATGAAATCTATAGAATAGTTAAGAAAAGAAAGAAGATTAATAGTTGTCAATGGGGAGTGATGGCTAGGGGATGAAGGTTTCTTTTTAGGTGTGATTTAGATGTTTTCAAAGTGATTGTAATGATCCTTGCACAGTGAGCTTATTAGAAACCATTCAGTTTATACTTTGCTATAAAGTATAACTCAATAAAATTTTATCTCAGTGAAGTCATCACAAGAAAAATTTACCTTTTGGTTACTTGTCTTTAAAAGCAAACTGGAACTTTTATAAAGTGTATCTGACCATTTTGCTCATGAGGGTTTTTTTGTTTTGTTTTGTTTTGTTTTTTGTCTCCTAGGCATAGAGGAAAATTTCCAAAAAGCCTGAACATTTACATTGAGATTTTATATTTCACAATAAAAGGTCGATTGTGGTATGATCCTAATTATACAGAAATCCTTTTTTATGTAAATAAGTGCACATTTCATATGTGCAGCAGGATGCCAAAAATGATGTTTTGTTCCTACCTGAAAATTTTAGTCAGCTGAAGTCTCATAAACAGGTGACAAGTGGCCATACAAAATGAAAGTACTTGTTTTCTAAAGGAGCTATCAAGATTAAAAGAATAACATTCTGAAACCTTAACCTTGCTATCCATCTTATTCTTGCATAAAAGAAATTTGGAGTTGCAGGGGATGCTTTGAAAATAATTCAAAGGCTGAGAGGACACTGTGTCATTCAGATTTGGCAGAAATCTGATATTTCCTCTGTTCAGTTTAATGCATACATGTATACAACTTCTTAAAAATTTTAAGTGTAGACATTTTATAGTGTTTTAATCTTATTCTGTTTTATATTTATGACCTCTCAGACTCACTTGATATAAAGAAGCATAGAATTTTCTCAGATTGATAATGTGAAAATTGCAATTGAAATGGACAGCAGTTAGACAATGCAGAATTCCTGATTCTCTGTGTTAGTGTAAAACATAAACTGTAAGTGAAGAGAATATTTTATTAAGGATTAGATAGGGGAGAGTAGTTGGTAGAGTTGGTAATTCCTAAAGCCCTTTCCATAACTATTATCCTACAGTGTGTTTATTCTTAAAGCACTTATTTCATCAACATTTTATTTATTAGATATTCTTCTTTTATCAGGTTCCATCAACGAGTATTGCATTATCATTGATCCAACACATATTGTCAGTGTCATGAGATATAAATCAGAATAGTAAACCTTGACACAATCAGTTAGGATTTAGGAATAGTACATTTACAAAACTATTAATTTTAAAAGTATGCATGGATATAGGAAGACCTCAAGGGCTTCAGTATTATTAAATTGAATTTTTTTATAATATCCTATGATCACAATAAATATTTTTTATATTAAAAGTATGATTAAAACAATAAAAATGTGCTTCTAGAATATTTAGTTACAATTATTTCTATTTTCCCTTTTTGATAGATTTTTAAAATGAGATAATTTGTACCCATAAGGGTTTGAATAGCATTTGATAAAACAATGCCACTCCATTCTCAAAGTCTTCCTGTGCTACACATCACACATTAGATAATGATGTATCATCGAAAAGATTTTGGTAATTGGCAGACCACATAATCATGAGCTATCTGAAAATGCAGTGTGTTAAAAGCAAAGTATTTCCTATTACAAGTCTTGCAAAAATATTTATGATGGTTAGAAGTAATTTTTCTCAGTTTGTAGAAATTAATACAATGTGGCTTAAGCAAGATATACCAAAGTAGCATAAGTTTTTGCCTATAGCAACCTCATAAATTGAATTGAAATTAGGCAACATTAAGGCCAAAATAACCATATGAAATTGGAAATAACATAATTTCTGTCTGACTTCACTTTTGTACATAAACTAGAAGAATCTTAACCAGGTATATCGAGAAATAATGAGTGTGATACCTGATAATAATTACATTTATTGTTGACAATAATTATTTGTATACCTGACAAAATTCGAGAGCCTATCTACAACAAAGAACCTAAGCCTAAGTTAATAAAGAATAAAATCCTAAATATCTTTATCCTAGTGAAATAAAATTGCTTCCTAAAGTATTGAACAATAAATCCAATTGCAAAGTGAGAAACATTCTGGTACCATCGATGCTTTTATACACACATGCTACTTTTATAATAGAAACGTATTTGTATAAATTAATGTTAGAAAACAGGTAAGGCTTTAGGCCATTAATTAATATGGGTCTTAATGAAGGGATATTAATACTTAATTGTGTCATTTACATTAATATCTTCAAAATATTTTCATTAATTTAGAAAGTGATTTGGAGTAATAGAAAAATATGTTTCCATGGATTTAAAGGGAATTGAAAACTCCCATCCAAATGAACATATAAGTGAAATATATTTGGAGTTCTGCCTTTGTTATACATAATTGTAAAAGCATGATGTGAAAAGGAAAATGAGAAGACAGAACCAGTTGAGATGTTTGAATGAACATTCCTGGACATACATATTTTAAGAAAAAGTACATATAGAAGCTGAAAATTTGGAAATTGATAATATCAAACAATTTAGACTCACATGCCTCTTATAACATCTTATAACATCTTTATGTTTCCATAAAGCCTTAAAGCCCTCTGATTGAAAACAGCAACTGAAGATACAACTTCATTCAGTAAAGGAAGTACATGTTAAGTTGTATTCAACAGTGTGAATCAACAGATGTTCTCATGATAAACCCATGGGGCAAACTCATAGAGGCTGAAATATGCCATATCATGTTTCTAATTTGTCTCAATTATTCTCTTTATGTATAATTATATAAACATTTCTACATTTTATCACCATTTATTTGCACATAAATGTGAAAGGTAATTGTCTATTTTTGTCCCATTTTTTTCCTCAGTCTCATGTGCCCCATTCTCTACCAAGTTTTGACCAGGACACAGGGTCTGATAATCTGCAACTACATCTCTAGGCTCACCCGACAGATATTTATCAGTTGCACTCTGCCAGTGTGGTCCATCAGAAAGTAGGAAGAGAGGAAAGGTTTTTTTTTTTTTTCTCCTTGTTGCTTCTTTTTTTTTTTTTTAAAGAGAGAGTGAGAGAGGAGAGGGAGAGAGAGAGAGAGAGAGAGAGAGAGAGAGAGAGAGAGAGAGAGAATTTTTTAATATTTATTTTTTAGTTCTCGGCGGACACAACATCTTTGTTTGTATGTGGTGCTGAGGATTGAACCCCGGCCACACGCATGCCAGGCGAGCGCGCTACCGCTTGAGCCACATCCCCAGCCCCTTCTTTTTTTGTTTTTGAGATTCATTTTTTTTGTTGTTGTAATTGGACAAAATACCTTCATTTTATTTATTTATTTTTATGTGGTGCTGAGGATTGAACCCAGGGCCTCACATATGTAAGGCAAGCACTTTGCCACTAAGCCACAACTCCAGCCCCTCCTTGTTGCTTCTTTGAGATGTCTTTGAAACTGTGTTGCCAGTTTCCCCTGGTTGGTTTTGTTTTGTTTCCTTCTGTAACCAAAACACCAAACAAGAACCATTAGACAAGGAAAAGTTTATTTGGGGGCTCCTGATTTCAGGGGTCTCAGTCCACAGATGGCCAGCCCTGACTCCCATTTCTCTGGGCTCAAGGTGAGGCAGAACACCTTGGTAGAAGGATGTGGCAAAGGAAAGCAGGTGGAAACATGGCACCAGGAAGGGGAGGGAGGGAGGGAGGGAGGGAGGGAGGGAGAGAGAGAGAGAGAGAGAGAGAGAGAGAGAGAGAGAGAGAGAGAGAGAGAGAAAGAGCTCTCCACTCTTCAGGGACAAAGAACATACCCCAAAGGCATGCCCTCAATGAGTTGCCTCCTCAGCCACCCTATCAGGGGATTAATGCATTGATGAAATTAAGGCTCTCATAACCCATCATTTCACCTCTAAGTTTTCTTGCATTGTCTCACACATGAGCTTTTGGGGGATACCTCACATCTGAACCATAACTCCTTCCTTTCTGATGCATCTTGAGGGGAGCTGAGCAGGATGGGTCCCTGTTTCCCAGTCCTAGGAATAGCTGAGCAGAATCTTCAGTTGCCCAGAACCTGATGCCCAGGGTTCTTAAATACCTTCTCCTTTATTTAACCTGTTTTTTTTTTTCCAGTTCTAGGAGTAGTTTCTGAAGTTACTAATCTGTAGGTATCAGTTCTTTTGTTTTTTTCTTCTTTCATTTCTTTCCTTCCACATACTTTTCTCTTTTTTTAATATCCTTTAATAGCTATTTAACATTTTCTTTTATTAAATTATTAAAGGAATAGGAGCTTTGTTTTCTCTTATTGTTTTCTCTAATGGGATCCTTTATGATAAACTAATATAAAACTGAGTAACAAATACAAATCTAGCTAAACAAGGAAAAGGATGAATTGGGGAGACTCCCTTGGTCATAGTTGATCTTCAACTTCACTGAGGATGTAAAATAGTAAATTTGATAAAGATGATATACAAAGTGATTAAGCCCTGGAAGATCTAGGGTTCACCAGCTACAGGACATCTGAGGATTGATGCACCATCTCTGCATAAATGACTTAGATGTGTTGGAGTAGTCACTCTCAAATTTTGAAAGATTAGACGCTTTATTTGTGTACTATTACAGATTTGCATGCTGTTCTGAGACAATACAGAGAGATTCCAGACACACTTTATCTGCTTTCTTCTAATAATAAGGTCCCACAAAACTATAGAACATTATCCCAAACAGGATATGGGCATTGACACAACCCTTGGATCTTGTTCAGATTTCCCCACTTTGTTATGTGTTTACATGCATAGGTGTTCAGTTCTACAAGATTTTATTATGTAAGTTTATCTAACAGACAACATAGTCATGATGTAGATAATTGCCATTATCTCAGGGACTCTTCATTTGGTCCTTCTCTAAACATATCCCCTTACCCCCAAAGTTTACCTCTTTTTTAACCCCAGAAGAAAAAAAAAAATCCCATAAGATTTATCCAAGTGATTGCATGCATCAATATAGTTCATTCATTTATTTGCCAGTAGTCTTCCACAGAGAAGATGTATTACATTTATGACCATTTACCTTTTGAGGGTATCTTGGGTTGCTTTGGGGGTTTGGTTTTCACAGATAAAGCCACCGAAAATATGTAGGTTTTTGTATGAACAGATATTTCCTATTATATGGGATAAATGCCCAAGGGTGTGATTGCTGAGTATATGGTGATCAAACTACTTGAAGCTAACTTTCTCTGGAGGCCTACTGCAGCCTGTCTTGTGAGCCTTACAGTCCTGTCGTTCTTTCTCCGCCCCACTTTCCAACTGAATGAGAGGTGACCTGTGGGCCAACCTCTAACACATGTTTCCAACAATGCTGACATGATAGAGAGGAAATTGCTTGCAATGTGGATATACATTAACAAAGCAGTTTTCCACAGATGTCTTTGAGAAATCTTTATAAATTACTGTAGCCATTGTAAATACACAACAGAAGAAAATGCTAAACCTTGTAAAACATGGGCTATTCATTATAAACTGCTTTTGTGGCATAATGTTAGTGTGTACTTGAAAATGTTTTTTAGCCACAAAAGGAAAATGCCTTGCATCTGATGAAACAGAGGAGGTTATTAATGGAGAATGAAGAATACAGAAAGCAGCTGCTTAAGGAAAAGCTCTGCAAAATGCTTTAAACTAATTTTATCTGCATCCTTTAACATGAATACTGTAGTAAAAATGGTGTTTGCTGAATGTAAATTTCCCAATAAATATGCTGAAAAACATAACCATTAAAAGGATAAAAATAATCAAAAGCTTATCATATATAATTAAATCTATGAATTTATGTTAGGAACCCTGCTACCACAATTTTTATGATAGTTGGCATACACTTCTTTCAGTTTAGATTTTAACAAACAGGAAAAAGGTATGAAAAATTAGTCACCTGTTATAATGAATAGGTGTAGAGATAGACATCACAATTCAGAAATATGAAGTATTTTGGAGTTTTGTCATGTGCTTTTCAAATAACATTATAGCATGGAGTGCTTAATAGTTTCCAAAATCAATATATAAAACAATATTTTGAATGGCTACACAAAATTCCATTGAAGGAATATATTCTAAATTAAATAAGCCCTCAGGAGGTTCACAATTTGGTTTATTTAAAGTGCATTAGCATTAGATAAACATTTCAGTGGCCATGTATACATCTTTGGGCATTTATCTAAATATTAGTGGGGAAAAACGCCTTGCATAAGTAAAATGGCAGTACCATGTGTTCAGTAATTAAAATTTTATATGTATTGATGAATTTCTTAACAGAAAAGCATCACAGTTTGCATTCCAATTGGCAGCATATATTCCTACTAGTTGACTCTCATCCAAGCCATTGTTGAGTATGGTCATTATTTATTAATCTAAGAGAGAAAACTATAAGTTTAGTTCTCATTTGTTTCCTAGTATTGAATTTTAAAAGTTTTTCACATGTTATTGATCATTTTTTAATTTCTCCTTTTATAAAATTTGTTTATCTTTTGTTTGAAGTGTTTTTATTAATGAGTTAATATTTACTAATTAATTTATGCAGGTTTCCATCTACTAGTACCTATGTTTTGGAAATACTTACCCAGTTTGTCCTTTTTTTCACGATTAGTTCAAGTCTACAAATTAATTTTCCCACAGCAAAAGTATTCTTTAACTTTTCAGTTTTGCCCTAAGTGTTATACTAATGAGATTATTTTTTTAAAAAAGAAAAGAAATAACCAGTTTTTCTCTTACAACTCTTAAGTTTTGTATTTAAAACTTTTCATTTTCCTTTACTTTAGGGAATGCTATGAAGATGTTTACAGTCTTCATTATTCATTTTCATTAATTTAGACCATATTTTTAGCTATGGGTGACTTTTCATAAGTTGTTTTGAATATTGTTTTGACTTGAACTATATTTAAGTTAGGAAGTTTAATAGAGATATGATTTTTCACAATGTGAATTTCTACATTCAGAATTATATTATTTCTTCCTAATTCTCAAGTCTAAAAACCACTAAAAGGTGGGTTTTTTTAGTATTTTAGCTACTATATGTAATTATATCATTGTTGTGTGACTACTTTAAAATTTAATCATAATTATTTTAAATCAAGTATTATATATGGAATATATAAATTATATATATATATATATTATTTTGCATTTTTGTTTTATCACATTTCAATTATAAAAAATATAGAGCAAAGCATTATTTTTTACAAATTTGACAGAGGTTTTGAGCAGAATTATCTCCAAAGATAAAGATAATTCATTGGCTCCCTATATCAAAGTTTTTAAAAAATCATCTTAA
The DNA here is from genome assembly GCF_045843805.1 of Urocitellus parryii. NCBI lineage: Eukaryota > Metazoa > Chordata > Mammalia > Rodentia > Sciuridae > Urocitellus > Urocitellus parryii. The sequence continues at coordinate 168,610,975 of NC_135535.1, read as the reverse complement.
AATGGTGCATGCAAAACAGAAACTCAGGAGGTTGAGGCTAGAGGATTTCAAGATCAAGGATAGCCTTCTCCATTTAATAAGACCTTCAGCAATTTAGCAAGACCCTTTCTCAAAGTAAAATAAAATTTAAAAAGCTGGGGGTATGCTCTACATTCAATCTCCAGTACTGAAAAAAAAAATAGTTATCTTACTACCTAAAATGATTGGTACCTTATTGGTGCATGCTAAACAAAATTAAAATTTTTTTAATTATACATGTTTCATTTTGTATCATTAACATCATATTTATTAATTGTGTGAACTGGGACAAATATTCTAATCTTTATGTCATAGATTTAGAATAATATTTGATATCTAAATTAAGTATAAGAATTGGAGTATAAATGACAAAAATAAAAATTTGAGTCTAATATTTAACTCCTAGAATACACCAAATTCTACGTTTTCTTGTACTTATATAGGATTTCAATCAATAATTTAACACTAAATTTACTGAGCATCTGTTTTGTGCAAGTCATTGGTAAGGCAAGTTAACCCATTATAAATTTAAGTTTAACTATTAAAGATGACAAGGTTAGGGAGGAGACCAAAAGGTAATAAATCTGCTGATTAATTCAATATGATTGTCCAATATAATTGTTCATGTATTGAAATGCATTGAGAAATATGAAGGGAACAATGGTAATATAGGTAGAGTGTCAGGTGTGCAAGAGGCCTTAGCTAGAGTAGTGAAGGCCTCATTCCATGGGGCTCAACTTTTCACTAAGATGTAAAAGAGAAATGGCCTGAAAAGACCAAGTAATCACAGTCCAAGCAAAAAGGTAATAATTTCATTAAGAAACAATTGTTTAAAAATGGAAAGGAGGGCAGCTAGAGATATAGCTCAGTTGGTATAGTGCTTGCCTCACAGGCACAAGGCCCTGAGTTCAATTCCCAGTACTACCATCAAAAAAACAAAAAAACAAAAAAACAAAAAAACATGACTGACAATGTGTACAAATACATAATTCAGAAAAAATCCTATTGAAAATTAATTACAACTAATAACTGAGATACTCATAGTAAGTGCAGAGGACAATGACAATTTGAAATCAGTAAGAAATCACAGAAAAGATGTGGAAAGCAATACAACCAAATTTTAGAAGAATTTTAAAGTTAAATAATGTAAAAGAATATGATGCATTACATTTATTAGTTTCTGTATGTTGAACCAACCCTGCCTCCCTGGGATGAATCCTATTTGATCATGGTACACTATCTTTTTAATGTGGCTTTGTATGCAATTTGCCAGAATTTTACTGAGAATTTTTGCATCTATGTTCATCTGGGATATTGGTCTGAAGTTCTCTATTCTTGATAGGTCTTTGTCTAGCTTTGGTATCAGGGTGATATTAGCCTCATAGAATGAGTTGGGAAGAGTTCCCTTCTTTTCTATTTCAGGGAATACTTTGAGGAGTATTGGTGTTAATTCTTCTTTGAAAGTCTTGTAGAACTTGACTGAGAATCCATCTGTTCCTGGGCTTTTCTTGGTTGGTAGGTTTTTGATGGCATTTTCTATTTTATTACTTGAAATTGATCTATTTAAATCATGTATAACCTCTTTATTTAGTTTGGGTAGGTCACATGTTTTTAGAAATTTGTTGATGTCTTCAATATTTTCTATTTTGTTAGAGCATAATTTTTTGAAATAATTTCTAATTGTCTTCTGTATTTCAGACATGTCCATTGTGATATTTCCGTCTTTATCTTGTATTTTAGTAATTTGAGTTTTCTCTACATTAGTATGGCCAGTGGTTTATCTATTTTATTTATTTTTTCAAAGAACCAACTTTTTGTTTTGTCAATTATTTTTTTTGTTTCAATTTCATCAATTTCAGTCCAGTTTTAATTATTTCCTGTCTTCTACTGTTTTTGGTGTTGATTTGTTCTTCTTTTTCTAGGGCTTTGAGATGTAGTGTTAAGTCATTTATTTGTTGAATTTTTATTTTTTTTAATTTTGATATGTTGATCAGTGTTCATCATTGATTTTTTTCTACTATCCATTCATTATTCAACTGTACATTATTTAGTCTCCATTTGTTACAGTAGCTTCTATTTTTTATTGTATCACTGATTTCCAATTCCATTCCATTGTGGTCTGATAGAATGCAGGGTATTATCTCTGCTTTTTTGTATCTACTAAGAGTTGCTTTGTGGCATAAGATACATCATATTAATAGACTTAAAAACAAGAATCATATGATCATTTCAAAAATGCAGAAAATGAATTTGACAAAATACAGCACACCTTCATGTTCAAAACACTAGAAAAACTAGGGATAGTAGAAATATACCTCAACATTGTAAAAGCTATTTATGCTAAACCCAATGTCAGCATCATTTTAAATGGAGAAAAATTGAAAGCATTCCCATTAAAAACTGGAACAAGACAAAGATATTCTATTTCACCACTTCTATTCAACATCATCCTTAATATGCTATCCAGAGCAATTAGAAGAAAGAAATTAAGGGATACAGACAGGTAAAGAAGAACTCAAACTATCACTATTTGCTGATGACATGATTCTATATCTAGAAGATCCAAAAAATTCCATGAGAAAACTTATAGAACTAATAAATGAATTCAGCAAAGTAGCAAGATATAAAATCAACACCCATAAATCAAATGCATTTCTATACATCAGTGAAGAATCCACTGAAGGAGAAATTAGGAAAACTACTCCATTCACAATAGCATCAAAACAAACAAACAAACAAACAAACAAATAAACAATCTGAGAATCAATCTAACAAAAAAGGTGAAAGACTGATACAATGAAACCTACAGAGCACTAAAGACAGAAATTGAAGAAAACCTCAGAAGATGGAAAGATGTCCCATGCTCCTGGATAGGCAGAATTAATATTGTCAAAATGGCCATACTACCAAAAGTGTTATAAGATTTAATGCAATTCCTATTAAAATCCCAATGGCATTCTTCATAGAATTAGAAAAAGCAATCATAAAATTTATTTGGAAAAAATAAGGGACCCAGAAGAGCTAAAGCAATCCTTAGCAAGAAAAGTAAAGCAGGAGGCATCACAATACCAGACCTTAAACTATGCTACAGAGCTATAGTAATAAAAATAGCATGGTATTGGCACTAAAATAGACTTGTAGACCAATGATACAGAATAGAAGATACAGAGACAAACACATATAAATATGGTTATGTCATACTAGACAAAGTTGCCAAAAACATTCACTGGAGAAAAGACAGTCTATTCAATAAACGGTGCTGGCAAAACTGGAAATCCATATGTTGCAAAATGAAATTAAACCTTTATCTCTCACCCTGCACAAAACTCAACTCAAAGTGGATCAAAGACTTAGGCATTAGAACAGAGACTCTGCACCTTATAGGAAAAAAAAATAGGACCAAATCTTCACCACGTTGGCCTAGGATCTGACTTCCTTAACAAGATTCCTAAAGCTCGAGAAGTAAAATCAAAATTTAATAAATGGGATGAATTCAAATTAAAAAGCTTTTTATCAGCAAAGAAAACAATTAATAATGTGAGGAGAGAGCCTATAGATTGGAAGAAATCTTTACCATATCCACTTCTGATAAAGCATTAATCTCTAGAATATATAATTAAAAATGCTTAACACCAAAAAACAAATAACCCAATCAATAAATGGGCTAAGGAACTGAACAGACACTTCACAGAAGAAGAAAAATAATTGATCAATAAATACATGAAAAAGTGCTCAACATCTCTAGTAATTAGAGAAATACAAGTCAAAACCACTCCAATATTTCATCTTACTCATGTCAGAATGACAATCATCAAGAATACAGGCAACAATAAATGTTGGTGAGAATGTGGTGAAAAAGGTACACTCATACATTGCTGGTGGGACTGCAAATTGGTACAACCACTATGAAAGCAGTATGGAGATTCCTCAGAAAATTGGAAATGGAACCACCATTTCACCCAGCTATTCCACTCCTTGGTTTATACCCAAGGGACTTAAAATCAGCAGACTTTAGTGATGCAGCCACATCAATGTTTATAGCAGCTCAATTCACAATAGCTAGACTATGGAAGCAACCTAGATGCCCCTCAATAGATGAATGGATAAAGAAATGTAGTATATATACTTCATGGAATATTACTCAGCTTTAAAGAAAAGTAAAATTATTAAATTTGCCAGTAAATGGTTGTAGTTGGAGAATATCATGCTAAGTAAAATAAGCCAATTCTGCAAAACCAAAGGCCAAATGTTTTCTCTAATATGTGGATGCTAATTCACAATAAGGTGGGGTGGTGGGGACAGACTAAAATAAGGGTGCTGAATTTCTGATAGCAGCAGCTCTACTTGTTACTAGCAATGTATATTTTGACTTAAATATGTGGATGCTAATTCACGATAAGGTGAAGTGGAGGGTACAAGTAGTAGAGCAGATAAGTGTTATCTTAGATTAGGTAGAGGAAATTGATGGGAGGGAAGGGGAGGGGATGTAGGGATAGGAAAGATAGTAGAATGAAACAGACGTTATTATTGTATGTATATGTGTGACTACATGACCAATATGATTCTGCAAAATGTGCACTCATAAAAATGAGAAATTATATCATATATCTGTATATATGTATATATATTATATCAAAGTGCATAAATGCATTCTACTGTCATGTATAATTAATTAAAACAAATTTAAAAATTTTTTAAATGTAGAAGAAAAAATAAAAGAAAATCTATAATAGAGGAGAATATTGTTTTGAAAAATAACAGTTGCTACATAAATACAAAGTTTCATAAAAGAACCATTGGAACCACAATAAACAACTATATGCCAACAATTGGATAAAGTAGATTAAATGGATAAATCCTTAGAAGCACACAGCTTACCAAGATTGATGGAGAAGAAAATAGAAAATCTGAACAGAATAATTGTAAGCAAGAAAATTGAATCAGTAATCAAAAAATCCTACAACAAAGAAAAATTCAGGATGATGGTTTCAGTGGAAAATTCTCTAAACATAGAAGAATTAAAGCAATTAAAGCCAATCCTTCTCAAACTCCATGTATACACATATATGTACATAGGTTTACACTTATATACCAAAGGAATATTATTTAAAATTAAATCCCCTTCATAGATCAAGCTGGGTGGAGTATATTATGCTAAGTGAATAATCTAGCTCAGGAAGACAAATACTGTGTGATCTCATTCACATATGTAATCTAAAAATAGTGAAATGTATAGGTTCAGAGATTAGAAGAGTAGTTACCAGAGGGGGTGGGGAAAATGGGAAGAGGGTGGTCATGAGTACAAACTTACAGTAATAATTTCTGGAGATTTAATGTACAGTATGATCACTATAGTTTAATAATAACACATTTTATCTTGAAATCTGCTGAGAGTAGCTCTAAATGGTTCTCATGTCACACTTACATGAATGGTAACCATGGGAGATGATGCAAATGTTAGCTTAATTGCAATAATTATTTTACACTATGCATGCATAGCAAAGTGTTATATTGAATAGCTTAAATATGTGTAATTCCTATTTGTCAATCAACCTCATAAGTTGGAAAAAAACACCAAAATAATCACCACACTTCTTATTAAATTATTTTGTGGCACCGAGCCAATATTGTAAAGAGGAAAGAAATGTGAGGAACAAAGCTGTAAAGTTCAGTTTCAAATCCTTTTGTCCAAACTAACCACAGGCAGCTGTAGCAGAGGCTCAAGGACACACAATAGCCAGGAATGGGAAACTTTTCTTTTCTGACTTTGCGCATGTGCTACAAAGCCATTTCATGGATAGAATGGGGAGTTTATAACTAATCTGCAATTCATAATATCACATGATCCAGGATAGCTGACCTCAAGGATGATTTTTCCTGAGCCTGGAATTTGAGGTTCACAACAAGAGGGAAACTTCCTAGTATTTGATACAGGTTGCCTGGTGAGTCACAGAGAAAGAATCAGTTTTCACTGTGCCTAAAATTACCTGTGTGTTTACTTACCACAATGTACAGGAGCCCTTTAATCCTGGCACAGACCTCCTCAAAAACAAAATTTTTGTCTGTCCTTTAACAGTGGTGACTTGGGGCTGAGGATGTGGCTCAAGTGGTAGCGCGCTGGCCTGGCATGCATGCAGCCCAGGTTCGATCCTCAGCACCACATACAAAGATGTTGTGTCTGCCGAAAACTAAAATAAATAATAAATAAATAAATAAATAAATATTAAAAAAAAAAAAACAGTGGTGACTGAGGACCAGAAGTGTTGGCATTTAAGTGACCTTAGTTGTTCTGTTACAGAAACACCATAGGATATTTTAAAGTAAAATAATCCAGCAAATCATCTCTCCGACTTGTGAAGATTCTTTACAATATTGAGAAAAAAATTAAGAGATTGAATTAGAAGATGAGAAAAGTTGAAATTTTATGTCACACAAGCTTTAGAATCCCAATATTCCTGCATTAAAAGAACTTACACACACCAGGGTCTCTGAAAAGAAAAAGATAAACAGTGAGAGAACATGACAAAGAAAAAGGGGTAAACATTGCACCTTTGTTGATGGCCAGTGGCTCCAGGAACAAAATGTGCTATGTCACATCTACTGATATGGTAAAGTAGAAGGGTCACCAGACTAAAAAATAGGATGCTGAATTTGTTTTTTGTTTGTTTGTTTGTTTGTTTGTTTGTTTGCATATATGGTTTTTTTTCTTGTTCCATTAGGAATATACATACACATTCGTATTTCTAAAATAAATTGCATACTCTTAAAAATGAATTTGAGACAGCTTTCACTATGTGTACAGCACAATAAATAAAAATAGTTAACTAACATGTCAAAAGATAGGCTCTAAGAAATAAAAAAGATGTCAGCTGTAGAAAACCACAGAACAAAAAACTTAACTAGTTATCAGCTAAGCATAAAAAGAAAACACCTTATTCTGGTGCTATTTAAGTATATTAGTTTCTCAGAAAAAAACACATTGTTTTTGGCCCTGAGTAATATGGGGAATTTGCCACTGGAGCTTTTCATTAAGAATTCAAATAATGCACACTATCCCACATTTTAGGTTCAGAGACATTCAGATACTTTTCCACATATTGTCTCTGGGTAAAAGTGGAGAGTGGAATACAAGCATAATTTCACAAATAAACTTTGCATAGTGAATTTGTTTGAGATTTGTGATTATGCAACCTAATACAAAGATAGAATTTTGAAAAATTTAAATAATAGTCAAGCTGTGCCATAGACCAATGCTGTTTTTTTTCATTATAGGTATATTTATTTCAAAATAAAATTAACAGAAAAATGTAAATAAGGGAAGGGATTTCTATATTTTTTATTTGTTTGTTTTTTAATTTTTATTTATTTTTTTAGTCATACATGACAGTAGAATGCATTTTGATATATAATACATACATGGAATGTACATACATCAATCATATTGTCTATTCTGTTCTGCTGCCCTTCCTATCCTCTCTACTCCTCCCCTCCTCTCCCATCCTTCCTCTCTATCCAATCTAATGTGACACACATTTTTTTCTTTTTCTCATTACAACATCATATATGTATTCTGTATAACAATGAGGTTCTCCTTCCATCTTCCGTGCAACTCCCCTTCTCCCTCTTTTTCCCTCCCACCTCTCTTCCCTATTTAGTGGTAGTCTTCTTCTTATGCTCTTCCTCCCTATCCCATTTTGAGTCACCCCCCTTATATCAAAGAAGACATTTGGCATTTGTTTTTTAGGGATTGGCTATCTTCACTTAGCATAATCTGCTCTAATGCCATCCATTTGTCTGCAAATGCCATGATTTTATTATTTTTTAGTGCTGAGTAATATTCCATTGTGTATAAATGCCACATTATTTTAATCTATTCATATATTGAAGGGCATCTAGGTTGGTTCCACATTCTAGCTATTGTGAATTGTGCTGCTATAAACATTGATGTGGCTGTGTCCCTGTAGTACGCTCTTCTTAGGTCTTTTGGGTATAGTCCAAGAAGGGAAATAGCTGGGTCAAATGGTGGTTCCATTCCAAGCTTTCCAAGGAATCTCCATACTGCTTTCCAAATTGGCTGCACCAATTTGCAGTCCCACCAACAATGTATGAGTATACCTCTTTCCCCGCATCCTTGCCAGCACTTATTGTTGTTTGAGTTCATAATGGCTGCCATTCTTATTGGAGTGAGATGGTATCTTAGAGTAGTTTTAATTTGCATTTCTCTGATTGCTAGAGATGGTGAGCAGTTTTTCATGTATTTGTTGATTGAGTTTAATCCTCTTCTGAGAAGTTTCTGTTCAAGTCCTTGGCCCATTTGTTGATTGGGTTATTTGCTTTTTTGTTGTTTAACTTTTTGACTTCTTTGTATACTCTAGAGATTAGAGCTCTATCTGATGTTTGAGGGGTAAAAATTTGTTCCCAGGATGTAGGCTCCCTATTCACCTCACATATTATTTCTCTTGCTGAGAAAAAAACTTTTTAGTTTGAATTCGTCCCATTTACTGATTATTGATTTTAACTCTTGTGCTATAGGTGTCTTATTAAGAAATTTGGGGCCTGCCCCCACATGATGAAGATTAGGACCAACTTTATCTTCTATTAGACACAGAGTCTCTGGTCTGATAGGATGCTGAATTTCTGATAGCAGCAGCTTTACTTGTTATTAGCAATGTATCTTTTGACTTAAATTTCAGAGCACTCAGTTTCCCTATTGCTTAAATAAGAGAATTGATGGGATATTTTCAAACTGGGAAAATTAAAGTGTTTAGGTCATGGGCTCAAAATTAACTTTTTTCTCAATCCAAGTCTCTTCTATGAAAGCTAATTAAATTTTCTCTTACTTTTCTATTCCTTACCAATTAAATTTAAATAACCAATCAATTAGCAACTTCTCGTTAGAACTAAGGACTTTCAGCTCAGATATGGAAAAGGTGGTCATTCCAAAAGAATACCAAAGTAACCAAAAACAAAAACAAAGCAATTATACAGAAACTATTCCAGGACCAGAATAATGGAAGCCATGCTTGCAGTTGTTAAGGCCATGAACTGGGAATCTTCTGGCTTCCTCTTCTCTCCTCATTCACATGCAAAAGCCAGCATGTCTTGTTGGCATTGTCTTTGCAGTTTATTGAGGCTCCAAGCTCTGCTAACCCTCTTCACGATTCCACTTTCCACTTTGGTCCAAGCCTCATCATCTCTTGCCCGGTTTATTTTTATTGTCTCCCTCCTTCTACTTTTACTTTCCAAGAGATTAATATCACCAGAGTAGTTGGAGCCTTCCTTCTAAAATGAAATGAGTTACTCATCTGGTCCAAATACCCTAACAATTGTCAATCTTAGAATAAAGCTAAAATCCATATATTGATTTACCATCCCTTATTATTTAACCCTATTCTCCTATTTCCCTGAACTCCTGTGCTACTTCGTCTCTTTCATAGACTCAGTTTTGATTACACTGGAATTGGCTCATGTCCACTTCCGGTATCCTTTAATCTCTAAAAGTCTGCAGTTAATGTTTTCCCAGCTTGGATGACTCTTCTAGAAATCATTTTGATTTGCTTCTCACCTGCTTTAAGTCTCACTGTGTTAGGATGTCCTTTACAGGCATTCAAGTGATGGTAGTGTCCAGGAAGTGGTAGAAGATACTTTTATAACCACAACAGAAGAATTAGAGAGCTTTTACCAACATTGTCAATATCTTTCCTCATTTTTCATCATAGCATATATTGCCATCTTTAAACTATTTTCATAATATATTTTGACTGTCATTTCTGTCTTTGTATGAAAGGACAATGACCTTCTGTTGCTTTTATGTTCACTACTTAAACAGGGCCTAGCATAGGGTATATATTTAATAATGCTTCATGAATAAACCCTATGAACTCTTCCACTCTTCAATCATGATGCATCCCTAGGTGTCTCCCTCCCATAAAGTCATGTGCCCCTACTCACCATTTGAGAGTCTTCAAGGAAGACTGTGGTCATACCAATACCACAGTTTTTAGGAATGCTTTGCTGGGTGTAACAGAACTCTTGAGTTCATATTGATTAAGCATTTATTATCATATACCTCACTACCCAACTAAATCTGATAAGCTCTTTATCCTGTTTTACATGATTTATGTCCAGTTCTATGTCTTACATCTTACACAGCAAGTCATACCATTTTATTTATTATATTAAATAAGTACTATATTTATTTCCTTCATGATTTCTACTTTAAAAGCTTTTTTCTTATTTTCTGTACCACATTATTTCTCCCTAGATGCATATGACATATTATAGAATTTAATAACTAATTGTTTAATGAAATAATGTCCTTCCTTCTAAAAAAACACCCCTGTATTGCTGTGAAGATAATTCTGTTCAATATACTACCCTTTAACACACTTTTTGCTTTAGTAGGTTAACTTTGTGTCTTGGATCCCTGTTAAACTTTCTCCTCAACTCCTGCTATAGTGGAATAAGGTCAACCCTTCTCTGGAAAATCCAACATATTGCCAAAACTCCCTGTCTTTCTCATTCAGGTTTCATTTTCTCATTTCAGACTTCTTCATTCCCACTAAACTTCTAAATCACTGCATCCTGTCACTCAATCATGCAAACACTTGCTAGAATTAGATCTGTTGAAACATTCCTACCTCTGAAATTCTAGATTTCCACAATACTCTCTAATTGCATTTTAAGTTCACCAAACCCATATCTTCTTCCACTTCATTAATATCCTTACTTCATTGACCCCTTTGCATTCTCACTGATAACCATATTGTCTTTGAATTGTTTTTGTTGCGGCTGTTGTGTTTTTCCTCTCTCTCTCTCTCTATAAATTTGATTCCTTGGTCAATTGTTTCAACATTTTCCTTACAAATCAGTAAACTCCTTTATTTTATTGTCTTTTCCTGAACATAGACTCAAGGAAGACCATCAACTCAATGGTCAGAAGCCCCATCTGGCCCCCGTCATATCTTCTAGAAAACCATTTTGTTTTCAAATTAATTACCTCACCTTGACCTTCAATCACTGTTACCAAGATTTACTTTTAGCTAATGCTTATTTACTGTTTCATTTAAGAGTTCAATCATCACCTGTTTCACAAAGCTATTACTCATGCCCAACAATGGATTAATTTCCCCTTTCATATAGCACCTTCTATTGTACTGTGTATAATTTATCACTTTGTGATTATGTATTCAGAATTAAATCCCCAAAAAGAATTACTATTTTTATTTATTTTACAGTTGTACTGTGAAGTTTGAAGTTTGTTTATACTTTGTTGAGAGCTTCAGACAAAGTAGTTTTCTTGATTACTTTTGAAGCATAGAGGATTTGTGTTCCAAACTACTTGCTTTTATGCTTATTTCTGTGAATTTTTCAGCCTTAGTAAATATCAAATTTATTAAGACAGGATTATTAAACCCACATCTATGATGACTATGAAAAGGGGAAGATGCATGCAAAGATTTATCCCAACATACATTGTGGTCAATACTTACTATCTTTTTATTCATCTGTTTAGTGCAGAGAATCAAACCCATGAACTCATGCGTATAGGCAAGCACTCTACCACTGAGCTACAACCCTCCTGCTTTGTTTTTCAGCTATAATGCACTGTCTGCCTTCTGAAAGTGGACCTAAGTATCCACTGTGATTTACAAGGTTGTCTCTTTCTGCTTGCAGGCAGAGATCATAAATTGAAGGAACTGAAGACTGACTCTGCCCCCTGGGTCATCCAAACGAACACATTGCCTTATAGTTCATGATATAACCAGGTGGTTGAGCCAAATTTTAACTCCATATATATGCTTGAGAAATAGTATTCTTCACTTTTCTTTTATCTTACCAACAATTATTTTAGAGAAAGAAGAAAATTGACAAATCTGATGTAACCATTTCTGTGAAACAAAGAGTTCAGTTTTGTTTTCTTGTATTCCATTTAGATAGTCTTATTTTATCACAAATTTCACCACAAAAGCACAACAGGAAGAGAGGTAAGATAAGTGACAGAGTATCACTGAGAGATACAGAAGTCAGATTGAAAAGTTCCATTAAACATTGATTAGTAATTATAGAAGAATATGGTGAATGAAACAATGGAAAATAATACTTAAAGAGATAATAGTTGAAAATCCATAAGGATACACATAAAGTCATGCTTTTTGAGTGTAAGAACTTTTAAAAAACCAAGAAAATTTTTGAAAATATTGGATAATATATCCACACTTAACTATGTTTCCTGAAAACTGTAAAATATTAAGAAAAGCAAATACTAAAAATCACCAGGATGTAAAGTACATTGATGAAAATAATTATAATTAATAATAGCACACTTCTCATCAATGACAACAGAAGAAACAATATAATATGGTAATATCTACACAGTGCAGATGGGAAGTTACTGTCAGTTAATTTGTATACACAGCTGCTTGACCAGTAAAGAGAGAAAGCAAAATGAAACATTTGAATATATGTAAATAAAGTACTTTTAGCATTGTTTAGACTATTTAGGGAACATCAAAAATAATTTAAAAGTGGGGCTGGGGTTGTGGCTTGCATGTGTGAGGCACTCAGGACCACATAAAATAAGTAAAGTTATTGCATTTATCTACAACTAAAAATGCATAAAAATTTAAAAGAGAATGAGTTAATAAAGTGGAAAATAGAGAAAACTTTAATTGTGAAAAATTTTTATTTTATACTGACAACAAAAGTAATAAATTATTTTGCATTGTAAAAATAAAGCTAAAACTCAAAATGAATAATAATAGGATGAATAAATTTTCCATGCCCAAATAATATAATCTGTATCATCTTGATATGTTCAAGCTAAAGGATAAAAGTAAGAATAAGTGTTGGATTTGAAAAAAAATCCTAGTCTATATTTTGTATTTTAAAATCAAAGACAACGAGCCTGGGGTTCTAGCTCAGTGGTAGAGCATGCCTGAGGACTTGAATCCCCAGAACTGAAGAAGAGAAAATAAAGGAAGAAGAAGAGAGACAGAGTTTAGGCCTGGTATATAATTTATTGCAGCAGAGTAAGTGCCAAGCATGGGGAGGCCCTGCTTTCAATTCCCAGCACAGCAACAAAAACAATTTTAAAAAGAAAGGAAAATAAATACATACCACACATACATACAAATAAAACAGGATAAGAAAATACAAATTAGAGAAAAATTATCTACACTTAAATTGTGCAAAGAAAAAAAGGTAATAAAAGGATAGAAATTAGAAAATTCAAAGCACATGTCTCTTTGATAAATGGTATTAGAAAAATTGGACATCAATCCGGAAAAGGGGAAATTGAACCCATATCACAATGTGTTAGTTAGCTTTTCATTCATTGCTTATAACCAAAATACCTGACAAGAACAATTTAGGGGAGAAAAGTTTATTTGGGGCTTGTGGTTTCGAAGGTTTCAGTCCATGGTTGCTCAACAAGATTTCTCTGGGTCCCAAGATGAGGCAGAGCATCATGGCAGAGGGGTTTGGCAGGGAAAAGCTGTTTATTTCATGGCATCCAGGAAGCAGAGAGAGGGAGGGAGGGAGGAGCCAGGGGAATAAGATATAATCCCCAAGGGTACAGCCCCAGTGACTAACTTCCACTACCCCACCTGCTTACGGTTACCATCCAGTACTTTCAAATGGTTAATCCAGCAAATGGATCAATCCAATGATTTGTTTGTGGTTCTCATGATCTAATCATTTTGCCTGTGAACATTCCTGAACGGAAGATTTTGGGGTGACTTCATATCCAAACTGTAACATAATCATACACTAAAACTCAAAAAATGAATTAAAGAATGTGAACGTATATTCTGAAACTGTAAGGTCGTTAGAAGAAAACAATATAATCTCCTCAATGTTTATCTTGGCAATGGTTTTTGCATGTGACAACAAAAACACAAGCAACAAAAGCGAACATATGCAAGTGGAATGAGATCAAACTAAAAACCTTCTGTATAGCAAAGGAAACAATAAAATGAAAGGTCAACCTACATAACAGAAGAAATACTTACAAATCATTTATTTTATAAGGGGATAATATCTAAAATATAGAAGGTACGCATACAACTGATTAGAAGAACAAATAACCCAGTTAAAAAACAGATAGGCATCTCTCCAAAAATACCTACAAATAGCCAATATGTAAACAAAAATGTGTTCAACATCACTAATAGCCAGAGAAATACAAATGAAAATCACGATAAGGTATCACCTCACACCTGTTAGGATGATTATAAGAAAGAAAGAGAGAGAGAGAGAGAGAGAGAGAGAGAGAGAGAGAGAAAGAAAGAGGGAGGGAGGGAGGGAGGGAGAAAGGTAGGAAGGAAGGGAGTGAGGGAGGAAAAATGTTAGTGTCGTATTCTATTTTCTGTTGATATAATAGCAGATACCAGGTGTTTATGATATAATAGAAGTTCAGTGATTTATAATTATAGCAACTAGGAAGTCCAAGAGCATTGTATCAATAGCTTCTGGGGGTCTTCTTGCTGAACCATAACATAGAAAAGAGCACTACAATGTAGAGGCAGAGAAGCAAGCCAGAAAGATCTCCTGTGTATAACAAAGCCACTCGTATAAATCATCAATCCAATATCAATGAATGGATTAATCCATTTTTTATGAGAACAGAGACCTCATGATCCAGTCATTTACTAAAGTTTCCACCTCCCAAATACTATTAATGCATGACTTTGGGAATTAAGTTTCAACAAGAAAAATTTGCCATACACACTCAAACTACTGCAGATAACAATGTCAATGAGGATGTAGATGTAGAGATAAAGGAGCCGTTCTCCATTGTTGACGGGAGTATAAATTGGCCCCCTATTATGGAAAACAGTATGGGAGCTCCTACATGATGAAACATAGAACTACCACATAATCCAGTTATCTTGTTTCTGGATACATACAAGACATAAATAGAATCAAGATCTTGAAGAGATATTTGCACTTCCTTGTCACTGAGTCATTATTAATGATAATCAAAATCAGAAAGTGCATAAATGTGCATTGATAGATGAGCTAATAAAAAATTATGCTATAAACTGGGTGTGGTGGTGTACACTTGTAATTTCAGCAGCTCAGGAGGCTTGAGGCTCGAGGATTGCAAGTTCAAAGCCAGCCTCAGCAACTTAGACCCTGAGCAACTTAGCAAGACTCTATCTCAAAATAAAATACAAAAAGTGCTGGGGATGTGGTTCAGTGGTTAAGCATCCCTGGGTTCAATCCCTGGTACCCCCAAAAAGTGAGTTATAAACATATAATGGAATATTCTTTAAAACAAGGGAAAGAAATCCCACTATTGGGGACAACATGAGTGGATTTCACACATTATGTTAAGTGAAATGAGCCTGAGGCATACCAAGTAAAATATTATTTGTGCTCACTCATAAGTACCATATAAAAAAATCAAACTCATAGAAGCAGAGAATATTAAGGTGATTGCTAGGGACCGGGAGGAAGATCAAAAGAGGAAGAGATGTGTAATGGGTACAGGGCTTCAGTTATGCTAGATAATTATGTTCTGAAGACCTAATACAGCCCAGTGCCTAAAGCTAACAGTAATATCATATACTTAAATTGGTAAGAGGCTAGACTTTATGTTGGATTTTCTCAGATGTAAATACACACAAACATAAAACATAAAACAATAATAATTTTAAAAGACAGGAGAAACATTAGGAAGTAATTTTGGCTTAGATAGCGGTGATGGTTTTACAATTGTATACCTACTTCAAACTCATTGAGATGCATACATTACATAAGTACATCTTTTTAAATGTCAAGCATACATCAATTAAGTGTTTTTGGAAAAGAAAGTATCATTTCAAAATAATTATCCATTGCATTCTCTACTAAGTTTGATTACATGTGTACCTTATGTACACAGAAGTGCCCACTTAACCATGGGAGATTCGTTTCAAGACTTCCAGTTCAAAACTGCAGATAATATCAGATTTTATTGTTTTATTCCTATACATAAATTTTTGTGAAAAAGTTTAACCTATAACTTGGATAAAGTAGGAGATTAACAATTATAATTAATAAAATAGAACAATTATAGCAATTTACTGTTATAAAATTATAAGTTATATTATAAAAAGCTTACACATAATTAATTTCTAAAATATCCATTTAACATTTCAGACTTTGATTGAAGCAGGTAACTGAAAGGGTAGAAAGCCAAAAAGAGGGTAAGAGGGTATTTAGAAGCAAGTTAACATTTTCTAATTCATGGATTAATAAACTAATTGCGTAAAGGAGTAATATAGCAAATATAATAATATGACAAAGATAGAAGGCAGAATATAAAAATAAGAGCAAAGTCAATAAAATAGAAGAGAGAAGAATGGAAAGATGAGCAGAGCCCTAAGAGCTTAGTTTCAGAGGTCCGTCTTTTTCTCCCTTTCCCTTTGACAAATCAATATCCTGCAAAACATATGAAGAAAAATGAGAAAGATCACACAATTTAAATTCATTCAAGGGACACAACTACAGACAAAAGTAAAAAGTCTTAAGATGGCATGAGAATAATAAAACAAATCCAACACATTTTGAAGATACATATTATTAAAATGAACTCAAGAAAGATGGAAAATTCCAAATGAACAAAAAGATGACATAAAATTTCTATCAGATATATCCCTTGAGAAAGACCACTAGATGGCTTTGTATACATGTTTGAGCAAACCTTTAAGCAAATAAATTCTGTGCATGCAAGCTCTTTCAGAGAATAAATGAAAGAGCATTCTAACTGAAACATTTATAAGGATAATATAAACTGGAAACCTATTATGAAAAGATAGAACTTGAAAAATATTGATTCATCCCATCTACAAAATATCTATAATAATAAATTAAATTCAGCAACATATAAATGTATAGAAGAGGAAAGATATTTCAATGTTAATATTTTATATACTAAGCCCTAAGCTAATAGACAAAAGGTTGATAATTTTATGATACCATTAATATAATGTATAATTATGTATGAATAGTTAACTATATAACTATGTATGAATGTATCATGTGTTTAAATTACTTCATATATATAAATTTTAATGTAATATATATATATATATTATGGGGTAATTTCATATATGTTATTAATATATAAGATTCAAAACACTGTGGAAAATATTTTATCCACACAATCATAAAAAATTTCATGGCTAATAGTGAGGAACAGTAGAAACATTGTAAAAATGTTAAAATCAGAAAGAAGAGAAGTCTGTTGCATTTAACTTCCCATTTAACAACTTAAAAATGAAATGTGAGGTGTGAAGTGTTGAAATTACAAAGATAAAACAAAAATTCCCATACCGTAGAGATTCTGCTCATTAAAAACAATCCAAAATCTCTGGCAAACTTTCCAACAAGATTTGACATGATTCTGGATAAAAGATTAACAGATAAACTATATTTATTTTTTCCTGTAAAAATCTTTCAAAATACTTCAGAACATCTAGAAGAAAGAATGGATATATTGAGTAAATTTGAACTTAAGCAATACACACGAATTTCTGTATGTAACCCTATCTGATCATACTGACATCATTTCCTAATGAAGAAAACACTTAATTTGAGAAGGATGTTCATATCCACACATTAAAATTGCAGTACATATATTTTTCAGCTTAACCAATATGTTTTATTTATTTATCTATCAATTTATCTATTTAATTAATTAATTAATGTATTTATTGATGCTGGGAATTGAACCAAGAGGTGCTTTACCACTGAGCTATATCCCTATTCCTTTTCCTTTTTATTTTTGTTTTGAGACAGGATCTCACTAAGTTGCCTAGGGTCTCTCCAAGTTGCTGAGGCTGGCCTCAAACTTGTGACCCTCCTGCCTCAGCCTCTTGATTTGCTAGAATTTCAGACTTGTGTCACCACCCAGCAATATTTTATTATCTTGAATGATTTAAATATTATTAAACATGTTGGTTTTGCATAGCAGCATGCTTTGTATTTTTTTATATTTCTGTATCCCTCCATGTTACCATTCTCTAATATACTTATTTTCACTGTTTTATTTCATTATCTAGACATACTAAAATATAGTCATTTTTTAAGGTTGGACATTGTTTTTTGTTTTAGAGGTTTTATGATTAATAACATTATTCTTTGGACATATATCTACAGGTCCCATTCTACACTGGTGAAATAGTGCTGTAGAGTTCATATCTAAGGTAGAATTGATTTGTCATAGGCAATGTATAAATACCTTCATCTTCAAATATAATGTCAAAATCTTATCCAAGAGATGGATAAAACCCAGAATCTCACAGAAGAAGAGTAGAATGATAATTATAATTGCTATCAGCAGAATTTCTTAAATACATTTTGAATCTGAAGATTACTGTGGTATTAATTTTACATCCTTGACTAGTAGGAAGATATTTCTTATATACTTTTGGTAATTTGGGGGTTTTCTCTTTAGGTTGACTTCTTGATATGTTCTGTATCACTGCCTTTCTTGGAAGGAGAGGCTGGGAAGTCAGTCAATATTTTCAAGATTCCTGTATGATTCCCCTCCTTGTCTTGCAGGAGCTGGTGATTTGGATGCATTCTTACTGAACTCTGAAGTGAAACACACCATGTTGAGAACAGAAGCATAATTTTGCTGGATTGTGGTAAAATGCTGATATTTTGAGGTCAGACAGTAAAGATTTCTAATTTTCTCCACAAATTTCATGCATTCTGATTTTTTGCATCCCAGGTGTTATCCCGTCATTTGTCTGTTTATTGATTTAAATATCAAGTCTCCCATATTTATCCATCTCTGCATTTTCTCATGGCTTCTGTCTCTGACATCTGAGTCCCAGAATATATAGATCCGCATCCATTATATAATTGTTTTAAATGTTCTATTGCTATTTTTGCTGTATTAATGGCTAGCATATTCAAATTTCTTAATATTTTAGTACTAAAGTTCATTGTATAATAAGCTACTGCAAAACTCTATGGCATACAGGAATAAGCATTTATTCTCACGCACACAGATATGCAGGTCAGCTGTGGTGACTTTGATTCAGACTGTATATCTGTGAATCAGCTTAGGCAGCTGTGCTCCCTCTGTGTTCATTCTAGAGCTCTGTAAAGAGGAGCAACAGAAAAACCAATTGCCAGCTGGGTACTATCTCATGTGTTTGTTCAGTTTTGTAGCAAAACTCTTTGTAATAATGATGTGTAGACAGGCATTTGAAAACCAAGAAGAAATGAAAAGCACTGTTGAAAGGACACAAAATAAATCCCACAGAAAGCTATCTCTAGCCCATGTTTATTTCAGTATTCACAATAGTCAAGAGATGGAAACAATCGACATTCCTGTAAATAGATGAATGGATAAATAAATTGTGGCATATATGTATAAATGCAGACAATGGGATGTTATTCAGTCTTTAAAGAAAAAGGAAACAACCTGCTATTTGCAACCTCGGGAAACCTGGAGGACATTATGCTAAGTGAAATATTCTAGATAGTGAAAAGTACATACTGCATAATCTCATACACTGTAAAATCTAAAAACAACAACAACAATAACAACAAAAGCCTGAATATATAGTAACAGAAAGTGGAATCAGGAAGTGAAATGGTGGTTACCAGGTGTGGTGATATAGAGTAAAGGGGGAGCCATAGATTCAAGAGTATAGACATACACTTTCTCAGATGAATAAATCTAGATATTTAATGAATGAAATTAGGATTATAGTTAATAATATTCTATTTTACACTGGAAATTTAAGAAAGTAGATTTTAAGTACTCTTTGATATTGAACTGGATGTATTTTAAAGTGGGACTTATGATGGGGATTGACCTGAAACAGTATCAGTGATATCTCTCTGGATGGCTGTCTACAGTGAGGAGAGAGTCTTGAATGGATGGAGAGCTGCTACTCTAGGTAGGTTTGGCACTCGGGTAATTGGTTTACACCTTATCTTCCACACACAGCTATAGCACATGGTTCATTTTTAATTGTTCTCCATATTATTCATTTTTAAAAATGGATGGTTAATTCTAAAATTGTTTATCACAACAGAGCAAATGATGCCTGTTTCCAGTATTGTGTGACATAAAAATGATGTTGTTTGACTTAAGTTCTCAAATAAGTGTCAATAAAATTAAAAGCTTGAATAAAAAAGTAAAATTTCTGTGAAAATATAAACATAATAATTAATAAAAAAGACAGAATATTTAACAACTTGAAATATTTTATAAATTATAAGCAAAAGAGAAGACATTCCCATTGGGAAATAAGAAATAAAACCTGCCCTGTGTTGATGGTATAATATAATTTCAATAATAAATAACAATAACAACTTATAAGACAAATAAATGAGCTCATCAATGTCCTATGATATAAGATCAATATAGAAAAAATCAATTCCAGTTTGATTAATTGTATATTTCTTTTTTAGTTTTTCATACCAACTAACATGGAAATTAAAATCAACATCTTAACATATAACAATTCAGTCCAAATTAATATCAATTTAATTTTAATATTGTATTCAATAGTGTGTATAGCTCTGTCATCTCTCCACTTCTTTGTGCCCCAAAACATAGTCATACAACATAGATGAAGAGACCTGTTTTCCCAGGCATTTACATAAATCTCTAGTGAGTCATTAGTTGACCACGAAGTTAACTAAGCAGACTTCAGAAGCTAAAATGACAAAGAACTCAAAATTTACAGAATTAGTTTAGGATGGTTACTACACAACAAAGTTCAATAACATGACAGCAACTAACACCAAATCATATGGAAAAGGGAGAATCTAATCTCCAAGGTGCCAATTACTTATTATTTAAAGTGTCTGATATTTTATTTCTTTTTATAATTTCCTTCTTTTTACTGATGTTCTGTATTTGGTGAGACAGCTTTTCTTTCTTTTCTGAGGTTCTTTAGTCAAGAGTCTCTTTAATTACTTAAAATTATTTCACATAACTGATGTCAATACTTGTTTAATAATTCCAGTATCTAAACTAGCTCAAGGAAAGTTTCTATGAACTACTTTATTTATTTTTTCTGTACATTGGCCATGTTTTCCTGTTTGCATTTTTCCTGATAAATAAATTTATAAATATAAGCTTCTCTTTAGGCATCTTTTTTTCTTTGATTCTTGAATATTTGAAATTTTCTACAGTTCCAATGAAGCTGATTACTAGAATCAACTCCTGAACACATAGTCATCTAAAGAACTAGGTACCACTAAATGATCCAACCAAAATTTTCTCTTGTTGAAGGTTTGTCTTTTAAAAGACTTAATTTAATGTCTTCTCAGTGGAGTTATTGAAATTTCATTTACAGTGGCCATGCATAATTTAAATTTAATACTTTACCTGAATAGTATATAGAAAATTATTAATTACTATTAAAGATAAATAGTTGATTATCTGGTGTGAATAATGTGGTATGAATAATTACAGATTGCTTCTTTAATATTTTTAAAAGTATGTGGGAGATATTATAGTCTGTATCTGGAATGTTCTCCAAAGCTCATGTGTTAAAGGTTTGGTCCCCAAAGCAGCACTATCCAGAAGAGGATTATGAGCGTTCTGACCACATCAGTGGATTAATCCATTGATAACTGAATGGACTACTGGGATTGATGGAAACTTTATGCAGGTGGGGGCATGGTTGGAGGAAGTAGGTGACTGACTAAAAGTATGCCATTTTCTTGTTCCTGGCTCCTCCCTCTCTGGGTCTCTGTTTCCTATAATAAGTGGAGCAACTTTCCTCAGATGTTCCCTTCTACCATGTTCTGCTTTACCCCAGGCCCCAAACCACAGAATCAATTGACCATGTACTAAAAACATGAGCCAAAATAAATTTTTCCTTCTCAAAGTTGTTGTCCTCAGGCATTTGTCACAGTGATGAAAAACTGACTAATATAGGTAATGACTGGAACTGAAGGTTCTTGACTGACTTATTGATCAGGCCATATTGGGTGATATTTTTCCATAACTTGACATACAAATGAATTTATTGTGCTTCAATTCTATTTCATCATCTAGGTCAAAATCTTCATCATTTTCTCCTGGGGTCATTATGCTTCAGATTTATCCTCTTGATCTACTTTTTTCCCTTATATTTTTCTAATAATTATTATTTCTTCAGCACCCATTTCTATCCAAACTTTTCCTACTCCATATAACAAAATCTAGATGTATTTTCAATGTTAATAATATATTTACTTTTTATATTCAAGTAAATCCATAATCTATCCATAATCTATAGTTATTCACAAATATGTTTTAATTTTCTATGATATCACAAAAAACTTGAATAGTTCCCTGAATATCCTTTGCATTTCTCTGCTTTAAAAATACTCTGTATCTTAGAAAACATCAACAAATTCTTCAAATCCAGATATCATACCACCATAAGCTTCCAAAAGTCTGTTACTCATTTCCCTGCCATATTCAATGTATGAATATTTAACAAAATTAATCATTAAAATTTACCATATACTAATCTCATTGACACATCAAATTCATCCTTTAGCCCTAAAGTTTCAAAATAAAAATATAACATATATATATATATATATATATATATATATATATATATATATATATATAGAGAGAGAGAGAGAGAGAGAGAGAGAGAGTCAAGAAAAGAAACTAGGTTAGGAACCACTCTATCATCAAATATATGATGATTTCATCATAATTATTTTCTATGGTGCCTTTTAGTCTTATCAAATCATTTCTCCTGAGATTTATCTTTTCAATTAAGTTCAAATATCTGATGACAATATTTACATATTTTATAATATTTCAGAGTAGCTAGTATTTAATTAAGTTTAGCTAATTAAATACTGGTTGACTGACTCTCCCATTCTTTGAATAGATGGATCATTCTATTTTCAAATGATAAAATTAAATATTACTTGATAAATTCTTGCACCCTTTATGTAGACTAATTGGGCTCTTATTCATTATGACAGTAATAGATGAGTGAGGCAGGTCACTACATAGAAACTATGAAATAGCAATATTATTAAGAAAATCAACAGATAGGAGCACATGTCATTGAAAATATTCTAGGTTATATATTCTGCAGAAAAGATGCATAAAACAATGCATAAGATCTGTGATTTTAAGAGTGTAGCATTTTTTATGCATTACTATAAGGGAGATATGGTTTCAAACCTTTCCAAAAGATTGGTCTTTGGGAATCAGTATAACAAATGGGTTCTGTGGCTCTGGGTTGCTAGATTCTTTAAGATGATTTGGAAAATAGCTATTATTATCATGTGAAGTAAAGAAAATTAGCTTTGCACATTATGAAAAACAGCTGTATGCTATCAGACCTGATTGGAGATTGTTTTAACTATTTTGTTGGAAACAGTTGCAAGAATTCATTGTATCATCTGCAGCATCTGTTATTATAAGTGGCATCTGGTTGGAAGATCACTGGTCTGGTGTAATTACATAAAAATGACAATTTCTTTTTTTCATGTAATTAGTACTGGTGAGTTGTGGTGGTGGAGATTTGACATATTTTTCAATATGTATTTTAAAAATATACATGAATACAAAATCATCTGTGCATTTTAAACTTTCTGTTTAGCCTTGCTTTCTATTAGGACTTAGACTGAAGAATGTTTTAAAAGAGATTGCCTCTGATCCAAACAAAGGAGAGAGAATCACAAAAGGCACGTCCTGGGGAGAGATTCCCAAGTATCCTTTCCTGATTCCCAAATAATAAATTTGGACATGGCTTCTTTGACTAAGTTACTTACTTCAGGGAGAAGTAATTGGCATTGGCTATAGCTCAGAGGTGGGACCCATGGTATACTGTCTTCATTGACGACATTACCTTCAATGGCTTCAAGCCATTTTAATTGCTACATGAATACTCAGTGACTATTTAACCTTTATTTCTTTTATAGCCTTCAATTTTCCTAATTACTTAATACATGGCCAAATAATTAAGTTGGTATCTCAAAATCATGACATTTTAGCTAATATCAATCCTATTTTATAATAAATTAATGTTTGATATAACATTTTTTTTTCAAAAGAAACTCCACAGGGGACTACAAAAAAATCAAGTTCTTAGTGTCCTTGTGAATAAATAGCACCACTTACTTGGGAGAAAATGCTTAATTTATTTCTATGCACTCTATATTATTTATCTTTTGTT
The DNA here is from genome assembly GCF_045843805.1 of Urocitellus parryii. Lineage (NCBI taxonomy): Eukaryota > Metazoa > Chordata > Mammalia > Rodentia > Sciuridae > Urocitellus > Urocitellus parryii. Next base: position 168,586,796 of record NC_135535.1, on the reverse strand, counting down.
CTGCCTTAATTAGCTTTTTCATAGATCAAAGCTGAACTCAGACTTTGCTGATTTGTTCTCCCTGCAGTTACAGGAAAGGAGTGGAAAAGAGGATGGAGAGGACAACTGTGACATCTTGATAAAGGAGATTTCAATATTTAACCAATTTGCATGTCATCAATAAATGCATTAGCACTTGAGCACCTAGCTTCTCAAGCAAACACTTTAATGAGCAGGTGGTTCTGACTGACTGACCATTTTAAATATTAACTGCATTTCGTGTTGACAACTTGCTTGAGACAGACTGGTATTGCTCATCAATTCTGTGGCATCTTCAGAAACAGCCGAACTGTTTACAATTACAAATAATTCCAAGATGTTAAAAATAAATCTAAAAGTATGCACACACATTTTAATTTAAATCCCACTGATTATTTGTTTCTTATTTAGGTATGTGGTATTTGTGGTGCAAATAAATTCTCTAGAATAATCCATGTCATGTAATCTCCCCTGGGCCAGTGTAAGTCCTCCTGATGCCTGTCATTGACATTTCCTGCTTTTCATCATGCTTTGGTGTAAATGAGCCCTACCACCTCCACTTCCAGACTCAATCCTATAATTTCTTTATTGAGATTTCATTGATCATTCCCTAGTTTGATTTAGGCATTCTCTTTATAAATTTCCCGAATATTGCCTTTATAATGGCTGCACTAAGTTATAATGGTGAATTATAATAGAAGTGATTGCCTTTACCTGTTGACTTCCGACACAAGGCAGAGATTATCTTTAAAATGGAAACAAAAACATATTTTTTCAATTATATTCATTTTAAGTATTTTGTCCCTTAGTCTTTCCTTCAAGAGATTAATTTAAATACAGATTTGTAGTTGAGCATAAGTTTAGAGAATTGTTTTAGAGAAAAGAGTAGAAATGCAATTTTTATTTCATGCATGGTATGATAAATATGTTATAAACAAATAACACATTTTAAGTTATATGTTTTTATATATTAATTTTTAACTTATTTTCAAGATTATGGGTATAATTACATTTTTGTGGAAAGCCCACTGCATGAATATTTATGAAATAAGAACTATCAGATTAATATTAGGATAAGAAACATTGATGAAATAAGTCATTTTAAGAAATATAAGAAGTCTAACATGACCAAATGGACAAATCCTTTAAGCAAAGAAGAAACAAACTGTTGTTTTATAATGCATATATTATTCTTCAAAGTGATCATTTTCCTTGATTCACCCAACAACACCAACTATTATCAGAAATTTCAAGTATTCAGAGAATCAAAAATTTTCACAAAGATAAAAAATAAATAAAATAAAAAACGAAAGCTAAAAAAAAGAAAGAATGAATTTAGGAATTACTGGAGGGTACCCATGCTCTTGACCACCCTAACCCTAGGTATTGTATTAGTAGCTCCTATATAATGAATAATTGCTCTAAGTCAGGCATAGTGTTAGGCAAACTCTGCATTTATTATTCCCTTAACCCTTACAATAATTGCATAAAGATACAACTAAGAAAATATAAGTTGAGAAAATGTAGTATCTTGCTGAGGTTCAAACGATCTCAAAGTATTACAAAGTACAAACTCATGTTTCAATATATCCAGAGTCTAGAATACCAATGAATTTTGTCCATGCCAAGAAAGAGATGAGAGCTTGTACAAAGGAGATCAGCAATTACTATACCAGAAATTTATATTAGCAACATCTATTCTTGCCAATTGTATTTGAAATGTAGTGAATCTCCACTCCCTGGTTCAGACTGAATGCTTTCATATGACATTCTTACTTTTATCTTTTAAAATTTTTATTCTTTTCTAAATAAAAATAAGGACAAAAATAATAGTGCACTATTCTAATTAATACAGTTGAAATTTTAATTATAACATAGGGGTGTACTTATAAAATGAAAATAGTAAAAGTAAAACATGAAAATATCCTTTTCTATTCACCACCTGAGTTCACTCACCCCAAATAATCAGTTTTAAGTATTCCATGTAAGTAATTCTTTTCACAAAAATAATAGCATAACTGTTTAAGTACACATATCTTCAAATTCCTTATTTAAATAAACTTAATTGTCTTATGAAAAGCCTACTAATGTTAAATAATTCCTCCTTGAGATTTGTTCAGCACCTTATTGTTCTTATCTACTTTTCTTATGCATTAATTATAACTTAACTGATCATCATGGGCCACTTCATGTGTCAATGTGTACACATGATTTTTCAGGATACATTCCTACTGTGAGATTATTAGGTCAAATAGTACATACAGACTAAATGTGAGAGAAATCGCCCAATATTCCTTAAAAAGTATTTCACAATAAACTGTTGCTCAGTTATGTATGAAAATCCTAGATTTTATGCAGTTTTGCCAGCGTTAGATATCATCAAAGGATTCAATATTTGTCTAATTCTTACATTTTGACCTTTCTTGAGACATAGTGCTGGGCATCTTTTATGTGTATATATTGAACATTTATAATGAGTTGTTCATTGTAAAACACTTTTAGTACTGTGAAGTGTGTGTCTGTGTTCTATGATGAGCTTCTTTGTGGTAATTAACATTAATGGCAGTGGATCTCTCCTGTTAACCTTTAAACTTGATTCCTCCCACTCACATATACCTCACAGTCTGTTAATGAGCCAATTGTATCAGCCTTACTTTCAAACTACACCCAGAATCAAACCAGAATGACCTGTCATCATCACTTCTCACCTGAACTATTGGGACATCTGATAACTCCTCTGCTGTCAACAGAGTAGCTAGTGTGACAGTTTTGAAAGAATAGGCCAGATCATGACACTCCTCTGCTCAAAATCTCATTCCAAATAAGAGCTAAAATTCTTACCCATTGTCCCAAGATACTGGTCTTCAGCGTTCCTGCCTTCCTGCGCTCTTCTTGTTTGTTGACTGGCTTGCTCCCTTGCTACCACAGACATGCAGGTAGCCTCCATGCCAGGTCATCCTCTGCCTGCAGTGCTTCCTTGGGTATCTGGTCCTTCTTCCTTCCTTTAGCTTTGTGAGTCAGTGGTCCGTCACCATCCTACCTAAACCAGCACTGCCCCAAGAACACATGCCTAGTGTCATTTTTACTGTTTGTATGAAAAAAAAATCACACACACCTGAAATACTATGTGTTCATTTTCATGTGGGTCAACTTTAATGTTGAGAAGGGATTCATAAGAGTTCTAAAAATACATGAATAGCACATGTGAATTATTTATAATCATTGAGAAGTGAAGGTATTTCTAAGCAGTGGGGCAGAGATCCTCATTTATTAATATATTATTTACAACTCATTATTGAATGATGTATTTTTTCCCCACTTTGATGTCAAAACATCACTTTCACGTCTTACTGAATTCCTTCCCCTATAAGAAAAAACAATTTTTGGACCATTTTATTTTTAAGTTAAGTCCCCATGTATATATGAATATATTTGGAGGCACTAATTTGTTCATTGTCCAATTTCCCTTCAGAAAAATCACAACTCGAATAAATATAAGAGAAGAACTATTCTCCCCAAATATTCATCAACACTCAATCATTTAACCTTACATGTGTATAGGCAAGTGTTTAATCACTTAAGGCAGGAATTATATATAATCACATACACACAAATATAAAAATTTTAAATTTTTTATAATAATTTTTAGATAGACATTAATTCTATTTAATTTAGGCTATTGTTACAGATAGAAAATCATTTACTCATTTAAATTATGTCTTTCAACATTATGATTTGTTTTAACACCAAATTTTATTTTAATTAAAATTTATGGGTTGGTGGATTATAAGTCTTTTATATTAATGTAATATTGACTTAAACATTAATTTACTAAAGGGCATTACATTATTCTTAAGTTTATCACCTTTGAAGATACATTTTCTTCTTGGAGTTGGAAAAGATTTTCTGTGTAGTCGATAAGTCCCAGACACTAGATTTAGTCTGGCTTAGCTTTGAATCCTACCACTTCCCCCCATACCACAGGCGTAGCCTTATTCAACTATTTAACCTTTTGTAGCCTCTATGTTCTCATCTTCATAATGGGGATAAAAATATCAATAAAGAAGGTTTGGGGTTAATTTAATGGTAAATAACATTTAAGTAGTTTAATATAGTGACCAAAATCAGCATAATATTATAAAATGAATTTTAAAAATCATATTAATTTCTGGGCTATTTTCTCCAGAAATTTGATCTATTAAAATCTAAAATTCCATATTTAAGATAAAAAACTGATTTCAATCTATTCTAATTTTTCATGTAAATTTTCATATTCATTTTATTATTTTTCTCTGCAGAAATTCTGAAATCTTGCCATTATCATAGGGGTCTCTCTTCACTCATTTCTCCTTGTAAGTGACCAAACTTTTGATTCTATTTATCTCAAGTTTAGTTTGGCATCCTGCAGATTTTCTTCTCATTTTCTTCATCCGGTAGTCTATGTTCTCTCCTTTGAAAATTGTCAGGATCTCAAAAATTCATACATTTCACATTACATTCATCATGTACATTTCTTTACCCTTAAACACATATTTTGGAAATCAGTCAGTTTAAAATTTCTTTGAATTCTTTCTTTTAATGGTTTTCACAACATAAATGTAAAATCAGTATTTTTATTAAAGTTTTAATTTGACATCGCTTATCTACTCTCCATAATTACAACCTCGCTTGACTATCTTACCTAACACATAAAGGATATCTAGGGTTCCTTATTTTAATTGAGTAAGCTTGCTTTATTGGTAGTAACAACCACTGAATTTTCAGATTTATGTCCTTTTCTCAGACTAGTAAAACTTTTTATATAACTATTAGTGAATTTATAAATTGTTTTCCTGACTGAGATGGCTTCCTATTCATATGTTTGAGTCTAAACCAATAGGAAAGGAAGATATTTATATTTAAGCCATTTTATTTTTTCCATTGGAGATCAGTTACCTATAAGATAGCAAAAAGAGACCAGAAAGTTAGTCTCAGGACTTGGTTTGTTTGTGTTTTTCCTCCACATTAGTTGTAGAAAGCATCTCACCTTCTCTGACTCCCAGAACAGGTCTCCCACAGAATCTCCTGCTGCACTCTTCTTTCTGAAATCATATCTCCACATGAACTACATTTGGCATAAAAAACTTGTCCAAATACTTCACAAAACCCATCCATTTGAAGCTTCCAATTCTGACCGGTTGCCTGATGCTCTGAGCCTGGTTGTTCTACCATTATATGTTGTATTTCCATTTCTGTTTTTGTTTTGTTTTGTTTTTTCTCAGATAACCTATCCACATACCTTCAGGCAGGATTTTCTTTACATATTTTATGTTATAACTTCTCCATACTTCATTGGTTGCAATCCTATCTGTGTACCACCCGACTTTAGTGACATCCATTTCCAAAATTCCATTTTTGATAGAGGACAGATTTATTTTCACTTTAAAAATAAATGTGCTATTTCTCTGGGAATTTATGAATGAAGACAGTTGAACATGTAATAAAATATATTTAAACAAGTTGCAAGTTTATTAAACTTTAATTTAAAAGTGGAATCCTATCAAAATTAAGAACAAAGTGTTCTTTATGTCACCACCCTCAATTTTACATTTTTCTAATTTTTTCGTATTTGCATGAGAACATGTGTGTCAGTTTTGGGGAATGGGTACTTCTGAGACCGGGACTTTTACTAAAATGTTATATCGGCATGAAATCATGCCAGTAACTTCAGAGCTTTCAATAACTTCCCAACATCTTCTTCCAGACTACTTTTCCTGAGCCTTTTCCTTGCCATGATGTTTTTCTATTTCGTTTTCTTTTCTTTCTTTTTTTTTTTTTAATGAAATAAGCAATTTGGTTGACTTTGGGACATAATTCTTCCACATTTTGGAAACATGAAAGTAGAATGAAAGTGTGAAATCTCTAAAGAACTGACTGAATTTTTATTAAATCATGTCCATGTTTGGAATATTGAGCAATTTATTAAACTTCTAACAATTCTTAATTCAGTCAATAAAATGGTGACAATATCTACATTTAGAATTTTTGGAAATTAAATTATGCATGGTGTGTATAGCAATTGCCATCCATACTGGTAATCATTGATGAGTGTTAATTTTCTCCTTGTATTTTTTTTTTCTTTTTTGATACCAGGGATTTTACTCAGGGGCACTCAACCACTGAGCCACATCGCCAGCTCTATTTTGTATTTTATTTCGAGACAGGGTATCACTGAGTTGCTTAGCGCCTCCCTTTTGCTGAGGCTGGCTTTGAACTTTCAATTCTCCTGCCTCAGCCTCCTGAGCTGCTGGGATTACAGGTGTGCACTACCGTGCCTGGTTAATTTTGTCCTAGAAGCTTAAAATTGAGAGAGTTGAGAAAAATCTCTAATCCCTCTGATATTGACCTCTCCCTCATTTTTCTCTGTTTTTCTTCTTGCCTTCTTTTTAAGAGTAAGAACATGGCACCTGAAAATGATGTAATTTTAATGTTAAATTTCTGTATATGGGACACAGATTAAACTATACAGTTATAATAACAAATATGCAATGACAATGGCAAAAATGTATGGGGAATTGTGGAAATGATTATGTGAGTCACATAACTCGTGATTTTCCTACTTATAGCAAATTTAAGAAGCAGAAATAAATAAGTTGTTTGAAAGCACAGCTCAACTGTCAATGTCACATTTCATTTACATAAATCTGACAACTCTTCCTATTAATGAGATCTTTGACTGACAACATGATTAAATTACATGTGGCTGTGATACTGCATATCTGGCTGAAAACAGCCTTGATTTCTAACAGATGAGTACTCTAATTTGACACTAAATGAGGCCACCTTGGAGAATTCAGCTACTGCAGTCTAACTTTTCTAGAATGTTGCTATGTCTTTCATTCTTTCCCAAGATGAATCAAGCAACTTTAATAAAATTTTGTCACTGTGTGCTTTGGAAATATTAATTGTGCATTTTTCTATCAAGAAATATGCAGTAAAAAGATGAATATATTTATGAATCCCAATACTTTAAATATATAATATATTATAGCCATTTATTTTCTTTGGGAATCTCTAAACTAGCAGACATCTCTAATGTGTAAAAGTTGTAAAATTTTGTTTGAAAGACTTTGTGAAATTCATTGTGGTTTAGAATTTATTGATCATCTACTATATTCTGAAAAGTATGCTAGTTCCTCTGAGAACTACAAACATTAGTAAGTCATTGCAGAAGAAATTCTATGCAATCAGAACATGATTAGTTTATGTGTGACATTTTACTACAAAATAGACTGCAATGGATAAAAATAGAAAAGATAAGTATTATGGAAACAAATAATTGGAGCTACTTTCTGATTGGATCATATTAGAATAATATGTGGGTGAAGTGGTATTAGATCTCAGCTTTGGTAACAATTTTTCATGTAATATCAGGATAAAATGCAAATTTAGGAAGAGATTCACTTAATAGCATAAAGGAAAATGTACTAAATAAGAGAACAACATTGTAACAGGTTAGTATATATCCCAAAGAACTTGTATTAAAATTGAAAATATGCACTATATATTGATAAGGAAAATAAACATAGCACCACTTGACAAGGGAGTAGAAATTTTAGTCTAATTCCTGTGAGAAATATATACAGCACCAATTTATCTACATAAGATTGTTGCCTGAAATCCAAATGAAATACACTAAAATATTAAGAATAATTGTTCTCTCTGGGTACAAACCAAATATTCTGCTTGTCTACAATAAATATAGTGATTTTTGTTATGAATATTTAAAAATAAAAACTCTTGGTATTTCGTTTACTCTCTCCTTTGATTAATGTTTTGCTATTTAAATTTGTGACTTTGCATAAAGTTATAGAAGCCTGCAAAATAGCAAAATAAAACACCATAGCTCCAAATTTCAGTAAGTGAAATCACTTCCTAAGAATGGTGTTTCGTTTGTCAGCAAATTGGGTCAAGAGAAAAAACATGCTGACAGATGGCAAAGAGGAATAAAGAAAAGTCTTTTCAAATATTTCAAACACAAAAGTAATTCAGATCATGGAATCTCAAGTTCATCAATAAATAAAGAGGCATATGAAACCTACGGTTACATCAAAATTGCCAGTTTATTGACCCACTTTCATGAGGGGTGCTTAATAAGAGTTGTTTGCTTCTAAAATCATGTGGCCATCAGTGCTGCCCTCTGAATTTATAAGCTACACAGTGATAAGAGCAGAAGTGAGAGGAATAAACACTTGAAACACTGAAGTCTAAACAAATCACCATCTAGGTGACACATACTCAACAGTGCTGAAAATCGGATAACAAATGGCACTGACACAAGTCTGCGAAATCACAGAGGAACTTGAATGGTGCTTTACAATGTTGTATGAACATGGTTCTAATGACTGAAATTCTAAAGCACTGAATTTTACCTATGATTAAAAAATATAAGTGGAAATTTTTTAAAGGACTGCCACCAGATTTTGGAAGTCATTTATGTTTAAGAAAACCTTAAATGATTTTTGTTAGAGAGTAAATTAGGTTTTCATTGGTTAAAATAATAATAATACATTATAATCATACCTAAGAGCAAGAAAGTTTACCAAATCAAACTTCTCCTTTCTATTCATCATTACATATAGTGATTTCAGCCCCCAAGTCCTGGAAAACATTTACAATGATTATGACTATATTGTCCAGGATTTATTATTACATTGTTATAATTTACCTTGCAAATCATGTGATCTGTAATCTTTATCAATAACAGTAAGTGAAATGCATATGTGTTAAGTATGTATGTGTGTTTTTGCCTTAGCTAAATCAACTTTGTAAAGGCATAATTTCTTTCATGGATTATTTACCTTAGAAATAAACAGAAATTCTATTTTTTTCTGTTGTGCATCAAATATTTACCTTTGAAGGGAGTACATTGTTTTAAATCTATGCCTTATTAAGTGATATTATTTTAAAATCTTGGAAGATATATAGGAAGAGGAGAAACAATATGTCAAAATTTTTCAGACATACATGAATTCATATATGCATAGACTTCTTACTAGGCTGGTAAAAGTAACCCTAGCCACAATTAGACTAAAATAAATATTAATAATAGTTTAGCAGAACTTAGAAAATGTTTCCAAATATAGTATCATATTTAATATTCACAACATTTTATGAAGAGATTTATTCACTTTCCTTCAGTGAAGAAATGTTTATAGAGCACTTTCTCTATACCTACTATAGCTCTCGCTTTTGATAACTCGTTCCTCTTTTGTATTTATTTCTATACACTGCTATTGCAATTTATTTGTTCCGTTAAATAAAAAATGCAGAGTTTTGGTTGACATTGAATGAATCATAATAGTGTATACTACCATATATTTATTATATGATGTTTATGCTAAATAATTTTGGAGAAATAATTTTGCAATATTAATTCCTTATATCAAGGAACATGGCAAATATCCCATTTATTCATCTCTAGTTTCACTATATTCAATTAATTTTAAAGTTTAAAGTAAAAATACTTCCTTGTTATTTTGGACTTTATTTTTAATTTAATTAATTAGTGTATTTTTCTCTTTGCAGTGCTGGGTATTGAAACAAGGGCCTAGAGTATGCTCTTGGCAAGTGCTCTACCACTGAGTTACATTCATCCCCAGACTAGACTCATCTTAAGTAATCAGTTATTGCTGGAATATAGGGAAAGTTTCAGCCTCTACAACGCTAGCATCAAAACCCATTACCCAGTGCTAGGGCACAGATCAGTGGTAGAGTACAGGCACAGGTCTCTGGGTTCAATACTCAGTACCACAAAACAAATAAAACCAAACCGAAAAAAAAAAAAAAAAAAAAAAAACATTACCCAAGTTGCTGCCATTTAACTGACGTTGGTTTCCATGTTTCCTTCAGATCTTGTCAACTTTCTGTTATTCAGGTATTGTGTTTTTTTTTTTTTTTTTTTTTTTTTGTAGTGGTCTTCAGGCAGACACTTCTGTGTGAGGGGACATAGTTCAGAAGTAGAGTACTTGCCCATTTTGCAGGAGACCCTGGGTTCAATCCTCAACACTGGAAAAAAAAATAAAGCATTTAGAGCACTTTTAAAATTTTGAATTATTTGTAAAAATGCATTTTTATCAAATTTGAAACAGCTGGTGAATAACTACTACGTCTTCATCCATCATATGGAGCTAGGATGATAATTTTATATTCATATTTAATTATTAGTTGTCAAAATTTTTCATGCAAATGTTAAATACAAAACTAAATGTATCACTATTCTAAGTAGTAATTAATGCCAAACACATATCCATGTTAAATATTTCAGGATGCACTTATACCCACTGATTATATTACTCAGTTTTCTCAACATATATTAATTTTGGTTTGGACTTTATTAATCCTATAAACAATTACTTATGAAAGAAATCAGTGACCACCAGTCAACAATATTTTATATTTTCAAAACTTTTTTAAACTGCAACTTTTTGTAAGCTTTTATTTGCAAGTAATTTTAAACTTTGTCTTAATTTGATTTTATAAAATATTTCTTTTAAAATAATTTAAAATTTTATTTGAAATTTTATTTTGCAAAGAAAACAAATATAAGAAAAATGCATTGTTTTAGTCAGTTTTTTTCTCTCCTTTTTTAAATACCGTGACCAACAGTCCTGCCAAAAACAATTTTTAGGAAGATATGTTTATTACAGATTCAGAGGTTCAGTTCATAGATGCCTGACTGCATTCCTTGGAGCCTGAGATGGGGCAGATCATCACAGAAGATGCATTTGGCAGAGAAAAGCAGCTCAGTACTTGGCACCAGGAAGCAGAGCAGGGTGGGAGAGGTGGGGGGAGTGCTCTCCTCATTGTGGACATAATATAAAATATATTATATTTAAAATATAAACCCCAAAGGACATTCTCCACTGACTTACCTTCTTCACCCACACTATACCTGCCTACAGTTACCACCCAGTTAATCCCCATCACTGGATTAATGCACTGATTAGGCTAAGACCCTTATATCCTTATCATTTCACCTCTAAACTTTCTTGCATTGTCTCACAAGTGAACTTTTGGGGACACTTCATATCTAAACCATAACATGCATTAATTTGCATTATCTTCGAAAAATGCGAAATTTAACATACTCTTCTTTCTACTCCCAAATAAAAATGAGATTTATAATAACCTAAAAACTTAAATTTGCATGTATGTATTTTCACACACACATTCTGTGTATTTATCTTTTACATTTCTGTTGAATTTCACTACCAGAATGTTTCTTTAGACATTATTTTTAATGAATTGTCTCATTTGCTCTCAGACACTTCTTTTAGATCTTGTCTTTTATTAGTGCCATTATTAGTCAAATTTTGTCTATGTGTCAAAATACCTGAGAAAAACAACTAAAAAAAAAAAAGAAAAGATTTATTATGACTCATGGTTTTAGAGGTGTCAGTCCATAGTTGTCCAATTTCATTGTTTCTGGACCTGTGAGGGGACAGAGTATGGGGAAAGGGTGGCAGAGCAAAGTTGCTCACCTCCTGAGGTCTGGGAAGAAGGGAGAGAGAAAGGGAGAGAAAGGGTGAGAGGAAGGGGCTGTAGATAGATATGCCCTTCAAGAACACATCCACAGTGACCTACCTCCTCTAACAGGGCCCTAGCACCTACTAGCTCTTCAGCAATGAACTCATCAATTGATGAGGTTAGCACCCTCATAATCCATCACCCCTACCTTCAGCCCTACATGAGAATATTGCCACACTGAGGACCAAGCCTTCAACACATTGGGGGACATTCTAGATTCAAACCATAACAGGGCCTATATTATGAATTGTTTTTAAACAATTACTTCCTTCCAGGATATTGTATATATGGCAACTTTTAAATTTCTTCACATTTAGTAGTATTGGGCTAAGTAGAAAAATTATTGTATCATAATTTTACTTGAAAATAAAAGTAATGATATACCCACACATGATATTAGAAAATAAAACTTCAATATTATCATTTCTTCACAAAATTCTGTACTACATTTTACTTCAATTATCTTTTTGTTGTTTAGAATCAGCAAAATTTAAAAAGTATGAAAACATATTATCAACAAAGATCACCAGTACAATTCTTTAATGTAGATTCTTTTTTAAAAACTAACTAAAATGAGGTCATCCTCTACTTTTTAAAATTGATCAACAGATGGTGCCCAACTAATGATCATTTGACTTACAATTTCACAACTTTATGATGTCACAAAAACTGCATGCATTCAACAGAGCTCTAAAATACAATTTTTATTTTTGATCTTTTCTGGAGTTTGTAATATGCAGTATAATACTGTTAAGATGTGGAGCAATAGCAGAGAGCCATAGCTCTCAATCAGCCACAGGAGTAAAAGGGAAAACAACAGATATGCTACAATATACTGTGTTCATACGTTATGAGTTAGGATAGCTTAATTGTATTAATTTCATTTTCATTAATTAATCTTATTTTAATTGTACATATTTATGGGGTATAGTGTGTCAATTTTATACATGTGTAAGATGAGCAATGATCAATCAGGGTAGTTACGATTTCTATTTAAATGTTTTATTCTTTAAAATTTTTAACACATCATGATTATACATATGTATAGGATGAATTGTGAAATTTCAATATATATACACAACATATATTTAATATATGAGAATCAGAATACTTAACACTTTTGTCTCCTAGTCAGTGTATGTTTGGAAATTCAACCATCTTTCTTTTACTTATTCATAAAATTTATAATAGGATACTGTGAACTATAGTCACCCTGCTTTGTATCCAGACTAGAATTTATTAGCGGTTGTGTTTTAATACTTGATATAAAACCTCCCTTGACTCCCCTCCCCCACATTCCCAGCTTCTAATAATCTCTATTCAGTTTTTTAGCTCCCACATATGAGACAGAACATGAAATATGTCTTTCTCAGTCTAATTTTACTTAACATAATATCCTCCAATTCCATCTATTTTGCTGAAAATTATAGGATATCATTACTCTTCATGTTGAATAACACTTTTTATGGACATATAAAACATTTTCTTTATTAATGCATCTGTTGTTGGGCATCTAGTAATAAATTTAACTAAGGAAAGGAAAGACCTTTACAATGAAAATTACAAAACACTGATGAAAGCAGTTGAAGAGGACATAAAAAATAAAAAAGACCTCTTATGTTCACAAATTAGAAGAACTAATATTACTAAAATGTTATTCTACACAAAGTGATTCACAGATTCAATGCAGTCCCTATCAAAATACCAATGATATTCTTCACAGAATTAGAAAAAAAATCCTAAAATTTATATGGAAGCACAAAGACCCTTAAATAACCAAAGTAATCTTGAGTGAAAAGAACAAAGTTGAAGGTATCTCAATTTCTGATCTCAAGACATAATAATACAAGGCTCTATTAACACACATAGAAGCTGACACATAGACCAATGAAATGGAATAGAGTGCCCCAAAATAAAACCACGTATCTGTAGCCAACTGATATTCAGCAAAGGCACCAAGAACACACATTGGAGAAAGGAAAATCTCTGTATTAAATGAGTCTGGGAGAAATGGTATTCACATGCAGAGGATGAAACTTGACCCTGTCTCTCACTCTGTACAAAAATGATCGGCTCAAAGTAAGATCTGGAACTATGAAACTCTCAGAAGAAAACATAACAGAAATACTCAAGATATCAGTATGACCAATAATTTTTTTTGTATACAACCTAAAAGCATGGGCAACAAAAATTATATATATATATATATATATATATATATATATATATATATATATATATATATATCTTCTTAATATAAATTAAGAAGCTTCTGCAGCAAAGAAAATAGTTAACAGTGTGAAGAGATAACTTATAGAATAGGAACACTTTTGCAAACACTTCATCTGATGAAGGATAATATGTAGAATACAAAGGGACTGAAAAACTTCAAAGATGGCAAAAAGTCTAATTAAAAATGTTCAAATGATATGAATAGACACTTCTGAAGGAAAAACTATAAATGTCCAATAAATATATGGAATGATGTTCAACATCATTAGCTATCAAGGAAATGCAAATTAAAACTACATACTATATTATCTCACTCCAGTTAGAATGACTATTATTAAAAGACAAAAAATGACAAATTATGGCAACTATGTGGATAAAAGGGAATACTTATACACTGTTGCTGGAAATGTAAATTATTAGAATAGTCATTATGGAGATCAGTATGGAGGTTCTGCTGTAACATTTGTACACCGACCATATGTTTCATCTACCTCAGCTCTGGGTAAATATCCAAAGGAAATGAAATCATCATACCAAAGAGATATCTACATGCCTATATTTATTATTGCACTATTCATAACAATTAAGAGAATTAACCTAGATATCTATCAGCATATGAATTATTAAATGCAGTTTTAATTTAACATATTTACAATTTATGATATGTTTATGGAGACAAACTCCATTCGTGACATTAAAAAAATATTGTCTTAAAACATTTCCAGTTTTTTTTTTTTTTTCTGGGGGGAAGGGGTACTGGGGATTGAGCTAGGGGCCCACTGAGCCATATTCCCAGCCCTATTTTGTATTTTATTTGGAGATAGTGTCTCACTAAGTTGCTTAGTGCCTCTCTTTTGCTGGGCTGTCTTTGAATTCTTCATCATTCTGTCTCCTGAGCCGCTGGGATTACAGGCCTGCACCACCACTCCCACCTTCCAGTTTTGTTTTTGTTTTTTAATTCGGAAAAAAAATCCTGAATTTTGATAAAATCCTGAAATATATATACTCAATTAATAATCTTTCATTTTTTTGGATCTTACGTTATTATTTTCAGAAAAGTATTGGTAATTTTAGAAGAAAGCACTAAAAAATGCTTTACCCTCCATGTATATATGCTATTAAAGTAAACTGATTTAAACTTTGCTCAGAGTCAAAGTAGTCAGTTTAACTTTTGTTGATAGAGTTGACCTTTAAGCTTCAGGAGATTCTCCAGTCATTCCATAAATCCTCATAGCAACAACCTGGGTAGGGAGAATATTTTTGTCAGAGAATATTATTCTATATGTACAATTTCCTCAGTGAAGGTTAAGAGATGACTCTCCCAAAGGCAATGTAGCTACTTGCTTCTATATTTTAAGATTAAAGTAAAAGAAGCTTCTGTGAGTAACTGTAATCACCTCACTTGTTTTGCTAATTCACATAATTGATAAAGATTCAGTTTACATTTTTTTGCACATTGTTGGAAAACATGTGGTAATAAAATCTAAAATAAAATTGGCAAAATAATCTCTAATGTCTACAAGCATATTGTGTGCTTTCAAAATACTTTTATTCTTATTTGTGAAAATTAAATGAAAAGTTCAATCAGAATTACAAAAGCAAATATCCACTTAACTATTTTTCTTTTTATTACTCTTAAATTTGTTTTGGTGCTTCTTATCAAGATAATTTTTAATTAAAAAGCATAACATTAAAGAAAAATAATAAAATATCATAAATCGTGGATGATTTAGTGACCCTGACATAACTTGCTTTGGTAATATGTTAGTCTCATTTTCTTTTCCCCTCTTCTTTTACCACCTATATATTCTCTATTATATATATAATCATTAGCTTTTTTGCATGTTTGTCTATACTTATTCATTTGGAGAAATACTCTTGCAGTTGAACATTTAGTGTACATATTATTCCTGATTACATTTTCAATATTAACACAGAAAATTATCTATGACTAAGTATAATGTTTGCAATTATCTTGCTGTGCACTGCATTACTCTGAGAGACAAAGTCTCATAATAATTTAATTCTACTACCTTTAGTTGAATATTTATAATGGCTTCTTTTTATTTGGATTGTGATAATATGTGATTGATCAATAATAGATTATATTTACAAAAATATGAATACATTTGATGAGTATAGATTTTGATTATTTTTAATGTTAGTATAAGGAGAAGAGTCACAAAATGGACATTAACAATTTCAATCAACAGCTTTGGCTTTCAGTTTGTTTTCATGTTTTAAAATAGTATGTAACAGTTTTAACATACACTGCTTAAAATGGATTTATTATTATTTAACTTTTATTTTTATTTATACTATTTTGCCCTGTTTATTCAACCTGAATTTTTATGTCTCCAAGGGGTAAATATTTTTTCATGGCTAGGGACATTTTCTTCTGTGTATTTCCACACTTATGATAGTAATAGATTGGAACCCAAATTTCTTACTGTAATTTTCAATGAATATTTAATGCCCTGTAAATAACAATCCATTTCTCTTGTGTAGCTTTTTTTAACTATTAGAATCTTTAAAATTTTACTTGCTTAAGCCAAATACAAAAATAAATTTTACAACAGATTATTAACATAAAGTCCTAAAAGATCAATATTGATCAATATCTGCAAAATCAAAGGTAAATTTATTTTATTTGAAATAATTTAAATTAACTATTAGTAAAATGTAGATGCAACATTGGTAGCAGCTAAATAATAATGTCATATTTACCTAAACATATCATGTTCTAATAAACGAATGTTTGAAACAGTTCTTTAATACTTTGGAATTAAATTAACCTTAGTTTTTATTAATTATTGCTAGTACTAAAATTATTTCTCAAATTGAATTTGTCATATTTTGAATGTGTCCTTTCCTTCCATAATTTTCAAGATTCCCCCTTCTTCCAAGGCAACAAAACAAGCAAACTGATTTAAAACAAACAAAAAACTTTTCATGACTTTCAATGAAAGCATACAGTGGAAGGATATATTTAGTTACCTAAGGTACTTTTCAAAAATATTGGTTCAATCTTGACATTATCCCAGCTATTCCACATCTTATCTATCCAGCCACAACAAAAGTTTGTGTGTTTTATGACTTTGCCTTCCACATTTGCAAAACATACTTTGTCCTCATGTATTGACTTTTTCTTCAAATGACAATATCTTTTTTTTTAAAGAGAGAGTGAGAGAGGAGATATATATATATATATATATATATATATAGAGAGAGAGAGAGAGAGAGAGAGAGAGAGAGAATTTTTTAATATTTATTTTTTAGTTCTCAGGGGACACAACATCTTTGTTTGTATGCGGTGCTGAGGATCGAACCCAGGCCGCACACATGCCAGGCGAGCGCGCTACTGCTTGAGCCACATCCCCAGCCCAAATGACAATATCTTTACATTAAAATAAAGTAAACAAAGTTGATAGGACTTGGAGATCCTCTGAATTGGCACTAACATAGTTTTCCATTTGTGTCATCCTATTTCATAAGACATTGCTTCACTCCAACATCATGGCAGATGGGATGTCAAGCTGCAGGGCACACAGAGTAAGGAGTAGAGGTTTTTCAGGTTGGATGTAAAGAGAAATGCATATTAGAGCAAAGAATAGGTTGAAGTGAAGGAATGCTCTATTTAGGGCCAACATATACAGGTATGAGGAATAATAAATGACAAGGACTCCAATTCTTCATCCCATAGTGTGTCCAGGTATATTCAGGGAAAAGGGAGTATGCTGGCATTGCTGGAGCAGGGAGGGAGAGGGAGTGGTATAAAATGAAATGAAAATAAGCCAGAATGGAGATTCTCTACTGACTGTGATAAGAATTTAGAGTTATATAATAAATGTGATGTTACACCTTTAGAGGGCCTTGTGTGGAGTAGGGATATGAATCAGGAAAATGATTTGTGAACAGAGTCAATGACACTTAGGGTTAGAGAAGTATACTGAGGTAGAGTGTGAAGACCCCGGCAGGAAAAATAAAAATTTCACAACACTGTTCTAAAAGCAGTGGGTGGATTGCAAGACCCTAATCAGATAGAAAGAATAATAACATTTGTTGTTGTTTTAGAAAGCTTAATAGACATGAAGCAGCAATGGAAAGGAGGGGGTATGCAATGATATACAAGTTAGGTATGACAAAATTTAATGAATGAATAAAGTTAAGTTGCTATGAATGATCATGAATAAAATAGAAATACTTCCATATTTATGACTTTTGATTACCTCATATTAAAAGGGAGCTCAAGTTTAAAGGTTGGAATGCTAGTATTTGTTCATATGTTTGAAACTGGAAAAACACTTGCTTACTGAATTAATGGCCTATAAAAATACTGTTGAATAGAATAAAGGATCTACAAACTAATTCATAAATAGAATTTTTTGATTTTGGTTCCCCCAAACATTTCTTGTTGTTATGTGTATATTTTCTAATCTTAGCAAGAATATGTGAAATTAGCCTGTATAGAACCAGAAACATGAATTGTGTTTCACAACTTTTTGACATTCCCTTCTTCCTTATAGCTAAAAAAGATCATCAAGTTGAGAGTGATTGTCTTCCTAAATATCTGCACGTTAATTCAGTGAGTATGTACTATTGTGGACTCTGGAATCAGCTTTTATTAACCATTGCTTTATCATTTATCTGTGAGATCCTGGGAAATGAATCTTTCTGTGCATCAGTGCATTGCCTCTTTAAGACTAGTATGGTTCTTTTCTTGGCTATTTGAATATAAAGCAAAGTCACTTGTTCTCAAGTCTCAGTAAGATCTATCTCTTGCCTACACCCCTGACTGCATGATAAACCTAGTCTTTAGCAGCAGTAACTACACTTTTCCTTCATATTAGTTCATGCATAGGTTTTATTTCAACCTCTGCAGTATGTGTCTAAATTGACTCTCTAAGAGATAGGGATACATTGGTTGAACAAAGAATTACATCATTCTGACAAGAAGTCCCAAATTAGCTTACAGAGGTCCCAACATCACCAAATTAGCTGCTTCGGTTTGGCAATTGGTAGGCATGATCCCAATATCTATGAGCTTTGAAAAGGATCCTGTTTTGTTTGAAATATTTTATAGAAAGTGGAGATGTTAGGTGTACGCTGTACATGAAGTGCTGCTTCAGCACATGGGTCCCTCCCTACTATTGGTATTTGACCCCAAAAGGCTGCCCAGTGTCCTTTCCAGTTTCCAATGTGATGCTAAAATCTTAAAGGAGTTTATGTTTGTTTAGAAATTCAAATATCTGTGGGAAGTAAGTGATGGTTCTAAACCAAAATCAATGATGGATTAAAGAGTTTAACTACTTTACTGAGCAGGTTTTTCCCATGATTCTCATGTCAGTAAGAGGTGAATTGTCTTCTCTTTATCTAACTAACACAAAACCTTCTCAACTACTTGCTAATATGACCCCACTTTATGTAGAATGATACAAAGGAAAATGTAATCCATAGCTATCTACTTACTAACCAGATTTAAAACTGTTATTACAGCAATATTTCATTCAATTTTTAAGGTATAATTTTAAAATATATTAGAAATACCACTGAAATACTTCAATCTCCATAGTCAGAGGGAACCACCATTCTACTGTATTAAAATTGCTGTATATTTTAAAGTGAATTTTTATAAACTTAATTTTGATTCTTTTTTTTTTACCTTTAATTTCAGTTTGAGAGCTCAGAATTTAACACGTAGGTTTGAATTGTCATAGCATGTCCAAACTTTAAGAGAAAAGTAAATTCCAGTTACTAACCTCAATAATTATGTTCATATTAGCAGTTGAAAGCCAAGATTTTTTTACAGAAAGAACTTAGTTATCTTTGCAACACTGGAAGCTACTTTCATTTTGTTCTCCAAAGGGAAAATACACATATAAACAAAGAGTTATGTATAAATGTATGGCACTCTAGTGGCATATTTTTTGCATCTGTTTATATGCATATTTTATATAAAGCACATATATGTTTATGTATGTATATAAAATATTTACCATTTTAGGTATGGATAAGAAATATAAAATCAGGTATGCAGAGACTAATATTTAAATATTTTATAACTTAGAAGATAGATGTTTTCTCTGCCATTTGCTAAGGCTGAGTCTAGGACAAATGCAAGCTGAGGTTCTATTTCTTCATTTCTAACTTCTTTTGCTTGAGTGTTTATCAGAAATAGAAGACTAATTATATACAATTTGAAAATGACAGTGTTTCAATCTAATCATCTTGTATGCAATTTTGGAGCCTTTCTTCAGAGACTTGTGTTCAGTGTGACTGGAATTAGTCAATCTAAAATCATTACTCCAGGTATTTATGATGCAGGCAATCCGAAAATATGGATTAGCAATGCACCTAGAATACTAGAGATACTAAATAACATTCACTTTACCTTTCCAGAATACTTACACTGTGTCATTCATTCTACATAATTTTTATAACCATATCACAAAGAAATTAAATGTGTTCAGGAATTCAGTTCCAGTCTTACTCTAGATGAGACAAAGAGTTTAAGGAAACTCCTCCACATTGCTGCTGATTTGTCAAAACACAAGTGAGGCCATGACACCTCCACCCAAGGCTCATGGTGATATTGTGTGGGGTTAGACATTGAATCTTGTTGCCATGCTGGGGTTTGGTTATTCTGGCAGAGAGAGACATTGAAGTCTCCCCATGGGTGATAAAGGTATTAAATTTGTAGAGAGCTTTGCAGTCTAATGAAAAACATCTGGCTATTTGGAAGCAAGCAGATGCTCAAATAAATTTTTCATTGTTCATAAAAAGTGTCTGCCACTTGGCTAGAATCTTAGTATACACTCCCAGAAAATATAAAATAAAATGTTTTATTCATTCATATATTTTAATCATGTTGGTAGGTAAAGATGAGCAGAACCACAGGGTCACTTCATTACTATGGTATATTGCAATTGTAATTAACAAATTTTATAATCTGCATGTAAGTATTTCATTAGGGTTCCTACTGCTTTTTATTTCCTATTAGATTTTCATTCTCAAAGAAAAAATCAGAAGACTTCTTTAATATCTCAAGCAAGAACACTCAAAAAAGTTTCTAAAATATATTATTGTTTTTCCCTCAAATATTTTTAAACTCACAGATGAATGGTAGACCTAAACTTACATCTTACATAAAATGTCTAGCATATCATAAACTCTACATGGATATTGTGACCACATGGATGTTGATATAAATAATAATGGAAAAATAATGATAAATGAAAATGGTAAAGATAGATTAACCATGAAGTTCCAGGTTCCAAAATCAAGATTCAAGGTGTTTATTGGTTCATTGGAAAAACTTTTATTTTTAAAGGAGTTACCTAAACTATGTCAACTCTATTTGAATATTGAATATAATTCAAGCATTACAAAATTAGAAGCCACTAAGGAAATTATATATCTATACAGGCCTGTGTACTCTCTGAAAGCACTATTTTCCTTATTTGTGTTAAAGAACTGTTTAATCACAAAAAATCAAAATTTACAGAAATTAAAGTTATAATACAGTGAAAAACACGTGAACTTATCACTATGTCTTTTAAGTCATCAATTCATTATAACTTGTGTTTATTTTGTAGTTCTCTAGAATACCCCATCCCACATCATATATTTGTATTATTAGGATATAATTCACATGTCATAAATTTTTCCCTTTTGTTATATACAATGCAGTGGTTTTGGTTTAAGGGGTGCAACCATCATCCCAAAGAGAAGCCATGTGCCATTAGCAGCAAAACCCAATTAACTCCCTGCTTCTAGCCCTTTGGCCACTATCCTATTTCTGTCTCTACAAACTGTCCATTCTGAAGATCATATAAATGAAATCATATGGTATATACGCTTCTATTTCTAATGCCACCATTTGATATGTTTTCAAAGTTCATTCACATTGAAGCATCAATCAATACTTCATTCCTTTTTGATATCCCCAAGGATATTTCACATTTTGTTATCCATTCAAAATTTGGAACATTTGGGTTGATGGACATTTGAGTTGTTCACACTTATTGGCCTTCATGAAAAATACCTCCATGAATACTTGTGTGAACATGTGTTTTGATTCTCTTGGATATAATCCTATAAGCAGAATTGTTGTATCATACAATTACTCCATGTTTACATGTTATAGGAACTATTTTCCCCTACTAAATGGTCCTGGCACCCTTGTTGAAAATCAATTGGCCATGAATCTGTGAGTTTATTTATCATGGACTATCAATTGTATTCAAATGACCTGTATGTGGATGTGATTTTATTATTTATTTTATGAATTGATATTCATATGTAGGAGCAGCCTTGCTTTTTCAGGGATAAGTCTCTTTGGGTCATCATGAATAATCCCTCTTATATGCAGCTGGATTCAGTTCTTTAGCATTTTGTTGAAAACTTTTGTATCTAGGTTCATAAGAAGTATTGGCCTATAGTTGTTTCTTCTTTTTTCTATCATATTGGTTTGCATAATTTTGGAGCAGAGTAACACTGCGACTCATACAATGAGTTGAAAGGTATCGCATACTCTGCTATTTTTAGGAGATTTTGTGGAAGATGGGTGTTATTTTGTCTTTAAGTTTATTGAAATTTCCTAATGAAATTGGTCCTGGGCTTGTCTTTCTGGGAATTCTTTGGATTATTATCAGTAGTTTTCCTTATAATTCTACTTAGATGCTTTTGTTTAGTCTGTTTCCATGGCTTGCATCTCTGTAGTAATGTATCTGTTTTATTTGCTTATCTAATATATTGGCATAAAATTTTTTATTATAATTCCACTTCTGATTTAATACTCTGAATTAATTAATTAATTTCTTCTTTTTCTTCCTCTTCCTTCTCCTCCTCTTCCTCCCCCTCCTCTTACTCAGCCTCCTCCTGCTCCTCCTCCATCTCTTCCTCTTTTGGAAAGTTATAACTAAAGGTCTTTGAATTTTGTATATTTTCAGACAGGACAAATTTGGGGGGTTTATTTATTAAATATTTTCTATTGTGCTCAAATATGTTTTATTTCCTTTCATCTCCTTGCTTTGGGTGTAGTTTGCTCATTTATTCTTACTTACTTATGATAGAAGTTTACATTATTGACTTGAAATCCTTTTTCTCTTATTTTTATTATATATATTTAAGATATAAAACATGAAGTTTCAATATATGAAATATTCAAGTGATGACTATAGTCATATAAATTTACATTTTATCATCTCATAGTTGCTTTACCTTTTTATGACTCTTTTAGAAAATTTCTAGTACATAGTACAAAATTATGAACTGTTAGTAACAATCAAAACCTGTCATCTGCTTGCTGCTCATTAACTCTCTAGACTTGTTCATCCACCATATTTGCACCTTTGTACCCTTTGATCTGATCTTCAACAAGGCCACTAAGGAATAATGTTGGGGAAAGTAGATGTCCAAAAGCAAAATAATGAATCCAGACCCTTATTTTACACCATGTACAAAATCAACACAAAATGGACTAAAGACATAATTATAAGATCAGAAACTATAAAATTCCTAGAAGATAACATAGGGAGAAAGCCCCATGATATTAGCCTTGGCAATATTTTTTTAATTGACCCCCCAAACACAGGCAAAATACAAGTACAAATAACAAGTGGGACTATTTCAAATTTAAAAACTAGGTTTTTTTTGCAAAGAAAAAGAAACAATCAGAAAAATTAAAAGTTAACCAAAAAAAATAGGAAAAATTATTTACAAAATTATTGTATCAAATAATGGGTTATATCCAAAATATATAAGAAACTAATACAGCTAACTAGCAATAAAGCAAACAATGTGATTTTTAAAATGGGCAAATAAACCAAACTTGTATTTCTCCAAAGAAGTAAGCCAATAGCTATATGCAAATGTGCTCAATATCACTAATCATAGGGAAATATAAATTGAAGCCACAATGAGATATAAACTCACATCTGTCAGGATGGTTACTATCATGAAAACCAGAGATGACTGGTATTAGTGAGTTTTCAGTTTTTGTGGTTGTTTTTGGCAGAAACATTATTCCTATGAAGTCAAGACCATATTTTGTATAGTTTATTTAAATCAGCCCCCAAAATCTATACAATGAAATTGATTGCTTTGTCTCTTAAATCTCTTTTAGTCTAAAGGTTCCCATTCCATGTTTCTTCTTCCCTAGCTATTATTTATTAAGTCCAAAAGGTTACTTGTCTTGTAGAGTCTCACAGCCTGCATTTTCTGATTCATTTCCATGATGTCATTCATCATTTTTCCTTTTTCTTCTTACTTGCAATAAATAGATATATCAAGTTTTATATGCTTCTGGCTTGATTTTTTTTGCAATAACACTTTATAGGTTGTGTGCTTTTCCAACAGGGTACATATAATCCAGCTATCACTCTTTTTTGTGTGCATTATGTTAGTGCCCAATAATGATCATTGCCTTGATCTTTTCTTTTTTATGTGTTGCAAATGGACATGTTCTTCTTTACTACCTAGAATGTTTCTTTAAAGAAAAAAAATGTGCTCATCTGATCATTGGTTATCCTGAAGTACCAGCAGGAAAAACAAAACAAACAAAAATACAAATTAATATTTTCTCTTCATGTACCAATTTCTGGTTTGTCAAGATGGACATGTAGCATAGTCAAAAATGATCAGTGAGTTCATTACTTTCTGATAATCCTATGGATTTTAGTACAGAAGTTTTAATTGATAGCACCACTTTCTTATTTTTATTTTTAACTGATACACAAAAGCATAAAAGTTGTGCATATTAATGTGGTACATGTGGTACCAAGTAACTATATATATATATATATATATATATATATATATATATATATATATATATATCTCATAATGTTTACATCAGATTGAAAATATCTTCTCAAACATTTATCATTTCTTTGTGGTAAAAGCTTTCTAAATCCTTT
Organism: Urocitellus parryii; assembly: GCF_045843805.1. Classification (NCBI taxonomy): domain Eukaryota; kingdom Metazoa; phylum Chordata; class Mammalia; order Rodentia; family Sciuridae; genus Urocitellus; species Urocitellus parryii. Next base: position 168,562,059 of record NC_135535.1, on the reverse strand, counting down.
ATTCTAGCTTTTTGAAACGTCCATTAAATGACTGTTATCTATAGTCACCATACTATGCAATGGCACCTCAGAGCTTCTTACACCAGCTAAATGTAACTGGGTATACACTTATCAACATTTCCCCATCCTGCCCCCTGCTGTTCCCAGCCTCTGGAAATTAGACTCTAAACTTCTATGAGATCATTTCTTTTAGATTCCACATAAGAGGGGTCATGAGATACTTGTCTTTGTGCCTGACTTATATCACTTAACATAATGATCTTGAGTCCATTCATGTTGCAAATGGAAGAATTTCATTCCTTTTTATGGCTGACAGGTATTCCATTGTGCATATATACCACATGTTCTTTATCCATTCCTTAGTTGATAGACATTAAGTGCCTTTCTTGGCTATTGTTAATAGTGCAGATAGAAGCATTTCTAACTAAAGCTAAAATGTGTCTCGTCTTTTGTTAGAAGTACTCTCCTTACATTGGATGATAAATTATTTTGGTTGTGGTCTTAAAAGTCTTTAAGAACATCTTGGTCTGTTGTTACACCAAATGTTCCAGGTTCACCTTGTACATTTCTCAAACAGAGGTAGACAGGCCTTTGGTGAAAAATATCTTAATTTGTTCAGTGAAGAATTTTATAATTAAAATTTATACTATGAGCACTAAGATGTTCTTTGCTATTGAAATAGTCATTGTGCTTAGGTGCATTCAGTGGTTATAGCTACAAAATAGAATATTAATGAATAAATTTAATATGAGCTAATAATGATACTTTTAAATTCAATTCAGAATTGCAAGGTTTTTCACAGCCTCACAAATATTTCTTCTCTTTTTCCAGCACTTAAAATCCTGGTATTGAATAGCACCAACATAATAAGTCATTTATTTTATGCCATAAAATATTCACAACGATATCAGAATAGTACCACTTATAATAATATTATAAACAATGTTTATTCCTAACAGTCTAGATTTTTTTTCAGGTTTTTGCTTTGGTCATTGAAAAATATACCTCTAGGGATATATGGCAAATTTCAGAGATATAAAGTCACTTCAAGTGCTCATGCCTTTAGTTGGGTCACTGTAGCATCATTTGTTTAAATTTGATTTTTGGTTCTTATGGATGGCTTTATAAAATCAATGGTGTTCCATAATTATTTAAAATATTTATATGGTTCCAAAATGCACTTCCTCTCTTTTACATTCATTATATTTAATTTCTATTTATTATGATTTTCTAATGATGCTCTTAATTATTTTATTAAAAGAAAATTATAATTGCTCAGCCACTTATTATTTAAGCATATATTGAAATTAAAAGTATTAAGTATCAAGATGAATAGTAGAGTATATGAAGAAATGAACTGTTTCATTTATGGCATTTGTAAGGAGAAACATTAGAATGCCTTACTTACTTTCTCTCCTAATTGCCATAGCAACTTTATAATAATTTTATTTAAATATTGCATTACTGAAGAATGAATAGAGAATCACATAGGTTAGGCAGTCTTAAAAATTCAAGTAGATATTAAATGTAAGTCTCACATGGAAATCCAGACAACCTCAGCTAGATTCTTTGTAGTGTATTCTAATACTTAAGCAAGCAGATAGATTAATTAATATTTGTCTAATTTCTTATGGAATTACTTTACTCCTTTTGGATCCTCAAACTAATTCTGGGAAGAAAATTTTATCTATATTTTACAATAAAAATGCTGGCTTGAAATCCCAGGCATTCTGTGGTCCTTATATTATATGTGGCATATCCTAATCATCCATGGATGCAGGCCTCACCAGTCTTCTGAGATGCACACAGGCCCTAAGAGATATTCATAACTTTGTAAGTAGAACTGGGCATATTGCTGCCTCCATCAAATACTTGAGAAGGGTGAATAAAATTCAAGTTGAAATTTGACTGAGGCACATTTGCAGCACCCATATTTATTAGGGATTCAATGGTTGTTTCCATTGCATTCTACTCAACACAGTGATGACCTTCTGAAATTTGTATTTCTAGGCTCTTTTTATAAATGAATTAAATCACCTCCACGTTTTCATATGGGTAGTAAGTGGGAGAGACAGGACTTAACAACAAGGTCTCTGTGTTTCTACCCCCAAACTCTTTTCTGGTACTCTGAGTTGGTAAACATGAAGAGACAAAAGGCCAGTGACGCTGCCACCTTAATACAAGGAAAAACACCAATGAAAAGGGAAAACTACAAAGCAAGAGAAGAAGAAGAACCATCTAATAGACTTAAAAATGTGATCAAATCTCAACAAACTGAGTAAACAACTTCTCTAATGTTGTCAATATACTCCTTGTTACACCTAGATTTTGAAAGGAGTGGTCGTCCATTATAGTCATAACACACTGCATAATGCTTTCAACACCCATTATCTCATGTGTACTTTTCAAGACTTTGGTGAAAGAGGCACTGTTGTTGTTATTCATTCTTAATAAGTGAAGATACTGAAGACCAGACAGCTGAGGGCATTTGCCCGTGCTTTTATACAACAAGCAAGAATAGTCAATGCTTGCTCTATAATATTACTGCAAGTAGAACCTATGTCTTATTTTCCTTGTGTCCTTGTTTAACAAAGGAGCTTCCCTAGTGAGTGGGGATTAATATTTCCCCAGTCATAGAACTTAGTGTAAGACAGTAGACCAATACTTCCAGCCCATTTTGCAGAAGCAGACTTAAGTTCCTGCAATGGAATGTCACTGGATGCTCAAGGCTTGACAACAAGAAAAAATTTAGGATCGAAATCTAATTATTAAATGTGCTGACAAGAAATCATACTGGGAATGTTTAATTTAAATTAAAGTTTTATTAGGAGTAGTTTTTCCTCCCATTTTTAATAATAAAATAATGTTAACTTTTTTTGAAGTTTTTAGTTTTGACCCTAAACAGTAATTATATAAATAAAAATAATTTCAAAACTTCTTGGAAGTGAAAAAAGTGACATTCTTTGAAACACCTACAGCACTAATAAAATTAATTACTCATTTCTTTATTGTTGATATCTCAATAATTGTTGTACCAATGCTAAGCTGACAAGTACAATAACACAACATGCCACAGAGGTCCACTAACTTCCCTGAGATATACAGACTGCGATGGTTTTCTGAGCTTGGCCAAGACACATCCGAATTAAGGCTGACCATCTCAGATGGAAGTTTCTTTTTTACCACTAAGCTTTTTCTAATAAAGTATTTTTAATGATACATGTAAAGTTGTAAGAAAATGCAATAGCATCAATTAAATAATTCCATTTAGAATGGTACAAAAAATACATGTGAAATCTACTAATTATAAATTTTAGACATGATGTTAAGAGAAATACAAAGGAAGTCAAGACTTCTCTCAGATATGATTTTGTGTCTCCCTCCAGAATCCTCCTACAAAAAAAAGGATATTAAAATAAATCTAGATGGAAACATATTGTTTGTTGAAACATTGGCTTGTAATTTGTGGTATTAGCTCTAATCCAGGTGACATATGTGAAGTTGTAGATGTGGACAGCAGTTTCTGAGAAGAGGAATTTATCTGTTGATGATTAATGTCACTGCTCAGTTGCTTAGAAATGAGACACCTCTGCTGTTCAGAGAGGGACACTCATCTCAAAGAATTATGTATATTAGAATAATTTTGGTTACATTAGAAATGTAAACTCTTATTGATATCACCGTCTACAATTTTTATATATGTGTATATATACCTATATTTTTAATAGATTTTCAAATATCATCAGGCACCTTGGCAAAATTGATTTCTTGGGGAGGAATGAAACAATCTGTCACTGAAATTTTTATTTCCATTAACATAATGATATCTTGGAAAAAGTTCCAAGAAAATAGTTACCAACAATAACAATGAAAATTGCCCTAGATGAAAATTTATCTGCTTTGCATGTAACTTACCCAATTCTTAAGCATTTCATCTTCTGGGAAACAAAAAATCGCAATTTTTCTGCTACCTTAGAGAAATAGATGCCATTGGCTAGAGTATACAGTACTAATTTTCAAGCCAGCATTTAATTTAACTTTTTATTGTCAGCATTTCTCAAAATATATAATTTCAATAAGCATCATATAGTAAGCATTTTTCCTTACCAATGTGTACTATGGTCCATATAACTCATTAGATAGATTAAAACTAAAATGAAAGATGAATTAACTTCATGTCAAGTCTTTTAAACATTTATTTCCTTAAGTTAAGCTTCAACTACAAATACATATCTAATAAAATAGACATGATGAATATGTGTTCAATATTGTCTTATTGCTTTAAGGTCCATATCTCCCCTAAAAAAGTCTATCTATTTGCCTTTCAAAAGAAATAATATCTATTCACATCATCAAAATCATGGGAAATAAAACTCTCATATTTCATCCATACAATAAAATAATGATTAAATTGGCAAAAACTTGCAGAAATATTTTTGGAGCTCTAGGATCTAACAAAAAATATAGCAACCAGAGGAATGCTTAATAAATAAGTTGCCTTTACTATTGGCAAAAGATTAAAGAGCTACTTTAATGAAAGAGAACAGATAATCCAGAAATTGACCCACACAAATAGTGTCAATGGATCTTTAACAAAGGAGTAAAGACATTTCAATAGAGAAAAGATTTCTTGTCAAATGAACAATTGAATATCCATGTGTTAAAAAAAGAAAAACTCAGCCCAGATGTGGAACTTCCAACTTCCACAAAGATTAATCCAAAATGCATTATAGCCCTAAATGTAAAACATAAAACTATAAAACTTCTACAAGGTAACTGGAGAATATCTAGGTGACCATGGGCTTTGTGATGTGTTTTAGAAACCATACCAAAATTCTCTGAAAAAAAGTTGATAAGTTAGATTTCATTGATTTAAGTATTTTTGCTATGTAAAGGATATTGTTAAAAGAATAAAAAGACAAACTACATGTGTATAAAGATTATTTGTAAGGCGCATATCTGATGAAAGACTTGTATCCAAATTTTATAAAGAACTTTTAAAATAATATAGTAAGAAAAATATTCCACTTGAAAATGGTCAAAATACCTGATCCAACATTTCACCAAAGAAAATAAACTGATGGCAAATAACCATAAAAAGAAAGACAGGGAACATCATATGTTGTGAAGAAACTGCAAATTAAAACAACATAATGTTTTATGTGAGATAAAACCACATACCTATTAGAATACTTAAAACTTAAAAATAAATTACAATACCAAATGCTGGTGTGGATGTGGAGAAACAAGAACTCTCATTTATTGCTGTAGGAGTGGAAAATGGTGCAGTCATTTTGGAAGACAGACTGGCAGATTCTTGGAAAGCTAAACATAGTCTTACCATATGATCCAGCAATAACACTCCTTAGTTTTTATCCAAATAGGTTTAAAATTTATGTATACAAAAATCCTACAGATGGATAGTCGTAACTGCTTTATATATAACTACCCCAAAACATTAACATGCAGCATGCTTCTCAATAGGTGAATGGATAAACATCGATGCATTATTCAACAGTAAAAAGAAATGAGCAATTAAATTATGAAGAGACACGAGGAAGCTCAAATACATACAGCCAAGTAAAACAAGCCATTCTTTTTATGCTTTTATTAGTGATTTATGGTAATATATAATATTGGAGTCCATTTTTACATAGTCATACATGCATGGAATATCATTTGCTCTACTTCAGTCACCAGTAATTCCTCTTTCACTCCTCTCCTAACTCCCCCTGTTCACCTTCTTCTACTTCACTTGTCTTCCTTCTATTTATTTATAGTTTTTTAAAAAATTCATACTTTATAGATATTCCTACATGTGGAATTCCCTGTAATATATTCATGAGTACCTACTGTAATTTGATCAATTTCATTCTACTCTTTATTCTTTACCCATCCCTCCTCCCTCATCATCAATCCTTTTCCTCTACTCAACTCTGTTTCCCTTGAATTTTCATGGGATTCCCTCCCATTTTGTTGTCCTTATTTTGATTTAGCTTCTGCATAACACAGGAAACATTCAACCCTTGACTTTCTGAGTCTGGCTTTTTCACTTAGCATGATATTCTCCACTTCTACCTATTTACCTAGGCAAATGCTACCATTTCATTATCCTCTGTGGATGAGTAAAACTTCATTGTGATAAATGCCACTTTTTTTGTCTATTCAGCTGTGAACAGGCACTTTGGCTGGTTCCATAACTTGACTATTGTGAATTGTACTGTTATCAACATTGGTGTGCTTGTATCCACTATAGTATATTAAATACAGGTCTTTAGGATAAATACCAAGGAGTGGGATGGTTGAGTCATATCATGGTTCCATTCCTAGTCTTTTGCTGTATCTCCATACTTATTTCCAGAGTGGTTATATTAATTTATAAATCTAGCAACAATGTATAGGTATACTTTTGTCCCCACATCCTTACCAGTAATTATTATTTGTATGCTTGATGATTGATATTCTAACTGAAGTGAGATGGAATATCAATGTACTTTTGAATTCCATTTGGTTTCTAGGGATGTTGAACATTTTTTCATGTATTTGTTGGTCATTTGTATTTCTTCTTTTGAGAAGTGTTGAATTAGTTCTTTTGCCCATTTATTGATTGGGTTATTTGGGTTTTGTTGTTGTTGTTGTTGTAGAACTTTTTGATTGTCTTATATATTTATTGAAAAATAATGTTTCAAAATCCATTCATTATAATATCAGAAGAATAAAACATTTAGAAATAAATTTAACCATGAAGATAAAAAGTATATGCACTGGAAACCACAAAATCATTCTTTAAACAATTATAAATAAGACTTCAATAAATGGAAGGCAATTGGACATTTATGTTTTGTGTTTCAGTCCAGTTTTTGTCACTGTGACAAAATACCTGAAAAAAATCCACTTAGAAGAGTAAAGATTTATTGTGGCTCACGATTTCAGAAGGTTCAGGCCATGGTCATTGGGCTCTATTTATTCAAAGTTTGTGTTGAGGCAGATCATCATGGTGGGGATTGCATGGGGAGCAATGCTGCTTACTAGCTGGTGGCTGAGAAGCAAAGGCAGGGGTGCAGGGGAGAGGATTGAGACAAGATGTACCTTCAAGGACATGCTCCGAATGACCTACTTTCCCCTACCAGACTCCCATCTCCCAAAGTTTTCACTTCCTTCTAGTGGCACTTTAGGTTGGCAGTCAAGCCTTTCCACATGGCCTTTGGGAGGCATTTTAAATTTAAATCATAACAGTTTGGAAAGCTTAATGGCAAAAGTTTGGAAGGATAACAATTTGAAAGTTTTAAAATGGTAATATTCTCCAAAGTGATTCACGAAATTCAATGAAGTGCCCACCTAAGTTTTATTCATCTTTTTTCTTTGTTTTTAGAAATGGAAAAGTTGATTTTAAGATTCACATTCCAAAAAGCCTCAAATGGACAAAGAAATAAAAATAGAGCCAGAATAGTAAATAATATAGTCAGGATGATTAAAGTTGACCCTGAGAAACCAAAGAGAAAGATGTCTCATATGCTTTTTTTTTTTTTTTTTTTTGAGTAGACAGAGAAAACCCAGAGGTCCACAACAATATTGCAGAATTTTCCAAGAAGTGCCCTACAGGTGGAAGACAGTATTTGGGATAAAGAAATTGAAATTTGATGAAAAGAAAAGGGCAGATAAAGTATTCTGTGATTGAGAAATGAAGGCTTATGGACTAGCTAAGGGAAACAAGAAGAGAAAGGAGCAGAATGTCCCTAGAAGTCTACAATCTGGATTCTTTCTGCTAGAAATTCCACCCTAAATTTAAATACACTAACCCTGAATTTCTTTTAAAGGCATTACAGAAAAAGTTAGGTGAAATGTGGAGTAACTTAATTGGGTAAAAATAATTGTATATCACTAAGGTAGAGATGCTGAAGTAAGGTACTAGATAGATGTTGCTGACTCTAGTATTTGGGTCCTGCTAAAGTTGACTGGAAAGAGATGGAAGAAGAAGAGGAGGAAGAGGATAAATAAAAAGAAGTTGAGCTGGTCCCAGTAGCACATGCCTTTAATCCCAGCAGTTACTGAGGCAGGAGGATCTCAAGTTCAAAGCCAGCCTCAGAAAAAGTGATGCACTAAACAACTCAGTGAGATCCTCTCTCTAAATAAAATACAAAATAGGGCTGAGGATGTGGCTCAGTGGCCAAGTGCCCCTGAGTTCAATCCACAGAACCAAAATAAAAAAAAAAATTTATCTTTTTCATTGTGAATATCTTAGGGGAGCACTGTGATTGATACATCTCTTACCTTGTACTTGAGATGTGCCTATTACCCCAGTTGGATTTACTTGCAAATTTTGATTATGCCTATAGTGCAGTCTCTCAAAGTTTTTCAGAAAGTATCACTTTTACCTGAAGTGGGCATGGGTATTGAAGTTATATTTCCCCACATATTTTAAATGGAAAGCATGCTCCTGTTCTCAATGTGCACATTGCCTTTGGTGAGACAAGACATTTGGAGAAGTTTCTGGAGTTTTTAAATTCTTTAATTTGTAGGGCAACACTCAATGTAACATTATTAGATAGGAATCCTCAGTTATCAACCATACATATATATGGTTTGTAAAAGGAACACACAACTGAGACAAACTCTTGATGCTCCATGCTAGATGTTGAGGCTGTGGGGCATAAGGTGTTTTAAAGGGGCAATAGTTCAGGAGGTACACTGTGAGGCTAGACCTGTTGACACTTCAGTGGACAACCATTTAGCTTCAGGTTGTCTTCTTTTGTTTAGAAATAAAACAAGTTTAAATCTTAGAGTGGAAAATTTTAGACTTATGTGTATTTTACTGTAATTTTAAAAAAGGTAACATTCAGAAGACTCAAACTAAACAGTGAAGAGAAAAACACTAAAAATTGTACAACCATACTAACAGTTCAGAGTTCCCTGCCCTTGTGTTTTTACTTGCTTTCAAATTCCTGACTTGCACATAGGATGACAGAAACACATCATTCTACATTGGACCATGAGATATGACTAACTGAATTTTATCACTGTTCTAAAGAAACAAGAATGTATCTCTGACAATAATATTATGTTATGAAAATATTCAATTTGGGGTAAGCACAATAGCAAAGAAAGTAAATTAGTATAACTAACATTATCACTATAGAAGGAATGCAAAAGTAGATATTACAAAGTTCATTGAATGCCATACCATGACTGTGCTAGTCAGCTTTTTGTCACTTTGATCAAAATATCTGAGGAGGACTAAGAGGAGGAAAAGTTTATTTTTGCTCATGGTTTCAGAGGTTCAGTCCATGGTCAGCCAACTGCATTGCTTTGGGCTCCAGATGAGGCAGAATACTATGGCAGAAGTGAGTGGCAGAGGAGCACTGCTCTGCTTATGGCAACCTCAGCAATGAGAGGGAGGGGAAGTTGTCACAGGGATAAGGGACCCTTTGAGGGCACACTCCCAGTGACTCATAACAATGCCCCTTATTCCTGCAGTTAGCACCTATTTAGTTCATTCAAACTATGATGGAATGATTAAGTTACAGTTCTCATGATCCAATCATTTCACCTCTGAATATTCCTATGTTAACACAGAAGCTGTGGAGGGGAAATTTATATCCAAACTATACCAGCGGTATTTGCATTGGGGAAATTTACTGATGGTAATATGAAACAGGAAATAAAATGTAAAAACTATTACAACTGGTTATGTGAGAATAAGAATGCAAACAAAGTCTGAGACTACAGGTTTGACTTTGGAATAAGACATGCACTGTATGGGAACTGAATTGGAGGACCTTTAAGTTTCTTTCCAATCCTGTAGCTCAATATTGCTTGGAGAATATTAGAAAATACATTTTAAGTAATGTGATATTGGAGAGGAAAAAAGTATATTTGTAGTAAAAGGAAAAGAATTAGAAATAATATATTGATGGAATAAATTACTTTATGTTAACCAATAATTTTTGAATCATCTTCTGTTATTAAATGGTTTGAAATATTAGGAAAGGATCTAAAGAAATCAGAAAATCAACTGATGATGATGCAGTTGTCAGGAATGTCAGTTGACATTTCTGTGGATAAAGGCAGAGAAAATATTATAGTCACATATTATGACATAGTGTGTGCATTCTTCAAGAGTATAATTTAGAAAACAAGATAGCATTTTTGGTGTTCCAAAAAATAATCTCCTGGAAATTTAATGGCAAAAAGTAGGATTACTGTGGTTTATAAAGGAAAACTGAGGAGCAAGGCAATTTTTGAGACATGCAAATAACCTTGAGAAATGTAAAGAATGCAGTTAATGCTATCCAAAGGATTAAAATAATAGGAAGGCACTATATAAATATCTCAGGAGTAAAACGTAGAAAGTAAGTAGGCATGAAATTAATTATTATTTTTAAATGCCAAGATATTGAATTCATTTTAAAGCCTGACTTTAATAAGAAAAGTGGGAAAGTGCATTTTTGCACAATTAGGTAGTAATAGAGAATTTGTAAAATACCCATTAATAAAATGTAGTAAATTGATTTTTTTAAATGAGCATTAAAAACCATTAAGTTCAGATAAAGTTATTCTAGTATGATGAGGAAATTATCTCACTAATTTGACAAAAAGAATTTATTTTGAAATAGCAAAGTAAGGTAGAACATGGAATGTAATTAGGAAAAGTGTGGGCAGTTTCAGTTTTGCAACAAATGCACTAGGCTCCTCCTCAAATCATTCCTATTCACATTAGCAGAATAAAGGTTATTAAATTAAAAAATTAAAATAACAAAACATATTGGTCACCGTATGGTGAGTAGGGTTTATGAGTGAGAGTTGGAAGAGATCAATTGTCCCATTGTAAGAACTGGGCCTTCTTTTTTTTTTAAGAGAGAGAGAGAATTTTCTAATATTTATTTTTAGGCGGACACAACATCTTTGTTTGTATGTGGTGCTGAGGATTGAACCCCGGCCACACGCATGCCAGGCGAGCGCGCTACCGCTTGAGCCACATCCCCAGCCCCTTCTTTTTTTGTTTTTGAATGACAAGTGATAAATATTCACAGTAGGAGGTCCATTCTCACATGCTTTAAGAAACTCTGAAAGTCTATAAGAAAAAGTTCCCCTTGGGCTAAGGTTGTAGTTCAGTGGTAGAGCACTTCCCTCACACACATGAGGCCCTGGGTTCAATCCTCAGTGCCACATAAAAATAAACAAATAAAAATAAAGTTATTGTGTCCATCTACAACTAAAAAAAAATTTTTTAAAGTTTCCCTTTCCTGATATTTTTGACCATAGAATTTCACTCTATGTCATCCTTTGACCCAAGACATAAAAATACCATATTTATTCTTTTCTGATGTTTCCTTTTAATATTATGGGAAGTTTTCTTTGGAGATTTTAGGGGAAACAACAAAGTCTATTAGGTTTGAAAAAGGAAAGCAAATGGCAGTTGTGAATGGTGGACTGTTTAAAGAAATGTGCATGCCATAATTTACAAAATATGGGATCATCGACAACTCCCAGATTTCCCAGATGTTGAATTTCCTTATGTTAACTCAGACCCACAAATACATTCCCAGAATATCAAACATAATGAATCCCAGCTGCTTGAACACTCTTCATTCACAGCCAAGCTTTGAGCTCAAACCTGTTTTGTTTTTCCTATTGAGTGGAGATGGATCAAGTATACTCATGGGGACCTTCATCTCTTGAGTCTGAAGTCTCAATTCAAGCCACACTCAAGTATTCTTCTATTCCTTTCTTTCCTTAATCAACCTTGTTGGTAAAGAAATAAAGTGTTATATGGGCAGTGATGTGTAAAACTTCTGTTACATGTTTATCAGTCTGATAATTCATAGTCATTCATTATCAGATGTTTCTTCAAAACACAAATTCATTTCAATTTGAGATGAAAGTCCTTCTGCAGGTCTGCTGAAAGCACTTATACTATTCTTTCTCTCTGAAAACCATATTCCCAATGACTTCCAGTTATAAATTTATGAAAACCTAAGAGAAAGATTGGAAGATATAAAGAAGGTTGATAAAAATAATCACAAAGAAATAAAATTTATTTTGAATAATTTATCAGTTAATTTTCCTTTCTTAGTCACCACTAATGTTTAACATGTTCCCTTTGTTTTATTTGTCATTTGAATATCTTCTTGGGTGAAATGTCTATTTGTTTCTTTTGCCCAGTGTTTTAACTGAAATGCTTGTTTTGTTATTGAGTTTTGAGAGTTTTAAAATATATTCTAGATATTAGTACTTTATCAGATATGGGATGTGCTAAAAATTTTGACTGGCTACATAACATTTTTTTTGTCTCATCCTCATAACAGAGTCTTTCACAGAAATAAATCTACTTTTGATGACTCCAATTTACTGTTTCTTCTTTTATGGATGACATTTATGGTGTCATATATGTGAACCTTTCCCCTAGCCCTTGGTTCTTGTTTGTTTCCATGAAATGTACAGTTATATGTTTTATGTTTCTGTTTAGTGTCTGTTATTGTTTGGAAGGTTTCTGACCATTACTGTTTCAAATATTTCTCCTACTCTCTTATTTCTTCTTCTTAAATCTCAGTCAGACATATGGAGCACCGTTTTGCATTATTCTGCATTTCTGGGATGATTGGGTGTTTTAACCATGCTTTTCTTATCTTTGTGTAATTCAGTTTAGGAAAGCTCTTATTATCAATCTAGCTTAATGATTCTTTCTTCAGCCATGTCAAGTCTACCAATCAACCCACCCGAACATCATCATTTCTGTTATGCAGCTTTTTGATTTCTATCACATATAGGTTTAAAAATATCTCCAAGTTCCCACATTCTAATCATAAAATCAATCTATTCTCACACACTATGTTTTTCTATTAGAATCCTTAACATATTAATCATAGTTATTTTAAATTATGTCTGAAAACTCAAATATCCATGTCATATTTGAATATGGTTTTGAAGATTTTGCTTTGGGTCTCCAGGCTGTGAATTCTCCTGCCTCTTCACATGTGTTCATTTCTTCTCTTGTTGTTGTTGAGATTCAAACATGATATAGCAGGTATCAGGATCTGAGTTACATAATTGTGTAATATAAGGATTTATTTTAATTTGATTAGACTAGGTTTAATGTTTGTTGTAGCTTTAAGTGTTAGAGATTCAGATTCATCTAGTTCCCTCTCACCTGCCTCTTTCTCTCTCTCCCTCTCTCTTTTCTTCCCTCCCTCTGTGCTTCCTCTTGGCTTTGGACTTCCCCAAGTATGTTTTAAGTCCTTTATTTCATCTCTTCCTGCTGTGATTCATCGCTATCATACTGAAACCTTGTTGGTATGGAAGAAAAGTGTGGAATATGGGTAACATTATGTAATACGTAACGTCAATTTTTTTCCCACAAGACTGATTATCCTCCAGTCTTGCTTGAGGTGTGTGTCCCTTTCTCCTGGCCTCTGGGCAGGAAATGTCTTTCCTAAACATAGTAAACTAACAATTCAGACATTGTATTTTGAGCAAAACTTAGAACATTTGAAGGTGTCACTTAAGGGGACGGATGGTAAAAATCCTACAAAGTGAAAACAAGCAGAACTTGAGAGACACTATTGAGGCCTTTGCTAGGATCCTATTTTTAGCCACTAGTTTAATGTTGCCTCAGAAACATGTATTATAGTAATCATAGTAAACAAATTAGATTTTTATTATGAATATAGCCAAAAAATTAAAGAATTGCTTCTCAGGTAACAAGAAACTTACCCTCTCTACTAAGGTTCACTCAAAAGATCAGCATCTAATTTCATCTTTTTTCTTAATTGCATTGTTTTTCTTATCTCCCATCATCTAAGGATTTTGAATGCAGACAGTAGAGTGTGACTAAAAGCTTTTCTTAGCACATAATATATCAGAGAACACAGAGAAATGCAAAACCACTAGGTTTGCTTTCAAATATTTGCTGCTTTTAATATGATAGAATAAAAGAGGATTTTTGTAGTTTAATTCCTACATGAAACAAAGCCTCAATTGATTAGATTTTCAGAGCAAGTCCAACCCTTCACCTATCATTCAGTCAGTCTCTGGTATTAATTACCAATAGATATCTAGTAGTACCCATTAAGAACACAAGTTTCTTTTAGCAGCAGCAATCAACATTCAGAGATTTTAAGGGATTTTTAAAAAATCTGTGTAACCAATCCTATTAAAAGGTCAGAATTAATCAGTCTCTCTCATAATTTCTTTATGCAAATCTTAAAGATATACCTTTTTTTTTTCTTTCCAGCCTAATGGTCACTGACCCTTAGAATTTTAAATATATAATACTTATTTAAATGCAGCTTATTGCTAGACAGGACATCTAGCAAACTCCACAGAGGGGAACTGATAGATAAAAAATAAAGTATAGGAAGACAAGAATATCTGGCATCAAGAATGTCTCAGTAGGATACAAATAAGTAAAGCATGGGATGAAATGAATTGGAACTGAATCTATTTGCATTAGGGATTGAACATGATGTGCTCAGTAGGAAAGTTTGAAACACTTCACTGAACAATAGAAAAATAAGTTGAATATTTTAGCAGTGCTTCAGCATTCCCCAAATGAGTTTTTGTTGCATATCCCATTTCAGCCATTTTATTTCCAAAAGTAAGGGTTTCTTAACTTGCTTTTAAAAAATAAACTATGTTTCTTCCCTTAAATGTAGTTAAAATTCTCAGAATAATTGAAATATTGTCCTGGGAAACCACATTTGTTTCATGGTTTCTTAGATGTCTGTTTTGTTTTGTAGTGGTATCAGGGTTTGGCCTGACCCAATTTTAACTTCCCTTGTTCGAATTCATTTCTTCCAAAGTCCTTAAAAAATGGGAATCTATAAGTTGAAACAAGTCCAGGGTCTTTGTAGAAAATCTAACTTTGTCCTTTATCAAAGGAATCATAAGAAAGGACTGATTTGTTCTGTTTGTTTTTGTTTAGCTAAAAATTTTACATACCTCTCTGAGTTAGTTTGGAGCTGTCTTGATGAGATACCACAGCTGAGTGGCTTCAACACCAAAAGCTTTTTTTCTCAGTCTTGGGGACCTGAAATCCAAGATCGAAGTGTAGGTAAAAGTGGCAATCCTCCGATCTCTTGTCCTTGTGCATGCATCCCTGAAGTCCTCTCTCAAGTGTCCAACTTCCTCTTCTTATCAGGATACCACTTACACTTCATGGGGGCCAACCCTTAGGACATCACTTAACTTTACTTACCTTAAGGACCCTGTCTCTAAATACAGTCACGTTTTGATGTGCTAGGGACTAAGCCTTGAAAATATAAATTTGGGGGTGACAATTTAGCTTATGACACCATCTAGAATTATCAGGGAGAAGATGTACATTTTCAAGAAAAGAATAAAATGTGGAAACTATGGCATAAAATAACTGAAAACAACTTTTAACATTCTTTTGTAAAGTTCTGCATGAGACAGGATGGGTGGAATTCAATATCTTGTGGTTATGACTACCCATTCAAAAGTGAACATTAAAAATCAGAAATAGATTATTAGCCAATTTTACATTGAAGCAGTTTGTGGAGAGAAATGACAAAGAGGTTACCTCTTGTAAAGCATAATAATACTTTATCAGTAGAGATAAAGGACCCCATGAAATAGAAGGGAAAATAATAGACTCCTATTCATTTAGCAGCCTGCACTGAGTATTTTGTCGAATAAATGAATGAATGAAAAAGGGATTTAAAGATGTATCATGAGGCTTTTTTATTTTAAAATGCTAATGTTTTCTAATAATCTGTAAAAAATAATTGAAAAACATTTATAAACTATGATTATAATGTGGCAGTAGATGATTTTGTATTTATTTTCCCAAAACAAAGAAATAAAAATAAATATTAAATTGGTTCTGCATTTTTTTTTAAAAAAAGCCTCTATTATTTAGCCTCTAACATAAACCTCATCTCCCGCCATGATTCCCACTTTGCTCTTTTGAGAATCCAATATATTGCTGTAAGTAATTGACTTTCTCCGCAGCCTAAGGTTAATCCTATCCGATTAGATGTTCATAATGCCTTCTTCTCTCTCAACTCCATTGAAGTGACATCACTGATTTGAAATATTCACGTTTCAAACCAGCATGTAGAACTACTCTTTTGCTTCCACTGTTGCTGGTATTAGCGTGTGTGTGTGTGTGTGTGTGTGTGTGTGTGTGTGTGTGGTGTTTGTATGTGTCTGTCTATTGATATATATATTATATATATATATATATATATACACTCTATAATACATATAGAGAATATGCTTAACATATAGAAACATATATATAATTCTCATCACATATATATAATTCTCACCATCAGACTCACCTAATTCTTTCACTTTTGATAAAGCATGGAATCTAAAATCAAATTAAGAAAATAGCAATAATTAGCTGAAGTTGGAGGACGTTATTAACAATCAGAAACAACACCCTGCTGCCAATGAAGGCAGAATAAGAGCAGAGACCTCCTCAAATATTGGAGCTTACTCATTCCCTGTGTCTATTTATTAGATTGAGTTTGTAGTGCATGAAATCCTTACAATGATCTTAGTATGAATTTAAACCTGTGGCATACTGTAAACAATCACAAGGTTTGCATTTTTATCTTTACCCTTATTCTTATATTTTCTTAAAATGTATAACATTTGAACTCATTTATGTTGCACAAAATGAATTTATATAATTATTTACTTTCCAGTTGATGAGTGTTGGGCTATTTTTTTATGGAATAGACTAATTTATAATTTATATTCAAAACTGGTTGTTTTATTAGCAAAGAATATCATTCTTTTTTTTATTGTTGGTCATTCAAAACATTACATAGTTCTTAATTCATCATATTTCACAATTTGATTCAAGTGGGTTATGAACTCCCAATTATACCCCATATACAGGGGGATAGTAGAGAATAAGAATATCATTCTTAAGCAAGGTCTCTGGGTCAAATTGAAAGGTTAAAATGTTCACATTGATGGTGAATTTTTTAAATAGAATTCCAAAGAAATGACGAATAAAACACAGAGGCTTGAAAAAATAATGCTCTAAGTAGTTTACTTGTTTAATAACTTTATCTTATGGGGTAGGTGCTAATGCATTCCCCCTTTCATAGAACAAATTAAATATAAATTTGTCCAAGGTCACAGGACTTGTAGTGGTACAGCTAGTAATTGGAGGCAGCTAGGAATCTAAACTGATGGATACAAATTTATGGATTCACAAAGTCAGATACACACACACACACACACATACACACACACACACTTTTAGTCAGCTTTATCATCATATGACCAAAAGACCTAACAGAAACAATTTTAAGGAGGAAAAGTTTATTTTGGGCCTCAAAGTTCCAGAGATCCATTCAAGTGACATTACTGATTTGAAATATTAACGTGTTTCAAACCAGCAAGTAGAACTACTCTTTTGCTTCCACTATTATTAACTTTTGCTTCCACTGGTATTAACTTATATATGTGTGTGTCCAGAGATGGCCAACTCCATTCCTCAGAGCCCCAGGAGAGGCAGCAATTCATGGCAGAAGGATGGGACAGAAGGAAGAGTCTGAAGACTTCACACCAGGAAGCAGAGAGAAAAAGAGAGAGGTCTGCTCAAGAAGGACTAAATATATCCCTCAAAGACACACCTCCTCCAGCTGCACCTGATCTGCCTACAGTTACCATCCAGGTAATCCCTGTTAGAGGATTAACACACTGATTAGAAGCATAACACACACACACACACACACACACACACACACACACACATTTTTCTCAAGGTAGAGACTTCTCAAAACTAAAATTAAAAATCTTAATCATAAATTAAAGCAACCATTTTCCCTTTGAATATACTGTACCCTTTACCCCCCACCACCACCTTTCCTGCCCTCCCCCCCAAAAATCCCCTTTTCTCCATCCTGACTCACTAAAGGAAACACTTTTCCTGAGGTGTCAATATATGAAAATCTCTCATAATTTACATTAAATTAAAGTATACAGAATATTTTAAAATGTATGCTAGATAAACATATATTCATTAGACAGTTCTTGAGAGAGTCCATATCCTGAAAATAATTGTGATTTCCACATCTTAGGGTCTCATTTTCTTTTTTGATGTATAATATTAAGTATATGAGTGCCTCACTTCTGTAGTATTAAATACATCAGTGTTCCCCTTCACTTTAGGTAGACTAAAAAAACAAATGAACATTTTCTTATTCTACCTATGTACTTGGCTGAAGCCATGATAGACAATTTCATAAAACTAAAAATTTCTTTGTTTTCTGAATTATTTCATTATAACCTATCATATTTAAAGATTTTACTTTTCATTTTCATGGCCCTACAGCTGTTAACTGAAATTGTTTATTTTCTCTTTAATCTTCAGTGAATTTAAAAGTTAATTGCCTACATGTTGCTGAGTGAGATTGTTTAATTACATTACCATCATCAAATTTTGCATTTGATATGTAACTCCAATATGCAAAGATATAGGTAAATAAGTTGATAACCAGTTAGCTAAACAAATTGACATTTTTAATTGAATAAAGACACTTATTTGCTTTATAACAAATATATGAACTGTCAATGAAGAGGATATAAAAAAAGTGGCTGTAGCAAATCTGTTTAGGCATTCATGAAGGAAGATGAATTGAGAAGGAAGTAGATAGGGACAAATAAAGAGAACTCAGTCACCTGCCCTACTCTTATGTGATGCTTGAGATATTTCCTTATGGTCTTAAAATAGCCACATAAAACAGGTTTGCCAGTTTATTTACAAATTAAAAGAAAAATTGGGACTATGGTAAATTATTCTATTACAAAAACATCATAATATAAAGGCAAAAGATTCCTAATCCTAAACTCCTGCTCATTTTATTATCCCAAATGCCACCAGAGGTTGCAGCTTAAAGCAATTGATAAATGTCAAGAAAGAGAAAAATTTGGAGGGGGATAGGTAAAAAGAGAAGAGGTCTGTCTGTTTAGTTTTAGTGTCAGTAAAATCTAAAATAAGGTAAAAGTAAGAATAATCTGATTCTCTGGTTCACTTATGAAAATAAAAGTAAGAAAATACAATGCTAAAGTTACTCACTGAATCATTTCTTTAGAGCGTAAAAAAATAAAAGAGAGACTCCCTAAAACCTACACATTTTCAATGAATACCAGGAAATCAACCTTAGATCATAAGTGTTTGAGGTCAGAAACTGAATTTCTGGATATGCCTTTTGTAAAAGCAGAACATCAGCATCCATATTAATATGCACTTAATGAATGTATTCAAAGGGTTTTATTTCCTACTTTGAATTTTCAATTTTTCCTGTCATTTATTTTTCATACATTTGTAATCATTTTGATGTCAAAGTAAACAAATATAATTGCATCTGTTAAACTAGAAGAGATAGCTAGGTAAAAATAAACTATAATAAAATACTAAATAATTGAGAAAACTATCACCTCATCTGAATAAAACTTCTGCACACACACAACACAGATATACATACAAAGGAAGGATGAACACAAGAATTTATGTCTGAGCTCTCAATAAATGGATTGAAGGCATGTTAAGGAGATTGACAGTTGATTGATCTATGGCTCCATTTACTTAAATAATTTTAGACAAGTGGATGAACACTTAATTAAACAAATTTGGAGAAATTGAATTTGCCATATCTATAGAGGTCTGCTTAAAAACACTATAACACAATTTCTGTAGATCTAGAGAACAATAAATATAATAAATGAAAAAGTATATAAATTCATTAATCTCAGGGAAAGGTAAATCAAAAACCACTATATCACCTCACACCTATTAAGTGATCTCTATTTAAAAGACAAAAGGTGAGTGTTGACAGGGTTACTGAGAAAGGGATCCTTTGCATGTTATTTTTTGTAATGTAAATTAGTGCAACCATTATAGAAGCAGTATGTATTCTACACAGGTTACTTAAAAGCTTAAAAACAGAACTATCATATGATGCAGCAATCCCACTTTTGGTTATATATTCAAAGGAAATTAAATCATTGTCTTGAAGATGTATGTGTGATATCATGTTCATTGCAGTGCTATTTACAGTAGCTAAGAAACAGAACCAACACAAGTGTCTGTTAGATAAAAAGAGAAAAATGTATAATGGAATACTACTCAGACTTTACAAAGAAGGAAATTTTGCCATTTGTGACAACATGGATCAACCTGAAAAATATTATACTAAGTGAGATAAGCTAGACCGAGAAAGACAAATATCACGTGGTCTTACTTATGGACTCTAAAATGGTCAAACCCATAGAAGCAGAGAGCAGAACCGTGGTTTCTGGGGCATAGGATATAGGGAAATGAGGAAACACTGTTCAAGTGTATAAAGTCTTGGTAAGGCTTTAGATGAATGAGATCTGAAGACATAATTCACATCTTGCAGACTGTGGATAGAGATACAATATTGTACGCTTGAATTTTCTAAAAGGTTAGATCTTAAGTGTTTTCATGCACACAAATTTAAAATAACTATATTGTTAGCATCTTAAATGTCTCCCAAAAGTGCACTTATTATAGGCTTGGTCTGCCTTTGGGAGGTGATTGGATCATAAGGACTCTGACCTTATGGACGAATTAACACATTTAGGAATTCATGACTTAATGGATTGGAGGGGAGAGTTTTGTTGTAAAATTGATCTCTTTCTGTTATGGTTTGGATGTAAGGTGTCCCCCAAATGCTTACCTGTGAGACAATGCAAAAAGATTCAAAGGACAAATGATTGGATGATGAGAGTCTTAATCCAATTGGCAATTAATCCCCTGATAAGGATTAACTGAGTGGTAACTGAAGTGGTAGGGTGTGGCTGGAGGAATTGGGACTTGGGGATATAACTTTGGGGTATATATTTGTATCTGGTGAGTGGAGCCCTCTGTCTCTGCTCCTGATCATCATGTGACCTGCTTCCCTCTGCCACACTCTTCTACCATGATGTTCAGCTTCACTTTGAGCCCCAAGGAATGGAGCCTGCTGTCTATGGACTGAGACCTCTTGAAACCAGGATCCCTCAAATAAATGTTTTCTCCTCTGTTTTGGTCAGGTCCTTTCATCACAGTGGTGAAAAAGCCGACTAAAATGCTTTCTTTGCTTCCTAACTGCCAGGAGTTAAGCAGCTGGCTCTACCATATATTCCCAGCCATGACATTCTTTTTCATCACAGATCAAAAAACAATGTCAAGTGACCATGGACTGAAATCTCTAAATCTATGGGTCAAAATAAATCTTACCTCATTTTAACTTGTTTACTTAGGTATTTTGTCACAGAAATGGATCTGACCAGCACAGTTACTATGTGAGGCGACTGATGTTAATTTGTGATGATCATTCTACATCAAGTTGTACACCTTCAATGTATGACATATGTCCTTTTAAAAAGGGGAAATTTGGACATAGATATTCATAAAGTGAATGTAACACGAAGGCAAAAGAACAGGGTGGCCATTATTAAGGTAAGAAACCTGGAACATGTCCTACCCTCATGGCCCTCAAAAGGAAATCAGCCTTGCCGACATTTTGATTTCACACTTCCTGCCTCCGGAACTGTGGGATAGCTTCTGTTGTTTAAGTCAGTCAATTTTTGGTGGTATTGTAGTGGCTATCTATTTTAGTCAGTTTTCTATTACTACAATGAAATACCCAGATAAGGAATTGATGAAGAAAAAAAGATTTATTTTGGTTTATAGTTTTGAAAGTTTCGATTCATGATCACTTGGGCCTGTGATGGGGCAGCACATCCTGGAAGAACAAGACCACTTATACCATGAGCCAGCAAAGAGAAAGATGAAGAGAAAGGGTCCTGCAGTTCCCTTCAAGGGCATGCCTCAATGACCTGAAAACCTCCCACTAGGCCCTCCTTCCTGAAGGTTCTATTATCTCCCGGTAATGACACCCAAAGGGCCAAGGTTTTAACACATAAAACTTTGAGGAACACTCATCCAAACCATTGTACCACCCCAGCAAACTAAGGCAAGCAAATGTGAAACTGATGATTTAAAAGTATTTTTCCATAAAGTTCGATATCTGCATTTCCTCAGGGATAGTTTCTACAGGTTGCTATTGATTCACTGTGTATGACATCTACTTTCTTATTTCTTTTTTAGCTATCATAATTTCTTGTTGAACATTGGACATGGAAAATAATATAATATGACAACTCTGAAAATTAAATCCACGCTCATCAGGGTTTTGCTGTTGTGGAATGCTTGTTTAGTGACTTTCCTGGTTAGTTCTGAAAGCTTGCATTCTGTGTTGTGGGTGGATTCTGAAATTTCTGCTCAGTTATTTTAGTAGTGACCTCGTGATTGAACTGAGATTTCCTTAAACTCAGGAAAATAGCAATTCTCTATGCTTTTGTTGAGCCTTTGTGTACATTTTGGTGCATGACCTCAAAGTTCAGGCAGGCAGTTTGCAACTTTTTACTGACCTTTAATTCCTGCTTTATGCAGGGCTTCAGCCATCCCACAGTGAGAGCTCAGTTATTTCCTGGCATCACACATCTCTGAGCAGATGAACACTGGTCCACATGAATGTGGTCCTCCAGATTCCAAAATATATGACAAAGCTTTTCGAAACCCCCATGGCTATCTCATTTCTAGCTTTTCCTTTTTTTAGCTTTTGGTCAACTTGTCCACTCTGTGATTGCTGCCTTAGGAACATACAATGTTGAACAATTTTTGATCCTGTGTGTTTGCTTGCTTGCTTTTTAAAAATATCCTTCAGGAAAAGGAAAAAAAAAACTATTAGGATAGGGCAAGCTCTGAGTTGAATTTTCCAAGGAAATGCTAGACAGGGCAAATAAGTACAATTTTGGTTTTGGAACGGGAATATTTAAGGTACTTTCACTTCATTCAGCCCTGTCCAGTAGCTAACCAATTTTGCTAATTTTCACCATGGTTATGGGGACATTGGATTTTAACTCTATTGCAGGACCATGGAGAGAAGGATGGGAATACAACAAGCTAACCTGCAACAAAACTTCTTGCTCTTATTGAAATTCAGCCATTTTTCTTAAATGGCCACTTGCCACTTCCATGGTTATTAACAGATTTGGGTAATTTTGAAAATTGTAAAAATTTTGATCTTGAAAATTATTTTCTAGTGTTCTCATCACCTTATGGAGGAAAGGAATATTAGAATCCTTCACTCTTCCATTCTGAATCCTGCCATTTTCATCTCAGTTTGCATCTCACTAACAGTAAGCGATATTAGACACCTTTTCATATATCTACTTAAAAATATGCATACATCTTATTTCATAAAGTTTCTGTTTACATATGTAACCCTTTTTATTAGATTTTTTGTTAGCTTACAGGTGATACTCAAATGTTGTTCATATATATTGGATATAAGTCCTTTATCAGACACAGGATTTGCAAATGTAATCAATCAGGGCAAGACTTTATCTTTTCATTCTCTTAAAGTTATCTAACAGGGCAAAAGCCTTAGTAAAGTCCAGTTTGAAAATCATTTTCTTATGTTTTATGCAAAGTATCAAAAAACTCATCACTAATCTGAAAGTTATATAGATTTCCCTTATTATGCATTCTTCTAAAAGTTTGATAAATGTTATACTTTACATCTAAGTTTATATCCATTTTGAACTAATTTTTCATTTAAATGACAACAACATAAAAGAACTACAAGCATTTCTCACACCATAAAAAAGTGAACCCCAAAGGGTTCATAAACATAAACTAAATTGTAAAACTTTAACCTTAGAAAAAAACTTTATAGTTTATGGTTCAGCCAAAAGAAAAAATGATGAACTGAATTCATCAAAATTTAAAGTCAATCACTAATATGAATGAATAAGCCACAGACTATGAAAAATTTTTGCAATATATAAAGCTGACAAAATATATAACCAAGATATAAAGAACTCTTTACAATTCAACAAGAAACCCCAGTAGGTAATTTTGAAAAATGAATAAAAGTTTTTCCTGCACAGCACAATATCCAAAAGGTAAATAAGCATACAAAACATCTTAAATTACTAGTAAAATTTAATATTTTGCATATATACAACATTTTCTTTGTTTATCTGTTAATGGACCTCTAGACTGGCTCCATATTTTGGCTATTTTGAATTGTGCTGCTATAAACATGGGTATGCATGTATCACTATAGAATGCTTTAATTCTTTTGGGTAAGGAGAGGTATAGCAGTGTCATGTGATGGTTCCTTTCCTAGTTTTTTGAGGAATCTCCATATTGATTTCCATAATGGTTGTACTACTTTACGATCTACTGTTGATAGATGTCAACAGTGTGCAGTGTTCCTATTCCCCCAGTCCTCAGCAACATTTATTATTATTTGTATTCTTGAGGGCTGCCATTCTAACTGGAGTGAGAGAAAATCAGTGTTTTGATGGGCATTTCCATGATGGCTAACGATGTACTTTTTTTTTTCTCTTTCATATGTTTGTCGGCTGTTTTTAAAAAAGAAAGTAAATGATTAAGAGCACAACGAATGACAGGGGGCCCACAGAATGAGAGAAAATTTTTGTCAGTTACTCTTCAAACAGAGGATTAATATCCTAAATACATAAAGAACTAAAAAAAAACTTACCACCTAAAACAACCCAATTAATAAATAAGCAAATGAACTAAACTCAATTTCTCAAGGTAAAATATAATTTTAAAAAGCTCTGTACTTTTCCAACATTTAAAAGATTGACACTGTCACCTATGTGAATTTTATTATATGTAAATTTATCTCAATAAAATCGATTAAAATATTTAATATATTCTAAAACAGTATCAAGAGCATAGGTAAGACTATTTAAGTTTAAATTATTATCATTCATATGTAAAAAAAATTCCCGCTGGATGGGTTACTATTAGTAGCTACTTGTCAATACAAAACAAAACCAAAAAAATCAGTGATTCTGTAACACTAAGTGACTAACATTTTTGAAACTAACACCTGTTTCAAGAACTTGTTAGAGACACAAAGATTTTCAGTCAACCTCCCCACCTAATTACAAATTATTATAATAAACAACATTTTATTTTGTAGTGTTTTGTTCATTGTTTCTCCCATACTTAGCTCAAGCTTATCTATGCATGATTGAGCAAAGAAAGGTTGTTTCCTGCCGCAGCTGGGCAAAATAACCTGGAGGTGACAAGCAACTTGAAGGTTAAAGCGGGAACTGCTTTATTGTGAGTGAACTCAGCGGGAACTGAGTGAGAACTCAAAGTAGAGGGCTCCTAAGGTAGCGGAACCGCCTTATTTCGGGACAGCAGAGGTATATATACCCAACTGATTACACACAGCTTGACTCAATTAACATCATCTAGATACAGCAGTCAGCCAATAAGGAATCCTCACCATCTTAATGGCTCGCTGGCGTTGCTTCACAAACCACTCCTCTTGGCAAACTGCCATGAACCATTTTGACTTGATTTGCATCCCCAACAGTTTCCCAAAAGTGTTTCTGGCCAGGAGTATTGGTGCACACCTGTAATCCCAGCAGCTTGGGAGACTGAGGCAGGAGGTTTGTGAGTTCAAAGCCAGCCTCAGTAACTTCTGGAAGTCCTAAGTAACTCAGTGAGACCCTGTCTCTAAATAAAATACAAAAAAGGGCTGTGGATGTGCTCAGTGGTGCTCCTGAAGTCACTGCTCAATAAAAAAAAAAAAAAAGTGTTTCTGAGGTCTTTTCATTTATTTTCATAAAAGTAGCCAAAGAACCAATGGTTGTACTTGTAAATTTTCTGGTTTCTTTAGAGGTTCACAATAATAATTGTTTTATATATCTTTCCTAGAATTATGAAGCAACAATACCAAAACCTAAGACATTCTAGAACTGTGTACTTGCATCCAGCTCTGTAGCAAGTGTCTTATACTATTCACAATTTTAAACATTTGTCTTCTAAAATTTTGCTGTTTGTCTCTGCATGTTCCAACAGTATCCACTGAGGCATACATGCACTTTATTTCCTGACCATCCCTATACATTTCTTCACATTTATCATTAAATTTAGTGAAATTCTGAATAAGTCATTGAAGGGATTATTGCTTAAAATATTTTGGAAAATAAACACATGGTTATCCTCATGCATTAGATACTTATAGTTAAAAGTTATACTGATCATAACTCTGTTTGCAATTATTTAATGCAAAATATGCATTTGGTAAACTGAACCTAGAAGTTATAACTGACAACTTTTCAAATCACATTGCCTTACTAAATAAAAGTTGATATCTTCTCTGGGACCTTCCTTTCTCTCTTCCAGACTGGCATGAGCTGACCAACTTTCCTCTTCCATGCTCTTCTTCCATGACTTTTTACATCACCTCAGCTGAAAATGGACTGAATCCTTCAAAACCATGAACCAAAATAAATCATTTCTCTTCTTAGTTTTTTTTTTTTTTTTTTTTTTTGTACCAGGGATTGAACCTAGGGGTCACTTAACCACTGAGCCATAACTCCAGCCCTTTTTTTATATTTTATTTAGAGACAGGGTCTTGTTGAGATGCTTAGGGACTCCCTAAATTACTAAGGCTGACCTTGAATTCAAGATCCTCCTGCCTCAGCCTCTCAAGTTGCCAGGATTACAGGCATGCACCACTGAGCTCAGCTTCTTAAATTTTTATTGTCAGGTATTTTGGTCACAGACAGAAAAAGCTGAGTAAACATGCAGGGCCCTCAAGATCCAACTCATGGCTTGCAGTCACTCCAGACATTGACATATGACAGGAAGGTAGAGGGAATGGTTTTCTAGGCCAGGACTGAAAGACTCCTGCATCAGTTCTGTTAAAATTCTATCAGTAAAGGGGGATGGAAGATGTATTTCTTGGCTTACATTGGATTCATAGCAACAGAAGGAGAATACTATTTTTTGATGCACAACTAATCATCTTTTCCACTAACTCTAGTCAAAATATAAGCTAAGGGAAGGATCGTTGACTATGAAAATGGGTGCAATTTTATAGAGTAAAATAATATATTTTGTAATTTAACTTTTAGGTCAGCATATTGGCAGGTGCTAATTGACATTATTTTTGCATCTCAATGCAATCAATAAAAATCTCACACTGGTAACCATAACCTCTTTGCCATTTTTGTGTGTGTTTTACAATTAGGGAATGGGTTCAAATGAATTTTCTGTTTTTATAGGGTCAAAATTGGATAATCTGTTCCATAATTACCTCTAGCCAAGCACAAATACACTGTACTATGTTGTACTTCAGCAAGAGTAAATTAGGGAGTCCTGGTGGTATCATCACCAGCTCTGGATTGTGTAGTTCTCATATCTTTGCCAGCAAGCCTCCTGAAACTTAATTCGTTTATTATTTTTAAGTTAAAGTTAAACAAAAATTATGCAAATATTTTTCTTATATCCCATTGTCTTTGGTAAATTTAGCTTCTCTTACAGATAACTAAATTAACATGTTATAAACATGCTAATTAATGATTATTATTACATCAAAGTAATTTTAAGGTCTACCAAGGAATACTTTACCTATCATTAATTTTTGCACACCATTGAGGCACCCGCAATTATTCAATGTGATAAGCCTTATCAGATAGCCAAAATTCAATCTATTTATCACTTCCTAACATTGCCCCTCACCTCCAATACCTAGATTATTCAGTCACAATTATACCTAGGTATTGAGCCCATAAAAAGTTCCAGGAAGAAAGACTAATCCAGGAATGCTCCCATAGTCTGGCAATCTTTTATCTTGATCACCCAGCATTGCCCAAAGGGCTGAGTGGCTTTTGGCCAACATTTTTCAAACTCAAAAGTTTTCGGCCCCTCAGGAATTAAACAGATCTATCACAGGACCTGTAAACAATGGGTAAGGTTAGTAGACAGATCACTGATTCTTTAAAATCCATTTAATCATGTCTTGAGCTTGCATAAGAGGTTCCATTTAAAAAAACGCAATCTACCCACTTGAGGCAAAGGTTTGAAAGGAAGGTTTGAAGAAATCTTGTCCTAGGATACTGGTGAACATAAAACGCCTAATACAGACCAGTCTCTTTTTCCTTCACCATCCCATCATGAATTGACTTTCTAATTTAAGAATCCCTGCACAAAGAAAAATAGTCTCTGAATTGTTTATCACGTAAGATAGAAATGGGAAGCATATTATACTTTTTAGAAGACCAGAAGAGAACTTCAAAATAGATAAGTTATCAATTATTTTATTCATAATTAATTCTTTATACCTATTACAGGATTCATTCCATGGCAAAACACTGTTTTAGTGTTTTATCCATTTAGTACTAAAGGTAGGGATGGATGGGTTCTATTTGTGTTTTATATGAAATAAGAGGTAATTAACTTCTTTGCAGTATTACTTTGAAGGTTATAAGAAGTTAAAAGATACATAATAGCTTTTGATAAATTTATCAATCAATTAGGGTATTAAAAATAGAAAAGTAAAACTAACAAAAAATCAGTCAATTAAATATTAAGAATCATTGAACATATTCTTCAGTTTATTGAGATATAAGGGAAATACAATAAACTGAATATATTTAAAGTCTATATTTTTATCACTTTTGACAGTGCACACAGCGGTGAAATCAGGTATAAGTTTAAAAATCAAAGAAATAGTTAAAGGGATTGAATCATTTTATAATTCTACTAGCCATGTAGAAGGGTTCTAGGGATTCCACATCCTTTGTAGCACTGAGCATCATTAGAATTACTTTTCCTTATTCAAGTTATCTGTCTAGTGATACAGCATTATGTTTTTTCTGTACATTTCTCAAATGACTAACAATTTGAAATGTTTTCACATGCTTATTTCTTGTCAATATCTTACCTGCTGAATTTTATTCAAATCTTTTGCCCATTTAAAAATATTCTATTTGCCTATCATTAATTTTATGCATTCTTTATGTATTCTGGATACGAAAATTTTCATCAGATAAGTCACTTGCTTATATTTTCTTTCCAGTTTTCTCCTTCGCTTTTTATTCTTTTAAAAATGCTTCTGAAATTTTAAGTTTGTAAATGGGGCCTATGTTGCCACCACGACCCTGAAAAAGACTAAAAGATTTTGTATTCATATGTCCTTAATGAGTGTGTCAAATGAGTTTCCTCTGTGAGAATATTGTCAGTGTAATATTACACCTATGTTCCTGGAGAAAGGTGGATGCCAGTAAAATCTTGTCCGCCAAGATTGAGTGTGATGACAAATCTGCTGAGGTGCCACAGGGATAATATAGAAAAGATGTGTGTGAGGGCCAACTGATTGAGAGTTATTGAAAATGGCACTGAACAGGATATATTTACTAAAAATACAACAGCAATGTATTCTCTGATTGTTAACGGAAGATAGTCTGTCATTTTAAGAATATTAGGTATTAGATATGGCCATGGGAATGAATTGAGTCCCCATGGTTAAGGTTGCAGTAATGCAAAGTGAGTGACTTTGGTTAAGAACAAGCAAAATTGGTCTGTCCAATGGGGAAGTTGGGATAAGTATCCCCTTATTAAGTAGTTCTTATGCAAGCAGTTTTAATTCTCAAAGGCCTGGGTTAAACTTACATTAGGGCATCTTATCTATGTGGAATTAGAGAGAGATGGGATCCTATTTTATCAAGTCAATATATAAGCACCCAAAACACTGTATTACACATTGTTTTAATGTATTACTCATTGTGTTGAGATGTCTGTGACCAATGTGGGATATTTTAGGGATTTGACTATGAGAATTTCAGAAAGATTATATAAAATGAGGCATATCTGTTTCCCTTTTATGCTATATTTATTTTTTTAAAACATTAGGTGACATTGTGTTTAAATTTAGAGGGATCCTCATATATAACTATAATTTGAGTCCCAGTATTAAGTCCATGAAGCTTTGTTAATTGGTTCATTTCAGTAAATCTTGGAGTCATTTTAGAACTTATGATGTAGAGGCACAAAATCCAATCAGTACTCCACTCTTCGGACTTTTCATTATATACATTTTTAGATAAATTTTGAATTTTCCATTTTGTTAAATCATGGACTCTTCTTTCAATTTTATTATATACACCTGTATTATACACACCCCTCTCTCTTTCACCCCCTGCTCCTTACCCTTCTTTTGGCTTTTAGCCACCAAAACCCATGATTGCTAAGCCTATTTTGCAGCCATTATTATTTTATTCTTTTCTTCTTCCTCAGTTTTTTCCTCTATCCTGCATATCTCCTTTGCTTCATTGATATGCATCTTCAATTAACTGTATGAAAATGAAAATCTTTATTCCAAGTGCATCCTTGTTTAAGAGTTTGTCTAGACATAAAATTAGTTTCAAAATAATGTTTTTGTTTTGCATTTTAGATTTCAATTCATCAGATGAAGTTCCCAACATTGTAGACAGTCTAATGCCTGTCTCTTTTAACTGACTGACAGTTTTTGTTATTTGCTGTAGTCTATGAAGTCACTGTAAGCACTGAATTAGCAAATATGAAAAAGTTCCAATTAGAAATGCAAGATTAGGTTCCTGGTTACATATTTTTCATTAACTATCAAATGTGTGCTTCTGTTTAAGGACACCTTATTAAATGTATGCTGTTGAGTTGTTAATATTGAACTGATAGTCAACAGCACTAGCATTCCTGAACAAAGGTTACCCAACATATTTACATTCCTAATGAGGCACATAGGAGATTTCTTGTACTTAGGAACAAAAGATTCTACTCTGGCACTATGCTTGGGGGACCGCTTTAAACAGTATGATCACCAACAAGGAGCACACAAATTCAGAAAGTGTGGCATTAAATTGACTAAGAGTAGGACACTGATTTCTAGTATGACAGTCCAAACAGGAGGCAGAACATCCCATGGTTCCACAGGAGCTGGTAATGTCATTGTGACTCAGTTTTCCCAGTCCTGTGCAGGGCCACAAACCACCATGAAAGAACATGAGTATTCACTTGAGGATTGTAAATTAATTTTAGTGAATAAGCTTTTTTGAAACTATGGAATCCATAATGAGAATGGACTCTATATATTATTCCTGAAAATGTTTTAAATATTATTTTAACCTGTGATTTTTAAAAAAAATATTTTTTTATTTAGAGTCAGAGTCTTGCTAAGATGCTTAAGGCCTTGCTAAATTGCTGAGGCTGGCTTTGAACTCAGTAATCCTCTTGACTCAGCCTCCAGAGCCACTGGGATTATAGGCATGCACCATCACACCTGGCAACGTGTGATGTTTTTAAACTTTTACAAGACTATGCCTATGTCAAAGTTCTTTTAACTTCACCCTTTTCATCATTTATAACATTTTAAGAGTGTTAGAAGTATGTACCTACACTGAAAGGAAATTATCTTCTATTATTTCTTTTTACAGTGTTCTCATTTGCATATTCTGATCATCTCTGGAATATATTAGAGAGATAAAGATATGATTGTCTTCAATATTATTTTTTTTCTAACATTGTTCCTATTTGCTTTGAAATATTGTCTGAGCTTTCATTGGCTTTCTATCCCAGGCCTAGTGTTAAATTTTAGATGTTTCAAGCTTATTTTTTTTTGTCTGCCTATCTCCACCACTGTGAGATGAGGACCGCTCAGGTGTATTTATTGATATATGTACATCCACGCAACTCCTGTCTAGCTTGTTCTGGTCTATTTTATGATTTCTTTCCTTCTAAAATCATTTTGAAATCTCATCTGCTGATATCCACATTTTTCTTATTGTTATTATGTGTGCACTTTTGAACCCCTGTGGTTTCATTTCAGTGGGGACTCAGCTGAAGTAACCCTTATTTTTGCAATTTAATATTTGCAACACATTTTACTATTACTGGCCAAGTTAATGTCCCACATAATTCTCAGCATAAAAAGGGGGAATAATAAAAGATTCATGTACAAAGCAAAGTCTTTTCCTTCTCTGAAAAATAAATTTAAGTCCAGAAAGAAGAAACTACATTGTATGCAGACGCACCACTAGAGCCAAAGTTAGGTTCACGTAGTGAATGTATTTACCTCCTATCCCAGGGTGTTCTCTTTGAAAATCTACTACCTACAGCTTAGTCAAAGGGTAGCCCAACCCTAAAGAGCAGAGATTAAATATTAGATTAAAAATATATTCTTAACTATAATTTGTACATTTCCTTTTAAGAGTCACAATGGAAATATTTATTTTTAAGGTTTTAGAAAAACACAAGGCAAGAAGTCAAATTTTGTGCTAGTCATCTTTCTGTTACTCTAGCAAATACTGGAGATACTCAGTTTATAAAGAAAAAAAGGTTTATTTTGGCTCAGAGTTTTAAAGATTCCTGTTCATGATTGATTGGACTATTGCTTTAGGGTCAGTAGGGCAGCAGCAAATTATGGCACGGAAAGTATGTGGCCTGATAGTATCATTCACCTCATGGCTTGTAGTTGAAAGAGAAAAAGAATGGAAGAGCAAGATACTACAACCCATTCATTCTCTTGTTCTCAATGACCTAACAATTCTCACTAGGTTCTACCTCTTAAAATTTCTACCACCTCCCAATAATACACTATGGGTAACTAACCTTTAACACATGAGCCTTGGGGGGACACCCAAGATCCAAATTATTCTTTTTTTTTTGCCATGATTCTTTTATTGTTCCAACATTTAAAATATGATATTCTGAGATTTCTAAGCATTTATAATGGAATATTTCAGTCATATAGAGAAACCTGAAATGACCTTAACCTCTATGTGACTCTCCACCTACAATCTATAATTACATTTTCTACATGGTTTGATATCTGCCTATCCATGCTCCCATTTAGTATATCAATATATCTTATTTTTCTGATGTGATTGCAAGGAAGTCATGGAACATTTTCCCCTAAAATCTTCAACATAAATATCAACTTGAGGTCAATATTGATAATTTTTACTACCAATTTTTTGAAGCACACTTCATGTACATACAGGACAAAGTGCATCATTTGATGAATCTTTACATAAGTATAGCTACAGCAATCTAACATTACTATCAAGATACTCAAAATTCTCTTCAACACAAAAACTTCTTCATGCCACTTTGAAATCAATCTCTCCATTTAGTCCCTAGACAACTATTGATATGTTTTTTGGTCAGAATTTGTTATTTTGCATTTTCTAGAATTTAATGTAAATGGAATCAGTACATACCATTTTGTCTATCTACTTTTGCTCAGCACAATCCTTTTGAGATTCATCCATGTTGTTATTTTAGAATTTTTTTCATTTTTATTCATGAGTAGTACTTCATTGTACAAGTATACTACAGTTTGTTTATCCATGCTCTTCTTGTATGCAATGGAATCATTTCTGGTTTTAAGGCTAAAATTAATAAAGCTGCTGTTCTTTTTTGGTACTGGGGATTGAACCCAGAGGGACTTTACCACTGAGCTACATTTCTAGCAGGCCTTGCTGAGGCCTGGTCTCAAACCTGCTATCTTCCTACCTCAGCCTCCCAAGTTGCTGGGATTCCAAATATACACACCCAGCAAAGCTACAGTTCTTGTGTAACCATTCTTGGAATCACTTTTGTAGTCATGTTTTCATTTCCTAGTGGGTCACATAGAAATGTCCATTTAAATACTTTATGTCTACAAGTAACTCTATTACTATAAAATTGAACTTTATAAACATAAAACAAAATGACATGTGCATACATTTAACTTTACAAACATAAAATATAAAGCTTTATTAACATAAAGCATAATGAAACAAAATAATATAAAAAAGTAACAAAAATTCAGAACATAGATCAAAATAGTAATTAATAGTGATAAAATGTTATTCAAAGTAAATGGACAGATGATATGAAATGGACAGATGATATGAAATGGACAGATATTTGTCAGATGAGCCAATTAATGAAGAGAAATGGATTATATGAATTATAATAAAGTATAATTTAATTTCTTGCTGATTTGTTTGAAAATATTGACATCAAGAAAAGATCACATAGCCCCAGCAAGGTGCTAAGGAACTCGTCGAGACTCTGTCTCTAATAAAATACAAAATAGGGCTGGGGATGTGGCTCAGAGTCCCTGAGTTCAATCCCTGGATCCAAAAAAAAAAAAAAAACAGAGAGAGAGATCACAGATCACATAGGACATAGGCCACCACAGTGCACAGTGAGATAGTGGCAGTAAATTGAGTAATGAGCAACTGTTGTTTGAAAGAGTATTTAAGATCACTTGTGAAACAGGAAAACATAAAATACTTTGAAATTTCATAGTTCACTTGAAAGAGTTTTCCCAAATTTGTCAAAACTGTAGACATATAAATAGTATTTTCCAAATTATTCTTTTTAACAAATTTTAATTCCTCCAAATTCAGAGGCATGCCATTATTTTTGACAACATATCTTTTACAGTTTCATCTAGTATAACTACGTATATTTTAAAGGTGTCAATTCTTATAATACATATAATAATTAATTCCTAAATTAAATAAGATCCAAATTCAAAATTATAAATTACCTATGTCTAAATATGTTTCATTGTTAAGGAGACAGTGATAGAGATTTAATATCAGTTTATGATTTTAATAGATGGTTTATCAAAGCTTTCGTTTTTATGTTTAGTAAACTATTTTTATTTTTATTGACTTTTTAGTTGTACATGCCAATAGGATGCATTTTGACATGATAATAAAAGCATGAAATATTTGTACTAATTCAGTCCCCAGTACTTCCCCTTCCCCTTCCCCCTTCCCTCCCCATTCCCTTTCCTCTACTGATCTTTCTGCTATTTACTTTATTTTTTTTAATAAGTGTTTTGTGGGTGTGCATGATGGTGAGATTCACTGTACTAAGTGAAATAAGCAAGCTATTTCTTAATGATCTGTTAGATATATCCCAGAATCTCTAATATGTTTCATATGTGGTTTAACTGAGCCTCTTGAGATTTGGTGAAACACTCTTCTGAATCAAACAAGTGATTCTAAATTTAATATTACTTTCCATATCCATGTAGGAGGCATTTATTCCAATCATTATAGCTGATTAAATAAACATCTTCTGAAAGTCTGAGTAAAATAAAAACAACCTTATTCACTAAGAAAGGACTTCAAGAGAAATGGAATGAGACTCCCTCAAATCTTGCCTTTCTCAATTTTTGTTCTCAATATCTATCTATATAATACAGAGTAAAATCATATGTAATCTCATTTTGTCTTAATGTAAGACAAATATGATATTTAAGAAACTCTACTTACTACACTACAGAATGAAGTCTTTACTTTTTAATTTTTTATTATTTTATTTTTTCTCTTTAGATATACATGAGAGTACAGTATGTTTTGACATATTATACATACCTGGAGTATATATCAAAGCTTTCTAATTCATGAAAATAGGACTTCAAAATTTTTTTCAACATCTAAACCCCAAAGTTTTTATCCATCCATTCACTCATTCATCCTTCAAGAAAGTTCTCAGAATCCCTAGCTTGAGTAGACTCTAATCTGTCTGAGTCAAAAACAGTAATCTCCTTTCCGTTAGTTTTCAATATAGGTATATGAATCAGGTCAGTGGCATGAAACCATGATTTTGCTGAAGAGCATATTGAAAAGCTTTCCTCAATCATAAATACAAATAGAAGAGACCACTTCTGTGATTAGATGTTTTCTCTGCATGTGATATCTGGAACAACGGCAGCCATCCTTCAACAAGAAGTAAACCTTCCCAGCACAGCCTAGAAGAGCTGACATACTGAGCACAGTGCACAATAAGAGAATCCCAGCCAGTGTTACTGGAGATGTAGTTTAGCTAGTACATTAACCATCCCCTAAATTATCCTTCCTGGAGGTTACTTACCATATTAGTAAATATTTATCCCTTATCTCCAATGCCAATTAAGCAAATTCAAGCCAAATATACTCTAAGCTGATAACATACTTTTCAAAAAACAGTTTCTCCAATTCTTTCCATAATTCTATGAATTTGGGACCAATATCAAACTTTACCAATAAAGACATTGAAGCCTAAATTAAATAATTTTTAAGTCCTGCAAAAAAAAGAAAAAAATTGAAACGTAATCAAACCCATCTTTTGGTTGGTATCAAAATTTCTACTCTTTCACCTTCACAACAGAAATTTCTAGGTAAAAGCAGCTATCTTCTTTAGATAAATAGACAAGGGCATAGTTATAACACTAGTTTGGAAACCTGAAAATTAAACTAAGAAGAACACAAATTGCCCAGAGTTGTAGCTGACAATACAGGCATGTCAGGTGTGAGGTGTGTTCTTGGTTATCTTAACACTACCTATAAATAGTTTAACCCTTTTGTTACTGCATTATCTCCAAGAAGTTCTGCAGTAGATGTTAAAAATACACAAAAATTTTAAAACACACTAAAAATTAAGTCTGCTACACACAATTGCCAGTAAGCCAAGTTAATTCAGTAATGCATGTTATTCACTGTGAAAAGCATTTAAGACAAGATAATCCAAAAAAGAAGAAAATATGTACTTATTTCTGAGAAAACTTAACCAAAAGGAAAGATTCTCACTGTCAATCTCAAATTTGTTTCTTCATCTTGCTCAATAATCCCCTACCCTGGAAACTGATTTTTTAAAGCCATCCATCTCTTTTCCATTACAACATTTTATTATTCTATGTACTAGAGGTTTATCTTCATAAAATAAAAGGAAACTTGCATAATATATAGCCTAATATTCATAGATGACTTTATTAATGTTTTAGATGTTATGCCTTTAGACTTTTTTATGGAAAGATGCATAGACAGAGATATATAAAGACGATCCCATATAAACAGTGTCATAAATATTTTCTGTTTACAGATACTATGAGAAAGGGAATTCTTACTATTATTAGAAAAATAAATTAGTCCAGACATGCTAGAAAATAGTCTGGATTTTCCTCAAATTTTTAAAAACAGAACTATCAAAACTCCCAGTAATCTTTCCTTTGAACATATACCCAAAGGAAATGAAATCAACACCTTATAGGGATATCTGTTCTTTGTGTTCTTTGATGCATTCACAATAGCCAAGATAGGGACATGACCTAAGTGAGCATCAACAGGTGAATGGATAAAGAAATTGTGGTTTAAATACACACAATGAAATATTATTCAGCTTTAAAAAGTAGATACTGCCATTGTAAAAACATGAACAAACCTGGAGGATATTATGCTAAATAAAATAAGCCAGAAACAGAAAAAAAAGTACTGGTTACCAGGGACAGGTAGGGGAAATATATGGGGAGGTAGGGGGAAAAGGTTGTAAGTTTTCAGTAAAGTAGGATTAATAAATCTAGAAACCTAATGTATAGCATGATAATTGTGCTTAACAATATTGTATATGGAAAATTAGGTAAGAGACAAGCTTTTAGGTGCTTTTACATAATAAAAGGTAGAACTATGGAAGATGATAGATCATATCATAAAATTGATCATATTAATTATTTCACACTGCATATGGATATAATACAACACAGTATACACAAATATATGCAACAAAATAATTTTTCCAGTTTATTATCATTATTTTATTTATATATGACAGTGGATACATTCCAATTCATATTTCACATATAGAACACAGTCTGTCATATCTCTGGTTGTATACAAAGTATATTCACATCAATTCATGTCTTCATACATGTGCTTTGGATAATAATGTCCATCACACTCCACCATCATTTCTAACCCCACACCCCCTCCCTTCCCTTCCCACCCTTCTGCCCTATCTGGAGTTCATCTATTCCTTCCATGCTCCCCCTCCCTAAACCACTATGAATCAGACTCCTTATATCTGAGAAAACATTCAGCATTTGTTTTTTGGGGATTGACTAACTTCACCTAGAATTATTTTCTCCAATGCCATCCATTTAAAAGCAAATGCCATGATAGTATTCTCTTATATCGCTGAGTAATATTCCATTGTATATATATGCCACATTTTTTTCCATTCATCTATTGAAGGGCATCTAGGTTGGTTCCACAGTTTAGCTATTGTGTATTGTGCTGCTATAAACATTGATGTGTCTGTGTCCCTGTAGTATGCTGTTTTTAAGTCCTTTGGGTATAGACTGAGGAGAGGGATAGCTGGGTCAAATGGTGGTTCCATTCCCAATTTTCCAAGGAATCTCCATACTGCTTTCCATATTGGCTGCACCAATTTGCAGTTCCACCAACAGTGTATGACTGTGCCTTTTCTCCCACATCCTCGCCAATACTTATTGTTGTTTGTATTCATAATAGCTGCCATTCTGACTGAAGTGAAATGAAATTTTAGAGTAGTTTTGATTTGCATTTCTCTAATTGCTAGCGATGATGAACATTTTTTCATATATTTATTGATTGATTGTATATCATCATCTGAGAAGGGTCTCTTTGGGTCTGTGGTCCATTTATTAATTGGGTTATTTTGTTTGTTTGTTTGTTTGATTGTTTTTTGTGTGCTTAGCTTTTGAGTTCTTTATATACCCTAGAGATTAGTGCTCTATCTGATGTTGAGGGGTAAAGATTTGCTCCTAAGATGGAGGCTCTCTGTTCACCTTGCAGATTGTTTCTTTTGCTGAGAAGAATCTTTTTAGTTTGATTTCATCCCATTTATTGATTCTTGATTTTAATTCTTGCTCCAAAAATTCGTATTAAGGAAGCTGGGGCCTAACCCCACATGATGAAGAGTAGGGCCTACTTTTCTTCTATTAGACGCAGAGTCTCTGGTTTAATTCCTAGATCCTTGATCCACTTTGAGTTGGGTTTTGTGCATGGTGAGAGATAGGGGTTTAATTTCATTTTGTTGCATATGGATTTCCAGTTTTCCCAGCACCATTTGTTGAAGAGGCTCTCTTTTCTCCAGTGTATGTTTTTGGCAACTTGATCTAATTTAAGATAATTGTACTTATGTGGGTCAGTCTCTGTGTCCTGTATTCTGTACCATTGGTCTACACATCTGTTTTGATGCCCATACCATCCTGTTTTTGTTACTATTGCTCTGTATTATAGTTTAAGGTCTGGTATAGTGATGCTACCTGCTTCACTCTTCCTGCTAAGGATTGCTTTAGCCATTCTGGGTCTCTAATTTTTCCAGATGAATTTCATGACTTCTTCTTCTATTTCTATGAAGAACGTCATTGAGATTTTGATTGGAATTGCATTAAATCTCTATAGTGCTTTTGGTAGTATGGTCATTTTGATAATATTAATTCTGCCTATTCAAGAGCAAGGAAGATCTTTTCATCTTCTAAGGTCTTCTTTCACTTGTTTCTTTAGAGTTCTGTAATTTTCATTATATAGATCTTTCACCTCTTTTGTTAAGTTGATTCCCAAGTATTTTAGGTGTTTTTTTTTTCTTTTTTTTTTTTTTGCAGGATGGTGTGGGTGGATCTGGGCTGGGCCTGGGCTCCCTGGTAGTCTGCTACTAGGAAGAGGCAGTCTTGTGTCCAGGCTCTGGTGGGTGTCTGCCCCTCCGGTAAAGGGTTGGACCCGGGCCTATTTTTCCAGTTTTTTTTTTTTAATTATAGCATTATAGTTATATGTAGAAGTTGGGTTCATTTTGACAAAATTGCATAAGCAAGGAATTTTATTCATTTCATTACAGTTCCTCTTTCCTCCTTTCCCTCTTTTCCTCCTTCTCCCTGTTCTCCATTTTCTACTCTACTGATCAAAAGTCAAAAAATAAATGCACAAAAGTTAACTCAAAATGGATCAAGGAGCTAGATATCAAATCAGAGACTCTGTGTCTGATAGAAGAAAAAGTTGGCTCCCATCTACATATAGTGGGGTCGGGCTCCAAATTCCTTAATAGGACGCCCATAGCCCAGGAGTTAATAACAAGAATAAACAAATGGGACTTACTTAAACTAAAAAGTTTTTTCTCAGCAAGAGAAACAATAAAAGAGGTAAATAGAGAGCCTACAGCCTGGGAACAAATTTTTACTCCTCACACTTCATATAGAGCCCTAATATCCAGAATGTACAAAGAACTCAAAAAATTAAACAATAAGATAACAAATAACCCAATCAACAAATGGGCCAAGGACCTGAACAGACACTTCTCAGAGGAGGACATACAATCAATCAACAAGTACATGAAAAAATGCTCACCATCTCTAGCAGTCAGAGAAATGCAAATCAAAACCACCCTAAGATACCATCTCACTCCAGTAAGATTGGCAGCCATTATGAAGTCAAACAACAACAAGTGTTGGCGGGGATGTGGGGAAAAGGGTACACTTGTACACTGCTGGTGGGACTGCAAAATGGTGAGGCCAATTTGGAAAGCAGTATGGAGATTCCTGGGAAAGCTGGGAATGGATCCACCATTTGACCCAGCTATCGCCCTTCTCGGACTATTCCCTGAGGACCTTAAAAGAGCACACTATAGGGATACGGCCACATCAATGATTATAGTGGCACAATTCACAATAGCTAGACTGTGGAACCAACCTAGATGCCCTTCAATAGATGAATGGATAAAAAAAATGTGGCATCTATACATAATGGAGTATTATGCAGCACTAAGAAATGACAAAATCATAGAATTTGGAGGGAAATGGATGGCATTAGAGCAGATTATGCTAAGTGAAGCTAGCCAAGCCCTAAAAGACAAATGCCAAATGTCTTCTTTGATATAGAGAGAGCAACTAAGAACAGAACAGGAAGGAAGAGCATGAGGAAAAGACTAACAGTAAACAAAGATGAATGGGGAGAGAGAAAGGGAGAGAGAAGGGAAAGCATATGGAAATGGTAGGAGACCTTCAATGATACACAAAATTATAAGAGGTTATGAGGGGCAATGGGGAGGGGAAAAAAGGGGAGAGAATTGAACAACAGCAGAGGAGGTAGAGAGGGAAGATGGGAGGGGAGGGGAGGGGAGGGGGGATAGTAGGGGATAGGAAAGGTAGCAGAATACAACAGTCACTAATATGCCATTATGTAAAAATGTGAGTATGTAACAGATGTGATTCTGCAATCTGTATTTGGGGTAAAAATGGGAGTTCAAAACCCAATTGAGTCAAATGTATGAAAGATGATATATCATGAGCTCTGTAATGTTTTGAACAATCAATAAAAAAAATTAAAAAAGAAAATAAAAGCATTAGAAAAAAATAAATAAAATACTGTCTTATCCGATGGGCACAGTGGTGCATGCCTGTAACTCCAGCAGATGCTGAGGCTGAGGCAGGAGGATCTCAAATTCAAAGCCAGCCTCAACAACAGCGAGGCACTTAGCAACTCTAAATACAAAACAAGACTGGGGATGTGGCTCAGTGGTCAAGTGCCCCTGAGTTGCAACTATGATTTTGCATTTAAGCTGCCTCTTCAATTGTCACTGTGACGTAGATTATATCATATTCTTGTAATATGTAAAAGCCAGACTAATTCCTATCTTCCACAAGTGAACTTCAGAAGGCCTGACTTAATTGGTATGGGCAAAGGGTGGAGTGAGAGTATTCTCTCTCTCATAGCACTCAACACTCAATAAAATTCCATTTGGAACCTGATGTCTGTCAGAGCAATGGATTCTTCTCTGCCGTGCCATTTTATTAAGACATCCTATACATATCTTTTCCTGTTACCATCTCAACAGAAGATGTTATGACCATGGGGAATTTGAGTTTTGATTACTGACTGTGAAATACATAGGGAAGGTGATAGTGCAATTCGTAGGATATTATCATGTGAACTTTCAAGCAGGCACAGACATCAGTTGTCACTCTTGGTGCTATACGTTGCTCTCATTTATTTTTTTAAGGCAAAACATTAATTACTCATATACAGGTTACCTTTATATACAAATTAACAGGCAGACACAAAAGTTCTCCATAGTATTTGTAAAATTTTTATAATAGAAGAGAAAGATTGGAGTAGTGGCTCATGCCTGTGACTAAGGAGGCTGAGGAGGGAGAATCTCAAGTTCAAGGTCAGACCAATTTTATTCAAAGAAAACATCATTCCAAATGACCAATGTGGCATTATTTGAATCTGTCACTTTTAGTCTTGGTTTAGATTTAAAAGAAATAATATATGTGTGATATAGAAAAAAAAATTTCCCCACAGGCTACTCCCTTAAAATGCTGTTTCTCTTTATTATTTTTTTCATCAAAGCTCTCAAATTATTTATGCTATTTAAAGTTCATTTCAAATCCATACCTTCTCCTAAAGGCTTTTTAAAATATGACATGCATGAAGTATAAAGAGGTACCTTTGCTTCCTAACCATGAAATGTACCTAGAAATAAGAAATTATATATTTCAGATTGTTATGCTAAGATAATAGAAATGAGAAAACATAAGTTGAACAATAACTACCTTTGAATAATTTTGAATCCAGACCTGAAAAATCAGAAGACCCTGCACTTGGAGGCATTTTGAAAATTCTGCTTGTAACTATCTAACACTAAAGAATTTCATAAGAGAAAATAAGCACAATAGCATTTTTCATAATAAAAGTATTTAAGGGAAAAAAAGGGAAAATGTTTGACACAACGGTCACAGATTTTCCTAGTGATTTTATTTACATATTTTGCTGTATCTAAGGAGATGAAACTATTTAAATGAAGACCAGGCACTTATCCATGCCTTGGCTAGGGGGTTGAGTAACCTTTTGGATATAAAGTGCTTCTGATTTAGAAGAAACGATAGAAAACAGATCACCATTCATATGGTGGAATTTCATACTTTCATTGTTCACACAAAACACTGAAGAATAAACTTATGTTCTATTTAATCTAAATGAATTTCTTAAGTGTTGGGCCAAAAGTGGTTCAAACATGATAATGGAGGGCTTTCTTCCATTTCTTCTATCCTGGATTTTATCTATCTCAAGCCTAGAATCATTGACTATGCCTTTGCCTTGGAGCCAAGTACAAAAGACTACAGAAAGGGTAACATATCTTCTTTCTTTGCTCCTGGTATTTAAAATAAATAGGTATTCACATTCAGGGCTTGAGAATTAAGATTGCCTAATTTTATTTTAATATGGTTGAGTAGAAAATAACTGAGATAAATTTTTTCCTCTCTCTTCCTATTTTTAGCTCTATTAAACTTGGGATCCATCCGTGACACAATCAGTGCCTGGTTAATGGTTACTTTTTTCAAGACTAGTAAGAATGTGAGGACTTTATTCCTATGGGTTGAAATGAATGAGAACAATTTAGGGAGTAAGAATGTAGTGAGGAGGAAAAAACACCAAGCATAAAGAAACCTGAAAGATTAAATTGCATAAACTACTTGGAGTCATTAAAACACTGTTCCTCTCTTACCAATCTACTGATGTGGTGTGCTAATACAGGACAGATTTCACTTTTATGCTCAGAGGCTTGATGAGATAATATTTAAAATCCTTCAGCCTTAGCCAGGAAGTGCTTTGTTTGCTAAAAGGATGGGATGGCTCTGAATACCTTTAAATGGAAGGAGGCCATTCTGCAGTCACAGATGAGTATTTTAACAAAGAATTAAGAATGTTATAAAATGAATTAGGCATTGGACCAGGTAAAAGTAATGCACTCAGTTTAAGAAAACTTGCAGCTATTTGTTCAAGGGTCACCGACCTGTCAATGTCCATGACCATGTTCAAGTACAGGCGGAGAATGCCGTAACTTTGATGTCTGTGCAGTCTTCACCATAGGCTGCATTCTAACTCTCACTATGAGGCAACCTGGGGGCATTATTTCATTAGTGAATAACAGCTCTTTTTCATGAAAAGGAGGATGGGGACTCTTCCTAAGCTGTGGGAATACTATGAAGTTAGTACTTATTAAAATACAGACACATGATTGATTGTAACTGCAATAACTATTACAGTAATTATATTTTAAGCGTACATTGATAGGGAAAATACAGATTACCTACATGTACTGGGATCTGGGATTGTAGGAGAAAAAATAAAGAGAAGAATGATAGATTATATATATATATATATATATATATATATATATATATATATATATATATAGTGTGTGTGTATATATATATAAACATATATATGACAAATTTACTTAAAAGCATTCTCCAAGAGTACTAAGATTTTCCTATCAAAACTCTAATAGTCATAAAATATCAATTTATATTACAATAGTAAATAGATAATTCTATACTGGGGCTTTCAGAAAAATTGAGGTACAGCATATCTAGAGAAATGGAACATATCAATTATATACCATGTACTATACACTCTGATAGGTATTTTAAGTATATATAGTCTTTGAAGGACATAAAAAATATTATAAGCAAGTCATTAATATTCTGAAAAACTATATTTCCATTTTATTCCAAAAGTCATATTTTAAATTATCTTCTAAAATGATATATAAAAATATAAAAAATAATACACATTAATTAGGTAATGTAACATTTTGATTGTGTATACATTGTGAAACATTTAATCAAACATATCTATCTCCAAATTTTAT
The DNA here is from genome assembly GCF_045843805.1 of Urocitellus parryii. Taxonomy (NCBI): domain Eukaryota; kingdom Metazoa; phylum Chordata; class Mammalia; order Rodentia; family Sciuridae; genus Urocitellus; species Urocitellus parryii. The sequence goes on along the minus strand of NC_135535.1, from coordinate 168,517,742 downwards.
CACTTATTTGTAATGCAAATATGTTCAGAATCCTTTCTTTTAGGAATATTTTTGAAATATTTAGTATAAAATTGATATTTATATTCACCCTACTCTACAATTCCACACCAGAACTTTTTGCTGCTAACTGTATCTTAGTACAATTGACCAATCTCTCCCATTCTTCTCTTCTCCTGTCACCAGTCACTAGCAACCACCATTCTACTCTCAACTTCTATGAAATCAACTTTTTTATATTCTACTGACGAGAAACATCATATGGTACTTGTCTTCTTTGCCATCCTTATTTCATTTAACATCATCATATACAGTTCCACCCACATTATCCCAAATTACAGGATTTTATTCTGTTTTATGGCTGAATAATTTCCATTGTGTATGTACAACATAACCATTGATCAGTTGACGCACACTCTGATTGTTTCCTTTTCTTGGCTATTATGAATAATGCTGTGATTAACAGATGGCTCTCAACACAATGATTTCATTCCCTTAAATATATACCCACAAGTGGAATTGCTGGATCATTGGGTGATTTTATTTTTAAATGTTTAATGACCTCCATAATTGTTTTCCATAAAGGCTCTACAAATTTACACTCCCACCAAAAGTGGGCATGCCTCACCAGCATATATAACCTTTAGATTTAGAATGGTTAATGACCATTCTAACAGGTATGGGATGATACTTTGTGGTTTTAATTTGTTTTACCCTGATAATTAATGATGTTGAACAATTTTTCATATTCCTATTGGCCATTCATTTGTCTTCTCTTGAGAAATGTCTATTGTTCATTTTTAAGTTGTGATCTTTTGCTATAGAGTTTTTTAAGTTCTTTATGCATTCTGGATATCTCAAATCAATCCTTTCTCAAATGTATAGTTTTAAAACATTTATCTTATTCTGTTTGTTGTCCCTTTACTTTATCAGTTGTTTCCATCTCAAAACCAAAAAGAAGTCAAGTGAAGACAATTATCAAGTGAAGATAGAACAGAATGAAATTAGATAAACCAATAGGAAATGTCCACAAAATCACTTTCCCAGCAAGGTGATTATTTGTTTAAAATTGTTACGTTGACACTTCCTATCCTCTTTTTTCATTTAATTTTTACACAGCATTTTATTATATTCAGATATCATAATTTTATATACTCATCCATCTAAGTTATTTGCTCCTTTAAACAGGTACCAGAAAGAAATTTTAAGAATTTTTATTTTGATATTACTATATTCAAACAACAAAAACAGTCTCACAAAATGTGGATGTTAAATAAATATTTGTTAAAATAAAAATTTTTCAATAAATAAGCATATTTAGAAATACTTTATGTATTATATATGTTCATACATAGGGAGAAAGTGTATGTATCTACATGTACATATAAGTCTAATTTCTTCAAAAATCCCATGTGATCTTGTATGGGAAAACATATTAAAATTATCAATGTCCTCAAAGTTAATATTTAGATACAACTAAAGTTTAATCACCATATAATGATTTTGAAATAACAAATACTAATTTTGATGTAGAAAGCTGTTCGTATACAGTGCAACATTATTCAGTGCTAAAAAGAAATGAACTATCAAGCCACAAAAAGACATGGAAAAAACTGAGGTAAGTATTATTAAATGAAAGATGACCATCTGAAAGGTGTATGTATTCTGTGATTCTATAAAAGGAAAATCTATGGGGATGATAAAGAAATTGTAGGTTGTCTGAGGTTAAGAGAGGGATAAATAGGTAGACCACAGAAATTTTTTAGAAGAATGGAGTTATTCTGTATGAAACAAAGTTTGATACATGTTATTGTACATTAGTTAATATTCAGAAATGTATAATACCAAGGGTAACCCTGATGTGAACAATGGATTCTTCATGGTAATGATATGTTTATGTAGAAGCATCAGTTATAATAAATAATACCAAAGTAGTATAGCATGCTAGTAATGGCAGCATAAAGCTCTACTTGGCATTAAATTTGCTGAGAATCTTAAATTGCTCTAAAAAATAAAATTCATTCACTAAGTCTTTAAATAGAACAGGACAAAATACCAACCAATCATACCAACAAATAGACAATAAGTATAAATAGGCATAATACATACTAATAGTAAAGAAATAAATTAAAGGGTTTTTATATAATCCATAAACATCATCATATATAGATTTGAAGATGTTTTAAATTTATGCATCAGATCTATAGATTTTTCAAAAAAGCTACTCAAAAATTAAAATCAAGGTTATGCCAATTGGAATAATGTCCACATACTAATAAATTTATTTAAATTCTCTTTAAAGATTCTGTCAGTTAATTTCTGTACAAATCCCAAATTACCTTTTAATTGATAAATTCTTGGTAACATATTTCTCCTCAACAAGTACTTTGTTCAAAATAAAGTTTTGGTGGAATATTTATTGTAAAGATGAACTTGAATCTATTCAAGTATGTGGTAATTTTACTTTACATGAAGAATAATTTTGCATTTCAAATTGTTATAAATCTTACCACATCCATATTGATTCCATTGGAGGAATATTCATGACCTGTTTTGAATTGAGAGAAGAAAGATTTGGAGAAGGACATGTAAAATATATTACTTGATTTCATTAAAGGGAAAAAAATGTATATATTACTTGATTTCTTTAAAGGCTTTATATGAAAATGGAGAATGGAACTGAAGAACACAGTTCAAATTGTTAATATTGATTGAGAATGACCTATTTGGAGCAATAAAATATAAAAACAAAATAACTTAAAATAAGTTCATTCATTAAGTAATGAAATAAAACAGGACAAAATACCGATCAATCATACCATCAAAGAGACACTAATTATAGACATAACACACAATATATATACATAATGATATATACATTTTTAAAATGAGCAATATTTCGGGATAATTTCATTTAATAAAACTATTAATACATTTACATACACACCTATAGGTACATTAAAAAGACACTCATTCTTTTCCCTTGGGATTTCAGCAGGGTTTGGCACAGGGAATATACGCTAGGTATGGTTCGAAATCCTTACACCTAGCAAATATTTTTTCACATACAAAAAAAAAACCCAGAATCTAAGTGTCTCATGTATAAAAAGCCATAAATGTAAGTGTTAGTGTTTATAAAAAGGACATAACCATACTTTGTGCATTGCCTTTTTTTACAACATTAATACAAAGTTAATGTAAAATGTGTATTCATATACTTAGACCTATAGAATATTCACAAATATATGCTTAGAGTCTTAAAATTGTACTTCTTATTTAGTAATCAATTTTACTTATAGGAATTTATTCTAAAGAATTATTGAAGAATATAAATGTTTAAAAACTTTATCAACATACTATCAAAAGGTCTGAAGCATCTAGATAAATTATCTTACAATAATAAAATAGAATACTATTCTTTTTAAACAGAGAGAGAGAGAATTTCTTAATATCTATTTTTTTAGTTTTCGGCAGACACAACATCTTTATTTGTATGTGGTGCTGAGGATCAAACCCAGCACTGCGTGCATGCCAGGCGAGTATGCTACCACTTGAGCCACATCCCCAGCCCAATAGAATACTTTTCTAATGATATTATCTGTACATGTTTACTCATAAGAAAGTGTTATGTGATATTTCTAAGAAGAAATGCTGAAAGTATTCTATACCTGATATTTCTATTTTAGTTAAAATTGTTTATAAGACTATACTATTGGGTCAAATGGTGGTTCCATTTCCAAATTTCCAAGAAATCTCCATACTGCTTTTCATATTGGCTGCACCAATTTGCAGTCCCACTAGCAGTGTATGTGTGTACCTTTTCCCTACATCCTTGCCTACACTTATTGTTGTTTGTATTCATAATAGCTGCCATTCTGACTGGAGTGAGATGATATCTTAGAGTAGTTTTAATTTGCATTTCTCCAACTGCTAGAGATGATGAAATTTTTTTATATATTTGTTGATTGATTGTTTATCATCTTCGGAGAAGTAGCCCTCTCCTTGGTCTATACCCAAAGGACTTAAAAACAGCATACTATAGGAACACAGCCACATCGATGTTTATAGCAGCACAATTCACAATAGCTTAACTGCAGAACCAACCTAGATGCCCTTCAATAGATGAATGGAAAAAAATGTGGCATATGTACACAATGGAATATTACTCAGCAATAAAAGAGAATAAAATCATAGAATTTGCAGGTAAATGGGTGGAGTTGGAGAAGATAATGCTAAGTGAAGTTAGCCAATTCCAAAAAACCAAATGCTGAATGTTTTCTCTGATATAAGGAGTCTGATTCATAGTGGGGTAGGGAGGGGGAGCTGGGAGGAATAGATGAACTCTAGATAGGGCAGAGGGATGGGAGGAGAAGGAGGGGGCACGGAGTTAGAAATGATGGTGTAATGTGATGGACATTATTATACAAAGTGTATGTATGAAGACACAAATTGGTGTGAGTATACTTGTATACAACCAGAGATATGAAAAACTGTGCTCTATATGTGTAATATGAATTGTAATGCCTACTGCTGCCAAATATAAATTTAAAAAAATAACTATACTATTCTATTTTTATTCCAACATTTTTCCCAAGATCAATAATGTCTTGTTAAAATACACAAAATTAAGTCTTTTTAAGATAAAACTATAAATCCTATATTAAAGAATGAAAGAAAATACAACAAAATATTGCAATGCTAATTGCAATAGGATAAAACACTGTTTACTTTTATTTTGTTTAAACTTGTATTTTATTTTTATTGTGCTGAGGATTGAACCCAGGGCCTTGTGCATGAAGGCAAGTGCTCTACCAACTGAGCTATATCCCCAGCCCCTGTTTGTTATATTTTTAGTATTGAAAAAATATATTCCAAAATTTTATGAATCATTTTTGTAATTCATAAAATATTTTTAATGAACATACACTTTGTTCAGATATTATCATTATAGTTATATAAAGAAAATCTACAATTTCTAAGGAAAACAAAATAAAACTACATAACTCACTTTCTTTCTTTTCCCATGTCTCTACATTTCCACTTTAATGATCTAAAGTAGAAGCACTTATGCTCATTTATTTCTTCACATTTGTGCTTGTGTTCTCTCTCTCTCTCCCTCTCTCTCTCTCTCTCTCTCTCTCTCTCTATCTATCTATCTATCTTGATATATTTCTTTGGCTTCCATGAATTCTGTTCCTAGAACAAACATCTTTAGAGCTGAGAGAGCCAAAACATTAGTGTCTTATACAATAAGTAAGGATAAGAAAAAGTTTTCATCATTTTGGGAAACCTAGTCAAATGTAATAAGAACTTATTTAATTATTACTTAATAATAGCACATTCTCTGGGACACTAAGTTTTTTACAAAAATATGAAATTTATAGAAGCACAAATAAAAAGACAGTTTAAAAGTAAAAATAATCTTATCTAAACCATATGATTTTTACACAGGAGGTTAGAGTCTTCCAGGAAGGGGATATTACTTGCTCACATAGTAGATTATTTGCAAAGCCTGAATTAGAACCCAAGTCTTCTTAAAGTTCAGTTTGCTTGTTTATATTTTTCCCTTGATGTCATGCTCTATCTTATCATCTGTTCTTCCCTACTAGGGTATTCTATTCTCTACTCTAGTCAAAGAGTAATTAAATATTCTTATGTCATTATTTTTATTGTACTTCTGAAGTCACTAGGCACACACGTTATTTGGTTCAGTTTCCAAGGGTTGAAATTAATGTTTAAATGCATACTTTTGGGGGAAAGATATTATATCTTTTTTACAAAGGGACCAGCCAACCATAAAGTGTTCTTGGATGAATTATTGGGAAACTCCATGGCGGTTGATCTATAGGCCACAATACACTAGGCTGTTTGTTTTAATGAGGGAGGAGTGATCTACAAGCATGGTTGGATGCTTTGCACTGAGCTAAACCAATACATCTCTCTCCAAGGAAAATGAGGAAAAACAATCTATCAAAACTACTTGACAGCCACCCCAATCAATGTGCCATATTCGTTTAATGAAGATGCTGTGGCCAGTACATTCATAATCATTCATTTTCCACACACACACAAAAAGTATTTCCTTATTTCCCCTTTTGCTTTGGTAGAGGCTGGGGCCATTAATGTGCAGCCCAGAAGGGCCTACTGCTGAGGAGAACTAATCAGGGAGCTGCTTTCTGGGGTCACAGAATTCTGAGCTTGCCATGTCTGATTAAGGTTAATAGTAATCCTGCATATCGAAGTCATGCTATTTGTTCTTCCCCAAGGCCTGATATTATTTGTATAAATAGCACTGTCTAAAGATTATCATCTAAAGTTTGCATTTAAATTGAGGTGAATTTTTTTTTCAACAAATTAAAAAAAAATAAACTCGTGAATGTGTACCTCAAGGAAAAGCTTTCCATTCGTTTATTTTTTCAAACAGGCCTTTGTGGTAAAACTGCATCCATTTTGAACAAAGAAGCAAAACCTGACCTATACGGGTTTTTTTCTTATTTTCTTGGATCCCATGGCAAAGTGACAGGGTAAGACAGAGGTGACAGAAATAGAATTTATTAAAAACAGTTTGTTCCAGGAACCATAGTTAGTGTTGTGAAGACATCACTTTATGCTTCATAATCACTGTGTGTAACATGAGCATTATTGACTTCACCTTACAGAGATGGAAGCAAGAATTTATGGAGTTTAAGGAATTCCACAAAGTCTGACACATTCCACAGATCTGACACATTAGAGCCAGAGAAGAGCAGAAGTCTGTTTTATCCTCACCTCTCAGTGTTCATACTGTATGGATCATAGTCTTCATTTACATCGGGTCAACCTGCTAAAGAGATAGCCTGTTAGTCACGTGTTTTTTTTTTCCGTCAAGTTCACAACCTTCTCTGAGTCTTAGCTATCTTCGGTTTAATGTGATGATACTAAATGATTGGTTTTATTTGTGTATCATTAAGACAGTTCAAAGAAATCTCTGTGCCTTAGTTTTCTCATCTATAAAATGAGGATAGTTATAGATGACACTTTATTGGTTTGTTTTGAGGATTACCTGAGTTGATGTATGAAAAACATTTTAAAGATTTCTGTCTTAGCCTAGCATAGGGTGCACACTTGAAATCTGAGCTACCCAGGAGGCTGAGGCAGGAGGATCACAAGTTGGAGGTCAGCCTAGGCAACTTAAAGAGATCCTGCCTCAAGTCATGGAAATGTAGCTCAGAGGAAGAACTCTCTTGGGTTCAATCCTCAGAACTTCAAAAAATAAATTAGTATTTTAGTCTGTTTTGTGCTGTTATAACATAATACTACAGACTGGACAATTTATAGAGTGGAGATTTACTTATTACATATTTATTGCAGTTTGGGGGCTGGGATGTCCATGACTGAGGGCATGTGTCTGGTGAGAAGGACCTTCTTGTCATACAATGGTAGAAGGCATCATGTGGTGAGAGAGGGCAAGAAATTGAACCCACAATTTTCAAGCCCTTTTGGTGGGCATCAATCCATTCACAAAGGAAACTTAATTTCCTCTCCTTTCCAATTATTTTCTTTTTTTACTTTACTGTCGGGCACATCTTTCACATATATAAATTTCATCAGGCCTGTGATGTAGTTCTGTGTCTGCCACTATGCTTCCACTGAAGCTTAGAGACTGCTTATTTCTGTACTTCCTAGAAACTGCTATTTTTAGGAAACTAACCCACAGATTAAACAGAAATGCTCTAAACAGAAAACCTAAATTATGGATTGCACTTAAACTAGAATCCTATATGGCATATCTACTGATTTTATTGTCAAATTTTACTAGGCAAAAAGAAATGATCACAAACTCTCATAGCTGATTTTATTTGTATTGCAACCATACATACCATGCAGTGAGCTGCTTTTGAATATCTGTACAATCACTCTAAACCTTGAAATTTGGAATGCAGTCACTACATGTAGGTTTGGTTCTCTAATTCACATTCTGTTCTCCACTAGAATAACTTTACAAAGAGCTCCATCACATTTGGATTTCCACACACCTTATGGAGATGTTTTATAACAGTGCATAAGTTTGACATGGCTAACATTAAACATTCATATTATATCCAGTATGTAGTCTAGTATTAACTGGCCTCAATACTCATCAATAACCGAGCTCTTCCTTTGTTACACATGACAGTTAACAAATGTTTTCCATGCTAATTAAACTCCATACTGAAATTATGATGCAGTAAAAACTTTTGTCTTATTTTTCTGAGATTAAGATACCTGGAAATAGGAAGCCAAAACAGCATTTATTATTTTTAATATTTTTAAGTACCTGCCTCATATGCTTCTATTCTCTCCTGAATTCAACTGCTAATAATTCTGTTTGAAAGCTCAATTAACTTACTTCTTAACTAATACAGGGATGGAACAATGTATGTCCAGAGAGATTCCTGAAAAAAATGATAAAATGACATCTTTATTTTCTCTTTCTTTTAAATTTCAAGTAAAACACATTTCTCGTCCATCAGACTAAAGCCAAATGTACTTTCAGGTATCCCACACCTTCAAATTAATAACTTTAATTTCCATCTGACTTTTATACTCCCCGGTGCAGAGGTTCAAGTAAAGGCAGTAACCAGGTGAACCTACTTTGCAAACTTCAACATTCTTTTGGGAAAAGTATCTGAAGATCAGGACTGGTGGTACCATATCCAAAGAACTAAGGTGCATAAACAGCTACTTATAATTACATATATATAAAACTATGCATTCTGCATGTATATGTAAATATATAAATTTATAATTTCAACTATCTTCTTAGAGCTCACACATTTTATATAAGTACAGACTATGGTTTCCAAGTGACTTTAATTTTGCTTATTGATTTCCTTAACTAGTTTGTGGTCATGTAACATTGACTGAATTTTGTCATTTCTTCACAATATTTTGAGGACATCTTTTCCAGATCTTAGTGAAGTTTGTATATATGTACACAAATATACATACACATACAAATATACATACTCACAGATATATGTACAAATAAATATATGGACAAAATTATTACTTTGTAATTTACATGGTTTGCAATGTTATTTTTAATTTTTCCCATACAATATACTTATGTACTTCACCTTGGAATTTGCCAATTTTCATTACTTATGTTTTAAGATACATAGTTAATACAAATTCTTCTCCTTAAAAAAAGGATGTATTTTCCAAATAAAATAGCCTTCTCTTTCATTTTTAATGCTTTTTAGATTCAAATCTCTTTGGTCTTTTATTCATATTAGTACTCCAGCTTTCTTTCTCCTTGTAGTAAAATATTGCATTTTTCCTGAGGTTAACAATTTTATATCTTCATTTTCTAATTTTCTTTATTATATTTTTTATTTTTAGTTGTAGATGGATAGATGTAATACCTTTATTTATTTATTTTTATGTGGTACTGAGGATCGAACCCAGTGCCTCATTCATGCTAATCAAGTGCTCTACTGCTGAGCTACAGTCCCAGCTCTCTATTATTTTTGATTATTCAGAGTACATCTTATCTTTCAACATTTATTTTAATGTGATCTGCCTTATCTATACTTGACTAGGTGATTTAAGCTTGTTTCTGTTTACTATGAGTCTTGATATACTGAGAAATTATTTTTCTCTTTCATTTCGCATTTCCAGTTGCTGTACAAGATTCTCAATGCTTTTTCCCACCTCCTATTCTGCCTCTGTTGGATTTACCACATTTCTAAAATTACTTTTGAAGTTATAGACTTCAGTGATTTTTCTAATTGATGCCAGAACATTTAAATGCAAATTTTCAAGCACATTTTTCTATCATAGTATGAAATAAATCAGAATTTTCAAACTTCTGAAAAATTCAAAAAATTATTCTGCCTTTGTTTCTATTCACATGCCTGTCATTCATGACTGCCACATTCTGCTGCCTAAAATTTAATTTTGATAATTAAATACATAAAAAGGATTTTAAAAAATCATAGTTACATATTGATACCACTTCTGAGAGCATATGGAAATTTTTCTTGACTTTTTAAATCAGGGTTAGCTATGTTATCTTATCCTACATTTTTCTATTTCAAGTATCCAAGATTCATTTTATTTTCATAGCATGTTAATTTTTGGAGATTCAACATTAAATTTCCTTTCTTCTTTTTTTTTTTTTTTTTTTTTTTTTAGAGAGAGTGAGAGGAGAGAGAAAGAGAGAATTCTTAATATTTATTTTTTAGTTCTCGGCGGACACAACATCTTTGTTGGTATGTGGTGCTGAGGATCGAACCTGGGTCGCACGCATGCCAGGCGAGCGCGCTACCGCTTGAGCCACATCCCCAGCCCAAATTTCCTTTCTTCTTGAAAGGCTCAGAATAATAGTTTGCTTATCTTGTCACTGGGCCAATAATCCAAAATAATTCACAAGTCATACAAAATCCTATTAGATAAAAATGCACAAAAATTAAATTGGACAATCATAACAAATTTTATTATTTTTTTCATGTAATTAGATTGGATGGAATATTTATTTATACACAAAAAATATGAAAGAAAATAAAGCTATTGTAGAAAATCAACTTTAAAATTAACAATTGCTTTTTATCAAAAAGCACAATGTAGTTAAAATTTAAAAGCGTATACAGTTCAGAACAATTTAGTTTTCATAAACAAATCACTCATATAGACTTCATTATCCTCCAATACCATTTTCAGAAGAATTAATAGTGAGTTAGGAAAAACATCCAAATACTGCAAAAAATAAATTTATATTTTTTTAAATTTTAATTTTAAATTTTTGTTACCTAAATTAAATTAATAAATTTAAATAAAGTGGTCTCTGCTAGATGTTGCAGTTTTTGTGTACATCAGAACTCCCTTATGTATGCAATAGGCCATAATGGAAGATAATTTCTCATAGTAACAACATGATTAAACAGTCATAGCAGAAAAAACTAAAATGTAAGAATCATTGATAATGTGTACTAAAAGTAGAATTTCAAATGAGTGGGAAGACAAAGTGAGTTTCAAATCAGTTGTAAAAAAATGATGCCAAGTCATTTATCAAGAGTACTTTAAAGAGTTTAAGACATAATCTTTAAACAACCAAAATTATAATATGAGGAGTATTAGCTTTTTTATCGTTGTGACCAAAATACCCCAAAAGAACAACTTAGGGGAAGAAATATTTATTTGGGTTCAGGTTTCAGTGATCTCAGTCCATAGATGGCTAACTCCGTTGCTCTGGAGGAAACTTGTTCAGCTGGTCGGGTCACAAAGCACAGAAGAGAGAGAGGGGCCAGGGATGATGCCCCTTCCTGGGCACTGCCTGGGTGACCCACCTCCTCCAGTCATTTCCCAGCTGACTAGCATCGACACCCAGTCCATTCAAACTAGGACAAACTGAAAAGGTTACAACTTTCAAAAATTCAATAATTTTACTTCTGAATGTTCTTGCATAAACAGGAGATTTGGGGGACAGCTCAGATCTAAATCATGATAAGAAGATGAAAGTTTAATCTGAATTTAGTATGACAAATAGTTTTCTTAAAATAAAAATAAAATAATAAGAATACTAATTATTAAGAAAAATTGTCTATTAATAGCCTATACATAAATGCTATATAATACATAATTTTCCTCCAACAATGCAATAATTTATATTGCTGAAAGGCACATGATTCAGAAAATCTAAAAGAAGAAAATAAAAACATCAATTAAATCACCAATGCCTTCTATACATAATGCTTAAAACTATTTTATACTTTTACATAATTAATAGTGGATGGAAAAGATTTTGAAACCACCATTTGTCATAGAATACACCTATAATTTTATAATGTCTTTACATATGTCTATTTATGAGCTTTAAAGACTGAGAATTTTCATTATACTTTGTGTGTTTTTGTGTGTGTATATACATATTTTCCCATGCATTCAATCTTTCTTCATTCAAAAGCAGCAAAATGTTGAAATATCTGGTAGAAAGAAAGCCAAATGCATCATCATTTCTCATTCTGTGCCTAGAACTCATCCAGAAGCAGAATGTAGAATCAAAGTGCTAAAAATAAATGAACAGATTTTGAAATACACAAAAGGCCTACCCAAAGTGACTAGAATAGGGAATCCTCCAGGGATTAAGTACAAACAAATACAGGGTAGCCAGGTAAACACCAGCATTTATACATTTCTCAAGTGGTCCAATATATGCTTACTTTCTTTGCGGACTGTTGGTGTGGGGAGTGTGGTGAACTCATTTGGTGCCAGAAGCTCTGCTATATCTTGTCTGTTTGAGGGAAGAGGAAAAGTATTCTTCATGTGAATGTCAGCTTTCTGGGAGAACCACCTGGCCAGTCGACTTTTCTCCTTCAGCTACTATTAATACAAAAGGCAAGTCAAAGAAGTTGATTTCTTCAGTGATCAGTAATGAAACACTCTCATAGAATTAGTACTGAGACAATATACAAAAGAGAATGAGACAAATATTCATTTAAATAGGTTAAAAACAATAGATATTTCATTAAAAAGGATTCTATAAAGAAGATATATTTCTGCCCATGTGCTTTGCCAAGAATGTACAAACATTTCATGAAACAACTGCCTATAAAAAAAAGATGGAGAAAAAAGAACTCAAAGTAATGATAATGAGAATTGGAGGAGATGAAACATAAACTGGCAAAACTTAGGGAAATAGTAGAAAAAATCCCAGAAATGAATAAAAATTACAAAAATGAAAGAGAAAATACATACTATGCAAAATATAGCATGGAATCTATAGGATGGAATGAAGAAAGTATGTGAAATGATATGTAAAAGAGTTGGAAAGAGGCAGGGGGAGAATGATAGAGCCAAAGAATACAGGCATAGGAGAACCAGCCCATGGGAGAATCTTTTTTCCTGAGAAGAAAACCAAAATCATGGAAGAGAGCCAGTATGCAAAGATATTTTTTAAAGGCTTAGATTTAAGACCACACCATGTATAAGAAAGATGCAGTCAGACTAATCTGTCCTAGACACATCCCTAATAAATATATAGACCTTTAAGAATGAAGTGATAATTTGAGCAGCTAGGGGAGAAGATTCTGTTGATGTCTTTCTTCATTATATTCTAGGAGACATTGGTGCACTCAAGGAAATAATGTTATCCCCCAAGAATTTCATGGACAGTTAAACTGTTTGTCAAGTATAAAAGCTATATGCCAATCTTTACATGCAAGTGCTCTATCTTTACTGTATCTACTGTGAGTCCTCTTGGAAACAACTACTGGAGTTGTAAATTTATGGTAACACCAAAGTATCTGAAGAAAGTATATATGGACTAGAGTGACCACTGGTTAATACCAACTGGCTAATCATATGATAGGAGAATCACTGTCACCCAACAAGCATCTTAAGCAATTGGGATATTTCATCACTTTGTCAAGAGGTTCATAATTGTTTCCCCTTTGAACACTGAGGCACAATGATTTTATATTATATACATGTTTGTATTACAGCAAGACTGTGGAATTCAATTATTTTTAAAAGGTGTTGAAATCTGTTGATAAAAGTCATAACTTAGAAGAGAAAATGATAATGTATTCAGTGCTTTGAACAAATGTTTTGGATGAGATAGTAATGTCTTCTAATCAATTTTATATAAAATTTATGAAAGATTCAGATTGATAAATGTGTGGGTTTGAAAGTCTTGGAAGCAGCTTCTTTATGACCTAAATCAATATTCTATTTTTATAAGATCCTTCAGGAAAAATAATACATCAAGGTCAATGACAGAAGCAGAGAGTAAAACTCACCCACTTTTGTTTTAAAGTTGCAGAAGCAGAAAGAAGTACCTCCCTATCCCATTCAAAGAATATTATCAAAGAAAAATGATGTTAGAAACCAAGATCCAGGTGCTGGGTGTGCTAGTTGCTAACAGGTTGTCATTGTTTATAAGACCTTTCAACTAATAAAGCAAGCAGATATATGCATGTGTGTTCTGTCATTCCATTGGCGAGAGGGATCCCCCAAACATAAATGTATGAGATATCAAACTTTGAGAGACAATTCTGGACAAATGGGACTGATGGGAATTTATCAGTCACACAATGATAGTCTGAAGGAGGACAATGCACACAATTCAGGGCCACCCAGCAATCACACTCAGGAGCAGTGAACAAGCAGGGGCTGTGGGAAGCAGGCTTTGCAGTGATAGGAAGGCTGGTTGTTCTCCCTCCCTGGAGGAGCTTTGTTTTAATAATTCCATAAGCTGGTCAGAAGATAAAAACATGGAACTGGGGGAAGGGATGAGGTGGGGGAAAGAACATGTACTAAGGATGCAAATTGAGAAAATTATATTCCATGCATGTATGATAGTGCAAAAATGAGCCCTACTATTAGGTGTAACAGTAATGTGCTAATAAAAACATTAAAACTATTACATAGATCTAACTGGCAGAGAAACTACCCAGGTGGAGTCTTTTCCACTGGGTGGCAAGGCAGACAGTTTAGAAAGGGGGAATCATAATCAGGACTTTGAACCCCTCTGAGCCCCAAAGATGTGAAATTTTAAGTCTTGTAGTACAGAGCATCTATACCAATCAGTGTGTATACGAATATCTATAAATTGTATATCTCACCAAAATGCATAGAATTGAAGATAAATCTACCTTCAAATAGTATAGAATTGTCAATAAACTCAGAAATATGGAATTGTGGGCTCAACTGGATATATATTATAAATCATTAGATTCATCATGTCAACTATGTCTGTGGAAAACTTACACACCTTAACTCTGTTGCTAGAATATCTGATATTATACATTTCATAATGTCCTAGAAATATTGTCCATTGAATAAATTTAAATGTTTTAAAATGTTATGTCTTAGATTTGCATTTGAAATATGTTGCATTTCTACTTTCCTGTGATGGTGAAGAGTTCCTGAACAACTTCTAATATATTAATTGTTTTGAAAATGTTTTTATTGCAGTAAGAACACTGAACAAGAGATCCATCCTCTTATCCAATATCTTTCCATCGATGTTTTGTTAAAGATCCTCTTAATCTGCTGTACGCAGTTTCCTAGTATTTTATGGAGGATTTTTGCTTCACCTTCATCAGAGATACTGGCCTGTAGTTTTTGGTGTCTTTCTGTGGCTTTGGTATGGAGATAATACTGCTTCCATAAAATGAGTTTCAAAGTATCCCATCCTTCTCAATTATTTGGAAGAAACTGAAAGGGTACTGTTAATTCCTCTTTCAATAGTGCATAGAAGACACCAAATGTCTTCTTTGATATAATGAGAGCAACTAAGAACAGAGCAGGGAGGAAGAGCAGGAAGAAAAGATCAACATTAAACAGATACATTAGGTTGGAGGGAAAGGGAGAGAAAAGGGAAATTGCATGGTAATGGAGGGAGACCCTCATTGTTATACAAAATTACATATAAGAGGTTGTGAGGGGAATGGGAAAATAAACAAGGAGAGAAATGAATTACAGTAGATGGGGTGGAGAGAGAAGATGGGAGGGGAGGGGAAGAGGGATAGTAGAGGATAGGAAAGGTAGCAGAATACAATTACTAATTGGGCATTATGTAAAATTGTGGATGTGTAACCGACGTGATTCTGCAATCTGTATTTGGGGTAAAATTGAGAGTTCATATCCAACTTGAATCTAATGTATGAAATATGATATGTCAAGAGCTTTGTAATGTTTTGAACAACCAATAAAAAAAAAGAAAAAAAATAGTGCATAGAAGCCATTTGGTGCTGATCTTCTTTTGCTGGGAGGTTTACCAGTATTGATATGATCAGAAAGAGACGTTTCTCATTTTTTATCTTTCACCTAGAACTGGGTCTCTGACCAAACATTCTTTATTAACTTTTCTCTTAGAATATATTTGCAGGTGTTTCAATTTTCTGTGGTCTTGGTTTTGTGCTGGGCATTTCCTTTTAGTTATACCAACTTGGTTGGGTCCTGGGCCCTTTGCCCTATTCCCTCTGGCCTGTCAAACAGTGGAAACCAAAGCTGAATATTGGTTAGATAAACGCCTTCCCTCAGGACACGAGTCAGCTTTGGTAAGACTTTCCTCTTTAGTTTGGTCCGAGGCATAATATGTCATTTCAGTGACATAATGACCCATAATAACCATAAGTCAAGTTGAATTTGTTGAGTGACAAATCAACCCCCGGCTTCTGGCTTTAAACAATAAAGATAGCTCACATGAAAACTCTCTGGTGCTGATTACTCATTAGATGTTTCTACTCACCTCTGAATAGAATCTGTATCTGAGAAAATCCCTAGTTTCTATGCTGTTTTTAAAAATGAGTTTTACCACTAGATTTTCTGCTGTTTTTTAAAACAGCTTTTTTTTGTTTGTTTAATTTATTTCTTCACAACCTATTGATGTGTTTTGTTTTCTGTTTATTGGGTCCATACACAGGCACACATACAGTTTATGTATATTTAGAGATAAATACAGACATATGTCTCTATAATATATATGAAGATTTCTTTTTTATAGTTTACTTAAAATTTCTTTTCATTTTGATTTAAAAAGTACTTCATAATATGAACTTGCAGAGCTTTGTTGACAGGGAGTCCCTATTCTCAATGCCTATTTTTTTTAAAAAACTAAGGTCATAAAAAACTCTCACAAACGTCAAGTAAATTCTGATGATAAAACACCAGAAGGATCTAGTACATATTTCAAATAATGCTTTTGTAACTTGATAGCCTATATGACAGGCTAAAATTTGTGGCCTAATCTAAGAATAAAAAATTTTCAAACAAAAAGAAAGAAATTCAACAAACACTACATCAACAAATTCCTGTACTAAAAGTATCATTTCAATATTATATCAGGTTATATTTTTATTAGTTTGAATAATAAAATTCTTATAGGCAACTTCAGGAACAGCAATAGTGAGTAATAATCATTTTAATAGTTATTTAAGTAGACTTTTTTTTAGCTCATAAAAGGATTTTCCTTGTGTTCACTAGAAATAAATTTAAGGTGTGTCTGTTGAAAAGAGATTAATTTCTCCTCTACAGGACTTGAGTTAAATAGAACAGTCTAGGGAAAAAATAGTATAAGATCAATATACTATAAATATTGGTACTATTTTAGAAAGAATATATCTTATTAATTTGTTAAGCTACAAAACCAAATCAGAAAGAGCTCTTACATTCTCTTAGTAGAAACATCCCTCCTCTACCCTGGTTTTCAACACCAAATTCTCACATTGACACTTGGAAAAAAATGTATAATGAATGTATTATTTACTCTCCATCAAAGGGTGGATGGCAAGAAACTGAAAAAAAAAATGTTATGATGTGATAGACTGAATTACTCTACGGATACAGCCTTCAATATTCTCTACCTTTGAGAAAACACTGGTCTTTATTCTGGTTACATGAATATGTAGTCCACTGATTCCAATCAATGCTTTGCAGGTGCTGAATGCATGCAAAGGAGAAAATAAAAAGCCTCACTCTATTACTTATTGCTCCATTCCTTTGGATTCCTAAAATTATAATTCATAATTGTGAAATCATGATTAATAGCATATATGAAAATTATTTCTCAATACATGAAAGCTTTGTTAGAGTTCCTTATTATAATCTATGGCAGACAATAACTCATAAAAGTTGACAAATTATTGAGTTAATAAATGTATCAAAACATTATCAGCTTTATTACTATCTATAACATATTTGTAAAAGGGTAAACCTTATGTAAAGCTCTTTTCCTTTTTTATTAGTACAATATAGTTACACATAATTTAGAGGTTCATTTTGACACAATCCTACAAGTGTTCCCAGCATTATGTAAATTGCTATC
This sequence comes from Urocitellus parryii, assembly GCF_045843805.1. Taxonomy (NCBI): domain Eukaryota; kingdom Metazoa; phylum Chordata; class Mammalia; order Rodentia; family Sciuridae; genus Urocitellus; species Urocitellus parryii. Next base: position 168,499,954 of record NC_135535.1, on the reverse strand, counting down.
TTTTTTCCACTTTCTACCATATCCTAATGTCGTGAGTAAAGAATGGCTTTACATAGTACTCTTTTGATGCCCTATTACTTTCCATTTTTATATTCACCTGTCCTTCCTTCAGTAACTTTGCAACCTCCTACTTTGTTATTTTTTGTCATGCTACTATAATTCCATATGGAACGGCTTCCAAAAATTCATACCAACAAAAATATTATATTTGAATTGGAAAATCATTAAATATTCATTAATCATTAATTAAATAATCATTAATTTTAAACTGTGTGCCTCTTTAAAAATATTAGTCACGCAAATCTATGAGCAATTTATTTTGTGTCTTCTTATTCTGGAGAGTCTTGGTAGGTCATTTTCAATTAAATGGGTCAACTCCATGAACCTGCTTGTTTGCAATTATTATTTTATTTTTGCCCTCTGTGTGTGTATACCACTAATTTTCTTCTTTGGGTTTAATTTGCCTTTTTCTTTTACCTGTTTTCTTAGGTGATGCTTACATAAATTTCTGAGGCATATATTCCTTTCTAATAAAAATTTAAGATATGAATTTCCTTCTAAACTTTGCTTTAGTTGCCATCTGCAAATTTTGATATGTTGTGCTTTTGTTTTGTTCAGTTTTGTTTTAGAAATTTTCTTGATTTATTTTATGGATCAATGGATTATTCAGGAGTGTTTTTTTAAATTTTAAATCATATGGGTATTTACCAAATAACTTTGTCAATTTTTAATTTAATTCTTTTCTAGTAAGAGAACATATTTTGTATCACTTTTTACAATTTATTATGTACCTAAAGTTTATCTTTGTAAATGTTCTGTGTGCAGTTGAAATTAAAGTTTATTCTGTTGTCATAATTTGAAGATTTCTGAAGATAGCATGTAGGTCCAGTTGGTTGATAATGTTATCCAAGTTTTCTATACTTTTACTTATTTTTTACTTGTCATCCACTGATTAGAGAGAGATGTTAACATCTGAACATAGATTTTCTATCAATTTCATATCTACTAGTTTTTTGAAGTTCTATCCTCTTATTATATTCACCACTTTAGTCTTATGAATTGTGTATCTTTCTTCCTGGTACTATGTCTTATGGTGAAATATCTAATATTCAGTGAGGCATTCCACCTTTATTTTTATTAGCAATTCAACATTTTTACCAATTCAGATCCTTTTGTCTAATGATTTTTTTTTGCTATTCTTGATGGTATATAGTGGAGGTCTGCCTTTTAATTGAAATATTTTGTCATTTACTTTGCAAATGGTTAATTCAGATAAATTGCTTTAACTATCATCTGGCTATTCATTTTCTATTTGTTACATCTATTCTTTGTTCTTTTTTTCTCTTTTCATGTCAACTATTGTATTTCAAAATAATGTCACCCACATTGTTGGCCTATTTATTAGACTGTTTAATAAAAAAAAATTCTAAGGTCTACACTATATATGTTTTAGTTATCATGCTTACTTCAAATCACACTTAATGTAAAATGAGAGAACCTTAAAACTGCATCCAAAATATTCTCTTCCCAGGCTTCACATCATTTTTATTTTATATTTTATTTCATATTTGTAAATATTTTAAAAGATTTAAAAATAATATACTTACACCATGCATTTACCCCGTCTATTATTCTTTTTTCCTTATCTTTATTGGTGCATTATACTTGTACATAATGGTGGGTTGTGTTGTTACCTATTTGCATGTGCCCAAATAATAACAATATAATTTGGCCAATGCCATTCTCCAGCATTTCCCTTTTACCTTTCCTCCTTTCTTCCCCTTGCCCTCATTCCTCTACCCTACTAATCTCCCTTCATTTTCATGAGATCCCCATCCCAATTTTCTTGTCCTTTTTCCTCTCTAGCTTTCACTTGGGAGAATATATATAACCCTTGACCTTCTGAGTTTGACTTATTTTGATTGGCATAATATTCTCAAGTTCTATCTATTTTTCTGCAAATGACAAAATTTCATTTTTCTTTGTGACTGAATAAAACTTCATTGTGTATATTTACAAGTTTTTTAATCCATTCACACATTGACAGATACATAGGCTGGTTCCACAGTTTGCCTATTGAAAATTGTGCTGCTATGAACATGGGTATGCATTTGCGATTGTAGTATGATGCTTTTATTTTTTAGGGTAAACACTGAGGAGTGGTATAGCTCGGTCATGTGATGATTTTATTCCTAGTATTTAGAGGAACTCACATGCTGGTTTGCATATTGGTTTTACAACTTACAATCCCACTAAGAGTTTAAAGTGTTCCTTTTTCTCTACATGCTCTTCAGTGTTTATTTTTGCTAGTTTTCTTGATGGCTGCCATTCTGACTGGAGGAGATGAAATCTCAGTGTAGTTTTAATTTGCATTTTCCTAATTGCTAAAGATGTTGAACATTTTTTCATAGATTTGTTGACCATTGGTATTTCAACTTTTGATAAATGTGTTTAGATCATTTATTAATTGTGTTATTTTAGTTTTAGTATAGTTTTCTAAGTTCTTCATGTTTTAAATATTAATACTCTATCAAAATATCAGAATATAATATATCAGCAAGCAAAGACTATCTCCTATTCTGTTGGCTCTCTCTTCATATGCATTTTTCCTTTGCTGTGAAGAAGCTTATTAATTCGATGACATCACATTTATTACCTCATTGCATCATTTTCTGAGCTTATGGGGTCCTATTGAGAAAGTAATTGCCTGTACCTGTATACTGGAGTTTACAGTGTTTCTCTTTTAATTACTATGTCTTTAATCCATTTAGAGTTGATTTTTGTACAGAGTGAGAAATAAAGGTCTAATTTCATTCTTGTATATATAAATAATCAGTTTTCCCAACATCATTTATTTAAAAGGTAATCTTTTCTTCAGTGTATGATTTAGGTAACTTTGTCAAGTATTAAATGACTGCAGGTATGTGGGTTTACCATGTGTCTTCTATTCTGTACCATTGGCTTATGTATCTGTTGTTATGTCAGTACCATGCAGGTTTTGGTACTATAGCTCTATAGTATAGTCAGGTATTGTGATGATTACAGCACTGCTTTTTTTGGTGTAGAATATCTTTGGTTATTCTGGTTCTTTAATTCCTCCAAATTCATTTTAGAACTGTTTTTTGTTTCTAGTTCTGTGATGAATGTCATTGGTACTTTGATGAAGATTGTATTGAATCTGTATATTATTTTTGGTAGGATGGCCATTTTAACAATATTACTTCTGTCTATCCATGAATACAGAGGGTCTTTCCATTCTCTGAGGTCTTTTTCAGTGTCTTTCTTCTGTGTTCTATGGTTTTCATTATAGAAGTTTTTCTCACCTCCTTGGTTATATTTATACCCAGGCAGTTTTGTTTGTTGTTTATTTTTGAGACTATAGTAAATGGGGTTGTTTTTCTGATTTCTTTCTTCAAAGATTTGTTATTGGTATATAGGAAAGCTATTGATTTTTGTATATTTATTTTGTAAATTGCTACTTTGCCAAATTTGTTTTTAGCTCTAGAAATCTTTTGGTGAGGTTTTATGGATCTCCTGGTATAATATCATCTGTAAACAGTGACTGTTTGACTTCTACCTTTCCTACTTAATGCCTTTTATTTCTTTTTCTTAACTCCTCTGGCTAGAATTTCTAGCCCTATATTAAACAGGAATATTGATAGTGGACATCCTTGTCTTATCCAGATTTTAAAGGAAAAGTTACCATTTTGCCCTCCATTTACTCCAAGGCTGCCTGTGGGTTTTTCATAAATACTCTTTATGATGTTGAGGTAGATTCCTCTATCCCTGGTTTCTTCTGTGTTTTTCTCATGAATGGGTACTGAATTTTTTCACAGCCCAACTCTACATCTATTGAGATGACTAAGTAATTTTTCCTTAATTCAATTTATGTGATAAATTACATTTATTGATTTGCATGTCTGGAATAAAACCAATTTCTTTGTGGTATACAATCTTCTTAATATGTTGATCATGATTTTCTAGTTCATTAATTACTTTTTTATCTAAGTTCATCATAGATATTGGTCTATAGATTTCTTGATATATCCTTATCTTTTTTTATGAGTGTAAAACTTGCCTCATAGAACAAATTTGGAAGTGTTCATCCCTTTCTATTTCAAGGAATAACTTGAAGTTTTTTTTTTTTAAATATTAGTAGAATTCAGCTGATAATCCAGTCCTGGGTGTTTCTTTGTTAGAAGGTTTTTTACTACAGCATTTATCTCATTACAGGTTATTGGTCTGTTTAGGTTTTCTATGTCCTCTTAATTCAGCTTTGGCAGATCATATTTGTCTAGAAATTTATTCATTTCTTCTTTAGTTTTCTATTTATTGAGGTATAAATTTTCTTTTTTAATTTTTTATCAGTTCCTTTTACCTATAAATGACAGTAGGGTCAATTTTGACATATTTATATAAACATAATAGTCATTAATGATCTGCTAAAATTCTCTGGGACCTGTGATAATTTCTCCTTTTTCATCTCTAATTTCATTAATTGGATTTTCTCTCTTTTTCTTTTGGTTACTTAGGCTAATAGATTCTCAATATTATTTACTTTTTATAGAACAGACTATTATTTCATTGGTCCTTTGTATTGTTTTTTTTTTTCTTCTTCTCAAGTTCATTGATTTAAGCTCTGATCTTAATTATTCCCTTCTTCTACTGGCTTTGTAATTGGTTTGTGTTTCTTTTTCAAGGATCTTGAGATGCATTGTTAGATTTTTTATTTGGTATTTTTCTTATGTTAGTAAACAGAGTTATATACTTTCCTCTCAGAACTGCCTTGCTAGTGTCTCAGAGGTTCTGGTATATAGGTATCACTATGCTCTTCAAGTCTAAGAAATTTTTAAATTTCTTCTATAATTTATGCATCATTCAAAATGTATTGTTCAGTCTCCATGTAGTTATATAGTTTCTGTATGGTTTTGCCATGTTACTTTCTAATTTCATTCCATTTTGATTTGATAAGATACAGGGAATTATATCAAATATGTTGTATTTGCTGAGTTGTTTTGTGGCCTGTTTTGGAGAGGATCCCATAAGTTTCTGAGAAGAAAGTGTATTCAGCTCTTGTTGGATAAAATATTCTGTATATGTCAGTTAAGTCCATTGGATTTATAACATTTTTAATGTACAAAGAGTCTGTACCAAGTTCATGCCTGAATAACCTATCTAATGGTGTGAGAAGTGTGTTTAAATCAACCAGTATTATTGTACTGGGGTCTATCTGATGCTTCAATGTAAGTTGTGTCTCTTTTATGTAATTGCATCCATTGGGGGGGCATAAATATTTATTATTGTTATGTCCTCTTGATGAATTGTCATCTTTACAAGTATGATGTGACATTCTTTGTCTTTTCTGATTAAATTTGGGTAGAAATCTGCTTTTTCAGATATGGGAGTAGATATTCCTACTTGTTTTAGGGCTCCATTTGCATGGTACATCAATTTCCATCCTTTCATTTTCAGCCTGTGGCTGTTTTTGCCTATAAGTCGCATCTCTTGCAAACCAGATATATTTGGATATTGTTTTTTAATCCATTTTGACAACCCATGTGTTTTAATTGGAGAGTTGAGACCATTTACAATGTTATTATCAAGAGATATGTATTAATTCCTGCCATTTTTGTTTACTTATAATGTTTAATTTGATTTGGTTGTTTCTCTTTGCTTAGCTACACTTCAAATTTGTTCATTTATGGGCTCTGGAGTTTGTTTTTGATTCTTTCTGTGTAGAATATTTCTTTAAGTAAATTCTAAAGTGCCAGTTTAGTAATCCTGCATTCTTTTAGCTTCTGCATATTTTGGAAGGTTTTTACATTCCATTTGATTTTGAAGGATAGTTTTGCTGGATGTAGCAATCATGGTTGACATTCTTTCAGAAATAGGAACATATTGATCCAAGCCTTCCTGGGTTTTAGAGTTTGTTCTGAGAAATCAAAAATGATTCTTATTGCCTCATTTTTCTCTTGGGGTTTTAAAATTCTATATTTTTTTCTGTGAGGCATTTTAATTATAATTAAATATTAAATATTAAATATTATGGAGAGGTTCTTATTTGATCTTGTCTCTTTGAAATTCTGATGGCCTATTGTATCTTGATGTTTATCTTATTCTGAAGATTTTGAAAATTTTCTACTATTTCCCTGAAGAGGTTATCCATTCCATTTGCCTGCATCTCACAACCTTCACCAATTTCAATGATTCTTACATTTGATTTCTTAATGATATCCCAGAATTCTGTATATTCTGATCTTGGTTACTTACTTTCTTTCCTTTAATACTGACTGAATATCAAAATTGGCCACTTTGTCTTTTGGCTCTGAGATTCTGTCTTCAACATATTTTAATCTATTAGAGACATTTTCCATTGAACATTTTATTTAATGTATTGTGGATTTTTTCAAGATTGTTTGATTCTTTTTTAATGTTTCCAATTCCTTACAAAATTTTTTATCCATGCCCTGAATTTAATTGTAGGGCATGATGTAACATGTGGGAAATGTAACATCAGAAAAGAGGAAAACCTAACTTGCTGGCTGCTACCGCTTCCCAGTCCTGGGGCCACATGTGGCTAATATAGCACCTGGTGATTAGCCAGAAGGCATTGCCATGGGTTGTGATGAAAAATCAGACCACCTCTAGCATAAGCTCCGAACCCTTCTGCCTTCATGGACAGTTGTGTGTCTCCCATTAGTACCTGTAGGATGGGTGTACATGTGAACTCTCCCCACCCTGATGAACTTTATCCTGATTGGCTCCTATGCATTATATTAGCTGTGTGTGTTTTCTCATTAAATGAGATCCTGTTTTGACTGTTCTCCCTGACACGTCTGATTGTCCTCTGGCAAGGGAGGGCTGGGTGTGGGCGGCCAGTGGACCTTTACCTTTCTTGGTTCGTCCTGGTCAGGGTGTGCTCCCCCAATCTCTCCCACAGGTCAGGAGGGAACAGGGGGCTAAAAACCCCGACATTTAATAATAATAAAGAAAATTTTGGATAAGATTTGTGGAAATCATGATAAGATTTGTCATTTTTAAGGCAGAGAACATTTGAATGGTTTACCTGTCACCTAAAACTAATATGAAACTTTATAAAGAAAAAATTCTTTTTGATGACATTTCTCTGGTGCAAAACTTTCAATTTGGGAAAATGTTCCTGACAAAGTTAAATCATGCTTCAGCACTTCATAAAATTTCAGAAATTCACTTAGCAGACATAAAAGATCACAAGCCCAAGACAATGTCAACTCTTGTCAATATGATCATATTATTTTGTCTTATTTTTCCCACAAATTTACACACACACACACACACACACACACACACACAGGATTTCATTTACTAATTACTTTTTGATTAATTAAAAAAATCTTGATTATGAAATCAATTTCATAATGTGATTAGGACAAATAATTAATAATAATTTAATTAAAATAAAACTTATCAAGGCCCTAAGAAACTTAGTGAGAACTTGTCTTCAAATAAAAAATAAAAAGAATTTTAAAAAAGTGGTAGAATGCCCTGGATTCAATCTCTAGTACCCAGCCCCCTGCCAAAACAAAACTATCTTCAAACAGCTTAAGAATGATGCTCAAAATAATGTTTAATAATACCTAATTTTCTAAAATCAAACTTAGAACTATTGATTTGCCTTTCAGACCACTGTAAAAACATATGGTTGGTATTATTCACAGTTCCTGAGAAGGTAAAAACAAACAAACAAACAAAAAAAAAACAAGTATATAGGTGATCTGACATTTTCTTAATTATCACAGCAGGTAGAACAGTTTGCTTTAACTAGGAAATATAATGGATATAGTAAAATGTTCATGAAGAATTTATTTCATTTTCTGTATTTTTTCCAGTAACTTCATATTTATACTGGATTTCTGTCTGTTTCTCTGATCCAGAGGTTTGATTTGTGTACAAATGTTACATGGATTTTGTATAATCACTTTTTACTTACTGAAAATTTTCCATATGACTTTGAAAAACTGACCCTGAAAGACAAACTATGAGATAAAGAAGTAATTAAAAGAACACAGCAATAGTATAAGTCAATCTGATAGACGTATACAAAACATTTCATACAGTTGAAACAGAATCTCAATGCTCTCAAGTACACAAGAAACAATCTCCAAAATAAACCATATGTTTAGACCATAAAATAAACCTCAATAAATTTTTGCAAAGTGAAATTGTTCAAAGTATGTTCTCTGACTACTATGTAATTAAACAAGAAGTAAGCAAGAGAAAAACTGAGCAATAAGAATAGGTAAAAGTTAAGTGATACTGTTCTAAACAAACAAATGTAAAAGAAGAAACTACAACAGAAATTAGAAAAATTCTCTGAGATGAATGAAAAAGAAAATAGCATATCAAAACTTAGAACGTGAATCTGAAGAAGTTCTTAGAAATTTTATAGTGGTCAACAACAACATTTTTTTTTAAAAAAAGTTAAGTCTTAAAATTAATTACTTAAATTTCTAACTTAAGAAACTAAACAGTAAAGAAGACTCAACCCAAGCAAGGGAAGCAGAGAAAACAAAATGATAAAAAAAAAGATGAAAGGGTCAGTAATTTCATATACTGAAACAGACTACAGAAAACAAGAGAGAAAATTTATGAAGATAAAAAGTGCCTTTGTTCTTGAAAAAGATCAAGAAAACTGCTAAACCTTTAGCTATGCTGACAGGGAGAGAGAAAATTCAACTTACTAAAAGTAGGAATAACCACCAACAATCACATATTTAAAAATTCCAAGAGAATACTTTGAACAACTGTAAGCCAACAAATTAAATAATCCTAACAAAATGGAAAGTCTTCTATAAAGATACAAACTACTTAAACCTGAGATATATACATAGCAGCACTACTCATAATATCCCAGAAGTGAAAACAGCATAAATGCATACCACCTAACAGTGGATAAAAACAGAATGTGCTTTACCCATACATCAGGACACTATTCATCAATGGAAGGTTTATTCTGCTGATACAGGTAATAGTATGAGTAAACCTTCAAAACCCTGAGTGAAATAAGCCCATAATAAAAGAATACATGTCATAAGATTTCATTTATCTGCAAAATAGGAAAAACCTATAAAAAAAGAAAGTAGATTGATGGAAGCATCAGAGAGATTTGAAAGGAAACTGGAGAATTTGCTAATGGATATTAGGTTTCTTTGGGCATGAACACAATAATCAATTAATTTTTGCAATCATTAAATCACAATTTTTATGTTAATTTTATTTAATGCCAATCATTGTATAGAAAATATTGTAGGGCCAAGGATATTTTTTTTCCTTCAATTCAATTCAGAATTTAGTTCATTTACTGCTGCTTTTCAGCTTTTGAAAGGATATGTTTATGTCTGTGTTTCCCTTCTCCTATTACATATGTGACCCTTTGGGAGTCTGGTTTGATAATCTGGAGTAGTTACTAAGGCCCCTATTTTTGGATGAGTTTGAATTGAAAATTTTGTCTCCCTTGAACTATGAGATGAGATTATTGGAAAGTTTTCTCTTTTTTCAGCTCCTCTGTGTTTGACTATTTACTTTCTAATCCTTTGGAACTTAATTGCAAGTAAAAAAAGCTGAAAATCTATGTTGAATATCACTCTCACTTACCTGCAATTGCCTTCTCTTTCAGATCTTGGCCTCCTAAATCCTGATTGTTTTGGCAGCCCAAAATGTAATTTTGTCTCACAATGTCATAAAATTGCCTAAAACTCTAGTGGCTTCTTTACCTCTTCTCATTGCCCTCCACCCAGTGCCTTACACTCTTGCTTATGCCAAGACTTGTAAAATGCCTTGAGATATTTTCAGTGGCATATAGGAAGTTTGCTTATTTTAATGTGCTCTTCTTCAGGATGTAACACATGACGTTTAGGCTGTCTTGCCAGCTCAAAGATGATGCCTTCAAATGGATTGTGAAATATAAATAAAAACTATTTTAGGAAGTTTTTTAACTTTCTTCTCTGGGAGCATTAGTCTCCTCCTATCCAACATAACATAATTTAAAATAATATTAATTTTCTAAACTATCAGTATTCTGGCAATTTCAATTGTTGTGTGTGAAATTATATCCAAAAATTAGAAGGGAAGGGTATATTTGTCTATTCTACAAAGTTTTTTTTTAATGTATACAATTGACTTATCAGAGCCAAGATTTGACATCAGGTCAACATTCATGGAATTAGTAAATTTAAAAATTTGCTTCATCAAACTGTTCTTTCCCAGGTTAAGCAGAATTGATGATATAATATCAAAAGTACATTCATAAAAGGAAAAAAAATAATTTAGATCCTATTAAAGTTTAAAACTTTGGCTCTATGAGTTACACTGTTAGAAAAGAAGAATCTAGAGGCCAAGAGGAAGCAGTTGCAATCACATAATCTTCCAAAGGACTTTTATCAGAATATACAAAATAACACTCAATAATTAACTATTTAAGGCAACCAAGTTTTTAAAAATGAGTAAAAGGATTAAGGAAACACTTAATCACCAAAGAAGAATGACACTGTTGGCAGGCAAATGAACGCTTGAAAGGATGCTAGTCCCTGGTGAGGATAACCCTCCATTGCTGAAGAACCGACTTCAGGTTAAAAACCCACGCTCAAGGGAATCTGGTGCAGTCCAAGTCTCCCATGCCCACATCATTCTTGGCCCAAATAGTGATTTTCTCCCAAGGCACTCAGCAGGAAGCTGTAAACAAGGAAGTTGAAGGAGATGAAGCCATTCCCAGGTCTGTTTTGAAGCTGGAAGCAAATATTCCCCAACTAACGAATCACCCGAAAGAGTAGGCCGATCCCACCAATCAGAAGTCAGATTTTGTTCCAGTCAGCCAATAGAAGTAGAGATACAGGATGAGAGGCAGTACCTGTCTGGTCTCCATGGCAATTCCTGGTTGCTGGTGATTGCTGGGAATCCAGGTGTCAGTCCCACCAGTAATGCTAGAGGTGGACAGAGAGTAGGAGGAAGAGGGGTAGAGGGGAAGAGGTGGGGCACGTAGGGTGTCTTGAGGGGCAGAGAGGATGCTAACAAGTGGAAAGAGAAATATTTAGAGGGGCACGTGTTTTGGAGAATATGGAGGCTGTTCTAAGTGGTTAAAGGAGTTGAAAGAGTCAGCAAACTGGTTTGGGGGTGGAAAGAATGGTTTGAGGAAGTCAGTGCGCGGATTTATAAGGAAGCAGAGAAGAGGCTATGGATAGAAAGGGAGAGGAGTCAGAGTTTATAGATGGTTGAGGAATGTCTTGGAGGAGACAAGTGAGGGTCTTGGTGGGGACTGGAGGAGTTTATGGGTAAACAGTAATGGGTTAGAGCAGGACCATGACGGATTCATAGGGAAAAGTTGGGAGTATTATAAAAGGGTCATGAGAGAGTGATTGTGAACTTAGAAGTTTTACAAGGTGAGAATTTTAGAAGGGAACAATGGCCAAGTAAGAAATGCTAGAGACAATCTCCAAAGCAATTAAAGAGGACAGGGAGAGAGTCTTAGAACACAGGGAAAGGTTTATTGGAAAAGTGCAGGATTGTAGGGCACAGAATGAGGGAACTCCAATGGGCAGGGAGGTACTAAATGGGATAGAGAAAAATTAGAGATGACAGTGGTGCGAATTAGAGAAGTCAATGAAAATTTTAAAGTGAGTCAATGAAGACTGTGTAGGAGGCAAGAAGAAATGAGTTAGGGTGAAATATGAGGGAATAGGAAGGGGTGGTAGAGTCCAGAAAACATACTCAAGCCTAACTCACTCTGATCCCAGGTGTTTGAGCAAATGTCTAAAGATGAGGTCAGTAAAGACAAGAGCAGCGATGGAGAAGAGGAGCCAGAACCCAAGGACTATTTGTGGCAGACCATTTTGGCCATTGTTTGTTGCTGCCCCCTAGGCTTTCCAGCCTTGATTTTATCTTGCAAGGTAAGAATTTACATAATCTAAACCCTCCTCCCGGGTCTCTGTCCTGGCCCTGATCATGTCATAGCTTCTTGTTCTCCCTCTTTGCTAGGAGCCTGAGAAGGGTACCTCCTGTAGGTTCAGGCCCTTAGTTGGGATTCTTACAGACCCACAGCTCACCCCCATCCAATATCACTTTGAGTTCATCTTTTCCTGTTTTCAGTCTCCCCTAAAACTTAGACAAAATACTAAAATCAATTGCAAAGCTATGACAAGGTGGCCAAGACCTCTGAACTAGCATACTACTTGGCCTACATAGGCACCATGTATGGGATTTTTCTGATCCCCTTCTTATTGTTTGTGTTTCATTTACTAAACTGACCTCTGTGCCAGCACATGAATGAACGGCAATATATACAATACTGTAATTTAAACTGGTTGTAAATGTCTATTTGGGCACAGTGGGGGCACCTGTTTCAATGTTTGGAATGCCAGGTTATTTGAGATCAGGGAAAAAAAAGTTAATATTCCTGTTTCAGTTAGATTTTTACTGTTGTGACCAAGATCTGAGTAGAGCAATTTAGGGGAAGAAAAGTTTATTTTGGCTCATGGTTTCAAATGTTCTATCCATAGTCAACTGACTCTATAGCTAAGAGCATGGCAGCTAGGAAGCAGAGAGCAAGCCCTATTCACCAGGGTCAAAATAGAAACCACAAAGTGATGCCCCAGTGACCTACTTTCTTCAGTTACACCATACTTACCTAGTTAATCCATGTTTGTGGTTTAATCCATTGATCAGGTTATATCTTTCATATTAATCTTTTCACTTCTGAACATTCTTGCACTGTCTCACACTGGAGATTTTGGGAGATACCTCATATTTAAAATATAACATTTCCTTAATGGTTAATGAGGACTCTTTTTGTTGTTGTTATTGTTTGTTTTGGTTTTTAAGAGCTTATTCTGTGTTTCTCCTTTGCTGGGAAAGCAAAAACTTCCTTTTCCTTTTTCTCAAAAAAGATGGCTTAAATTACTATTGGTTTCATTAAATTATTCAATTAGTACATTTGCCTTCCGTCATTTCTGCCCTATTCCTCTAAAAAGGTACTTTTGCTTCGGTAATATGTTGTAGACAAGAACTTATGAGATCAGGCCAAGTCAATTCATCCTCAGCTTGTAATTAACATGTTCTGTTTCATTATGTATATTCAGAGACTTGGTGGACATGTTTTATTTTTAAGCAAAAAAATTTAGGAAACTTGGTTTCATCTTCTGTTTCTTAGCATTTAATTATTAATTCCTGAAACAATATAGCCCAATACTAAAATGAAAAAGAAAATTCCTATAACCCCCTCAAAAGAAAAACCTCTTCATATCTTCATTTTTTTAGTCTTCAAAATATTCACTATTTATTGGTACATAATGTCCCATGAGATTGGTGCCCCCTGGTTTACTTAATAACTGCCTTTACTGGGCAATAGGTTACTTAAAATTTTTTAGTGATTATAAATAATAACTCACTTCAGAGCAGCCTTCATGAATAAAATATAATTTCAAGTCTTTATACATGTGCCTCAGTTTGGAAGAAGCACACATTCTTCTTACTCTATTAGTATTCTTATAACATAGAAATAATGGACAATTTGGCTATACCTCAGAAAAGCTCTCAGCATACTGAAGAGCATGTCACATAACTATAAACTGTTAATCTAGTCTTCATTTTGTTGAAAATGTGTTGGATTTTATGTAACCAAAGTGTAACTTAATGCATAAAATCATATATGCATTTCCAATCTGATATACCTTACATTTGTCTATTCTTTATTTTTATTAATGTAAATAAACTAAACAAGAAATTTCCTAATTTATAGGGTGCACTCCTGTGGCATTAAGTATATTCACAATGTTGTGCAATCATTGCCACTATCTATTTTGACATCTCAAACAAAAACTGCATTAATTACACAAGCACATGTGATTCTACTTTTCTTCTTCATGGATTTGCCTAGTGTAAGTTGAGCATGTAAGCTGAATCATGCATGTACTGTCTGTTCCCTTGTGTCCAACTTCTTTCACTTGGTGTATTATTTTCAAAGTTCATCCATGTAGTGGCATATGTCAAAATTGCATTCACTCCTTTTTTAAGGATAGAGGTATATTCCATTGCAGTTTTTTAATCCTAATGGATCTAAAGTAGTATTTATTTGCAATTTTGATTTGCATTTCTATAATGACCAATAAGGTGAGGCATCTTTTCATTTGCTTTCTGGGTTGGTGCCTATTCAAATTCTTTGGACAACAGAGATTTGAAGTTTTGTTCATCAAAGTACCTCTGGAGTTTGTGAAAATGCTGGAACACACTAGATATTCAATACTGTTTAATGAATGAATTTATAAAAATGACTGAATATCCCTTTTTCATTCAAAACTGTGCAATGAACACAACACACATACACACACACACACACACACACACACACACACACACACACACCTTGGTGATATTTAAGAAATAAGACTGAAGAAGATTAATCAAGACTTGGATAGCTAGGTCTGGCAAAGGAGGGTGCATTTCAAGAGAAAGTACTATATATGCATGATCTCAAACAAAAGAGGGCTTCTCCCCAGCCCAGTGAGAATGCTTGAGATATTGCACAATGGAGGGAGAAGGAGGAATCTGGGACAAGAGGCCAATAGGAGACAGGACATGCAAGGCCAATCAATTCAGGATGTGGTGTTTTCACTTCTTTTCTTGGTATTTATTCTTGTATTACATTTTCTAAATTTCTATAATAAGATTATTTCCTGAACGACTTTCATCTCATTTCAACAGTCTTTGTTACATATAATGATAACTGTCTATTTTGAAACTAATTGGCCAGATAAATGGAGAGTAGCCTTATTCTGTGGTTCCAGTAATATAATCAAATCAGAAAAAAAAAAAAAGATCTGCATAGTGGTTGTGAGCACAGTTTCTGGAACCAACTTCCTGATTTTAAATCCTGTTTCCCCAACTAGCCAGCTGTGAGAACTGAGGAAAGTAATATAAGTGCTATTTTTTCATACTTTTTTAAAAAACTAGTAAAAATAACCTTGTCTTTTGGATCTTGTCATATTAAGACAAGATCTTAAGTCAATTCATATAAAGTGATTTTCATAATATGTAAAATATAGTAAAATCTAGACAGATTAAATGTTGAATTGAATAAAATATTTAAATATTAATAATGTGTGTCAAAGTCTAAGTAATTCCATCTTAGGTAACATATGTGACATCTGAGCATTACAATTCAGGAAAATCTCTATGAATTCACTCATTTATTTTAAATGATGGATATCCCCTAGTAGGATATGAAAGTCATTGTTGCTCTTCCTATTTACAAATTTCAGATTTCTCATACCTTGATTTCTTGTGAATCAATATCTGGGGTAGGAAACATATATCCATATTGACAAGAAATAGATGCTGATCATATACAGATTAAATGGTGTATGATTATACCATTACAAAAAAAGAATTTCTCAAAACAAGACAGTGAAAAGAGAGTCAAGATTGTGTATATTACATATTACTACTTCTGAAACATTTTCACTGAAGAAAATACATATCCATCTAGGTAGTTTTTAAAGAGAAATTAAATAGCCTGCATAATAGGTATATTGTACTTAAAATGAACCAAGGAATATGAAGTGGTAATGTTCAAGTTATTTTGAAATTCTGAATCTATTTTATAGTTCTTAGGATCATATTTTAGCCAAGGTTGCTGCTCAATCTATTTTATTTCTATAGTTGCATACAATAAGCTTATTATAAAGGTCACTAGAAGAAATTTAGCTTGGGAATCATACCATACAAAATGTATTTTCTCTGGATTTTCCTTTTTCTACTTTTCCACAAATCTGAAGTCTCTTGAGCATTATTCTTCATAACCATGGATATGATAATAAGAGAGGAATAGGTGTGAATATAGGTACAAAAGATAAAATTAAGCTGAAAGTATAGGCAATGAAGGACATACATATTGAGAACAAAAAGAGAAATTAATTGCTAAACATATATCAGTTACCTCTCTATGAGGTGTCAAATCGAATTTTATGAATAACCACTCAGATTAATACTGCAATGCATAATCATTTTGAGTCTTTATGAAGATATAAATCCACTTATATGCATCTTTTCACTTTCACTACTCATGGATTCAAAGCTGTTTTTAAAAAAATGTTGTCATCTATCTACAGGATGTAACACATAGTAAAAAAAAAAGAAGAAATTATTTCATGACATAACAATGAATTAAAATCTTTTATTACTAAGTAAATTCAAAATTTCTAGATATCAGTGATAACCACCAGTTGGGGTAAAGTAGGTCTTCTGTGGTTGGATTATTGCAGTCCTCAACTAGTGGTCTGCAACTTGTTTGAAAATGTATCTTATATTTTGGATGAAAATATCAGACTGTATTTGCTGTTTTGGACCATAATACATATCAGAACCATCTGTGGTGCTTTTATTTTGGACCATTGCTTCTTAAAACTGTTCTTAAAAAAGACTAAGGGAAATATTTTTAGACATTATGATGAAATGGAAAACTGCAGATAAATATAAAAAAATACAACTCAATTTTGTGTATGTATATATACTTACATGTTACAAGCTCTGGAAAAGTACATAGAAGACTTGAGTAAAGGGGAAGAAAAATCACAAAAATGGGTTATTTGACTCATTGTAAACACTGCAGTATCAAATTAATATATAAATTCATCATTACATAACTTGAAATTCATAAACCAAATATAACTGGTTTGAAAGAATAATGTTCTGTAGATGGCTAAGATAATTGAAAAAAAAAGTAAAGAACTAGGACTTTTCACATCAGATGATACAACTCACTATAGATAATAATCTCACCCCCACATACAAAAAAAAATCAATAATGGGTCCAGTTTTGAACAAGTGCATAAAATAACTCAGTGGAAGAGAGTACAAAGCCTCAGAACAGATTGATGTACAATAAATACTATATATAGGATAGAAGTTGTAGCAAAAGTCACATTTTAAATATGTTTTAAAACTTGGAAAATAGTTAAATTCCTCATGTAATAGGGAAAAAATTATATTTATAGCTACAAAGATAAGAAAAACTAGGGAAACACCATAGGAAAGGTGATAAATTTTTAAACAAATAGGAAATGATGAATTAACATCAAATCAAACACATTTAATTCAAAAACAAACACCTACATACAGTTAAATATAGAATGACAAATTTAGAGAAGATACTGTAGTGCTTGAAAGTAACATGAAACAAAATTAAAAAAAAAATAGTCAATGACTCTTGACAAGGCAGACAAAAGTAATAAATTTTACAGGATTAAGAAAAAGAATAAAAATAGAAACTCCACTCTGAAGAAGTCCAAAAGCTAATAATCGTAAAGCTGCTTTATCATTTAGACACAAATTAAAACAAGAATGATAATCTATAACCATGAAGTGGCTAAAATTCAAATGTTTACATAAAATAATATAAATTTTATTGTTATAGTTTGGCTTGAAAGTGTCCCCAAAGGCCCATGTGTTAATGACTTGGTCCCCAGGTTGGCAATTTTGAGAAGTGTTGTAGACTTTACAAAGTGGGACCTTGTGAGTGGCAATCAAGTCACTGGCAATATACTCTACAAGGGAATAGTGGGATCCTGCTGCTTCTTCCTCCTTCTGTCTTCCTAGCCACAGGTGGTTTTGTTCCAGCACATGTTCTTCCTGATGTGCTGCTTCATTGCAGGCCTAAAGCAATGGGGCCAACTGATCGTGGACTGAAACCTCTAAACCTGTGAGCCAAAATAAACCTTTTCTCTTTTGAAATTGATTATCTCAGGTGTTTGTTACAGTAACAGAAAACTGACTAACACAAATTGTTAATCAAAATGTGAGGAAACAGAAATTCATATGTGTTTTGGTAGAAATATTAATGAGCACTGAGGAAAGCAATCAGTCTTTACTAGTGACAGCTGTCCCAATCCTGACCTAGGAATAAGTTTAGACCTGAGAAACTCTCTTAAGGTTCCAATTGCACAAAGAGGTGAATTACAGGAAGGTACCATTTAAAATGTGGTTAATCTTTTTATTTTTTAAATTTTTAAGTTAATATGCAGAGTGGATTTACTCAGTTCTTTATAAAAGCTTAAGTAGAGTTTATCAAGGAAATTTTTTAAAAAACTAAAGAATAATACCACTAGTGATATTAAACACAGTGTTATAAGGAAATACTATAAATACTTATGCTAACATATTGAGTAATCTGAATACTACAAATTTAATAACCTGCAAAGTGCACGAATCTGTTCTTTCCATGAAAAAGAAACGAATTTCTATAGAAATATAGTCAAAAGGAATTCAAAGGAAACAGAAAATCTGAATATACCTAAAACAACAACAAAAATTTTGCTCAAAGTCTGGGACTAGATAACATCACTGGTGAATTTTATGAAATATTCAAAGAATTAATTTCACCAGATATTACCCCCCAAAAAAGCAGAAAACACCTCTTAGCTCATTCTGAGTAACCATTATTACCCCAATACTAAACTCAGACTGAACTTGTGAAGATAAAAAAAATGCAAACATTCATTATGAAAATTCCCAATAAAATGTGGAAACATGCTAAAAGAATTATAAATTGTGACTAACAGAAATTTATCCCAGGAATCCAACATTTAAAAATTAATCAAGATAGTATCACCCTAATCAAATAAAAGATAAATATCTTCACATGACATCTAAGTAGATGCAGAAAAAGCACTTTACAAAATTGTTTCATGATAAAATCCCTTACAGAATTAGGAAGGTAGGGGAACTTTCCCAAATTTAAAAAGAATATATTTTTTTAAAAAAATTGTCAACATAATTAATGGTGAAAAGTGAGTGGAAGTATCCCAACAAGGGAAAAAAGATAGGAATGCCCACTTGTACTATTATATTCATTTTCTTGTACTGAAGGTTGTACGCAGGTCAATGAAATAAAGTAAGAAAAAAAATGAAATAAAAAGGAAATGACATCTGTACTGGAAAACTAATAATTCAATCTCTGTGAATGAAATGGTAAGTTTTTTTTAACAAAATATTAAAGCTAATAAATAAGTTCAACAAAGTCAATATACAAAATAAGTTGTATTTTTATATACTAGTAATAATTCAAAAATAAAATTAACAATTTCATTTATGAGAGCATCAAAATCAATAAAATATTTAGGAATTAACAAAAGAAGTGCAAAACTTGTGCATCAAAAGCTACAAGGCAGTGAAGAAAACTTACATAAGTACAGACAGTCTGTTTTCATGGATAAGAGGATGCAATGTGGTTAGGAGAACAATCACACTAAATAGGTCAACAGATGTAACCCAATCACAATCATATTCCCATCTGGTGTTTGTCCAGACACTGGCAAGTTGATCTTAAAATTCATATGGAAATGCAAGGGATTAACAATAGGCAAAAATATTTTGAACAAACCACAATGTTGAAGGATATATACTTTCTGATTACAAAACTTACTACAAGCTACGTTAATGAAGACTATGTGGGGTTGCCATAAGAATAGACACATGGAATAGAATTTAGAATCCAAACATAAACCTATTGATGTGCTGACACCTCTTGTTCAACAAGGGTATCTAAACAATTTAATGGGTAAATGAATTTCTTTTCAACAATACTGAGAAAACTGGACATCCACATGCAAATATGAAGTTGGATGTTTTAACCAGCACATGTACAAGAATATATTCCAGCTGCTGACCCATGCAGGAGTCCAGGACCAGGCTCAGGCCTAGGACTGCCCCACCAGCCTCATGGGAGCCCAGGCCCAGGTCAGGCCCAGGACAATAACCCCATCCTCTGCGCGCAGACCTGTGTGAGAGCCCAAGACAGCCCCCATGCACAGCAGAGGACCATGCTGGGGCTCCCCATTTACTCTCGCATTGCTTCCCCAGCCCACCTCCATCTTGGGACACTGCAGCCATCACCATAGCCCTCCCCATGTAGTAGCCTCCACCTTGGGACAACAGACAAGACCTGGAGGCAGCTGCCTGCTGCAGCATGGCAGGCCACTGTGCTGCATTGCAAATACGGGCAACTATTAATCACACCAACAAAGAGAGAAGACAGCAAATACAGGTGGCAAAAGATTACTTTAAGCAAGAGATGGAGACTCTGAAAAAATAAAATAAACACCAATCAGAAATCTTTGAAATGAAGGAAACAACAAACCAAATTTAAAAACTCAATAAAAAGCATCTCCAACAGACCAGACCACTTGAAAGACAAAACCTCAGACAAAATATACAATCTTGAGGATAAAGTTGACCACACAGTGAAGATGGTAAGAAACTATGAACAGAATATCTAAGAATTATGGGGTAGCATCAAAAGATGAAAGACCACGACAATGAAAACTATAGAACACTAAAGAATGAAATTGAAGAAGACCTTAGAAGATGGAAAGATCTCCCATGCTCTTAGATAGGCAAAATTAATATTCTCAAAATGGCCATACTACCCCAAGTGATCTACAGATTCAATGTGATTCCAATTAAAATCCCAACATCATTCCTTATAGAAATAGGAAAAGCAAAATCATGAAATTCATTTGGAAAAATAAGAGAGCAAGAATAGCCAAAGAAATCTTTAGCAAGAAGAGTGAAGCAGAAGGCAGCACAATACCAGGCAGGCCTTAAACTGTACTACAAAGATCTACAGTACCAAAAACTGCATGGGATTAGCACCAAAATAAATTTGTAGACTAATGGTCCAGAATAGAAGACATAGAGACAAATCCACATAAATGCAGTTATCTCATACTAGACAAGGGCACCAAAAACATACATGAGAGAAAGGATAGCCTCTTCAACAAATGATGAAGGGGAAAATTGGAAATCCATATGCAGCAAATGAAAATAAAGCCCTCTCTCATTGTGCACAAAACTCAAAGTATAGAAAGGACCTAGGAATTAGACCAGAGACCCTGCCCCTAATGGAGGAAAAAGTAGGCCCCAACTTCCTTAACAAGACTCCAAAAGCGCAAGAAATAAAATAAAGAAAGCTTATTCTTAGCAAATGAAATGACCAAAGAGATGAAATGAGAGCCTATATTTTGGTAGCAAATTTTTGCCACACACGTCAAATAGAGCACTAATTTTCAGAATATAAAAGAACTCAAAAAACTTAATACCAAAAAAATAAACAACCCAATCAATAAATGGGCTAAGGAGCTGAACAGATACTTCTCAGAAGGAGATATACAATAGATCAACAAATATATGAAAAAATGTTCAACATCTCTAGTAATTAGAAAAATGCAAATCAAAACTACTCTGAGATTTCACCCGACTCCAGACAGAATGGAAGTTACCAAGAATACAAACAACAATAAGTGTAGGCGAGGATGTGGGGGGAATGGCACACTCATACATGCTGATGGGACTGCAAATTGGCAAAACCAATCTGGAAAACAGTATGGAGATTCCTTAAAAAACTTAGAATGGAACCACCATTTGACCCAGCTATCCCACTCCTCAGTTATAGCCAAAGGACATAAAATCAGCATACTATTATAACACAGCCACATCAATGTTTATAGCAGTTCAATTAACAGTAGATAAACTATGGAAGGAACCGAGATGCCCTTCAATAGACCAATGAATTAAGAAACTGTGATTTCTTAATCAGCATACACTTGAGCCTCATTTAGTAATCAGCAGTGTCTGTTTTCATAAACATCTCAACATTCTTTAATATACACAATGGAATATTAATCAGCACTAAAAAAGAATAAAATTATGGCATTTGCAGGTAAATGGATGGAGTTGGAGAATATTACACTAAGAGCCAATCCCAAAAAACCGAAGGCCAAATGTTCTCTCTAATAAGTGGATGCTGGCTTGTAATGGAGTAGAGGGGCATGGGAAGAAAGGAGGAACATTGGGAAAAGGAGAGGGTGGGAAGGGGAGGGGGCAAGGGAGAAGGAAAGATGGTGGAATATTATGGTCATCATTATCCTAGGTATGTACAACCAGAGAAATGAAAAGTTGTGCTGAATTGCTGAATTTGTGTACAATTAATCAAAACTCATTCTGCTGTCATATATACCTAATTAGAATAAGTAAATAATTTTTAAAAGACTATATTCCAAATGAAAATAGTACAGATATCTAAATGTAAGAGCTGCTTGTGCTGGGGAAATCGCTCAAGCGGTAGTGCGCTCACCTGGCATGCTCAGGGTGCTGGGTTCGATTCTCAGCACCACATAAAAATAAAGATGTGTGTCCACCGAAAAAAATAAATAAATATTTAAAAATTCTCTCTCTCTCTCTCCCTCTCAAAAAAAAAAAAAAGCTAATAGTCACCACCACCACTAAATAAATGAATAAGTAAATAAATGTAAAAGCTAACACTACAAAACATTTAAATTAAATTTAAAGTATGTGATTTATATCTAAAGAAACAAAAACAAAACTATATATATATTTTCTCACACATTAAACAGGTAGAAGTTAGATCCAAAATGTAGAATATATAAACCATATACTCATTTGGGGGAAAAGAAATAGAGTATGTAGGCATGATGTTGAAAATGTTTGCTTTTCAAATGATCATCCTCACATCGGAAAGACCACACTATAGTTTAGGATCCTTAATTCAGTTAACCGGTCAATATTTAATTTAGTCTACCAATCTTTTTTTTGGTTCTGATCTTATCACATCTACACTTATTAATTGTAATTTCTTCCTCTTATTTTCTTCAGCTATTTTTTAAAAAATCGATTATATTTCCAAATTATTGGATTTCAGCTTCAGGTCATTTATATGAATTTATTTTAATTTATTAAACAGGGGATTTAATACTATTAGTTTACCTCAGCATACACTTGAGCTTCATTTAGTAATCAGCTCTGTCTGTTCCCATAAACATCTCAATATTCTTTAATTCAGTTGCTATAGTTTCCTTGACATGAGCATAATTTTTCTAATTCTGTTATAATCAACATTATTTTTACCCTATTCTCTCTTTAGCATACTAGTCAGATAATATGGTTTATAAATTATAGCAATTTAATAATGTTGTAGCTCTGTAGGCAGATAATAATGGCTTATGTGTATACTTTTGTGTTTTAATCAAGAGCCAACTTTTCAGAAGTCTCTAAATTTACTCCATTGTTTCATAATAATAAGACCATTTTTTGCTGATAGAATCAAAAATTCAATATATTTGTATTAAACCAATTCTACAATATTATCCACATATTCTTTGTTTCTAGTATATATTCATCTGTTTGGTCTCCTTAGTTTTGATTCTGACATTACAACTATATTTAAATCCATTTTTTTCTATTTTTAATTTCTTTTTTAAATATACTTTTCTGATTACCAAAAAAACACTAATAAATTGCTCATTTTTCTTGTCAACAGAGTGCAGGCTCACAGCCTCGTACTCTGTTAATTTTTGTGATGAATAAGTCCTCACTTTAGGTCAAAATCAGAGGTCTGCTTACACCTAGATTTGGCCACATATTACCCTGGTATTCAGAGTAGTGTTGTCTCTTGACCTGTTGCACGGAGCCTCTTGTATACTCAGCTGTTCATACTTAATAGAAATTCAAGCACACTCAGTAATTTTATTGCTTTCTTTGCTTTTAAAAACTGGGACAAAACGTGGTTTTTGTTCATAATCTCTAAATGTGAGTATTCCTACAAATATGAACATTCTGTGCAAAACCTGATTTGCTCTCTTTCTTCCACTACACCCTTCTGTACACAATAGTGACTTAATTAGAAATATAAGTACAGTTACAAAAAATAACAATTGGAAGCATGGTTTCTAGCACTCTGCTCTTTAATGAGTTGAAATAGATTAATCCTTATATGTACTTGAAGGGCTGAGATTGGAAGTAACACTAAATAAATGGGGAACCAAAAGTGCAATTTCAGGGAATATCTCCAGGATACACAGCAGGACCACTTTTGTTTCCCTCCTTCAATAAAATCCAGCTAGCATTTTCCTGTTCATTTGAGCCTTTCTCAGGAATCAGCCCTGCCTCATTAAAATGAAGGGTAGACAAAGAAGATGTTATGATGGGCAGAGGCCATAGGATGACAGTCACTGACCCAGTGAGCTCTATGCTGACTAAGCTAACAAAAGATGAAAACCTTCAGAAAAAACACATAAGAGGAAATGCCTGAACTCTAAGAGGTCCATACAGGTTCATGTGTATATGCCTGTTCAGGTAGAGTAAGCTAAGTGTAAAGACCTCACCTGTAGGGCATGACTTGCTGCCCACTTCCCGGTCTTGGGGCCGCACATGTGGCTGGGATGGTGCCTGGAGATCAGCCAGGAGGTGGTGCTGTGGGTGGTGACAGAAAAAACAGACCAACTCCAGGATAGGTCCAGGACTCTTCCGCCCTACTGGACAGCTCTTGCCTTCCCTTAAGGACTATGGTATGGGTGGACATGTGAACTTGCTGCATCCCTCTGACCTTTATTCTGATTGGCTCCTGTGCAGTATATAAGCTGTGTGTACTTCCTCAATAAACTAGATCCTGCTTTGACTCATCTCCCTGGTGCGTCTTATTGTCCTCTGGTGAGGGAAGGCTTGGTGCGGGCCACCAGTAGACCTTTACCCTTCTTGGCTCGCCCTGGTTGGGGAGCGTGCTTTCCCCGCTTCTCCTGCTGGTCAGGAGGAGATGGGGGCTAAAAACCCCGACACTCACCAATTAGTAAAAATATATACATTAATTCCATTTTATTCTGTTTACAAGGACAAATGACTAATACAATCTTCACCATATTTTTCCTACACTTCACATGGTACATTTCTAATTTTGAGAAAAATAGTTAAATCCAAACCTTTCTCACTGAGAAAATGAAGTTCATAAGAAAAACAAAGGAAAGGTTTTACAAATAGATAATATGATATAAATACATCAGAGCCTCTCTTCTGTTTCTACTCAACTAGGCAATGCTTTTTTATAATTTGTTTATTCTCCATGCTACAAATGTCTATTTTTGCCCATGACAATGAAATGAACCCTCTAACTAGAGCTATCTGTATTAACTCATATTCTCCTATCTTCTCTGGACTGTTCCTTCATGAAGTAGCCTAACTTTTGAAAGTCTTCTTAAGTATTACTATTAGCCTGCATAATTTCATCATGGCCTATAATAGGTTGCATTATTTAAAAAGAGCAAGACTTTCTCTCTGCATGCAATCTGGTGATCATTCCATCTCCTGGAAACCAGATTTGTTAAAAGCTTTATATTCCATTAATGCAAAGTGTCAAAGAAGGAAAAGAAAAGCATGCATTAACCAATGTGTGAACTTTTTTCCCCACAACTCTCTTAATAATTATTTTCCTTAGTACTAAGGAAAAGTTTAAGGTTAAATTTAGGTTAGACATTACATATATTTTGAGTTTAATTACACCAAAAATAATAAAAATATTTCCCATTTACATATAATCGATATAGATAGTACAAATAGACCTCTTAGAATATATATAATATGCAATTTAAATGCTCAGTTAGCATATACAGTCTGCCCTCCATATCTTGGTTTCTGCAAGTGATCATACAACTACCCTAGAATTGAAAATATTTGATAGATGTTAGCTTGCTACTGACTTGTACTGTGTAATTAGGTTGCATGGTTGCATCTGTCCTGGACTTACCCAGACTTTATTGTTTTTCACTATTCCTTAAGCAATATTGTATAACTACTCTTTAGATAACATTTACATTGCATCAGGTATTGCACATAATCTAGAGATGACAACATGCACAGGAAGATATGTGTAGGTTTTATGTAACTACTATGCCATTTTAAATAAGAGACTTGAATAGCTGTGCATTTTGATATCTGCAGGGGTCCTGAGACCAATCTCTCACATATGCAATGCATACAATTTTAAGTACTTTCTGCTTTTGTTCACTTATTCTATTAGATAACATTTACCAATGTCTTCTGTGTCCCAGGCACTATTCTGGGTGAATGAAACTGACAAAAATCCTCATGAACTAATGAAAAAGGAAATATTAAACATTATTCATACTAAATTAGTTAATAGTAGATTTGAAAGAGAATAATTTGGGATAAGGAGGATGGTGTTGCAATTTTAAATATGAAAGCAAGGCAGATTTGTTGAAGGGGGTGACATTTGATATAATTACTATTGGACCCTAGGTCCCAAATTTCAGAGAGGCAAAGGAAATGTTAACAAGATGAATGACAAACGTCACTTTCTTCTTTTTCATTCTGTCTCCTGAGGAGTTTATGGGTCAGATTTGTATTGCACCCATATTTTAAACATCCCTATGTAAGTCATTTGCCTACCTATAATTAAATGTTCCCTTGTCTTCCGTATAAGTGAGATGCTGACAGCTCAGAGACAGCGGCAACTTGATATTCAGTGGCAGTCATACCTGCATCACTTCTGATTAGTCAGCCATGAACAGGCACATCCAGACCCCACAGCTGAGGTGCAAGCGGAAGCTCACTTCATATAAGCAGGTTTTGCTGTTTGTACAAAACTGACACTCCCTGTTTGGAAACCAAGAAGCTTATCAAAATACTAATGTGGTTTCTCCCCAGGATTTGCAAGAGTAGGAAACCTCTCCAATGCCCAGCAATCTACTAAAGGGAGTGGCTGACCAGCACCCAGAGATAGAAAAGAAGGACAAATGATGTCCTCAGAAAGAGACAAGAATCTTCCCTCAACCCTGGAACTCAGTCTTGAATGCTTCATGAAACTACATACTTACTATAAATTTTTTAAAAAGTATTCAAGGAATTCAAATATATTTCACAGGAAACGTAGTCCTATAATTTATCCCATCAAAGGGCTGAGGTAAGAAAAAGGCTGTGATCAGCACCATAATACTGTGAAGAGATCTGCTAAATTCAACATCTCATACTAATTTATAAATCTTCTCAAAACAAAACATTTAGGAAATAGAATATGGAAAAAAATTCTTCCAAAATAATTGCTACTTGTAAGTAATGACCAATGTCTACATTTATTTATTTTTTAAAATTTTAATTTGTTATATATGACAACAGAATGCATTACAATTCATATTATACCTATAGAGCACAATTTTCATATTTCTGTTTTTACACAAATTAGAGTCACATCCTTTATGCCTTCATAGGTGTACTTAGGATAATGATGACCATCTCATTCCACAGTCTTTCCTACCCATAATTCCCCTTTTTCCCTTTGCCTTATCTAGAGTTCATTTAATTTTCCCCATTCTCTGCCCCTGTAGCATATTAGGAATCAGCATCCTTAAATCAGAGAAATCATTCAGCATTTGGTTTTTTATGATTTGCTAATATCACTTAGCATTATATTCTCCAACTCCATCCATTTATCTGCAGATGCCATGATTTTATTCTTTTAATGCTGAATAATAGTCCATTGTGTATATATAGCACATTTTCTTTATCCATGCATCTACTGAAGAGCATATAGGTTGGTTCCACAGTTTAGCTTTTGTGAATTGTGCTGCTATAAACATTGATGTAGCTATGTCCCTGTAGTATGCTATTTTTAAGTCCTTTGGGTATAGACCAAGAAGTGAGACAGCTGGGTCAAATGGTGGTTCTATTATCAGTTCTCCAAGGATTCTCCATATTGCTTTCCATATTGGCTGTACCAATTTGCAGTCCCACCAGCAATGTATGAATGTGCCTTTTTCCCCACATCCTTGCCAACACTTATTGTTGTTTGTATTCTTCACAGCTGCCATTCAGACTGGAGTGAGATGAAATCTTAGAGTGGTTTTGATTTGCATTTCTCTAATTGCTAGAGATGTTAAACATTTTTTCATATATTTGTTGATTGATTGTATATCTTCTGAGAAGTGTCTGTTCAGTTCCTTGGCCCATTTATTGATTGGGTTATTTGTTTTCTTGATGTTAAGATTTTTGAGTTCTTTATATATTCTAGAGATTAGTGCTCTGTGACATATGTGTGTTAAGAATTTGTTCCCAATTAGTAGGCTCTCTATTTACCTCACTGATTATTTCTTTTGGTGAGAAGAGGCTTTTTAATTTGAATCCATCCAATTTATTGTTTCTTGATATTTTTTTCTTGTGCTATAGCAAATTTATTAAGGAAGTTGAGGCCTAATCTGACATGATGGAGATTTGGGCCTACTTTTTATTCTAAAGACACAGTGTCTCTGGTTTAATTCCTAGGCCCTGGATCCACTTTGAGTTGAGTTTTGGCATGGTGAGAGATAGGGGTTTGATTTCATTTTGTTGCACATGGATTTCCCAGCACCATTTGTTGAAGAGGCTATATTTTATCTAGTGTATGTTTTTAGTGCCTTGTCAAATATAAGATAACTGTAAGTATGTGAGTTAGTCTCTGTGTACTCTATTCTGTACCATTGTTCTACAAGTCTATTTTGGTGCCAATACTATGCTGTTTTTGTTACTATTGCTTTGTAGTATAGTTTAAGCTCTGGTATAGTGGTGCTACCTATTTCACTCTTCTTGATAAGGATTTCTTTAGCTATTCTGAGTCTCTTATTTTCTCAGATGAATTTCATGTCTGATTTTTCTATTTCTATGAGAAATGTCATTGGGATTTTGATTGGAAACACATTAAATCTGTACAGTGTTTTTGATAGTATGGTCATTTTGACAATATTAATTCTACCTATCCAAGAACAAGGTACATCTTTTCATCTTCTTAGGTCTTCTTTAATTTCATACTTTAGCATTCTGTAGTTTTCATTGTAGAGGTCTTTCACCTCTTTCATTAAGTTGATTCACAAGTATTTTTTTTATGCTATTGTAAATGGGGTAGTTTTCTTCATTTCCCTTTCAGAGGATTTGTCACTGATATATGGGTGTTGATTTTGTATCCTGCTACTTTGCTGAATTCATTTACTAGTTTTAGAAGTTTTCCAGTGGAATTGTTTGGGTCTTCTAGATATAAAATCATATCATTGGCAAATAGTTCTAATTTGAATTCTTCTTTACCTATCAGTATCCCTTTAATTTCTTTTGCTGTCTAATTGCTTTGGGCAGTGTTGCAAGAACTATGTTAAATAGAAGTGGTGAAAGAGGGCATCCCTGTCTTGTTCCAGTTTTTAGAGGGAATGCTTTCAATTTTTTTTTTCCATTTAGAATGATGCTGGCCTGGCACTTAGCTTAGATAGCTTTTACAATGTTGAGATATGTTCCTGTTATCCCTAGTTTTTCTAGTGTTTTGAACATTAAGCGGTGCTGAATTCTGTTGAATGCTTTTTCTTCATCTATTGAGATGATCATGTGGTTCTTATCTTTAAGTTTATTGATGTGATGAATTACATTTATTGATTTCCGTATGTTGAACCAACCTTGCATCTCTGGAATGAACCCCACTTGATCATGGTGTACTATCTTTCTGATATTTTTGTGTTTGACTTGCCAGAATTTTATTGAGAATTTTTGTATCTATGTTCATTAGAGATATGGGTCTGAAGTTTTCTTTCTTTGATGTGTCTTTGCCTGGTATTGGAATCAGGGTGATGTGATGACATAGAATGAGTTTGGAAATGTCTCCTTTTTCTATTTCCTTAAATAAATTGAAGAGTATTGGTATTTGTTCTTCTTTAAAAGTCTTGTAGAACTTGAGTGTATACATCCAGTCCTGGGCTTTTCTTGGTTGGTAGGCTTCTGATGGTGACTTCTATTTCATCACTTGAAATTGATCTGTTTAAATTGTATATATCATCCTGATTCAATTTGGGCAAATCATATGACTCTAGAAATTCCTTGATGCCTTGGATATTTTCTATTTTATTGGAGTATAAGTTTTCAAAATAATTTCTAATTATCTGCTGTATTTCTGTAATGTCTGTTGTGATATTTCCTTTTTCATCATGTATGTTAGTAATTTGAGTTTTCTCTCTCCTCTTCATTAGCATGACTAAAGGTCTGTCAATTTTATTTATTTTTTCAAAGAACCAACTTTTTGTTTTGTCAATTTTTCAATTGTTTCTTTTGTTTCAATTTCATTGATTTCAGCTCTGATTTAATTACTTTATGTCTTGTACTGCTTTGGGTGTAGATTTGTTCTTCTTTTTCTAGGGCCTTGAGATGTAATGTTAAGTCATTTTTTTGTTGTTGACTTTTTCTTCTTTTAAGGAATGAACTCCATACTATGAATTTTCCTCTTTGAACTGCCTTCTTGTGCCCCAGAGATTTCGATATGTTTGTACCTGTGTCCTCATTTACCTCTAAAATTTTTAATCTCCTCCTTGATGTCGTTTAAAACCCATAGTTCATTCAGTAGCATATTATTTAGTCTCCAAGTGTTGGAGTTGTAGTTTTTATTTCTTATTTTATCATTGATTTCTAATTTCATTCCATTATGATCTGATAGAATCCAGGGTAGTATCTCTCCTTTTTTGTATGTGCTAAGAGTTGCTTTGTGGTATAATATATGGTCTATTTTAGAGAAGGATCCATATGCTGCTGAGAAGAAAGTGTATTCACTTGTTGGAGGATGAAATATTTTATATATGTCAGTTAAGTCTAAGTTATTGATTGTATTGTTAAGTTCAATAGTTTCTTTGTTCAGCTTTTGTTTGGAAGAGCTATCCAGTGGTGAAAGAGGTGTGTTAAAGTCACCTAAATTTTTTTATTGTGGTCTATTTGACTCTTGAACTTGAGAAGAGTTTATTTGATGAACATAGATGCTCCATTTTGGGGGGCATGTATATTTATAATTGTTAAATCTTGTTGGTGTATGGTTCCCTTGAGCAGTATGTAGTGTCCTTGTTTCTCCCTTTTGATTAGCTTTAGATTGAATCTACTTTTTTTGATATGAGGATGGAAACTGCTGCTTGCTTCTGTAGTTCATGTGAGTGCTATTATTTTCCTTAACCTTTCACCTTCAGTCTGTGGATGTCTTTTCCTATGAGATGAGTCTCTTAGAAGCAGCATACTTATGGGTCTTTTTTTAATCTTTAATTCAATCTGCTAGTCTATGTCTTTTGATTGGTGAGTTTAGGTCATAAATATTCAGGATTATTATTGAGACATGATTTGAATTCCCAGCCATTTTTGTTTATTTTTTGGTATTTAACTTGACTTGGTTTCTCCTCTGATTAGTTTTTTCTTTAGTGTAATACTTCCCTCTTCCGATTTTCATCATTATCTTTCATTTCCTCTTTTGAGAAATATTTTGCAGAGTATGTTCTGTAGTGCAGGCTTTCTAGTTGTAAGTTTTCTTAACTTTTGTTTATCATGGAAGGTTTTCATTTCATCATCAAATATAAAGCTTAGTTTTGCTAGATATAAGATTCTTGTTCCACATCCATTTTCTTTCAGAGCTTGGTATGTATTTTTCCATGATCTCCTGCCTTTGAGGGTCTAGGTTGAAAAATTGGTTGAGATACAAATTAGCCTCCCACTGTATGTGTTCTGATTCTTCTCTCTTGCAGCTTTTAAGATTCTATCCTTATTCTGTATGCTAGGCATTTTCATTGTAATGTGCCTTGGTGTAGATCTATTATAATTTTCTACATTTAGTATCCTGTAAGCCTCTTGTATTTGATTTTCCAGTTCATTCTTCATGCTTGGGAAATTTTCTAATATTACCTCATTGAAGAGATTGTGTATTCCTTTGGTATGAAAATCTGTGCCTTTCTCTATCCTAATAACTCAGATTTGGTCTTTTGATGCTATCCCATAATTATTGGATGTTCTGTTAATGTTTCTTACTATCTTCACTGTATGTTGCTTTGACTTTCAGACTTTTGTTCAGAAGTCATAGTGGAAGAGTATGAGGACAGAATATCTACACAATGTCATCCCCGATTGCATGGGCCACACATGCACCTGCCTGTGTATACACACACACACACACACACACACAGAGAGAGAGGGAGAGAGAGAGAGAGAGAGAGAGAGAGAGAGAGAGAGAGAGAGAGAGAGAGAGAACACTTTATTCATGGTACTAATATTCAGTTCATTTACAGAAAGTCTCCTGAGTTTGTCCAGGAAAGGTACCTCGTGATTGCACCTGCTGAGGAAGGGAGTTTAAAGGAGAAAAGCACTTTTGGTATATCCACTCTATGAAGTCTTTCATTTAGTCAAAGAATGTATTCCACCACTATGAATTCCAAATCTGTGTGGGTCAAATTTGGCGTGTGTTTCAGATGCAGTCAGCAGAGTTCACTTGCTTTCTTGGTTAAAAGGCTGCATCCTCTAACATTCTTGATTTCAGATGTCATCATTAACCTCACCTAACTATACTTGTATCGTTTTATAATTCCTGGTCCTCAGTAGATGCTCAAATCCTGGATTTTGTGGTGATACTTTTATTTTATCGTACCTTTGCCACCTATGTCACCATCTGTAAAAGAGACAGTGAGTTTTGCCAAATTTGGACACTATAGGAATGGTAATATTCCCTACAGAGTTCATTATGACTTGCTTTTTTGTCTCATCTTTGATTTTGACAGACCATTTTATCTGTTTTTCATTTATTTTACTTGCAGTATCCCATGCTTGGTAGTTTATTTACACATTTTAATGTTTATAACACAGAATTCTTTCTATTTTGGTGTTATTAAGAGAAATGGTACTATGGACATTTCCCAGTGAAAATATGCATGCATTTCTGCATATGGTAGAAAAAGATATGCTAAGCCATAGAATATGGGTAGCTTCTAAATCACTTAATAATAACATACTTATTTACATTGCACACATTTACACTTTAAATTATGAGAATTTTCATATCTCCAAATACTTGTCACCACTTGATACTGTCAAAATTTATAATTTTTGCCAAAATAGTACATGTAGAACTATTGCATCATGTGTGGGACTATCTAATTATTAATGAAGCTGATCTTTTTCATATATATTGGTTTGAATTTCCTACTATAAAAAGAGTGTTCAAATGCAATCATTTTTCCTTTTGAGTTAATTCTTTCCTGTCGATTTGTAGGACTTCTATGGTTTTGATAACTTTCAATGATCCAGAATAAATCTGAAGTTAGCTTGATACTCTTTCATAGTACACTTAGGTTAAAAAGCCCCTTTGAGATATGTCTATGCCAAATTGTTCATTATGAAGGATGTTAATAGTAACAAGTGTTTTTCTATTTCTCTTAATATATTTATTTATTCATTTATTTTCTCTATGATCAGTTAATACTTTGGCTGATGTTAATTAATTTCCAATATTAAACCTTGTATTTCAGGAATAAACTCATTATATTCTTTACATATTGATAAAGGGAAATTTGCTAATACTTTTGTAGGGATAATTGTATCTGTATCAATGAATTAATTTTTATATATTTTTGCAGGTGTTTAGGTTAGACAGGTTACAATAACTACATAAGTTGATTTTTGTAATGCTTCCTCTTATTGTATTTTTTGAACAACTTGATTATTTTTGAAAATTGTTATTTTTTAAAAAACTGACAGGACTTATTAATGAAGCTTGTTGAGTTTCTGTTGAGGAAACATACTTCACTACTCTCTCAATGCTTTTGGTAATAATGCAAGTACATTGTTTTTCTATTTTTTTTAGTTTATTTTGTATAGATATATGAATATAAAGTTTCACATTATTTGCATAAAGCTGCTGATAATATATTCATAACATCTTCTTCATAAGGACAGTATCTTTTTCATTGATGATATTGTTTATTGTCCCTCTTTTTTCTTCTGACTGAAGATGTACAAAATTGTTGATTCACCATGAACAAAGTTTTTGTTTATCCTTCCTGTTACAAATTTGCTCACTTTTAAACTTATTTCTAATATTATCTTAATTATTTCCTTCCTTCTACGTGTGTCTTCACTATTCATTTTGTAACTTTTTTGAAATACATGTTTAGATCATTTACTTCAGTCTTGTTCTTAACATATTTAAGGTTATAAATGTTCCACTAATAGTGGATTTATTTGAATTTTGTATGTATAATTTCCATGATGACTTAAAGTCTCCAACTTCCAGTATTCATGTTCTTGTACCCATGTATAGAAATGATCTTGTCCAGGATAACACTAGTGTGTTACTGAGAGTGAGTTTTAGGCAGACAGGAGACACACTTTCTTGGTACTTGAATCATCAGCTTTGCAATATCATTGTCCTAGGTGCATTTAGGGACCACTTTGAACCTCATGTTTAGAAGATCTTTCAGATTGGTGAGCAGTGCTAGACCCTGAAGCCAGCTAACAGAAATACAGAAATA
The DNA here is from genome assembly GCF_045843805.1 of Urocitellus parryii. NCBI lineage: Eukaryota > Metazoa > Chordata > Mammalia > Rodentia > Sciuridae > Urocitellus > Urocitellus parryii. The sequence continues at coordinate 168,465,794 of NC_135535.1, read as the reverse complement.
GAATGAAAGATGAAAGTACACCTAAGGGTCAGGTAGAGAGAGGTCTGGAAAAATGAAAGAAATCTTTCCTGGAGATCTGGGGAATTAGAAGACATCTCCAATCCAGATGTCAGCAATTAAAGATTTAGGAGATTAGAAGATATCTCTGTACTGAAAGGGAGACTAATCAGGGATGCTTGACAACAGGAAAAACCTCACTATAGATTTGAGAGATTGGAAGATATGTCTGTCTTGGCCTGGGAGATAGCAAGCCATCTCCATCCTGGCTGGACGGACTTTGGAGATTTGCATCAAGGTAAAAGAAATCAACTCTTGGAGCTTCAGAGGAAAGCATGTTTATTTTTTTTTCTAGGACTACCCCTAACCTCATTGTGTAAGTTTAGTTTCAATGCACTGAAATCACTTGTGGACCAAAATTTAAAAAATATATACACCTGGGTAAAATTTGTTGGGTAGAGGGAGTTAACCAGAAAGAACCTGGTAGGGCATCTCTTTCATTATTGCCCATTGTATACTATCACCTAATTCTATATGCCTTCCTCTTCATGACAGCACCTCTAGTTATGGAATCAATTATAAACCAAACAATGGAGTTTTTTTTTCCCTCTGACAGTTTCCAAATGGAGTAGAGAATCTTATTTATGTACATGTTCCTTTCACTGCTTTTGACTTATACAACAGGAAGGCAAGTACCCAAGTCTGAGAACTGGCCCAGGAGGACTTATCACTCTTGTGCAGACTATCTTTACAAAGCACAACCCTATAGAGACACATGTTTAAACACCTCCATCTACCCTCCTGATTAGAAAAGAAAAATTGACAGGGCTGGCAGAGGCCAGAAAGGAAGCTGATAAGCAGCGTTCTCCTGAGCCTGACAGCCACATTTGGCTGCCTGCTGAATAGTGGGTCCAAAGATACCAAAGGAGCTGCAGGGCAAGCTGATTAGAGCATTATAGAGTTACACTCCTCAAAGAGTTGCAAGAGGTTAGGCAACCCCCAGTTAAAAGGAACAATCAGGTAAACTGAGCAGAGGCCAGGTGGAAATTCTTTAGCCTTCATGCAGAGGTCATGAGAAGGTCTCCAAAGGTATAGTTCTTGGAATTCTGAGAGAGACAATAGCTGATAGTCCTAGATAGTTACTTCATATCGGAGAGTTCTCCTGATTGTGAGGGGGAAAAAAAAAAAAACACCTCCAACAATTGGTTGTGGGCCCATAAGCTAATTTTTTTCAACTTGTAGAGATTGACTTCAAGGTTTTCAACAACAGAGATGTGGCCCAAGAAATTAAAGAAGAAAGCAGTACGCCATATTGCCATCCAGTCTACTCTAGATAATTCAGGAGGAATGAAAAAGCCACTATAGATAAGTACCACTGGCCCTCAATGAGGAACCTATTGATGACCAGCAAGGTTAAGACTAAACCAGTGTGCATTTTGAAAAAAAAAAAAAAAAAAAAAAAAAACGGGGGAGGGGGGATTGGAAGAGGGAATGCTCAAACTGTTCCCAGAAATGGAAGGTAGGTGACAAACATGACTCTTATCAGCTTTCCCTGGCAAAAGGTGAAGACTGACAGGGCCAAGGAGCTTCCCAGCTGGTTCATTGCAATAGAAACCAGATTTCTTCCAAGGATCCCTTGGCTCCCTTTGATATAGCTAGAGAGGGACTTGAGTTTCTGCTTGATACTTATGCATATACTCTGAATTGACTACTGAAAAGGGTACTGTGCCCAGTAAAGAATGTAATATAAGAGGAAAACAAATGGTTTCTCAAGCCTATGACCACAAAAGTGGGTTCAAAGGCTTTAAAGCACTCATTTCTGTATGTTTCTGAGTGCCCCATTCCCCTTTTCAAAAGTGAACTGTTAATCTAACTAGAGTCACTCTTTTAATTTTCCACAGACATAAAGGGATTGCATGGATTGACAAGAGGCTGGCAGAGAAAGTTAAGACTGGATGCTGAAGAGGAAGCAAAGGGAGATTGGAAAACTATAGGGAAAGAAAATGTGGGAGATGAGTTCTCTGAGGGTCACATCCACATTGAGAATGAAAAGAGAGACATTGGAGCTGGGCTGGCACAGGAAGGAGGTCTGTGGGACTCAAGCCAGAGTCGGGCAATTGATGAGAAGAAGACAGGAACCACCTCAGCAGTGAGAAAAGCTCCTGTGTCTGTGATGGCTTCTGCAAAATAAGGATACCCATATGGAAAAGGAAAGAGAACAGGATGGAAAGCGATGCCTGTGTGAGGAGAGAGTCTTACAATGCGTTTCCACATTTGTGAAGGTATTGTAGACGTGATGTAGAAGGATGCTGGAGACCCAGATGGTCTCAGCAGGTGGCAGAGGTAAGGGCAAGGGTAGGGCTGCATTCTGTCTATAGGGCCCTTCGGGAGCAAATGGAAGTAATGGAGGTGTGCCAAGGATGAAGAGAATAAGGCAGAAGGACTGGCTGTAGCATTCTGTGGGAACCTGATAGATAGAGAGGAAAGAAGAAGTGTAATGGGAAATGTGAAGTAAAAGGCAGCCTGAGGGTAGGTGAAAGCCAAAATGAAAGGAACATCCAGACCTAATACAATGAACAGTTGCTAAAGAGAAGGCAAAACAGGGATGGAATGAGTTTGTGCAGTGAAGACAGATCAAGGAAGGAAAAGATTCCTATGGGAAAAAGGAAGGAATCTAATAAAATGGCTGGCACCAGGCAGTTGAGAGAGAGATGGACCATAGAGAAGAGGCAGGGTAACATTCCCTGGCTATTTAGGCAAAGAATATATGAGTCATAAAAGAACAGCCTCATGGAAAATGAGAATATGGGAGGAAGATGTAGCTGACACTTCAACTAAACCTGGAGCCATGTCTGGAGACATCTTCTAGCTGCTTTTTAGTTTCTTCTTTGACTCTATAAATTTGTCCCATTCTGTTAGGAGTAAATGTAGAGGAATTAAAAGGCACAGGCTTCTGGATGTCTCCTGTCTTGGAAGGGCAGATGATAGACAAACAAGGAAAGGCCTGGTTGCTGTAAAAGATGACCTAGGTGACCATTAAACATGACCACAGTTCAACTCACAATGGGAAACTCTAAAATTGTCTTAAGAGAGTAATAAGTGTCCAAGATTTAAGGGAGATCATAGCTAAGCTAATAGAACAGTGAGTATATTGCCCATAAAAAAACATTCAGACAGGCCACATGTACAAAGATGGTACAAGTCAGAAGCATGAGGACTGGAAATGGGTTTTAAAATCATGCTAACTGCTCCAGGAAGATTTAGGTATTTCCTAGGTATTCCCCCACCCCCCCTCTCTCTCTTATTTCTTCCAATTAGTTATACATGGGAGCAGAATGCATTTTGACTCATTGTACACAAATGGAGCCCAACCTTTCATTTCTCTGGTTATACACTATGCAGAGTCACATCATTCGTACAATCATACCTGCATGTAGGGTAATGATGTCCATCTCATTCCACTATCTTTTTTACCCTCAAACCCCCTCCTCTCTTCTCACTCCCATATGCCCAGTTCAAAGCTCCCCCATTTTTCCCTTGCCCCCATCCACCCCATCGTGGATCAGCATCCACATATCGAAGAAAACATTTGGCCTTTGTTTTTTGCGATTGGCTTACTTCACTTAGCATGATATTCTCCAACTCCATCCATTTACCTGCAAATGCCAAAATTTCATTCTTCTTTAAGGCTGAGTAATAGTCCATTGTTTATATATACCGCATATATATAAGTTTCCTTATCCATTCATCTATTGAAAGGCATCTAACTTGGTTCCACAGTTCAGCTACTATGAATCCAGGAGGATATAGGTATTTCTTAGGTGTTTTGTTGTTTTGTTTTGTTTGTGTGAGTGTGTGTGCACACTTTTACTTGGTGGATGGATGTCTTCCTCTGAATAACAGAAAAAAACAGAAGAGATTATTAAAAGACTTCTGAAGGTAATCATCCTGAGGTTTGGACTTCTTTTGTCTATCAATATCAGTAATGGCATGCTTTTGTTTCAAAGATATTGTCTTGGATTTCTCAAATGCTTAGAATACAATGGAGATTACATATTATGGCATGGAGACCTCAATCATTTGGTTAAAACTCTAACACGCATCAGAGCCAATCATTTGAGATGTTGTATTTTATGGAAGATCCTCTCCACGAGGATTTAGGTCTGGAATACACCCTGCTGTGGAGGTTGAACTGGCAACAAAAAACATAATCAACAGGTAATGTACTAACAGGTAATGTCTTCCCTAAATAGATATTTTACAGAGATAACACTCCATCCCTTATGCACCAGGAGATTGGGTATATTTTAAAACATGGATGTCAGAGTCTCCCCCAGGACAAGTTTAAGTCAATTTGAACAGGGTTTTACTTAATTTTACTAATGACTTACTCTTCTCTTAAATTGTCAGGTATAACTCCTTGGATACTTTACACCAGATTAAAAAGGGTCCAGAAAAAAGGCACATTAGCCTGGAAAGGCCTGCTTCTGTGAACCAGGAATCACTCTGAAACTGAAGATCAAATGGACAAGCAGAGCCAAGCAATGACTGATTTTTTTAGCCGTAGTCTTCTGTTTGATCTATTTACCTGCATGATGTTGATCTTCTACAGATTTTAAGCTCTTGTTTTACCAAAAGTTTGGATCACATTAAATGCAATTTTACCATAACCAATGGGACTTGCATATTAACTTAAGTAGGCCATAGTGTTTTAGTTGATCTGTTAGTCTGCCTGTTTCAGAAGATAATCTCCAGAGATAAGTAGCAAAGACTATATGTGACTTTGCCTAGATTACTAAGTACATAATTGTCTGTTATTAGCTGCCTTTTTCCATTCCTCCAAGGAGATAATAGGTATGATTTCTGTTAACATTATTACTTCTCCACTCCTGTATTCAGATATAAAGATAACTCTATGATCAGATCTCTCAAACCCTGGATAAAGCAGAAAATTTAAATAACTTTTGGATATGTCCTTCAAAATCTCTCTCAGTTCATGACCCCTGACCACTTGGTTTTACTTGTAACTAACTTCCATGCTTCCTAACTTTACTGTGAGATACGACAAATGATCCTCCAAAGTAACTATTGAATAGGGGAAACTACCTAAGGCCCTGCATGTCCCACCCCTTGTTTTTTCTTAACTTCTTCACAGAGGAGCATGAGTTTTACCATATTTTTTAAGGTTACAATTTATTCTGAACTCATAAACACTATTATAATCAACAGATTATTTACACTGTCATTTTCCAATGAGAGTTCAGCTAGATTCTGTGTAAGGCAATGCTAACATTATGAAGCTCTGCCTCCTGGAGAGACCCTGTCTCAAAATAAAATATAAAAAAATAATAATAATAGCTGAGGATGTGCCTCGGTGGCTGAATTCAATCCCTATTTTAAAAAAATAGTTATTAAAATTGTTTTATCACCAAGCATATAGTTTACTGGTTTGGCATATAGAACACATGTATTTTAAAAATAATTTTTCTCCATTTTTGGAATCAATGTTTTATATGAGTCAATTAAATCATGTCTCTTAACTAGATTTATCAAATCTCTGATATGCTTACTAACATCTTGTTTGCCTGTATGTGCTATCTAAACTAACACAGTTAACACTAAATTTTTCACTGTGACTTTGGATTTATCAGTTTTTTTTCTTTTGTTTATTTTAATTTAGCTTCATAAATTATAAATCTCTATTATTAGATACATTAATTAAGCATGCTTTTCAAACCATCTCCACTTTCCTTGCCCATCATTTTCCTCTAATTGTTGGGGTGGCAGACGTAGCCTGACAGTACCTTGTTTGGCTATATGTCAGACCATTTTTTAAAATTTTTTGCTGCAAGGCTTCTCTTTTGCCAACAAATGACTCACCTTTTGCATCCCACCGAGCCATTCTGGTGCACAGGCAAACATTAAAGTGCAAAGGAGTTAACATCCCCAGAGTAATCTGTTAACAAAAGATCACAGATGCAAGTTTAACACATCAAAGTCATCATAATTAGTAACAAATTACTAATTATCATTTCCTTTTCGGACAAAGTGATGATCTTAATATAGTATGATATCATTTGCTTCATCACACCCTATATATGTAATGCCTTATGCTTTTAAATTATATATATGTGTGTATTATTCATAAGCATATGTATATATACACAAATCTCCAAATGTATACCTACTTATAAAAATAGACACATGGTATATAGATATAAAGCAATTCCACTAAAAATCTCAAACTTTATTTTGACAAACTTGTTTTGACAAGCTGATATGAATTTTATTTGCAAGTAAAAAGTCTAGGAATAGGCAAGCAATTCTTGGAAACACACATTTTGAGAAAAGTCAAACTGTAGCAATTAAAATATTGCATTATGGGTACAAAGGTTGATAAATATCAAGCCAACTGATGGAAGAGAATGGAGAACCCTACATAAGATCTATACATATAGGAAACATAGGTCACACAACAGGTCACTAAAGGTGGGAGTGAGTGTAGGAATAATCTTTTCAATAATACAAATGGATTGATAATCCTGATAGAAAGAAATTGTATCTATTCTCATACCATACAAAAAACACTTTGCATATATATTTTAAAATGAAATGTGAAAAGGAAACCACAAATATTTATGAGTGTGTATGTGTATATATAACTTTTGAATATATAAGAGTTAAAGTCATATTAGCTGAGAAAATTGTCATCTCAACCCATTGATTACATCTTGTTATTCTGAAAAATAAGGCTGTAAATCAAGAACTGCTCTGATTTGTTTTTTAAAGTGTGATTCTGAGTAAAGTTCTGAGAAGAGTTGCTTCATTAATAGAAATCAGTAATTTAACATATGGAGTAGGAATAATAAAATGTACTTTTTCTGCTATAAAACTGAGGGCAAAAAGTTTCTGTGACATTTATGGAATAAAATCATAAAGTCCAATTCATAAAATATAAAATCTCTCTATAATCTGAAAAGCAATAAACCTATTTTTATTTGTACCCTTAGGAATATAGAAGCAGTAATAAGTGTATATCCACTGAGAAACATGTTAACTTCATCAGAGCTGTAGGATATTCTCCAAAGAAAAATAAGTCTCATACAGAAACAAAACAAGGGATTCATGAGCAATACAAAATGTGGAAAATTGTAAGATAAATGTAGTAGCAATGACTGCTAAAGAGCTAATATTTTGCACTTAGAGTGCAGTGCTATAATATATGTTTCTTATTTGGGAACCAACCTGTATAATATATTCCCTGTATCAATCAGCAATGCTTGTTCTGAGTTGATAGAAATTGTTTCAAATGATCTGTGATAGATTTTAACGCTTTTTAAAAGTTGAAAGATTTTTTTTCCTATAAGAAGAAATTATGAATCCTAACTAATAAAGATCATTCAAAAAAGAATACAATTAAGTAGTTCTAGAATTTCATAATTCTAAAGTTGCTTTAAATGATAGGAATGAGTAAATGATAGAAATAGAGTTTGATAGATGTACCTGCATTAGAAATTTAGTTTCATTCTGACTGGAGTGAGATGAAATCTTAAAGTAGTTATGATTTGCATTTCTCTAATTCTGGAGATGTTGAACATTTTTTCACATTTGTTGATTGTATATTATTTTCTGGGAAGTGCCTGTTCAGTTCCTTGGCCCATTTATTGATTGGGTTATTTGTTTTTTTTGGTGTTAAGTTTTTTGAGTTCTTTATATATCCTAGAGATTAGTGCTCTAGGATATATGTGGTAAAAATTTGCTCCCATTCTGTAGGCTCTCTATTCACCTCACTGAATGTTTCTTTTCCTGAGAAGAAGCTTTTTGTTTGAATTCAACCCATTTATTGATTCTTGATAATAATTATCGTACTATAAGAGTTTTATTAAGGAAGTCGGGGCCTAATCCAATGTGATTAGTTTTTCTTCTATTATGGACAGGGTCTCTTGTTTAATTCTTAGGTTCTTGATCCATTTTGAGTTGAGTTTTGTGCATGGTGAGAGATAGGAGCTTAATTTCATTTTGCTGCGTATGGATTTCCAGTTTTCCCAGCACCATTTGGCTATTAAGAGGCTATTAGGAATACAAACAACAACTGTTGGCAATGATGTGGGGGGAAAGGCACACTGAAAATTGGTGCAACCAATATGGAAAGCAGTATGGAGAATCCTTGGAAAACTTGGAACCACCATTTGATCCACCTATCCCACTCCTTGGTTTATAACCAAAGGACTTAAAAACAGCATACTACAGTGATGCAACCACATCAATGTTTATAGCAGCACAATTCACAATAGCTAAATTGTGGAACCAACCTAGATGCTCTTTAATAGATGAATGGATAAAGAAATTGTGGTATATATACACAGTGAAATAGTACTCAGCATTCAAAGAGAATAAAATAAAATCATGACATTTGCAGGGAAATGGATGGATTGGAGAATATTATGCTAAGTGAAGTAATCCAATCCCCATAATCCAAAGGCCAAATGTTTTCTCTGATGTGTGGATGCTGATGAATAATGGGGATGGAAGGGAGCATGTGGGGAATGGAGAAACTTTAGATAGGGCAAAAGAGAGGGAGGGGAAGGGAGAGAGCATGGGGGTAGGAAAAATGATGGAATGAGATGGACATCATTACCATAAGTACATGTATGAAGATACAAATGGTGTGACTATACTTTGTGAATAACTTAAAGGACATGAAAAATTATGCTCTATTGAAATGAATTCTACTGTCATGTATAACAAATTAGGATAAATCTATTTTTTAAAAAAAGAAATTTAGTTTCATCTTTTATAAGTTCCAAGATTCAAATATATTTCTGTGTGTGTGTGTGTGTGTGTGTGTGTGTGTGTGTGTGTGTGTATTTGGTACTTGGGATTGAACTCAGGGACACTCAATCCCTGAGCCCCATCCCCAGCCCTATTTTGTATTTTATTTAGAGATAGCATCTTACTGAGTCGCTTAGTACCTTTCCATTGCTGAGGCTGGCTTTGAACTTGTGATTCTCTTGCCTCAGTCTCCCAAGTCACTGGTATTACAGGCGTGCACCACTTAAAATGTATTTCTTAACTTTTAGGAACATCAGTTTTCTCACATGTAAAAAAAAGAGTATAAACTCATGTGTGTGTGTGTGTGTGTGTGTATTATATGTTATTATCTAATATATATACACACATGCATATATATATATATACACACATGCATATATATATATACACACATGCATATATATATATATACACGCACACACACATGCATATATATATGAGTTTATCCAAGAGTTAACTAATACAATATGTGTAAATAATTTTAACAGTAGCTGTTACAAGGAAAAAGCCCATAGGAAGTGCTTTTTAGAGTTTCTTCAGTCTAGCTATGCACAGAATCAATTACCAAGAGACACTACAATTTCCAAGTCTAAGAGCAGAACTACCCAACAGGGTGAAGATTTGGGGGAAAAGGAATTGAAAACAAAGAATTTAATTTTTTTTCTCAAATTGGGTTGAAATATCCAGTTTTTCATCATTAAGTGTGATATTAGCTAAAGATCTTAAGAGATGACCATATCAGATTGAAGACAATCCCTCTATTGCTGTTTCATTAAGAAATTTTATCATTAATTTGAGGGTTTTTTTTTTCTGATAGTTTTTTCCCACAGGAAAAAAATTGTAGAACAGAGGTCAGCCTACTTTTTCTGTGAAGGCCTAATAGCAAATATTTTGAGCTTTGCAGACAAAATGGTCTCTTTCACATTCACTCAATTCTGGGGTTGTAATGTGAAAATCTCCATAGACAACATTTAAGTGAAGGGGCATAATTTTATTCCAATATATCTTTAAAAGAGGCATCAATAACATCATATGATTTGTATGATGTTTTTCCTTATTTTCCGGATTATAGCATGACGTGATTTCAAGGAGTTATTTTGAATTCCTAGCATAAATCTCACTTGCCTATGGTGCATTATTTTTATTATCATTATTATTTTGTGTACTGTTAAATTAAAAAAATAAGGCTTTATAACATGAGTTGAGGAATGATGTTCTTCTCTCCTTTTCTCAAAGGTTTTTTTAAAGATCAATATTATTCCTTCCTTAAATGTGTGATAGTATTAATTACTGAATCCACTTGAGCTTGAACTTTTCTTGTGGAAAATAATTAATTCAATTTTTTAACTTGATTTAGATTTGTTGCAATGTTCTTTTACTTCTCAAGTTATTTTTGGTAATTTGTATTTTTCAGAGAATTGGTCCATTTCACTCATTGTCAAATTTATTGACATATTCACAGATTATCTTCTTATTATCCTTTTAATGACTACCAAAATCTGTGTACATGGCTCCTTTGTCTATCCTGTATTTAGGTATTCTTTTTCTTGAACAGTCAAGCCAAAATTCTATCAATACTTCTGTTCTTTGGAAAAAACAAGCTCTTGTGGTTGCTGATATTCCATATTATTTTGAGTGCTTTATATCAGGGTCATTATGCTCCAAGTAATGGGACAAATTTGGCTTTTAAAGATATATTGGAATAAAATTATGCCCCTTCACTTACATGTTGTCTATGGAGATTTTCACATTACAACCCCAGAATTGAGTGAATGTGAAAGAGACTATTTTGTCTGCAAAGCTCAAAATATTTACTATTAGGCCTATTATTATTATTTACATTTGTTTATCCTTTACCTTAAAATTTGAAGTGTTTTAAAATTAAAGTACACTGCTATTAGTGAGTAAATAAATATTACTTTCTACACAATTAGCAATCTCTGCTTTTGATAGATTCTTTACCCATTAACATTTTTTTAAAGAGAGAAAGAGAGAGAGAGAGAGAGAGAGAGAGAGAGAGAGAATATTTTAATATTTATTTTTTAGTTTTTGGTGGACACAACATCTGTTTTTTAAGAGAGAGAGATTTTTTTTAATATTTATTTTTTAGTTTTCGGTGGACACAACATCTTTATTTTATTTTTTATGTGGTGCTGAGGTTCGAACCCAGAGCCCCGCACATACCAGGCGAGCACGCTACCGCTTGAGCCACATTCCCAGCCCCCACTAACATTTAATGTAACTATCTACATGATTAGATAAAAAGTTTGCCATTTTGCTATTTACTTTTATGTGTTTCCCATTTTTGTTTCTTCTTGGTTCCTTGTTAATTGTCTTCTTATATGTTAAATAAACACTTTAGCCCACCATCTTATTCTTTTTATTGACCTGTTAGCTTGTTTCTTTACATTACTTTTTAATGATTATTTAGGAAATACATGATTCATCTTTAACTCATTGTAATCTATTTCAGCTAATACTTAACTTTTTGCATATGGTAAACTGTAGAAACTTTGCACAAAACAATGCCATCACACTGTACTTGGTAATAATAGTGTTGTCCTACATACTACATCTAAATTTGTTAAAAGCCCAACAGTATGGTATAACAAATTTAAGAGAAAAAAGCATGCATAGCACCTAAACCTAGAACATATGGTACATTCATAATGTCCTGTAGGAATGAAATTTATGATTTTTAATATTTACCATTTCTAATGGCTGTTACTCCCTCTGTAGAATTATATTGTTCTTTCTATACCATTTTTCTTCAACCTAATGTGTTTTCATTAGCATTATTTGTAGTCCAGGAATTCTGTAGTTTTATTTAAAATTGTCTTATTAATTTGATTTCACCTTTGAAGGATAGTTTCACTGGACATATAAACCAGGATGGACAGTTTGAATTTCCTTTCTGTTTTTCACATCTGGTAATTTGATTCAAAATCTATAAATTTTAAATTAATTTGCTTTAATGACACTAAATTCTATTTTGTTCTTCTGAAGATTTTTCTTTGTTGCTTTAGCTGGCAATTTACTTGAATGAACTCAAACTCTTCGATTTCTTTCCCCTGTAGTGTAGAACTGCTAATCCCTCTGTAGACATTCTTGCGCATTTTGTTTTGAAACTCATATATATGTATATGTGTCTGTGTGTGTGTATATACACTTTGGCCTACTCTAGGGAGTTTCTCGTGAGCCTGTGTATTTTAATATTCAGTCTATGATTTGGAAGGATTATAATCAGATACCCTAAGCCTGTAAGAACACTCTGAGTCCGCTGCTCTGGGTGCAGATTGAGAACACATTATAAGTCACAGAGAAACTGCAAGTCTCCCTAGGTTTTCCATTTTTGCTCAACTCCCTCACATAGTTTAACAGTCTGTGAGGATGTGTGGAGGGTACATTAACTCTGCTTTTCTGTGGTTCTTTTGCTTCTGAAAAATGTCCTCAGGGACAAAGGCAATAAACATTGCTCTTATCCAATGCTCTACTAGTTTTTTATGAGTAAACACTTTTCGATCTATCTCCTACTTTTGAATATTTTCTTCCAAAGGTTGCTTTTCATAATTTTGATTTAGTTAATAACTTATTTTTTTGCAGATATTAAGCTCCTCATGCAGCCTCTAATGTAAAGACAATCCATTGCATTAATTTTTAAATTTATATTATTGCATAAGTCAAATATACAATTTAAAATCTGAATTTTAACTCTTTAGTGAGATTCTGAATATTGTCAACATCTCCTGATAGATTTTAAAACATTTTTATTCCTACAGTAAACTTTAAAATTGAATTATATATGGATCTGTGTCTACCTTTTTTTTTTAAACTTGGTCCTTTTTCTTTGTTCCTCTAACATGACTGTTAATTTTTTACAATATGCCATAAATAAATGGTAAGAAAATTTCATTTTCTGGTGTACCGAAGCAGTCTTTATAAAGTCCTGCCTACTTTTCTCCTAAGAAGAGGACTTCTAAAATTTCTACCCCTGGGCAATTTACAATGATCTCTCTTCCTTGTAAACTCTGTACATCTATTTGGGTGATCTCAGAATCAAAACACTGCCAGAAAGTCACTCTGATTTTTCAAAGCTATTCATATAGCTTAATTTCCATTTTTTTCCTGTAGATGCTTTGCACAAACCTGTAGGGCTTGTGAAATTGACTTATGAACCCCATTTCTTACAGGTTTAAAACTCAACTTTTGTTTTTTCAGCATTAAGAGACTGCTGAATAATTCTGGTTTTCGAACTAATTTCTTTGTCTCTTGCCCTTCGTAGTTTAAAAATTTATCAAGTACCTCCAACTAAAACTGCTAGAGTATTAAGCTTGCCCCTTTGATCCTTTCATCTTTGGATCTTAAGTCCTGAATGCTTTGGCAGTTTCAAAATGAAAATTTTCAGTCTCCAGTGAGGAAGGACTGACTACTAGATGATCTGCTTGCTTCTTGGCATCCTAGCCAAAGCAATCTGCTTGATATGCAGCATTTGGTAACACACAGAAAATGGACAAATTTTCCTAAGGAAAGAAGCTTAAAGAACGTCCTCTCTTCTATCTGTAGTTTTCTTCCTTTAGGAATCTTGACTCCCCTTATTCTGGTTCCTCAGTGTATCTTCAATGCTTTCAGATTCTCCTTTGCATTTTCTTTGTCTCATTTTGCATTTTCTTTGTCTCTTTTTGCTTTTGTTCTGTGAGTTTTCTTCAAATTCTAGCTACTCCATTATCTCAAAAAAGGAAGTATTAAATATAATTAATCGCTGAAGTGCAAGATGCCTTCAGGGTTAATACCCCAAATTTATAAATAACTCCTAATATTCAATAGCAAAATACCCAAAGTAACTCAATTTTCACAAAGCCAGTGCTCATTGGCGAATTTTTTTCTGCATATTCTTGCATTCATAACAATCAACCTATCAGTCTAAAAAAAAAAAAAAAACCGAAGCCTAATGTGTTTCTTAGTGTATTATTTTGACCATGAAGAATCAAATTTATAATATTGTGACTCAGACCTTCTATTCATGCACAGATGGTGAATGTACTCATATTGTCTTCAATTATATCAGAAAGTCTCTGATTTGATCTATTTCTACAAGAAGATGTTCCAATATTACTCAGCCATAAAGACAAATGAAATCATGGTATTTGCCAGTAAATGAGTGGAACTGGTGAATATCATGCTAAGTGAAATAAGACAATCCCAAAAAACCAAAGGCTGAGTGTTCTCTCTGATATGCAGATGCTAACTCACAAGAAGAGGGGGAGCCAGAAGGGAATAATAGAAGTACTTTGGATTAGACAAAGGGGAATTGGGGGGAAGGGAAGAGGGATGGGAATAGGAAAGAGAGTAGAATGAATCAGACATTACTTTCCTATGTTTATATATGAATACAAAACCAGTGTAACTCCAAATTATATACAACCAGAAGAACAGGAAGTTGTACTTCATTCATGTATAATATGTCAAAATACATTCTACTGTCATTTACAACTAAAAAGAACAAATAAAATTTTTTGAAAAATTTTAAAAATGAAGACATTCCAATTGTATATTCATGATGTAGAGGAAATGCAACATCATTTGCAGGAAAATGGATGGAGCTGGAGAGCATCATGTTTAGTGACATAAGTCAGACTCAAAGTTAAGGATCATATGTTTTCTCTCATATATGAAATCTAGAGAGAAGAAATTTAAAAAGGGACCTCACAAAAATTGATGTGAGACAAATAGAGTTGAGAAAGGGATGGGGGAGAAAACACAATGTTGATCTTTGTATGTTAATCCTTTTTGTGACCATCTTAACTGAACTTCTAGTGTTTGTAATAGATCTTCTTGGATTGTATAGACAATCATATTTTAAGGAAAAATAAGCAAGAAATAGCTACTTTAAGTCATAAATACATATTTTCCTTTTTCATTCCAAATTTGTGACTTCTACTCATTTCTTTTATCATCTTGACCAGGAAAATACTAAATAATAGTAGTGATAGTGAGCATTAAATGTAATATGTGTAATTTTCACTATCTTGATGATTGGGATAAATTTTCAGTATTTAGCTGTTTTCAGGATAACAAAGTTCAGTTTTATCTCAAGCTTTCTGGATTCCTTCTCCAATTTTATTTATTTATTCACTGAGTATATTTAAGGTATGCAACATGATTTTGTTGGTGACCTGTGGTTATTCATAATACTTGGATTTATTATATTACTAAATGCACATAATATAATTTGATCAATTTCATCCCCAGGTGCCCGCCCCCCTCCATCCATCCTTCTTTTCTCTGATCCCCTTCTTTAATTCTCCAGGTCTTTATCTATTTTCATCATGTTCCTTTTTAAATTTATTTTTCTCTAGCTTCCACATATGAAAGAGAACATCTGGCCCTTGAATTTAAAGTGATATAATTTTGTTCTTCTTTATGGTTGAGTAAAACTCCATTGTATATACCACATTTGCTTTACCTGATCATCTGTTGATAGGTAAACCAATATAGGCTGGTTCCATAATTTGACTATTGCAAATCCCACTGCTATAAAAATGAACATGAATATATTTCATAGAAAACATATTTAATGCTTTGCTCAGTCTTCAACTTAAAACATTAATTTTTAATTATGACAGGACATAAGCACACAATCCACATGAAATCTTCAAAACATTTTAAGTGAAGCCCAAATCCTTCCTGACCACTGCTCCCAGTCCCAACACTATATCCAGAGGGGAATATGTAAGTATCTGCAGTGTTTATCAAGTACATGAAGTGTCAGGTTTTCTAGATACCTGCATAGTATTTAACTGACTCAATAAATGGCTAAAATGACTGTTGAACACCAACTGACAAATAAAAAGGGAGACGTTAAAAAGTAATTACTTCTGGAGAAGGGCTAGGTCCATTCTGTTTCTACATTAGTGCTTTAACACTTTCCATGTACTTCATAATTTGAAAGACCATAGTAAAGGAAGAAACTTTGTAAACAACTTTACCATGTGAACATATGACTGACATAAAATTTGGTAAACATAGCATGAACAAAGAAAAGTACGCTGTCAGCACCCTACCTTTGTTCTCTCCATCTCCCCTTGCACATTCTGAAAACTCTTTTCTGGGGACACTTGCTTATGGCCAGCAAGTTGAGAACAGTTATGTGGCCAGGCACATGTTCAGAGCAACCTGCAAGGGCTTGAGGGTTAATGCTCCCCAAAATAACCCTTAACCAGTGATGGAGAAGGAGCTGGAAGATAAATATCCTAGATTATTCACCCCTGACTGGAATAATCCTGAGGATGTTCTACACTGTCCCCAAAGTCCTCCCACAGTTTGACCTCCACATGTACACACTGGAAACTTGATGATAATCCACCCTTGTATTGACTTCCTCCCCACCTCACTTTCAGTCTCCCACTGGTATTTCCTGGATCCACTTACACAGACACACAAACACACACACACACACACACACACACACACACACATACACACAAACACACACACACACACAAAACAACAACAACAACAAAAACCTTATTTGAACTGAAATCTTAGTATTCATGTCTGCTTCTAAGATATCCAAACCTAGGGATCAATATACCTAGGAATGGGCTTTAGGATACAAATATTTTGGATTAAGGTAAAGTCATATTTCTGTATGTATGTCAATTACACATATTGGAAATAATTATCAAGCTGATTTCCAGTGATTTTACTGAGTAGGATTTTTATTTGTACTATGTAATTATTTTTTATATAATTGAATAGGTTTTTCTTTGAATTTTTATCTAGCTCATGAATGAGAAATTTTATCTTGCTATTTGTTGGCTCTCTCATTATAGTGAGTTTTTTAAGAATAAGTAGACACAAATACTAGCTGATTTAACTTCAGTATTTCTTATTTTTAACTAGATATATTTCTGTCTTCATTTGAAGTTATAGGGAATTCAACAATTTTAAAATTCATTGATCTGATTTTCTCATACAGTCAATATGTTGTTCACTAGGTTTCTTGGTTTTGCTTTCAAGTGCTTATAAAATTTTCTATAATAATCCTTTTTCAGAAAATGAAAAGTATATTCTTCCCTTCTTTCCCTCCCTTTCTGTCTCTCTCCCTACTTTTCTCTCTCCCTTTCTTTCTTGCTTTTCTTCTTTTCTTTCTTTTTGTTTTTACTGTGTCATACAGCATGCTTACTTTGGTGGTAGGAGAGGCAGGTGCTTGCTAATTTTCCTCCAAAATATCCCATTGTCTTTATTACTGTGTCTTTTCATGCAGTTCTTATGTAGGATCAGTTTTCACTTATAGAGGAAGTCTCTGTGCATGTCCAGATTTAAGAGAGATTCTTTTTTATATTAAAGGAATAGTTGTTCAAAACTGATTTGGCCAAGCATGATGGCTCACACCTGTAATCCCAGCATCTCTGAAACTGGAGAATCTCAAGTTCAAAGCTAGCCTCAGCAAAAGGGAGGTACTAAGCAACTCAGTGAGACCCTTCTCTAATAATTAAAAAAAAAAATACAAAATAGAGCTGGGATGTGGCTCAGTGGCCAGATGCCCCTGAGTTCAATTCATGATTACCCTGTGCAAAAACAACAAAACCCTTTGATTTGGTCAGAAAGAGAATGTAAGAACATTGACATGTTCCCTAATTTCAAAGTGAGAGGTGGTTGGAAGCATAAGATGTGGTCATTTGTCCTCTCACAGATGAGGCACGGATGTCAGGTGCATGGCAGAAACATCCCTGGAGCAAGTATTTTCTTTCCTGTGTTGGTGGTCATTGTAGCCTGTTTATAGTTGGAGCACAGTGCTCTAAGTAGCAAAACCACTTTCATCATCTTGACAAGACTTTTTCCCTGATTTCTGGTCTCGATATAGACATTGTTCAATGTACCTTTGTTGTAAATGCTTCAATTTTTATTTTGCAATAGGAAGTTATTCTCCAGTGGGAAATTGGAAAGCCCGGGAATGAATGCACAGACTCAGAAAGCTACCTTTCAATAAATGTCTGTACATTTTTTAAAGCAAAATGTCTATAACAATAAGACAATGATGAATGCACTTAAAATACCCTGAAATAAGGTATTAGGTAGGTTTATTTTGTTATTCTACAATGTTCTCCTTTTCCAGAAAAAAATGATTAGCTCTGAATTCAACTATAATCTAATTCAATTATACCTAAAACCCTAACAATTTCCTATAAAGCTTTAAAAATTATGCCTTTGACATCACCAGTACTAGCCTTTCAGAAAATCCATTTTGCCTCCCTTTTGACATTGCTTTATTCCAGACCAATTACAAATAGTGCAGCCTCAACAAGTTTTTAAAAGCTGAAACATACTATGAAGTGATGCAGAACAGAAATTAAAATTCATGTATTAATTTTCCTTTGTATTTCCATAACTATGTGTTCTTACCTAGCATGCTACTGAGACCTTCATATGAATAATTTTGAAATATTTTCCTCTATTTAATGACTCTTTGTTCTCTATTTAATGACTCTTTGTTATGCTGAGGAAATAATATTGAAAGTCAAATGTTCATTGTAGGTTATAAAATTTCTGTACAACTGTCAGTGTCAATTTCAATCTCTAAGGTAAATTCAATGAAACTCCTTTCCAAGACCCCTGGGGCACAGTTAGAATTTAAACACCCTAGACAAATAAGTGTGAGAGGAAAAGAGTTAATATAGTGGGGGAAATGAACAGTCATTTTCTTTGATGCTTCATGAAATACAGCATTCTCTTTGGAGCTCTTTCTTTGGATGTTGGATTGAGGGGATGCTTCTCACTTATTTTTGTATGGGACTGGGTGTAAGAAGGTATAGAGCTCCCCATTTAGAATGAAATGTCATGGTTTCTACCTGCTCCTTCATCTTCCTTTAGAGGATAATTGTTGATTTACATTTTTAATGTAAGGCAAAAACAAAAATCAGATTAATTTTCACTCTTTTGACTATTTTGTTGGTCCTATCAAGAGGACCAAATGGTATGAAATCATGAGAACTGATTTAACTAAAGAAATGGGCAGACGTTTCTCTTGCTATTGATGACCATTTCTGGCAATCACCACTCCACCATTCTAGTAAGAGCTTATCCCTCTTCCTACAGTGGAATCATACTGTATGATTGAAACAAATCTAACCATACTCCCTGCAAACTATTCAGCTGTAGAAATGTGACTTTGACCTCATTAATCACAGTGCCCGAGTGTTCCATCCAGGCCACAAGAAATACTTAAGGACCATCAGAAGGAGACAAATCAAAGTTCATGCCTCATTGGATTTTTCTTGTAGATTCCTTGTGCTGAGGTGAAAAAAAATACAATTGGGATTGAACCTTCAGGCTTTCAGGGACCACCATACATATCACATAGAGAAAGCTGTCTGAGCAATGGAGATTTGAACTTATATATTTTTTTAACCCTCTAGATTCAACCAGTTCTGAAGTGTGATAATGCTGAATATTTTGTTTAGTTGGGGCCAAACACTGGTATTCTTTAAATTTAACCTACTTTGAATTGCTTAACTCTCCTCCTTAAATTGTTTGAGTTCTAAGTCCTAAGTTTTAAGGGGAAAAATAAGATAAAATACAGGGAAAATCCAAAATCATGTCCATTGGGATTCTGTAATTTACTACATCCAGTTTTCCACAGAGCAGATTAACTTTTGGCAGTGTGATGCCATTCATGTCATTTCCCCTCTCAAAATGCAGTCTTCCTTTGACCCTTGCTTACTGCTGCTGTCATACCTTGCCCATTCTCCCCTGCCTCTCCACTCAGCCCTTTTTCTATGCTCATTCATTTTTACTTCAAGATCTAAGAGATTACTGAGGATTGTTTGCATGGTTCTTTTCATCCTGGATATTTCAGTTTAACTGTCACTTCATTAACTTTATCTTTGACGACCCTATCTAAAATAACTATGGTGACTATCATTAATAATAAGGGAGTATATAATTGGAATTTGCAAAGAGAATACCTTAAAATTTAAACCTTGCATACAAAAGCTACTTATATGATGTGACAGATACATTAATTAGCTTGATTGTGGTGACCACTTCATAATGTACACTTATAATAAAATAGCACATTATACACCTTAAATATATATATATATATATATATATATATTTTTTATTTGACAACTGTATATCATTTGGTTATCACAAAATAAAATAACCAATGCTATTAGTTTTTAATGCCTTATTTCTACATACCACTTTTACCTGGAATTTATCTTTGTTTTTAATTTTTTGTCATTTACATATTTAAATCAATTAAGAACAGAAATCCTTTTGATTTTGCTTATTGCTGCATCCTTAGATGTTACAACAAAGACTAGCACAAAGACTAAATTCAATATCATGCAATTGTTACATGTTTAGACAACATTTGCTTTATTTTACTTTTGCTGAGGAATATTCTATAATTCTAACTTCAACCCTTGATAGGTGGTTTTTTTCAGTCTTGATTCTTTCCCATTCTTAGTTGCACACTTCCTGTTTTCTTGCTCTCTCCTCTCTACTAGCTGCAGTTTTATTACATGCACAAATTCTGTGTAGTTATCCACCCTAAGATAAATTCCATGACAAATTTTTGAAAATTTCAAACCACTATTTCTCTAAATAATTCTACAAGGAAAAACTCACTTTTTAATTCTTTGTGTTTTACCTTTTGACCTGACAACCTGATGTGTTTAAAGTTTCTTATTCTAGCCTCCAGGTCTCTATTACTCTTGAATAGTGTGTGTGTGTGTGTGTAATATTTTATCTACATATTTCTTTATCTCTATATACATATATATCTTAGATATATCACCTTATAAATATATAACTCCACTTAACATACTTCTTTCTTCAATTATACTTTATTTTCTGCTTAACTAGTCTATTGATTTTTTTCTCCAGTAATTATATTGTTCACATTTAAAAGTCCTATTTTGTTTGTCAAAGTCTATTTTTTCTGATTTTTTTTTTTTTTTTTTTTTGCTTCAAAGGTTTATTGTTTTTCTCCTTAAGCAGTCCATGACTAGATATTTTAAATGTTCTTTTGGAGAAGGCATTACTGGCGATTGAACTCAGAGCACTGCACCACTGAGCCACATCCCCGTCCCTATTTTGTATTTGATTCAGAGACAGGGTCTCACTGAGTTACTAAGTGCATTGCCATTGCTAAGGCTGGCTTTGAGCTCAGGGTCTGTTGAGAGCCACAGCCGAGTTGGGGTGGCGCCTGGCATTTTGCAGGAGGGAGTGGTTGAGAGGTGACCTAGCCATTGGGATGATGATTATTAAATTAAGCTGTGTATAATTGCTGTGACTGGATGATGCTGGATTGGGGCAGGCTGTGTATTCAGTTGTATATGGACCCCTGCTGTACAGCAATAGGGCCGCTCCTGCTGCCTCAGGTTCCTGCTACTTTTGAGTTCTCATGGAGCCAGAGCCCAGTAGAGGGTTGAGAGAGTGCCCGGGGAGAGTGCATGGAGTGCCAGTGGGAATTCGGGCAATAAAGTAGTTCCTGTTTGAACCTACAAGTGCCTCGTGGAGGCTCGGTTATTTGTGCCCAGCCAGACTGTGGCAAGGGTCCTCCTGTCTCAGCCTCCCAAGCCACTGGGCCTACAGGCATGGGCACCACCGAGCCCAGCAGATATTTTAGATTTTAACTGTAAAAAATATTGTAGTATCTGCAATCTTTGGGAGTTCAATTCTATTGCTATTTTTCTTTTGCTTATAATTCACGTGGTTCACCCATCATGTGTCTGACATTTTCTGTGAGGTCAGGCTTGATGCATATCTGATATAGTCCTACTGGCTATTAATTAAAGATCAACAAGGAAAAACTCACTTTTAAATGGGTTTTCCCGTGCTTCTACCATTAGAAAGGGTGTATTACTCAACTTAGCTGTATCATAAAATAAATTGCATTGTGTGTGAAACAATCCCAAATTTTTTTCCTCAACACCGACACACACAGACCAACCCACCAACACATGAACCTCAGGGAACACACGCTAACCACATCCAAACCACAGAACTACATCACATGTGACATTATTATCTCAGGTGCAAGTAAGAGGCAGTGCCAGATCAACTGGTTGAAGGAAAAAGAAGAGTTAGTATCCTATAGAATAAGCTGTCAGAGAGGGCAGTGTCTCCCAGGCCAATTTGTTTAGTGATTCCAAGTAGCACTTCTCTTCCTCTAGCAAACCATACCCTATTGACTTCGTTTTCTTCAGGATTACAAAGTGGCTACAGCAATTTCTAAATATTACATGCAAACACAAAAATACTCAATTGAAAAAGAGATACTTTTTCAGCCTTTGAAGAACAGGAAAACATTTTCCAGAACACTCCAGGAAATGTTTTCCCTCATCATTTATCAGAATCAAGTCACATGTCAGCTCCTAAACAAATAACCAGGCAGGAAAATGAGATTATAGTGATTAAGTTACTGAAGAACATGGCTATGTGGTGGGTGGTGAATTACCAGCAAATAAAAATAAGGGCTCTGACAGACACAGGAAAGGAGGGAGTAATGGTGTTCCTTCTGCATCTAAGTTTCCTACATGTAAGCAAAATTTTGTTTTGTAAACTTCTTTGAAGTCTTCTTTTTTAACTCTGCTGTATTACAGGCATTTATCCATGTTTATATAATGTCCTTATATAAATAATTATATTATGTGGAAGTTCCAAAGTTTTTTGGAATTATGTCCTGTTTATTGAATTAATGGTCTATCGATAGGCATTTAGGTCACTCCCTTTTTTGACAACTGTAATACACAGACAACTTTGAAGTAAAGAACAAATGTTAGACAGAGATAGATTATACAGTATGAGATTAGGCAGAGAGAGAGAGAGAAAGAGAGACTTATAGTAATAGTGGTAGATAGGAATTAAGTGTACAAAATAAGTATAATTTTCTTTTGAGTCAGAACTAGCTAAGTCCCATACATTTTAATATGTACTATTGTGATTTCCCTTAATTAGTAAAGAACATGTAATTGTGATTTTGATTTCTTCTTTGATACATGATGCTTATAATATTTTAAAATTCGATGTTATTGCATTTCAATGTTAAATATTTATTCTTCTATTGTTTTTAGTTTGATTACAAGAAATACAGAGGTAGAGAAAATGGCCCATATAGTTTATGCTTTGAAGATTTTATTGATGTGTGACCTAACATAATTAATTTTGAAATTATCAGTTGACAAAAACTGTACACTTTTTTGTGTTGTGTAAATGTTTGATTAAATGTATGAAGTTACCTTTAATTTGCATGTAAATTAGCTCTATTGAGGAGAGTAATATGGCCAATAGCAGTGCCCAATGCTTGCTTCCTCCTCCACAAAGAAGAACCAGAACAACAAACTAATAGCTGCGTTTTGAGGTGAGTGGCACTGAAACCCAACCAAGGAGAGGCAGGAACCTGATGGCACAGAATGTGGGATAAAGCACAGGGACAACCTTGATGCTGGTAGCCTCACTTGGGTGACTCCTGAAAAGGGTGCAAGATAGACTTCTATCAGGACCCTCACTGTTGATAGCAGCAACTTTGCCACAGAACCCGGCAACATTAGTGATAGGAGGGACTGGGTTAAAGCCCATTTAAGGAGGCTTCCGTAATTGTGGCATAGCTTTGCTCCAGAGAAGGAACAGGTATTGTTTCTGCATCAACCCTCAACTCCAATCTGCAGAGGAGGTAACATATTTGAGGCACAGCTAAAATGACATCCACGCCACCACCAAGCAACATAGTTAGCCAAGCTCCTGCTCTAATTGGCCCAAGATGCAAAATTAAGCTGGAGCCACTTCTGTATTCATCCCAGACCACCTCTGTAATCTATCCAGGTTACATAGTCAGCCTAGTTGTCACCCTAATTAGTTCAAACCCTGAAGTCAGCCTGAACTGCCTCCATAATGAATCCACGTCACTGCCATATTCAACAAAAACCCCAGAGTCCATGGAGCTACTGCCCTAACCCTCCCAATTTTAAAATCATCCTGAAAAGCTTCCCTAATTGACCAAGCCCACTTATCTAATAGGCCCCAGTCTTTGCTCAACCCAGGTGTATATTCTAAGCTTCAACCCATTCATACCCCAATACAGAAAACACCTAGTCACCCAAGACACTATTGGGGCCAAGTGCATGTCACCACTGCAAAAGAAATATTCACCATACTTTGTTTCTGATGTCATCACTTCGATCACTAGAGTGACTATATGTGGGGGCTCCATCCCTACTGCTTTGTGCACCACACTTGCCTGGGACACTAGAGTACTCACTTCCCTATGTGGGCCCTTGAAACAGTGTTTCTCAAATCCTGCCACTGGACACATCACACTCTAATCGATTGAATGAATACAGTGAAAGAAGCTGAAAGTAGGGAAGACTAATGCACCCAACTTAAGCCAAAGCCAACATGGCTTACCAAAGCAATACCCCAAGACACATTTTCAGGAGCTAACTATTTATTGTGAAAACTGCCTCATAAAAATGGTAGCTAATATTGTATGCACAAATCTCAATGTAGGATCACAAGAAATATTTTTTTAAAACAAGGTAACATTATACCACCAAAGAAACACCATCATTCTCTAGAAATGACTTTAAGGAAATTCTCTAGAAACAGACTTCAAAGAAAATAATATTGATGAAATTCCTGATCAGGAATTTTTAAAAAACTATTATGTGGAAACTGAAAAATATTAAAAGGAACACAGGCAAACAGTTCAAAAAAAAATAAGAAAAACAATTCATAACATGAATCAGCAATTCAGTAAAGAGATAAATATTTTGAAAAAGAACCAAGTTGAAAACTTTAAAATTAAGATATCAATAAGTCAAATTAAAAATTCAGCTGAAAGACTCAACAACAGATTACATCAAAAGAAGGCAGAATATTAAAACTGAAGACAGATCTTTTGACATATCCCAGTCAGACATAAAGAAAAAAAAGAACAATTAACAAAAAAACAAAGAGAGACTTTAAAAACCTTGGGACACCATTAAATGCATAAATATTAAAATATTCATATTTCATTTCTAAAACAGAAAAGAAAAGGGCAAAGCCATAAGAAACATGGTCAACAGAGGAAAAAAAGGAAAAGAAAACGATAGACCAATATCTTTGAACATTGATGCAAAAAATCTCACAAAAATGCAAGTAAATGAAACCCATCAGTCCATCAA
Organism: Urocitellus parryii; assembly: GCF_045843805.1. Taxonomy (NCBI): domain Eukaryota; kingdom Metazoa; phylum Chordata; class Mammalia; order Rodentia; family Sciuridae; genus Urocitellus; species Urocitellus parryii. The sequence continues at coordinate 168,440,787 of NC_135535.1, read as the reverse complement.
AAAGATTATTAGAGAGAAGATCTTTGCCTCCTGCTCCTCAGATAAGGCATTAATGTCCGGAACTCAAAAAAATAATTTTAAAAATGTAAGTAACCCAACCAATGAATGGGCAATAGAACTAAAAGAGATTTCTCAAAAGAAGCAATATGAATGGCCAACAAATACATGAAAAAATCTTCAACATCTCCAGCAACTAGGGAAATGCAAATCAAAACATTGAGATTTCATCTCATTTCAGTCAGAATGGCAAGTATCAAGAATACAAATAATAAGTGTTGACAAGGATGTCGGGGGGAAATATACACTCATACATTTTTTATGGGACTGCAAATTAGTGCAAGCACTCTGGAAGGCAATATGGAGATTCCTCAAAAAACTAGGAATGGAATCGTCATATAACCCAGCTATCCCACTCCTCAGTATGCAGCCAAAGGATCTAAAATCAGCATACTATATGGACACAGTCACATGAGTAATACTTAGTCATAAAGAAGAATGAAATCATGGCATTTGTCAGTAAATGGATGGAACCAAAGACTGTCATGCTAAGTGAAATAAACCAGACCTCAAAAGTCAAAGGTTGAATATTTTTTCTGATATGTGGAAACAAGTCCAAAATAAGGGAAGAAAAGAAATAAATTAAATAAACTAAAAGGAGGAATTCAATCACAATAGAAGAAAGATCAGAGGAGTAGAGGAAGGAGATTAAGGGGGAGGGAGAAGGGATCTGATAAGAGAAGAACAGTGGAATGAATCCTATCTAACTTTCCAAAGCACATATATGAATATCTCACAGTGAATTTCATTATTATGTATATCCACAAGGCACTAATTTTAAAAAGAACATATATATTTGTTTATATATATACACATATATAAGAAAATAACATAATGTTCATTAGAATAGGGAAGGAACAGGTAGAGAGAGGAAGGGAGGGAAAAGAGAAGTACTTGGGACTGAATTAGATCAAACTATATTTCATCCTTTTATAATAACATCAAAATGAATCCTAATATTATGTAAAACTAAAAATAATACACACACACAAAATCATTCACCATGATCAAATAAGATTTATCTCAGAAATGCAAGGGTGCTTCAACCTACACAAATCAATAAACATATGACATCATAGTCATATATTTATTCCTGATTTCAAGACACACTGCGCAGCCATACTAACCAAAACAGCATGGCATCAGAATAAAAACAGACACATAGAACAAAGGAACATAATGTAGTGGCCAAAAACAAATTCTCAGATATATAGCCCACTGACTCTCAACAAAGGTGCTGAAAACACCTTTGGAGTGAAAGGATACTGGAGAAAAGAAAGTCTCTGCAATAAATAGTGCTTTTCAAAAGATTGAAACTTGACCCTTCTCTCATCCTATATAAATAAATAAATAAATTTGTCTGCCTGGATCATTCTTCTTGCTCTCTGCTTCCCAAAATGCCATGAGCTGAGTAGTTTCCCTCCACTGCACTCTTCTGCCATGATGCTCCATCTCACCTCAGGTCCAGAGCGAAGTAACTGGTCAGCCACAAACTGAACCTCTGAAACTATGAGCCAAAATAAACTTTTCCTCCTCCTTCCTGAGTTGTTCTTCTCTGGTCCTTTGGTCATAGCCAAGAAAAGTTGACCAACACAGCTCTCATAAGTGGAAGCTAAAAACTGTTGAACTGAATATTGAATAGTGATAACTAGAGGTTAGGAAGTCTAAAGTAATAAAGACAGGCTGGATAATGGGTATTGACATTCAGTTAACTAGAAGGAATAACATCTCTCAGCACAGATAGATAACTATTGTTTACAATAAATTACAATATGTTTTTTGAAGATCCAGAAGACAGGAGCTTGAAGGCTCCAAACAAAAAGAAATGATAAAGAAAGGGAAATGGTAATGACCCCCATCTGGTCAGTGTATGCTACAAGAATGTGTTGAAATACCACACTGACCATCATTAATATGTACAATTAATAAATGTAAATCAAAATAAAATAAAGTACTTACAAAAATTTATGTCTTTCATATTCCTGAAAATTGGATTTGAAGAATTAAAGAAACATTTTGATTCAATTTTAGCCCACAAAGATCCTCAATAGTCATAGCCTCATTATTGATGCTTCTCTGCAATAAATAAGCTAATCAACTTCGTCATATTTAATGACTCTAGTCTTGTCAGTAAAGACCCCAGTCTGACAGAAATGATACTCTGTGATTTCTGAATCACAAAAAATCCATACACCATTTACCTTGTTTCTTAAAATGTTTGCTTTAGGAACTCTCTGTCTTATAACTGACCATCCTACTGCCAGAAGCCCAAGCCATATGGGAAGAACATACATCTGTTCACCTGTAGAAAATCTTGGTTCATCCTAGCCTTTGAGACACATAGGCATATGGTCTGCATGTGGCTGGCCCCAGCATATGAATTATTTGCAGCCTTTCAGATCTGAATGCTTATGCCTCCTCAAAAGTCATATACTGGGATTTTGAGGGGAGGCAGTTACATCATAATGGTGAAACTCTCAGGAGTGGAATTGATTCCCTTACAAAAAGAGGCCAGAGAGCTAGCTGTGCTCTTTCTGCTATGTGAAAGAAAGTCCACAAGAAGGGCCTCCCCAGAACCAGCTATACTGGTAGCCTGACCTCAGACATCTATCTTCCAGAATAGTGAGAAATAAATTTCTCTCATTGATACACCACACAGTTTATGGAATTTTGTTGGAATAGCCTGAATAGACTAAGAAACAAGATCTTTCTATGACTGGGAAGACATGATGGAAAAATATGAGTGAAAATCTGCTCTCCTATGCCATTCCTGACCACAGGTCTGCAAAAATGTTTGCTGTTTATGCTGCTAAGTTTGGATGATTTGTTATACATTAATGGTAACCAGTATAGACACTAGTCTTTGGGACCCAGCTTTCATTTTCCACTTGTCCTAAAAATTCCACCTGTGCTCTCCAGACCTAACAGTAATTTATGTCACTGTTACATCCTCAGTGATGAGTGTTAAGGTGATTGTGGAGACACAGCAGACAGTGCAGGGCAAGGTAGCCCATGACCTTTCACATTGGTCTACAATCAGACAGGACTTAGTATATCCCCGGCTCCAACTTATATATTCTTGCAATGCTATTCATCTAGATATTAAAACATAATTATCATAGAATTTTTATATAATAAGCCCTTATAAACTACAACACTTTCTTTTTCTCAATATTTTGCTTAAACACTTCATTTTATTGATTTATTTAAAGAATCAATTATTTTATCACTTCTATTATTTGTGTGGTTTCCTAATTAATTTGTTTCTCCACTTATGTTTAATAATTTGCATTTCTTATTTGCCCAGGATTATTTTATTGTGCTTTATGATATCATTTTTTTATCATTATCTTACGCTCCTACCTCACAAACAAACAAATAAATAAATCCAATATTCTGACATGGCTCTTCTGTAACTTTTTTTGTTATTGTTTAAGTATTTTTAATATTTTTGCTTATATTTCCTCTTTGTTTTGCATCAATTTTTCAAGGCTTATATGAATGTCTGGAAAAAGTAATTCCTGAGCTTTCGCTGTACCAGCTCTGTAGATAAAAAGCCCAGGCTGAATGCAGGAAGTTTGATCTTGCTGGCTATATATGGGATTCTTGGATGACCTGCTGGAGCTGTACATGTGTGTGGTCATGAACTGTGAATAAAATGCCTCCTGTTATAGATCTGTTTGCCACTTTGTGGGACAAAGTGATGCTTACTTAGTGTTGTTTACCACTCACCTCCTAGCAGGTGGCCTGGTGACACAAGGGTGTCCTTATCAGGAGCTTTCCTTTACAGTGGCAGCAGTCTGAAGGAATGTCACAGCCTGTGACAGTCATCCTGCTCAAACTGGATATGTTCATGCTAACTTTTCTCCAAGACACTCTCAAATGATCTTTGCATATTGAACAGTACTGTGCTCCCGAGATATGAGTAGGGATCTGGAAGGATTACTTAATCCAATATTAAACATAGAAGCACTCTTTCAGGAGAGTTTACACAGCTGTTTAATAGAACACATTGGCCTCAGACAATAGTTTAAGATGAGATTGATTTTTAAATTAAGCTCCAGAGAGAGTTTGTAAAAGTAGAAAGTTCACCAACACAGTTCATATCCCAAGAATAACACCTTACTGTTGCAGAATTAATTTCTGAAGATGTGGACTGTTGTAACAGAGGGACATCTGAGAACGACCTCAGGGGCTATAGAGAGGTGGCCGGTGAATATTTGAGATCACATGGATGGAGACAAAGTCACCAGACCTAGCGAAAAACATACCAACTAAAATGCAATGAATGGTGACCCAAAGAGTTAATTAAGCATCCTGGATTCCAGAAGGAACTGGATGGACGAAACATGACATTAGTCTACATCTGATTGGGTTAAGGTTAGGGAAACCTTAGTGTCTGCAGGTAAAAAGGTCTAGGTCAAGTGCAATGCTCTACTTGCCCCAGACTCCACATTCTGAGCAGAACTTTGATTTCTCTAGAACGGTGTTGTCCCAAGGTCACTAACCTTTTATGGCTATTTAATTAGAAATCCATTAACACTAAAGCTAGCTCAAAATTGAGTTCACTAGCCCCATTTTAAATTAAATAGCCACAGATGTCTATGTACAGCACACAATGAAGATTACCACAGTATAATATGTATTCTTTTCACTTTTCTTTCATTTTTACATTATTGATGATTTCCACAAAATGTAAGCTCATAGTACAAAATGTTTGTTCTTTTCAAAGTTATTATTTACAAGAAATATCATAGCACTAAGTAATGCTATGATAATTGTTGGCTATTCAAAGTCATCCCTTTGTATCGTTTTGACTATGCACCATACAAAGAGAAGGTATTTATATTATACATAGGAGAAAATATGTGTTACAGTAAGCAGATAACAGAAAAGGTGATTTTTCTTTGTAAATCATGAAATTGAGACAATTTTTGCCCCATAAATAAAAGTGAAGTATAGCGGGTCATTTCTACAAAAGGTCAGTAAGGACCAACATATTAAAACTGTACATATAGTGGACTTTTTGAACAGGAAGATGATACACAGATTTTGAGTCCCTATCCTAGCAAATGGAATCTAATGACAGAAACAGCATAAAATAATTTTACCCTGAAGAGCGACATGATGGCACAAGGGCAAATAAAGCCTATGAAGTAGGACTTCATGCCCTGCACTACTAATCAAGGCCTTGTGTTGTGTGGGATGGGGATGGAGTTATCAGCACCATCTCAGGATAAAGCAGGTTTGGTCCAATCCAGTCAGACATCTAAAAATCTGATGAGCCCTCCATTCATCCAGCAGGTAATATATTCTCATACCTGTGGACTCTGTTCATTGAGGTGTGTCTGAATGCCATTATCATCAGTGGTCCTGAAACAACCTGGAGAGTGACCCTGAGACTGATCAGTCATCATTAGACAGCAGTGCATCCTATTGATTTTGATGTGTTAAAGCTTATTGGTACAGCCCATGAAATGGAAAAATTCAAATTTGGAGTCAAAAAGAAGTGGACAATAATCTGGACTCTTCCTCATTTTGGACATAGGACATGGCTCCATATTAACATCTGTCAATTCTCATACTTATAAAATGGTATTTATCACACCAAGTTATATCTCTTTCACAAGTATGGGAAGGATTACTTTGTCCATTTTTGCAAATGCTCTAGAACAATTTCTAGCATATGAGAGAAAAAGTGGTGAGCATTTTATCCCCCTTTCTCAATATTAAAATTCTAAGGAAAACTTTGATACCCTTCAGAAAGAACTAGAAAAGAAAAGAAAAAATAAAAGAAATATTCAGAAAGAACTATAAAGAGCATAGCAGCTGGTGTACATTGAAGTTTCACAGAGTGAGAGGTCCATAATAAATGACTCACATCTTTGGGATAACAAGAAGTTCAGCATTATATTCTCTTTGGCTCCTTATTCCTCAGCTCCCCACCCTCATTAGACAAAGGACTCCTGTCTCAGGAGGAATCTACCCACTTCTAGAACACTAACATACAGAAAAGAGTTTAAGTATCTCCATTTGCAGGAGACTGTTTATTACCTTGTCCACAGCCATGTCTTAATGTTGCCCCCAATTGTACTCTAATCTTTTAAAGGAATATTAAATGAATGTAGTGAAGATTATCATGGAAAACTGAGAGGATAAGAGTGAAAAATGAATGTACGTTTAGAGACAACTAACTGCATTGAATGAAACACCAAAGGTCAGTTCAGAATGCCAAAAGGAGGAAGTTTGCATTTCCAAAAACATATCATTAATGTGATAATTTTGTTGTGAGTCTGCTCTGAACATTCCATATTTCTCTGACATGATGACATGACCTGAATTCACAATATATCTCAAGAATAATAATTTTTCTCTATTTATATAGGAAAATTAAAGCTAAAGCTGTTAAATATCACTAAGCATATCAGGCAAAGTTTCTTGGATCCAAGTGGCCTGGAATTCCAAAATTTAAATGAGAAGAGGCAAAAGATGGGTAGCTGATTATCAAAGAAAAGGAAATGGGTAGTCAGCACTTCCCCATCAACTGACTGCTAACAATTCCAACTCCGGGGAGGGGAAGGATTGCACTTTCCAACACAAGCAATCTTTTTGGACAGATCTTTTTCTGCCTTTTGGGCTTTTCCTGCTTTTAGTCATATAGGTATGAGAAAAAAGAAAACCTAATATACATAAAGGGGCAAGACATACCAATTCCCAGGGGCACCTACTCTGGGTTCTCTCCAGAGGAGTCTCAATGTCTTTCACCCCCACTCCTGCCTTTGTCTCTTAAAATAAAATTTTTCTTTTGCCCTTGCCTCAGCATTTCTCAGGTGTTTAATCTTCAACACCAGAGAAAGGAAGACTGGATCCGGATTATCAAGGCTGGTATAACAAACATACATCTAACTATTCATCCTTCCTTCCTTCCATCCATCTATGCCATAATTCCATCCATTTATTTGTCCATTCATTCACCCACCCATCCAATTAGCCCCCTCCCAAAAAAAAAAAAAAAAACAATTAACCAAAATTAGGTGCAAAACTCCTAGGTGTTAAGTTCTATACTAGGAGCTGGCCATCTAAAATTATCCAGTCCCTGATCTCACTTGAGACAGTTCATAGGCTAGGAGAAATGCTTATAGCATAGAAGTTTTGACAAGTGCAGGACTTTGATATTTATCAGGGTTCTTGGTTCAGTGTGGTTTCTGTCCTTATAAGGAGGTCAGTGAGGCACCTTTTGTTCACCGTAGTTGGTGTCCTTATAAAGAGATCAGAATGGGACACTGGTTGAGCTTGGCTTGTGCCCTTATAAGAGGATCAGGGAAATTCCTGGGTTCAGTGTGGCTTGTGTTCTTATAGAAACAACAGGGTGGGCCATGGTTCACCCTGTCTTGTGTCCTCCTAAGGAGAGCAGCACAAGCTTGATTCATTGTAGATTGCTTTGTTATATAATTATCTTCCCTCCTGTTTAGTTGGTGGTGGCAGTGAAACATTATAATTCTCTTATCTCTCATTTTGGGTCCCCTCTACAAGTATTTCTTTGCAGTTCCCATGGGTGTTCCAACTAACATGAGTAAAATATGTCACGATGATATGAATCTATAGCAACATGACTTCAGTAGCATACAAATGCAGTTGCTGTGCCTCTCCAAACCCTCCCCCTCAGTCACTGATGTCACATGTTATATATGGTATTCATTCAATACCATTGAATATAAGTGGGGTATGTTGATACATTATTCTTTTACGTCTTGTAAAAAAAAAAAAGTAGCACTAGCTTTTATACTTGTCATGAATTTTATTTACCAGGGATCTTCCTGTCTTCAAGATCTGAGTCCCCATCTAATGACCTTCAGTGCCACCTGGAGGACAGGTCACATCTAGTGGAGACCAACTCCCTAGGCTCTTGTTTATCGTGAGCTGTCATTTGAATGTGGTATCGCTCCCAAGTTCCTGTTCAGCCTCATTGTAAAAGGATTGAGAGCTGGTTAGACCAGGAAGCTCCAACCCCAGGGAAGGAATGTGCTCATTAAGATAGCTTCTCCAGAATATGTAAAAAAAGTGGTTCAGTTCCCAGCACAGCACACATACATACATATAGCTACATTTGACAAGGTGGGAGCAACTGATGATGCGATGGCCACCTACCTCATCCTCAAGCACCACAGAACCCAGGAGGTGGGCTGCAGGTTCCAGGTGAAGCCCATGTGTCTCCCAGACCCTGTGGGTCCTCCCAGGATGTGCCCCAGTAAGTGTTCCAGTGAGCCTGCCCTTTGCTTGCCCTGTGAGAAGCAGCAGCCTGAGGAGGCCTAGCAGCCCTGGCAGAAGACTGCTGAAGTACCAGGGTGCCTGCCATCCACTTCTACTTCCTCCACATAGACACACCCCCTCCCAGCCCAGCCTCCCAACATGACCCTGTGCCCAGCAGGTCATCCTCCCAAGAGACCTCCACAGGGCAATCCCGCAACTGCTGCAGGGGTTGGAAGAGGCTGAGGAGGAGGATCACCAAATGCATGTGACAACTCTGCTGCATACCTTGCTTCTGTGGGCCAGCATCCAGAAACAGGGTGGCTGATGGAAATGGGGAACCCAGACACATAAGGCTGACACACAGCCAGAAGACACTGAGCTCTGGATGTTGACCTCATGCTGTGGGAGCTCAGGCTTCTCCTCAGGGATTCCAGGCAGGAAAGCATCTGCAGCACCAGGAGTCTCCTCTGCCCCCACCTGAGAAGACACCTCATAGAGACTTTTCCCTGGGACACTTCTCCCTGCCGTGGAATTTGTCCTTTCTCCCATGCTTTGGGGAAATGTATTCTTAATTTCTTTTTTCCATACATTGTATAAGAAATTGGTGTTTCAAAGATTTTTAAAAGGCCGTTTTTGTTGTTTGTTTTGTTTTTATAAGTAGGCCCCAGGGCAAGGGTCAGAGCCCAGCAACCTTCCTCCCCAAAGCCTGGACCACTATGCCTCCCTCTACTGCTCACTATACATACCCCCTCATCTTAAGCCAGTATAGATGTGGACTCGTTTGCCTTAAGCTAACATACACAAGGACTTAGTCCCCTTGATGTAGCATAAAAAACCCAAAGATTTTTAAAGCTGAAAGAGTAATATTTTTCAATCTAGAAAATAATCAACTCAGATCACATATTATGTATGCAAATCTCTGAGAATTTAAATTTATTTCTTTGTTTTTACACTTTTCCCTCTACCTATTCCTCATTTGTGATGTCATAGAAAGTGTACTTATTACTGTATTGCAAAACTCATTAGTTTTGAGCTTTGCATATTTAAATAGCATAAAGACAGATATTTAAATAGACAGATTCTCCCCTTGAGCCAGTGTAGACTTGATTCTCTTTGAGCCTGTTGGAATCTTTTTTCCTGGTCTTTGGTCCCACCCTGAAGTGTGTGGGAAGGGTGGGTTGCAGCTGTTGGAGAAGACACCTTTGGTAAGGCATTGGAGACTCCAGAGTGTTCTGTGGCTTCATCTCCATAATCCCATGTACAGGGAGGTGAGAGCTGAGCCAGTGGGCAAGGGTGGGCCTGCCTGCAGCAGTGGCTGGGTACCTCACCACCTGCCATGCAGCCTCCGTACCCAAAAGCTCCTTCTGGTATCAGCTAAAGGTTGTAGAGGGTGAACAATGCAATTAAAATTTATTATATGTACCAGACAGTGCTCTAGACACTTTACATCCTCCAATCCAGCCAGCCAGCTAGCATGCCATCCACCTGAGACAGGAGCAAAATACAGATAGTTTATTATGAAAGAAAAGGAAATAAGTCAATAGCACTTCCCCTATCAACTGCTTATTATCATCTCTGAGGGAAGGAAAGCCTTGCACTTTCCAACAGAAGCAATCATGCCCTGGACAGCTCTCTTCCTGACTTTTGGTCACATAGGTATAAGAAGAAAGCATACCTAAAGTCTGTAAAGGGGCAAGATACCCCCACTCTCTTAGGCACAAGCTCTGGGTCTTCTCCAAAGAATGAATCAATCTCTCTCTCTCTCTCTTCCCTTAAATAAAATTTATTTTCTGCTCTTGCCTGGGCATTTCTAGGGTGTTTTATCTTCAATACTTGGGAACAAGGACCCAATCCTGATTTTCAAGTCCAGTGTCAAAATCATCTACCTGTATTATCCTGTGATGCAAATGGACAGTCAAATGCCAAAAACAAACAAACAAAAACCTTATGTTTTTAAGTACTACCTTTTCAAAACTTCAATCTTCCTTCTGATTTTGTCCTTACATGTCCTGCTCTGGGGCTGGTTTTGTGACAAGAATCCACAGAAGAAAATAAAATCTTGAGAAATAAAAACCCAAAGATTTTTAAAGCTGAAAGAGTAATATTTTTCAATATAGAAAATAATCAACTCAGATCACATATTATGTATGCAAATCTCTGAGAATTTAAATTTATATCTTTGTTTTTACACTTTTCCCTCTACGTATTCCTCATTCGTGATGTCAAGATACATTGTTAGAAAGTGTCCTTATTATGTATTGCAAAACTTTTCCTGAAAGTACAACTCATTCGTTTTGAGATTTGCATATTTAAATAGCAAAAGGGAGGCTTTAGTAGCAGCAATATTGATTCTCTGCTTGTTCTTCCAACAGAGTTGGGCCTGGGGAAGGAAGGGGCAGCTTCTTTGATGAGTTTGGATGAAATAAAACTCAGCTACATTTCCTGCCCAGAAAAAGCAGTTTGATATTTGTATCTTGGAATAGATTTGTATTTTAAAATTACCCTCAGAGTAAGCTTACTGATCAAAGGGTGAGGGGGTGTTGCTATACATTTCTAACTAGTAGCTATTGGGATTGTTTTTTGCCAATGTTGTTGTTTTAATCTTAAACAGCCGTTTCTAAATTGATCACCATTATTTCCCCAAATCTGATGTTGAATAACTTATCAGTGAGGTTAAGTAGTAAATTTTGTATGCAAAGGTGGAGGACATGTATTATCATTTAAGAACATTTTAAAAAATGAGATAGAGACTTTGGGAATCAATAACTTCCACAAAAAAAAAAATCTCTTTAATTGGAAAAGAGCTACTTCTTCAGAAATATAATGAGAATTTATTGATTTATTATTAGAAGGAGCCTGGAGATACTAGGCTTATCTTTTGAGGACCTCAATGAGCAAATGTGCATTAACCTATCTGAGTCCCAGGCCAGGAAAGACACACTGTGATGATTCAGAGTCAAAGCCTGGAGCTCAGACCCAGAGCGGGTTGTCTTGTCCATGGCCGCTAAAAGCAGGGAAGTCTAGGAGATGTGTCTTGGACATATCAATTGAGAAGCTCAAAGGACTCCAAGGGGAAAATTCAGGAGTCAGTTCTAAAGGTCAAAATTCAGGCAAATTCAGAACAGAAAAGAAGCTTGCCGCAGTCTGGCTGGGCACAATTCAGGAGCCACTTGTCAAAAGAAACTAACTTTATTTTTAGAACTACAAACGCCAAGCAAAACAGCTCCTCAGGAAAAAACCCTCAGAGCCCAACTGCCACCACCGGCTTCCACAAGCCTCTCCCCACACAAACCACTCCACCTCCCCCAATCCTCCTGCTCCTGAGGCCGATTGGCTGGGTCGCGTGGGCAGAGCCAAAGAAGTCCCCCAATGAGCAGTTCCGTAGTCTGAAGGGCAGGGAAACAGCCCAATGAACATCACCGCAGAGGAGCCAATCAGCTAGATGTTGCTGGGGCCACTGTAAGTTTGCTGGCAGCTGGAAGTTTGCTGGGGCCCCTTTGGCTGTGGCTCTCAACAAAGCTAATTCTGGAGTGAACTAAAGACCCTCCAGGGTAATAGCTGATTCCTGTAAATACCCATAACTGCCTTTTTTCTTTCTTTCTTATTTCCCTCTTGTATTGAGTTGTGATAAAGGCCATAATATCAGGGCATATATGATTCTTTTAAGGTATTATTGTGTAAAGAGGAATAAAAGAAATAATATTCAGATGTACTTTAAGTATGTATTTTTAGAATTTTCAGACAAAATTCCATGCAACAATATCTCAGCCTTTCCTTAAAAGGTAGTGATTTTATTTGGATCCATGATGATTCTCCAATATTTCTTTCCATATCACAAGCCCTTGTGCATGCCCATGCATGCACACACATGCACGTGAGCACACACACACACATTTAGACACCTAGTGCCTCACTTCCCTCAGGCCAAATTGGATAACAGTGTTACCACGAAGATCCACTATAATTAAATAAAAGAATCTTCATTTCTTATTAAAGTGCATTATATATATATATGTATTTAATGTATTAAATAATTCTAATTTGTTTGCTTGATTGGTTGGTTAGTACTGGGGATTGAACCCAGGGGATTGAACCAATGAGCCACATCCTCAGACCTTTTTTATATATTATTTAGAGACAGGGTCTCATCGAGTTGCTCAGGGCTTTGCTAAGTTCCTGAGGCTAGCTTTTAAATTATGATCTTCCGTCCTCAGCCTCCTGAGCCACTGAAATTACAGGCACTCACCACCTTGACCTGCTAAATAATGCTAATTCTTGAGTGAAGAAGCATGCCACCCTGTAATCCATTGTATTATCCATTAACAAAAAATCTCTTTAGATGTCCATTGAATATCTTTGGAATGATTACAGGGATAAATACTTTGCTTTTTGATTTATAAAATGTCTTTCAAAGAATGATCAATGCATTCTTAAGTCAGTGGGCAAAAGCTTGTATAAACTAGATATTTGTAAAGTCTCAAAGATGTAGACTATTTGTTAATTATAAAAGAGAAAATGTGTACTTATAAAATAAAATTCTACAAGTCACCAATTTAGCCAAGAAATAATAGTTAGCATCACTGAGTGGAGAACAATCTACCAATAAATGTCACCTTTTATTCTGCAAAAAGAAACATATAACATCACCTAAGTAATATTTTCAAAAAATATTTTACCCAAATCTAATCACAAGAAAAACAAACCAGATATCACAATGTGCTACTTGTTCTAAGAAGTTTTTTAAAAAATTCAATGACAGAAAACATAGAGAAGACCATTTTAGATTAAATAGAATTTTAAAATAACATAAATAAATATACTATACAATCACTGGTTTAAGAACAATATTCTTAGGACAATTGTGGAAATTTGAACATAAAATGAGTATTAGATATTAGTGAATTAAACTTATTTTTCATATAAATGGTAATAGTATTTTTCCTAAGTAGGACAATATTCTCATTTTAGGAGACACATGCTGCAGCATCTAAGAACTCAAACATTTAGAATTCATACACAGAGAGAATATGCCATAATGTTAAAGACTGAGAAATCCAGGTGAAAGTTCATCAAACTATTCTTTCAACTTCCTATATGGCTTAAACATCTATTAGTTCATGAAGTATGCAAAAATCTATGAGGAAAGGAGCTATTTTTCTCCCAACTTTATTATGAGACAACCAACTTTATGCATGAGACAATTATAACTCTACAGAAGTGGCTTTCATGCATATTTTGTAGGACTGCACTGTTACATCATAACTATATTTATGATTTATGCATCTGAAGGCAAGAAATTCACTTTAAAATAATTAGAAATTGATCTGTATTAGCTAGGTTTTGATTGCTATAGATTTAATAACAATATAGTATGGCATGAGGCTGATTATTATCTTAAAGAGCTCACTGTGATGTGTATTCTAATAAAGACAGATAGCCAAATTAAGTTTTTCTAAAGTATGTTAACTTTAATTGTTGCAATCACCTTGGCGTATCAGTGCTGTAAAATTAAACTTAATGGCATATTGCAGTATGCTAGACACCAGATATGCCATCTTGTGGACACTTCCACCACTTTACATTATCACAATTACCACATTTGTTGGAGTCACACTGTTCTCTAAGATACATGAGGAAGGTAACTATTGAGTCTCCCCAGAAGCAGATCATCATATCTCTACTCTTCATCCTGTCTTCTGGGCCTTTACAAAACTCATAATATTTTATGATCAAAGCTTTAAATATCAATTTGTAATTATTTAATAGATAATCATATGTATTCAGTACCTATTAAACACTTCAGTATGAGGTACCCTTTCTCTTAAAGAAAACTTAAAATATGTTCTATCTTACACATTTATAATAATTATATTCATATTTAAAATACTAATTCCTATAAGAACACAAAAGGTAATATGACTATCAATATGCATATTATAAATCCACTTAAAGATAATAAGAGATGGCTGATGTAGAAGACTATATTGTTCTGGGAAATGACTTTTAAACTCTCTCTGCCTTCCTGTGTTTATCATTTGTTTTTGTTAGTATAAACAAAGGAAATAGATTTAAACTAAAATCTCTTTGGAGATATTAAATTGAAATATTCCCCCCTTTCCCTCCTTCTTACCCAGTCTGATCCTCTGAAAGTCAAGGAACTTTGACTCTGCACAGTACTACTTTTCATGATTCTGGAATACAAGAAAGAAAATGGAATTGTAGTTTTCCTGAGCAGGAATAAAGCAGTGTGCCTTTAGCAAATGGAACCTTCCCTCTGGGTATATACTCCTTATTTATAAACAGCATATGTATAAGTTATTCCTGTCCCATCAGTCAGGCTTTAAACATTCACTGAACCTCTACAGGCTTCCACACACTGTGGCAGGTTGTGGGGTTACAGGATAAACAAGTCAGTGTGGTTGTCACTTACAGCCTAACAAAGGACACATCAAAAAGTCGGGGAACAAATACCAAATTTGAAGCCATAAAGAAAATCTCAGTGCAAATTGATTTCAATTATTTCTCTAAAATGTTTGGAAACAACTTGAACTTTATTAATATTTAATATGCAAATTCATAGTCATGAATGCGTAATTGTCAAATAAATGTGTAATATTTAAAAGTCCATTACTCAAAGAGTTTAAATGATAAATACATGTAACCAAAAACCTTTGGAATCTATTGATTCATCATATTTGAACCATATATGTAATTGCAAATATGTAATTATATAAGTAACCAGAGGCACAATAAGCAATAGCTGCACCTATAGTTATAACTACATATATGTTTATAAATATATATTGTTTTATATCTGTACATTATGACTGAGACCAGAAAAACCTAAATTTTAGATTAGAAGTTTAGTGTAATATAAGAATTAAAACTATAAAGATAGGTAAATTATATCTGAAATTAATGTTGAGAAATCCTTCAGACTTTTAACTTATTTCAAAAAGAAATTCTTTTTAATCTGTTATTGAGAATAATTATAGTAATAAAAAATAGTTTCACATATTCAAGATCTCAAAAAAAATATATATAACTGGCATCCCAGGAACTTAAAAGAAGGAAATTATTGAATACATAGTCTAAACAAATATTGGAATGATGAGATAAATCACAGAAAAGACACAAAAATGATTTTGAAGTTAATTCAACCCACACATATGTAGAGATAATTCTAAGAAAAGTGATCATGAAGATGTACAAATGGACTAAGTATGATAAATATCCATAGGACAAAAGCAATTATGTAATAATTGTGTAGAAATAACACAGCAGATTATATTTTTAAAATATGTGAAGTTAAGAAAAGACAAAATGAGTCCTGGGTCTCAAACTTCAACAGGGAAACATCAAAGACATTCTTCATGCAAATAATTTAGGAAATAATTATAGATTATCTTAAAACATTTAAGAATGTTTATCTTCTCACGGTGAGGGAGTCAAAGGGAATTGTGTGATGGACAGAAAATTTCAGTTTTACAAGACAAAAAAGTTCTAGAGATCTGTTGCACAATGATGTGTATAGAGTTGACACAGCTGTATTGTACACTTAAAACTAGTTAGATGGTGAATTTTATAGTATGCATTTTTAACACAATTGAAAAAAAACATGTCTTCTAAAATTAAGATGATAAAACAAAATACATTCCATATAGCAAATTATAGAAAGAAAAATTACATAAATATGAGAAAAATAGTTAAAAGATTTTTTAAACTTTTTAAATATATAGACAATTTTAGGTGACATTTGTTTCATCTCCTTAATATTCATCTGTTTCCTCAGAGAAATGAAAAAAAAAGAGCAACCTAATAGAGTTGTTATGCTCTTTATAATACATTAATGAATAAACTTTGTCTCCAAGTATATGCAAAAAGTACCCTAATGTGTGTGGAATAGAAAATGAGACTGAGAATTAAGGACCATATGCTCTTTATAAGACCATTAAAAACAAAAACCAACCAACAAACAAACATAAACGCCTTGGCTGGGCACAGTGGCACATGCTTGTAGTCAAGTATTTGGGAGACTAAAGCTGGAAGATCATTGGGAACATGAGTCTGAGACCATCCTGGGCAAGACCCTTTCAAATTAATTAATTCTTAAAAATTAAAGATTTCAGATTAAAAATTAAAGGATTAAAGAATGAATAAATATATCTCAAATGCAAATTTTATAAAGACAATACAACAGAAACAATTTATAAATCAAACAGAGTAAATAAGTGAAATAGCAGTAACTGATAAAAAGATGCTTTATACTATCAGAGTAAATTTCAGTTTGAAAATATAACAGCAATGAAACTGTCAGACAAATGACATTATGATGGAATAAGTGAATGTACAACTATTACAATTTTAAGGAAACATGTTTAATTATAATGTCATAATTATGAAAATTTAAAAATAATTTATATTCACCTGCCAGTAATAGATCAACTAAGAAAACAGAAGTATATGTTTATCTAAATTATATCTTAGGCTACCTTCTGCTAAAACTTTTCTTGCGCATGAGAATTAACTGATCAATAACTTTCATCACATATAATATTACACTGTTCCTTCAAATTTACACAAAAAATTATTTCAAGAGGATAAGAAATTTAGGCACCAAGAACAAAACATGAGTGAACACATTTCCAAACTTGAAGGTACAGTCAGATTTTCTAAACAGAATCCAAACAGGATAGAAATCATCAAGAAAATCATTAATGAGATTCAGCCCAGTAAACTTGAATACAGAGATTGAGGGGGAAAGATGGTGTGTCTGTGTTTGGAGAGAGAAATGATATTTTCCAAATATCAGCTAGATAAACAAGAAAAAGACAAACCATGGAAACACCAATCTAAAGAAGGCTGGTCTAGATGGATCAGGAACAGGCAAAGATGGTTTTGATGGCAAATAGAATTACTCAAGTAGAAAGAACATTTCACAGTGCTGACAGAGTCAATCAAACGGGACAATTCACAATCTCAAATTTGTGTGCAATTAACAGCAGAGCATCACAATATGTAAAGCAAAAGTGGACAGAACCAAAGAATATATGGAAGAATCCACACCGATAGCTGAAGATCTAGTATCATCTCTGGCAGTATTAGACTTTGTAATAAAAAGTTAAAGGGCTAATTTTTTAAATAGCAAAAACACATGACATTTTTCTGAGTTAGTAAATATTTCACCCACATTAGAGTTATAACTTAGGTATCACCATGGACAAAATGAAGTTTGTGTAAGGCGTATCAAGAAAGTAAATATTTTTAAGACCGTTTTGTCTCATAACAAAAGGAAACATAAAATAAGTGAAGCTTTCAGTTTAAACATACAAAAGAAAAATAAAAGAGGTGTTATTGACATCTAGGACTTCAGACTGCACTTTTATTTAAAAAAAAAAAAAAAAGTAGAAGAAGCAGCTCCTCATTGTGGCCATACGATCCTGACTCATATAACCTGTTTCTAATCCTAAGCATTGTGTGGCTGGTCTTCTACCCTTTCAATCTTACAATAGTTTCTGTTTTTTTCCCTGTCCCTACCACCCCACCCCATTTCTTATATCTTTGTATCCCTAATCTACCTCAGTTTGAACTTCACCTCTTCAGAATGCATTTTCTTGAACATTTTATCTGAGAATAAATCCCTCATTATTTTCATTCTTAAATTCTTGTTCATTTCTTTATTTAAATTAATTATTCTATGCTTGTTTGCTCATTTTAAAAAAATCTGTTTCTAACATAAGATGCAAGTTCCATTGTAGCACAGACTATGCCTGCCTTTGTTATCACTATATCTGGAGCATTAAGTACTATGTCTGACAGGAAATAATCATCTCTGCATGTTTGTTGAATGAACAACCTAATAATCTTACATAAATGTAATAAAAAGAGACCACAGTGTTATAAAAGAAAATGACATATATACAGATGCAAATTCTTCAATTAAAAATTATTAAATTCCAAACCATATAATATATTTAAAAGCTTAGATAACATGAAAAATCATGTAAAAATATATGGTGTGGTGGTGTGCTCAAAAATAATTTTATCTCCTCTCCATATAAAGCCCGTGAAGGAGGCTGTCTTAGCACTGTTGTGTAGATTAACTAACAGTGTTCAAAGCTCAGTATTTATTGTTTATAACAATGAAAAATTTGGAAAACCTTAAATGCCCAATAAAGTGTTTGGAAAATTAAGTGATGGTCAGTCCATAAAAGGAAATAAACTAAAATGATGAAAAATGATGATGCACAATCACATTTACTTGGAAATATGTCTAACGTATGCTATCAAATGAAAATAATCTCTTGCAAAATGACATGCAAAATAGCATTCCACTTTTTCTAAACCACTCAAAAAGATATATTTTTCTAAGTAAATACAAGAAGGAAAAGAGTCTGGCTGAGAACCACATGCATGTACATTAATTCTTGAGAGCAGAATTATGGATGATTTTCACTAACTGCTTTATAAATTTCTTTATTGTCCAATATCTTTGCACTGCTCATTTCACTCATAATCATACTAAAAGTTATTCCTTTAAAATTTAATGCAAAAAATGAATAATATATTTGCTTTGTGTCTCTAAAATTTTACCACTCATAAGCCTGTCCAAAAAAATGAGAAGATTATATTTGATAACTCTTCTTTTGTAATCAATCATAATGTATCTCCCCCAAACATGCAAAGTTTCAATAAATTTTAAAGAACGACCCCTCCCCCACTGCGGGGATCTGATAAATCTGGAGATTTGGTAAAAAGCATATGTAAATGTGGTTCCCCTGACCACTGCTCCTTAGGGTCCTGTGTTTCATGTTCCTTCCTCTCTCCCTCTTTATGCTAACAAATAAAGATACCACTGCATTTTCTAAATGGTTCTAGAAAAATGTTAATTGTTTCATAAACAAGAATAATTGCATATCAAACAGATAGACATATGCCCCAGTGGTGCAGAAATAAAGAATCAAAAATGTTAGCAGAATCTTAAATCTAATTATGTTTACATTAAATTTTCAGTTTTCAAATTTCCATTATTTTTCCTGTAAAAGATATAAAAATTCCAAACCTAGAAAATTATGTTAATACTATACTTTAGAAGGACACATTAAAATATGAAAATTGCCTTTGAAAGCGAATTATGTTATTTTTAATGACCATATCAAGGATTCTATGGAACTGGACCAGAAAGGCATCATATTTTCACAACACTGTGTAATTTGCAAAGCATTTTTGCTTGTACTATTTTATCTCACAATGGTCCATCAATCAAACCTTATGAGCACTTTATTGCATTCTGGAAACAGATAGTAATCATGCCTTCCTCTCACATTCAGAGTTGAAATGAAAATCCAAGTCCTCAGATTCCCACTGAAATATTATTTCCAGTAGACTGGACTATCCTATCTCAAAGGTAATTGGAAAGCCTTTTACTAAGCAATGAAAATAAATTGAATGCATAGCATTGTCTTTCTCCAGGAGATGTAGGTAAAACCATTTACTTTACATACATAAGATATAACATATGGGTTTCAAAATCTATGAACAGATGTGTAGTGCCATATATATATGTATATGTATACGTGTGTGTATGTGTGTATATATATGTATGCTTGTTGCTACTGGTATTTCATGCAAAGGAAAGAGAAAAGAAAGCAAGTTTGAATAATTTTGTCTTATCTCCAAGTTAGAGAAAGTCTAGATTATGGGAAAGATAAGGTCCAGTGTTCTGGTTAGTATTGTTATCAATTTTATTAGTACTTTTTAAACCCAGAGAAAACCCTGTGAGCTGCACTTGAAACTCTAGATGATTGCGATTCATTAGCTGCAACTACCTTTCTGAAGTCATATTCTATTGTTCATTGCTCTCACTGCTATTTCAAAGCCTGCAACTGATGAAGCTAACTATTTAATTAAGGGGCTACCCAGCCAGGCTGGTGATGAAATACAAATCACACCCCCAGGGGGTAAGGAAAACGATGATGAGGCCAATGCTTTTTCTGATTGCTGAACATTCATCTAATAAGGTATTGTGATTTGTTCCTCTCTTCTTTTTTCCAAAGTCAATTTAAATCTAGGGGAAATTTGTGGTGATGGGGAAAGTGAGAACAGGGAAATACACTGAATGAGCCCTGGGAGAGATTGGGATGCAGCAGAAAGGAGCCTGGCTGGATCTTAGATCTGCCTTCAGTCCACTCCAGCCCAGGCAGTCCTGAGTCGTCCCAAAGACCTAAACATGAGAAGATTACCCTGATTCTTCATCAGTAGTGAGCATCAGAATCCTCATGGCAAATTTTTGTAACACTAAATGATCAAGGCTCACCCTGGCCCATAAAACATGGAGCATTGGGTATATTTGACTTTAAACAACTTAACAGATGCTTTTGATGTACATCTCTGATCTGAAGTTATTGGACCAGATGAATTAGCATCCATTATGGCTCTTGAAATCCATGATTTTCACATGAATGGATGTTCTTCCCACTTCTCTTCCCAAAACCTTCCCTATTCTAAGAAAATGAAAGAAAATTTCTTTTGAGTTTTCATACACCAGTTTTCAGTCACTATTCTTAAAGAGACCATTGTACTCAACTCAGAAATGTATTACTTTGGCTACCAGTTCATGTGTGCACATACAGAGAGAGAGAGAAAGGGGGAGAGATACTTTAGCAAAGAGGGAATTGCCACCTGAGAAGATGAATACTGGCACAGTGGGGACAACTCATCACTCAACATTCTACAAAAGACTTAGGTAAGAAAATTTTCTCTAAACATCATCTTGAGGATATATGAGGGCAAGGACAAATCATCATTCTCCCCATTCCTCACAGCGGCACCTAGGAAAAGGTAAGGGAAAGGAGTCCATTATGTGAAGAGGTAGATGTTTAGGCAATCACAGAAAGGCCAAGAGTGATTGATACAACTCAGAGAAACACATCAGGCCCCCAACCATCCACATTTCACCATAACCTGGCTGCTGGAATTTGAGAAAGGATGCCTTACTAAGAAGAAAATCCGTCATCCATGGATGCTTACATGAATATATATATATATATTATACATATATATATGTATAATATATACATATATATATATACATATACATATACATAATATGTCCCTTATTATATGTATATAACAAGGGACATATTATATTATATATATGTTATATACATATATATGTATATAACAAGGGACATATTCAAACTTTTTCTGAATTCTGACATTTGATTTACATAACCATCACTACTACCAGGAAATTCAAAGTCAGGTTTATGTCTCAATCATTGCTGTATTGGACTTACACATTTTTCTCCTTTTACTTTTGGCTGTATTTTGCATATTTTCTCCTCTTACTTCAGCTGTTTCTTTGCTTTATCCTTATTGTAATTATTTTATTGTTTTCCTCTGATGAACAAATCTACATACATTTGTGTTCCATAGGAAATTTTATAACCTCTGCATGAAGCACAACGTAAATGAAATGCAAGAAACTGTTTTTACACAGAGTCCATTTATTAATACATTTTAGAGCTCTGGCATTATCTCAAGGAATTTGTTATTCACTCATGACTTCCAACCACCCTATGCATTCTATACCCCCAAAATGTATAGATAAAGAAAATAAGGTATACCAACGTTCAATAACTAGCCTCAATCCCATACCTTGGAGGGGTGAATCCAGATTCGAAGCTAATCCTTTTGACTCCCAAACCCATGTTTTTTTTTTTTCTTCTCTATTCCTTTCTGTTTCAGAAACCACGCTTTCAAGCAAAAGAACCAGTAAATGCAAATTGCTTTGTTTCTTTTTAAAAGTTTGTTATGCAAAATACTTTTAATTCTAAAACTGGGATTATAAAGGGAAATTAAAGATATGCATCATTTTCTAAGCTTAAGATGATATTTCAATTAGTCTGTACTCCTTCAATTTTTAAAACATTGATTGATTTCTTTTTTCTATTTATTGTATATTTTAAACAAAGTTCGTTCCAATTTTGCTTACTTCCATGTTTATACACTAGAATTATAAATCACAATGTCAAAATAACACAGAGAGTTGAAGGAAAGTGGGATTGGCTAACTAACCCAACAGAAATTGAACCATGAAACTAAAAAATCCAATATCTGCTTGAGGCAACAGAATCTTTGAAATGTCTCTTTACCACTCGTTATATATTCAAATATTTTAGGAGTTGCTTTCTCCATGCCAAATGACCTGTTTAGTGCTGCAAGATTCAGATATGATATCATTTGTATGCTTTTAAGGACTAAAAAGTACAGTGGAAAATACAAATTCCTTTAAAAACAATAACTTTTATAAACAAAACTTGTATCAAAGATTTGTTCAGTTGGCTCCAAAAAGTGAAAATTACTTATACCTTAAACTGATATTGGCTTTTCTTTTGCCCATTTCCATCTCACATAGTTAAATTTAAGCATTATATGGAAAGTCGTAATGCAAAAAAAGATAAATGGCTTAAGAGTACAAGTTATATCAAGAAAAGTACATATAAAAGGAACTAAGATGGGATCACAACCCTTATAAAACATATACTTCATATATAAAAAATGCATACCCATGATTATAGTAAAACCTGGATGTAAGGCTAAGTGAAGAAAAATTTAACAGTAGGATCAGCAAAAATAAAATGGTGAAATAGTTCAGTTATAAAGAGAAACTGGGATAAGTTCTCAATCATTAAGTTTATACCTTATACCTTATTGGATTTTTCAATTTTGTGGTTCAATTTCTGTTGGATTAGTAGCCTATCTCACTTTCCTTCAACTCTGTGTGTTATTTTGACATTGTGATTTATAATTCTAGCATATAAACATGGAAGTAAGCGAAATTGGAACTTTGTTTAAAATATACAATAAATAGAAAAAAGAAATCAATGTTTTAAAAATTGAAGGAGTACAGACCAATTGAAATATCATCTTAAAATGGATGTGGGATTAGGAAGGGAAAAAAGGAGAGAGGATATTCCTTAATGGTAGGGGCTGGTTTCTTAACTTATGGTTCCTAGACCCCTGATAGACTCAGAAGGAAACTCAATCTGATCTTCCCGATCCTGAAATTTTTTCCCAAAGTTCATCATACGTCTGTCTTTCACAGGGTAAAGAGCCCAGATCTCTCATTAGAGTTTTTCCCTTTACCCTCAGAAGGGTAAGAAGAATCACAAAATGAGAAAAAGAAAAAGTGAACCAAAGACATCTTTTCAAAGTAGAGTTATTTATAGTTTTATTGTTGGTTTTTTTTTTTTTTGCTTTTTTTAAAAAATGAGTAGACACACAGGCTCTTTCTCATCACATGTAAACAGGATGAAATCAAAAGTTTTTAAAATATACACATTACGTCAGTGACATTAAAAAAGAGATAGAGATGATTTTATTAAACAGGAAATATCAAGGTGGTAAAACAGTGGTAGGAAATTATAGTGTTTATTCCAAGCTAATAGTGGTGTTTATCTTGCTTGATTTGAGCTCCATATCCTTTCTATAAATTATCTGAGTGGAAATAATATAATAAATGACGTCAGATTCAAAGGATTGCACCAGTGGCTGGATAAGATCAAGGTGATGAATTAGTCATAAAGCTTAGCTGAGACTTTAATTTAGTGGAGAAAGGAAAAAAAATTACTAGATTGGAGCCCCAGTACCAACACAGAGCTTTTCTCTGGATCATTCAGTGTGTATTACTTCTTGAAAAAATTTATAACACTTCTGTCATACAATCCTGTCAAAGATTAACTCAATGCAGTAATTGATGATTTATAAGAACATTTAAGGAATAGAAATGTGTATCACTAGGGGAAATCAGGATAGGGAGACAACTTTGCTGAGTTGGATACACAATAGGATAATAAAAATGGATTTGGGGGATTGTATTTTACCATTTGAAAGACATCATTTCCATTTCTGTTGATCAAAAACCATATAAAATTTATCCTTCTCTACAAGTTTCTCTCCATGTATAACTTTACAGTCTCTGGACTTGTATAAATATAAATTTAAAAAAAGAAAGCATGCTCTCCTGGAGGATTAAATAAATAATCCCTAAGCAGTCCCAAAAGACAGTGCCATAATACAATATTGAAAGGACACCCAGTAATTCTTATACCTTATTTTCAAATTTTGGGTACTTTCTCTTTGTAGATATCAGGATTTTGCTATGGATAAAGGGGAAGTCCTTCTTAGTGACCTTGACTTCTCTAATTCCATCCATCTGAGATATTGGATTAATGATTACATTGCTAAAGAAAATATTACAAAAGGTTCATTAAGGAAATTTTGCTAAATTGGATTCAAGGACAAAAATAAGAATTTTCATGTGAATGGTGGAGGTGGGAAAGTCAGAATAACCAAGAATATTTGAGATTTGAAGCTCCATATGGCTCCCTTAAGTGTGCCTGGATCTCTCCCCTGTCCTGGTAGGATTTTGAAGATTGGGGCATGGAGTCTGGAGTCTGAGGATTAAGACACAAAAATGTGTGCTCAGAAGAGGTAGATTTTCTCTTCTCCTTCTCTCTTGGTCCCTCACTCTGTTCTCCCTCTTGTTGCTTATATTCTGAATACAGTCCTAGTAACTGACCTATATCTAGCCCTTGCTATGTCTCACTTCACCATTTCATAGATGATTGGTTCCAGGCTTGGGCAACTGTGGCTACTCTTCCAGATTCCATCCAGTGGCTCCTGAGAACTTCAGATGTTATTCGAGAAAAAGGTAGCTTCACACCAACTATAACACTGAAACACTCATGTTATTGACAATGTGTATCTGTATTTAAGTCTTTGTTCTAATTTCAAGGTGCTGAAGTGTCCATGACTTGGCCCCAGCCCTATGTCTACCTATGCTACCCTTCTCTTTCAAGAAATACAGGTTCCACAGCCCAAATTAAACCATGGTAGCTCAACCATCAGCTACCATATCCTCTCTCTACCACATGTGAAAACATCACCCTTGTGAGATCCAGGCACCCTCCTGTTGGTCCTAAATCTCTGAGCCACTTGTCCCATGGGAAAAATCTTTTCCTTCTCCAGGACAGAGCATATACCACCCGGTTTGGGTCTGCCAATGAAGTTTGCTCATAACTTCTACAAAAAAAGAAACATTTATCCGTGGAAACTTAACTTAGCAATTGTTTTTCTCTTCTCAGACAGTTCATCCAACATGGATATATCTGATATAAATGTAGATGACATAAAAACAATAACCCAGCCATATCCCTTCAGTGATTTTCTCAGAGGGGCCTGAAAATAAATCCTTTCCACCAGGTCTTATAAAATATTCAAACATGTCTTGACACATTGACAAAGATTAAGGATGAATATGGCTGAGAATCAAGCAGAGGTAACATATCACTCATCAAGCAATATTCGGAATGGTAGCAAAGCCTTTTATTCTTCACATCTTCCTCCAATTTTCTCTATATTTCTCTCTATATAATATGAGCTAGTTGTTTAAAGCTTTATATTTGCCTGTTTAAGTAGAGATTTAATTTATACCTTTACTGCACTCATTGAATAACTGACCCAATAAAGTTGTTAAAACCAGAAAATAAAAGCAAATTTTTTATTTGGTTAAAAAAATACAGAAAACATCATTATACCTAATGGAGAAATCTTGATGAAATTTCTTAGATGCTGGGAACAAGCCAAGGATTCCCACTAATACAGCAACTGTGGAACATAAAGCTGGAAGTTGGAGCCAACATAATAAGAGGAAGACAATAAATCAGAGAAATTCGTAAGGAAAGAGATAAAACTTCCATTCTTGCAGACATGCAATTTCTACATTGATCGGTCAACATAATCAAATCAAAAACTTTTACAGTAAATAAGAGAGATCAGCAGGGTTGCAAGATATAAAAAATGAACCTATGGAAATAAATAGCAGTGTAGCTAGAAGAAAGATAGTGGAGTGAGAAGCTCCAGATTTGTCTCTTCACTTACACAACAGTTACACACTGGCTGAATCTAATGTAACATTTTGAAACACTGCAGTCCATTGAAGGCTTGAATTTTAGATTTCAGTTATTTTTGGTTGAAGATTGGGGCATGGATTGACTCTTATCACAGTAGTGACTACTCACCTCCTATTTTCTAGTCCCCAGGCAGGTAGCTATGCCCATGTACCTATAAGTAGCAAGCATATAGCTTGCAGAAGCAAGGCTGGGCAAAAACACCCTGTCCTTCAAAAACAGGAGGTTAACTAAGATGTTTTCAGATTAAAAAAAAAAAAAACTTAAGAACTAAATAAGTGGGGAGATATTCCATGTTCATGAATAGGAAGTCACAATATTTTCCAAGATTTAAGCTATTCGCAGTTTGATCTATAGATTCCCTGAAATCAAAATCAAAATCTCAGCAAGTTATTCTGTAGATATTGACAAATTGATTCTAAATTTATATAATGATAAAAGAAAAAAAACAGAAATGCTAACTCAATATTGAAGAACAACATCTTATATTATCCAACTTCAAGATTTGCTATTACTAAAGTAATACAGAGAGTATGGCATTTGCTAAACAATAGACAAATAGATCAATAAAACAGAATAGAGAGCCCAGAAATAGATACACATTAATAGGGTCAACTGATCTTTGACAAAGGAGCAAAGGTAATACAATGGAGAAAAGATAGTTTGAGAAAACTGTATGATTACAATTTGAATAATTTCATGTCCACAAGTAGAGAGATGAATCTAGACACAAACTCTATACTAATCACAAAAATGACTTCAAAATGGACCATAGGCCTAAAAGCAAATGAAAAACTATGAAATGCCTAGGTTATAACATATGAAAAAAATCTATAAAGCTTTGACTGTGGAAGGACTTCTTAGATACCATACCAAAAAAAAAGTATGATCCATGAAAAAAAAGATTGATCAACTCAACTTCATTGTAATTAAAAGGCTTTTGCTTTGCAGAAGTAGTCTAAAGAAAATGAGAAGACAAGTCACACTCTGGGAATAATATTTGAAAACTTAAGTATTTTTGGTTTGGGTGGAGGTTGTTTATGTTTTTGTTTTGTATTAGAGATGGAACTCAGGGTTGTTCTACCACTGAGTTCCATCCCCAGCCCTTTTTATTTTTGAAGGCAAGGCCTTGATAAGTTGCTGAGGCTAGCCCCAAACTTGCAATCCTCCTGTCTCAGCCTCCTGAGTAGCCGTGATTACAGGAATGTACCAGTGCACGCAGCTCAAATATAGATCTATTAACCAAAATACACCAAAAAAAAATGTAACAAAAGAAAATAACACAACCAAAATATGAACAAAAAGATAGTCACTTCACCAATGAAGGTATACATATAACAATTACGCCTGTGAAAAGATACGCAACCTCATATGTCATTAGGGAACTGAAAATTAAAACAACAAAGAGTAACCGCTCTACACCTATTAGAGTGTCCAAAATCCAAAACAAGGACAAGATAAAATGCTGTTAATGTGGAACAACAGTAACTTTCATTGCTGATAAGAATGCAAAGTAACTGTCACCATACAAAGAAAGTTTGGACACTTTCTTAAAAAACCAAATCTATTCTTAACATATGATCCAACAATCACAGTAATGGTATTTACCCCCAAAGAGTTGAAAACATACCCACCAAAAAAATCTGCACAAAAATGTTATTGAAGCTTTACTCATAATTGCCAAAAAAGACTAAGCAAATTAAATCTTCCTCAGTAGATAAGTAGATAAATAAACAGTGATGGTACATAAGACATAGTGTTATTCAGCACTATACAGAAATAAGCTATCAAGTCATAGAAAGACGCAGAAGAAACCTAGAATTTATATTGCTAAGTGAAAAAAGACAATTTGAAAATGCAACATAGTATAGGATTTCAATAATGTGACACTCTGAAAAAGACAAAAACTATGGAGATAGTAAAAAGATCAGGGGTTACAGTGAGATGAGAGAAAAATGGGGTGCATAGGCAAAGCACAGAGAGTGAAATTATTCTGTATTATATGACAATAATAAGTGCATGTCAACAAATTTGTCAAAACCCATAGAACATATAAAAGCAAGAGTGAGTACAATTTCCCCTGGGGCCTTTAGAGGTAATGATGTGTCGTGCAGTTTCACTGGTGTGAAACCATTTCACAGAGTGATATGTGCTAGGGAGCACAGTTGTGCATGGAAGGTGGGAGAATCCTCCAAACTTTCTGATGACTTTTGTGATGAACCTGAAACTACTCTAAAGAATGAAATCTATTAAAAAATAAATCACATGTTAAGAGCTAATAAGACACCATTTGACCCTGCTATTGCCCTTCTCGGA
The DNA here is from genome assembly GCF_045843805.1 of Urocitellus parryii. Lineage (NCBI taxonomy): Eukaryota > Metazoa > Chordata > Mammalia > Rodentia > Sciuridae > Urocitellus > Urocitellus parryii. Next base: position 168,412,189 of record NC_135535.1, on the reverse strand, counting down.
CTATTCCCTGAAGACCTTAAAAGAGCATGCTACAGGGATGCTGCCACATCGATGTTCATAGCAGCACAATTCACAATAGCTAGAATGTGGAACCAACCCAGATGCCCTTCAATAGATGAATGGATAAAAAAAATGTGGCATCTATACACAATGGAGTACTATGCAGCAATAAAAAATGACAAAATCATAGAATTTGCAGGGAAATGGATGGCACTAGAGCAGATTATGCTTAGTGAAGCTAGTCAATCCCTAAAAAACAAATACCAAATGTCTTCTTTGATATAATGAGAGCAACTATGAACAGAGCAGGGAGGAAGAGCAGGAAGAAAAGATTAACATTAAACAGAGACATGAGATGGGAGGGAAAGGGAGAGAAAAGGGAAATTGCATGGAAATGAAGGGAGACCCTCATTGCTATACAATATTACACATAAGAGGTTGTGAGGGGAATGGGAAAATTAACAAGGAGAGAAATGAATTACAATAGATGGGGTAGAGAGAGAAGATGGGAGGGGAGGGGAGGGGGGATAGTAGGGGATAGGAAAAGTAGCAGAATACAACAATTACTAATTGGGCATTATGTAAAATTGTGGATGTGTAACCGACGTGATTCTGCAATCTGCATTTGGGGTAAAATTGGGAGTTCATAACCCACTTCAATCTAATGTATGAAATATGATATGTCATGAGCTTTGTAATGTTGTGAACAACCAATAAAAAAATTAAAAAAAGAGCTAATAAGATTTATTTTCATAAATGATAAAATGATTTTCGGGCATTCTTAGACCATTTGATGGCAAAGGATAGTCTTTTCAACAAATGGTACTGGGGAACTATTTTGGCATATAAAAGAATAAAGTTGCCTGGCACAGAGGCACATGCCTGTAAGACTAGCAGCTTGGGAAGTCGAGACAGGAAGATTGCAAGTTCAAAGTCACTCTCAGCAAAAGCAAGACACTAAACAACTCAATTAAACCCTGTCTCTAAATAAATACAAAATTAGAGCTGGGGTTGTGGCTCAGTGGTCGAGTGCCCCTGAGTTCAATCCCCAGTACCTGCCCCCCCCAAAAAAAGAATGAAGAGTAACCCTAACCTTACATAATATATAAAAATTCACTTGAGGCCTGTGGATGTAGCTCAGTGGTAGCATACTTGCTTAAGATGTATGAGGCCCTGGGTTTTAATCCCTAGCACCACATTAAAAAGAATTAACTCAAATTGATCAAATGTAAGATCTAAAACTATAAAATTCTTTAAAGAAAATAGGAGGAAATCTTTAGGACCTTGGATTTGGCAATGATTACTGGGATATAACACTGAAATCACAGGCATCAAAAGAAAACTAGTAAGTTGAACTTCATCAAAATTAATAACTCATACTCAAGGACACTATCAATGGAGTGAAGAGACAACTTGCAGAATGGGAAAAATATTTTTAAATTGAATATCCAAAAAAGGTTTAATAACCAGAATAGAGATGCTCTTAAATTACCCCACTATAAAACAATCTGTTTCAAAAATAGGTAAAAGTCTTGAATAGACAGCCTCCTGAGATAACAAATAGCCAATAAGCATGTGATAAGATGCTCAAAAGCAGTAACAACTGGGGAATGCAAATCAAAACCACACTCTGATTTTTCCTTACACCAATTAGGATAGTTAATATTTAAGAGAAAAAAAATAGACAGAAACCAAGCCAACTTACCAAGTATTGGAAAAAATGTATAAAATTTGGAACCATGGTTTACTGCTGGTAGAAATGCAAGATGATGACATACAGTAACAAACAGCATGGCAATTTCTCCTAAAACTAAAAGTAAAATTGCTATATAATCCAACACATGCCCCAAAGCATTTGAAATAGGGACCTTAAGAAATAGTTGTACACCCATGTATATAGCAGTATTATTTATAATAACCAGAAGGTAGAAGCAATTCAAATGTCCATGGATGAATGAGTACTTCAATGTATGCATATTATAGTCTATTAATTGGTCTTTTAAAAGATGGAAATTCTAACAGAGGTAGAATATTATGAAGCCTGAAAACATTATACATTTTATTTAGTCAGTTTTTTTTTTTTTTTGGTCTCTGTGACCAAAAGACCTAGCAGGAACAACTGGAGAAGGGAAAGTTTATTTTGGCTCACAGCTCCAGAGGTCTCAGTCCATAGATGGCTGAGTCCACAGTTCTGTGCCCAAGACAAGGTGGAAGGACATGGAAGAAAAAAAAAGCAGCTTAGAACATGGCAACAGGAAGCAGAGAGAGAACTCCACTCACCAGGGACAAAAATGTAAACTCAGGGATGTATAAATATACAAAGGCATAACTCCAGGAATCTACCTCCTCCAAACATACCATACCTACCTACAGTTACAACTATTTAATCAACATCAGTGGGTTAATCCACTGATTAGGTTACAGCTCTGACAATCTAATCATTTCACCTCTAGACTTGGTTGCATTGTTTCACACATGAGCATTTGGAGGACACTACATCTACAAACCATAATATTATGCTCAGTGGAATAAACCAGTCGCAAAAAGACAATCATATGAATGGTTCAATTAGTTCAAGGTGCTCAGAATACTCAAATTCATGGAGACACAAAGTAGGTGGTGGTTGGCAGAAGCTGGCAGGAGGCAGGAATAGGGAGGTATTATGTGATGAGCACATAATTAGTATTTCACAAGATGACAAAAGTTCTGGAGAATGGATGTTGATAATGGTTACATAATAGTGTGAAAGTAATTAATGCTATTGGACTTTACACTTAAAACTAGTTAATATGACAAATGTTAGGTTTATTTTATCAAAGTTACTAAAAATTAATTAATTAAGGGAAAAACAAAGAAATAGCATTATACTGCAGAAATAATCACCTGAAAATGAATTAAAGTAAAATACAATTTACAATCATAGTAGAAATTATAAAGCACCTAAGAACTACTTTTGTAAATAATTTTCAAAATGTCTCTAACGAAAACTCTAAAATTCTATTAGAGGACAGAAAATAAGAACTTATTAAATGAGGAAGCAGTCCATCATCTTGCTTGAGAAATCATAATGTTATAAACAAAAATGTCCCTTGTGGACTCTTGGCTGGGTGGTTGGCTGTCCTTCCCTGGGCAGCTCTTCTCCCTCAACATCACTGTGGCTCCTCGTAACAAAGCTGCCACTGACATGAATATATGGTTTTTTTTAGATAGTCAGCCCATTATGTATTTTAGAATAATTAATAGTCAGGGCTGGAATCAATTTCTGCAAAGGGATGTCAATTATTGCTAAAGCAGGTTCCTGGCATGCAAGTTATTTGAGTGAAGGAGATACAGTGCAGCATTGTAGGAACCATCACTCCTATAAAATTTTATAGTTGCATTTTCAAGAGGCCCAAGGTCATGTTTCATACAGAGGCCATAAGCCCAAAAGTAGCACATAAAGCATATTTGTTTATTGTATAGGCTGATGGAGAAATGAGCATGTCTAGGAGGGCAGACAGCCAAGCCACTTTAAAGCTGCCTCCCATTTTACGAGCTCCATGGGACTGGCCAAGCCAGCAGAGGATGGTCAGAAACTTTGCTATTTGAGCTAATGCTGACCCCCTCAACTGGGAGAAATCTCTCCTCATTCAAGACTCCCAATGAGCTTTACCTAACTCCCTTTCAGAAATGAGCATTCTTTTAGAATACGTTTATTTGTGTCCATTCCCCTTTAAAAGACTAAGAGTGTCTTCAATGGGAAATCTCCTGTTTGAGTCAGACTGGCTCCTGATACAGGTGCTAGAACACACAAAAGCTCTGTGTTTGGTAGTGTTCACTGACTCTGTCTCTGAAGGAAAATGTACAGTTTAATAGATATTTTTTTCTTAACACATTTCTGTACACCAGCAAAGGTTCATGGCAAGATCATTTGCTAGTAAAAGTCTTTGTTTCTAAGAATCTATACATTTAAAGCACAGGAGTTTAAGAAAAAGAGATTTATACCTCAATTTCCCAAACTCCGCTCCAAGGGATTCTAGCTCTCAATGTTCTAGAGATTCATAATATGCATTTACTACCAAGGGATTTTAAGAAAATTCCACCTTTACAAACTGAATTTTTTAAGCCCTTCCTTGTTCATATAAATTTTTTTTTGTATCATTGAATTGTTTTATCATTTAACACCTATGATTATCCCTGTGGAATTGATGTTCCCAAGAACACATTTTGGGATTGTTGCCTTGACATGAGATTTCATGAGAAAAAAATAAATTCAATATGTGTTATTCCAGTTCTTTCAAATGTGTTTATCTTAACAATCTTCAGTATAAGTTTTCAAGGTCACATTTATTTCCTCAGTTTATTTTTGGTGGCCCTATAACAGTTAAAAAAATTAATTAAACACAAATATAATGGTATCTAAAATAAATGAAATAGGTATATAAATACATACCTCCTTTTAGTTTACTTTTAGCAGTTATATAACATGCAAACAAAAATACTTTTTCTTAACCTATATCTGTGGTACATAAAATTATTCTCCAACAGTTACCTGCAGCGTCTCTCTCTCAGCCTCCCCAGGGGTTAGGATTTGTTATGTGACTTGCTGTCAGTTAACAGGTGGGCAGAATTGACAGAGGCTTGTTTTGAGCCTAAGCTTGAGTGAATTCAAGTTTACACAGCAGGAACTCCCAGCCTCCCCACCACAATGTAACTCAGGTGGCTCCTTCTATTCCAGTGTCTTCCTGAAGGACATCTGTAGTATATATAGGGCCACCCAGTCAACTTTCCAACATGTAACCTGAAACTAAACTGCCCCAATTAACCTATGAATGTATAAGTAAGAAATAAACAAGTGTTTATTGTCTTACATTGCTGATATTCTGTAATTGTTTATTGAACATCAAAAGACAATGTTAAATGCCTATGATGGATAACTCTGCTAAAGAAATTGTCTGTGAAACCTGTCTCCACTTGAAGCCCTCCACTTTTCTACTCAACCCAGAGCGTTCTTGTTTTTTTTTTTTTTAGTTATACATGACAGTAGAATGTATTTTGACATATTTTACATACATAACTTTCCATTCTTTAGATTGTACATGATGTGGAGTTTCACTGGCTGTGTATTCACATATGAACACAGGAAAGTGATGTCCAATTCATTCTACTATCTTTCCTATCCCATCCCCCCTTCACTCATTCACCTTTTTCTAATCCAATGAACTTCTATTCTTCCCTCCCCCCACCCTCTTACAGTGTGTTAGCATCTGCATACCAGAGAGAACATTTAGCCTTTCATTTGGGGGAATTGACTTATTTCACTTAACATGATGGTCTCCAGTTCTATCCATTTGCCAGCAAATGGCATAATTTCATTCTTCTTTATTGCTGAGTAATATTCCATTGTGTATACCTACCATATTTTCTTTATCTATTCATCTGTTTAAGGACACTTAGGTTACTTAACTATTGTGCATTGAGCTGCTATAGACATTGATGTGGCTGTATCACTGTTCTATACTCTTGAAACACATTATCACCTAAATCTTAACTCTGTTTTTCCAAATCTAAGGAAAACTGTCTCTTTCTTATTCAGCATTAAGCACACTTTACTTCTAACTACTATAAACACCATTTTTTTCTCTTGGCTTCCTTGTCATTCATTGTCCTGATAATTTTTGTTTGTTTGCTTTTTTGTTTTTCCAACTTACAGAAGTTGAACAACTTTGTTGGATCACTGACCTCTGCTTAGCCTAATGGACTATTAAAGTTTTTTTTTTTAACTCCTTTTTAGTATCTTTATACATGTCCTTCAAAAATTGTATTTGTATATTGAATGCTACATTTATATCCCATGTCCCAAAGTCTATAGTTATATGTCTAATTGTCCACTCAGCATTTTCAACAATATTTTTAATGGGCATCTCTGTCACTGAGGGTTGCAAACAGAACCTTCTATAGCTACCTCCATAGGAATGCATTAAGAACAGAATCTCTTTGAAGCCTAGAGAATCAGGCATAACAGCTACAGAACAAGGCATAGCAATCTGCCATAGATGTCACTGGGCACTAGCACTGCAGTGTCCATCACTATCCATGGGCACTGTTGCTGAGGCCAAGTTTGTTGCTGTCTTTTATCATCAGTGGAAACTCAACAGCATCTCCTCCTTCACACAGATCTCTTCCAGATATCAATGTCATGCAGATGCTTTTGATTGTCAATGCCCAGGTCACACTTATACAGCTACTGCAAGGAAAGCTAGGACTGACCAGACACTTCTCAGAAGATGATATCCAATCAATCAACACATATATGAAAAAAGTGTTCATTATCTCTAGCAATTAGAGAAATGCATATCAACACTACTCTAAGATTTCATCTCACTCCAGTCAGAATGGCAACTATTATGAATACAAACAATAATAAGTGTTGGCGAGGATGTGGGAGAAAAGGCACACTCATACACTGTTGGTTGGACTGCAAATTGGTGCAGCCAATATAGAAATCAGTATGGAGATTCCTTGGAATATTGGGAATGGAACCACCATTTGACCCAGCTATCCCCCTCCTCAGTCTATACCCAATGGACATAAAAAGAGCGAACTACAGAGACACAGCCACATAAATGTTACAGCAGCTCAATTCACAATAGCTAAATTGTGGAACCAACCTAGATGTCCTTCAGTGAATAAATGGATTTTAAAATGTGGCATATATACACAATAGAATATTACTCAGCAATAAAAGAGAATAAAAATCATGGCATGTGCAGGTAAATGGATGGAGTTAGAGAAGATAATGCTAAGTGAAGTTAGCCAATCCCCAAAAAACAAATGCCAAGTATTTTCTCTGATATAAGAGGCCATTGGAGAGCTTTGAGTGAAAGAGGTTTCACATATGATTTGCATTTTAAAGAATATCTGGTTTCTTTAAATGCATTGTTGGGCATCAACAGAAAACCTGTGCCTAAGAAGCGATTTCAGTTATCCACACAAGATGATTATCTCCTGGACAAAAATAATAGTGGTGGAAATGGAAGGAAGTTTTTGTTCATTAGTTATTCATCACTGTGACTAAAATACCAGACCAGAACAACTGAGAGGAGGAAAAGTTTATTTGGGGCTTACAATTTCAGAGATTCTGTCCACAGTCATCTAATTGAGGTAGGGAGAAGGAGCATGGGAGGAATAGATGAACTCTAGATAGGGCAGAGGGATGGGAGGGGAATGGATGGGGCGTGGGGTTAGAAATGATGATGGAATGTGAGGAACATCATTATCCAAAGCACATGTATGAAGACAAGAATTGATGTGAATATACTTTGTATACAACCAGAGATATGAAAAATTTGTGTTCTATATGTGTACTATGAATTGTAATGCATTCCACTGGCATTTATGAATTTCAAAAATTAATCAAAAAAGATGTGATCACCATGCCAAACTAAAAGGGGGCATAATAAATTTTGATAGAGCTTTCAATGTTCCCACTTAGAAGTAATGTGTATTACCTTTGCTTGCAATTCATTTGCGGAAGCAAATCATATAAGCATGCACAATATGACAGAGGATAGAATGGTGCAATCCTACCTTTCTCTCGGGTGAGGAGAACTGAAATTTTCTAGAATGAACCTGTGATTACCAAGTATAGGAAAGGTGGATGAAATTTACTGAGTATCCAAGAAGTTTGGGAAATATTTGTCACATGATCACAAATGTAAAATTGTATCACAAATTGATTATTCACACCAAATATCTTTTCTTACTCATTTCAGTTTTCTTCAGCTGTTCTTTGAAATATATTATTAAGTAACTCAATTTGTTATGGTTTAGATATGATGAATCTTTCCAAAAGTTCCTTCATTTAATGCAGGAATGTTCAAAGTTGAAATGATCAGATCAAGCTAACTACGACCTAATCAGTGACTTGATCTGATTGATGTTAATAATTTGAAAGGGCTACTGTTCTGGGTGGTACTGTAGGCAGGTAGGGTGTGGCTGTAAGAAGTAAGTCACTAGGTGTGTGCCCTTGGGGATTACATTTCTCATCCCTAACACCTTGTGCTATCTCTTTCAAGAAGTTAACCAGGTGCCCTGAGCTGATAGCTTTTCCCCACCACACCCTCTGCCATGATGTTCTGCGCACCTAGGTCCCAGAGCAATGGAGTCAGATGACTGTGGACAGAATCTCTGAAAGTGTGAGCCCCAAATAAACTTTTTCTCTTCTCAGTTGTTCTGGTCAGGTATTTTAGTCACAGTGATGAATAACTAATGAACACAAACTTCCTTCCATTTCCTCCACTATTATTTTTGTCCAGGAGATAATCATCTTGTGTGGATAACTGAAATCGCTTCTTAGGCACAGGTTTTCTGTTGATGCCCAACAATGCATTTAAAGAAACCAGATATTCTTTAAAATGCAAATCATATGTGAAACCTCTTTCACTCAAAGTTCTCCAATGCCCTACTATCATAGTGAGAATAAAACTGGGAATCCTGTACCATGACTTTGACCCAGCCTCATCTCATAAACAAGCTCCTTGGTCTCTGGAATCCAGCCTCTCAGGACATCCCCTGCCTCAGTGCACTTGAACTTGGAGCTGTTGAGCATGATGTTTCTTTGTCTAAAGTGCTCCTCCCACAGATTTTTAACCTGTCTTGCTCTTTATCATCACTCAATTCTCAGATTACAATTCACTTTGTTTTCTATTATGTTTTTCACCAGGTTAAGTGACTATTTATTTATTCACTTAGCTGTGCCTGGTGAAATACCTGGCAGACTGTCAGTGCTTATCAATATTTATTGAGTGTATAAATGAGTGAGGAAATGAATGACTAAACAATATGCCTTATTCACTGCATCATACCACTTCTAAATACCTGTATAGAGGACATGAAGTAACAATGAGTACAAACTTTTTCAAATTTATAAATGTTGGGGATTTTAACGCAAAACATCAACTCATATTTTATTCCTAAATCACACTTCCTAAATCAGCCTCTTCAGTGATGTCTCAGATCCTTAGAACTGTATGGAAAAGAATGTTAGGAGTCTGGAACCAAAATACCTTTCTAGATTAAATGACTTAAAAATTCTCCATTATTATACATGTTAAAATTTAATCCAAATGGATAGTAAACCATTCCTCCAACTTCATAAGAATAACTACTGCATCTGAAGGAAACCCTTCAATCTCCCAGCAGCAAATCTAGAAACGCATATTCTGCAAAAGCAATAGGAAATTTTCTCCTCTTATCTAAATCCAGTCCCTCCACACTTTCTCTGAATCCATCTTCTCTTTTGTTGTCAGAGAGTTAATTTCTCTATGATATTTTTATCCATTTCTAATTTTTATTTTTTTATTTTTTTATTTTTTTTTTTTTTTAAAGAGAGAGTGAGAGAGGGGAGAGAGAGAGAGAGAGAGAGAGAGAGAGAGAGAGAGAGAGAGAGAGAATTTTTTTTATTATTTATTTTTTAGTTCTCGGCAGACACAACATCTTTGTTGGTATGTGGTGCTGAGGATCGAACCCGGGCCGCACGCATGCCAGGCGAGCGCGCTACTGCTTGAGCCACATCCCCAGCCCCCATTTCTAATTTTTAAAAACAGATTTACTGAGGTATAATTCATCTAGAGTAAAATTACACCTGTTTTGAAAGTGCATCTGTGAAATCATTAACACTTTAAAGTTGGTCAACATGTTGACCATTCTAAAACCTTCCTCACCACTACTTCCCCACACTCCACAGTAGCTGCAGGCAACTGAAAATATTCTTTGGATCTTTGTCCGTTTAGTTTTTGTTTTCCAGAATTTGATATGAATCAAGTCATACAGGATGTCCTTCCATGTATGGCTTCTTTCACTCACTATAGCACTTTTGAGATGTATTTTTTTTTTTTTTTTTTTTTTTTTTTTGAGAGAGAGAGAGAGAGAGAAAGAATTTTTTTTTAATATTTATTTTTTAGTTTTCAGCGAACACAATGTTTGTATGTGGTGCTGAGGATTGAACTCAGGCCGCAAGCATGCCAGGCGAGTGCACTATTGCTTGAGCCACATCCCCAGCCCTCTTTTGAGATTTAATCACAATGATTCTTGTTATTTTTGAGTAGCATTCCTTTGGATAGATGTGCTGCACTTTGTCTATCCATTCACCTCTTGATGAAACGCAGGTTATTTTGAATTTTTGGCTATTACAAAAAAAGCAGCTATCAATATTTATATGTAAATACTTATAAGTCCATAGGTTTAAATGATTGAGGTAAATATCAGAAAATAGAATTGCTAGATTTTATGACAAGTCTACATTTAAATGTGTAAGATACTGCCAAAATGTTTTCCACAGTGGTTGTACCATTTTATAGTTCAACCACCAATGTTCAAGAATTCAAATTTCTATATATTCTCCCAACAATCAGATCAGTCTTAAAAGAGATTAGTCAGGGTTGATTTTTTTTTTCAGAAAAGAATACATAAGCCATTATAATTGGTCAGAGTAGTAGTAGTAGTATCTCATTTTTTCATTTGAATTTCTTTAGCAATTAATAATGTTGAGGACCTCTTTACATGTTTATTTGCCACCCATCTATCTTCATCAATGATGTGTTTGTTCAAATATTTTCCCCACAACTTTTAAATTGAGTTGTTTTCTTATTGAATTTTAATAGTTCACTAAATATTCTAGATATATGTCCTTTGTTATTTCAGACATATGATTTGTAATCATTTTTATTTCACTTGGATATTTCACAAGGATCTCAACTTTTAAAAAAATCCAAAATTTGGGACTGGAGTTATGGCTCAGTGGTAGAGTGCTTGCTTTGCACATGCGAGACCCTGGGTTTGATTCTCAACACCACATAAAAATAAATAAATAGTAAAGGTATTGTGTCCAACTACAATGAAAAAATAAATATTTAAAAAAACCCAAAATTTCATAAACTATTCCTAATGCTATTTTTATTACCTTTTTTTCTCAGGCATTCATCAATGTCCCCGGCTTCCTGTCTGCCTTTCTTCTCTTCACCACATTCTGTCTGAACCCCTCTATTCTCTGTCCCAGCACTACCACCCTCCTTCTTTTTTAAACCACAGCTTTGTCCACTTCACTTATCTTCATGAATGTGGTTTTTATTGTTGTTTTCTCCAATCCAGTCCCCGTGGCAGCTGATGTCCTTGAATATGCCTGTGTCCCTGCTCTAATGATCACATGCCTGTCTCACAGGGACTGTTTTAGTCAGTATTTTCACTGCTGTGACTAATGGACCCAACCAGCACAACTGTAGAGGAGGAAAAGTTTATTTGAGGGCTCATAGTTTCAGAGGTCTTAGTCCTTAGACGAGAGACTCCATTCCTTGGGACTTCAGGTGAGGCTGAACATCATGGCAGAGTGTATGGCAGAGAGAAGCAGCTCACCTGAGATCAGGAAGCAGAGAGAGACTCCACTTTCCAGATACAAACATATACCCCAAAGCCACGCCCTAATTCCCACTGCCTCCAGCCACACCCTACCATTTCAAGTACCACTCAATTAGTCCCTATCAGGGGGATTAATTCACTGATTGGATTAAGACTCTTACAACCCAATCATTTCTCCTCTGGATCTTCTTGCATTGTCTTACACATGAGGTTTTGGGGGACACCTCACATCCAAACCATAGCAGGAACCCTTTCAATGACTTCCCACTACTATAAGGGTAAATTTAAAAACAAACACAACCTTTATCTTGACCTGTTAGACACATCATAACCTATCTCCTTACTACATTATTCCCATCAAGCTGAACAACTTCTGACCCTCAAAAGCAGTATCCTTTTTCTCCCCCTCAACTTACAACAAATTGGAACATTTGCCAGGCTGCATCCTGCCTGTCTTAATTTCCTCACTGGAGCATAACTCCATATGGCCACAGATCTTGTCTTGTCTATCTCTGGACTCCCAGAACCTGGCAAGTGCCTGGTATGCCGGTGTGCCTACCTCCACGTCAGCACAGCCACCTACAATCTCCCAGGCAAAGTCAATCTCATCCTTATCTATTCTCCTGCCATACTGGTACTGTGGTCATCTTTCTATAAAGGCAATGCTTGTGTGATTACACTTAGGTTTTCCACTACTAGAGGAGTTTTGCAAAGGTTCCTTCTATGGTTTGCCTGATCAATAAGACAGGATCCCTGGAAGTCCCTGGCGTACTACCTTCATGCACTTTATTTCACTTCTTTACCTAATTCTTTTCTTCCTTCTTGTACTCATAATAAATACAACAGATTTTTAAATTAATATAATCAATCAATTAGAAAGTGATGGATATTCTCCATTGAATACACAGTACTATTAAATTTATATAAATATGTGCCTATGTACACTACAAACAGCTAAGGGGCTTTCTGTATCTATATAATACATTTTCAATAAAAGTATATTATTCTTTAAAGTTTTCATGTACAGCACATGTGAGCATAGGCAGACACTTTTATATAAATAGTTAGATACATGTTACATTTCTAGCCTATAAATATAATGTTCAGGGAGGGTGTGTATTATTTCTATATAACTATATATAGACGTGCATATAATACTGCATATATATAGCAGATTGTAAAAACTTTAGGATATAACGAGTTGCACCATAAAAATGGAATATTTTAAAAATAGAAATAGCATCTTTCCACTGAGGGAAAAGACTCACAAATAGTGGTTTCACAAACATACTGTGACAAGCTGAGGGTTTTCCTGTGTCGTCAAAGGACTCCAGGGCAGTTGATTTGAGGTTGCCTTTCTCAAAGTGTCACCCAAGGGCCAGTCGTACCAGAGTCCTTCTGTGTATGTCAAGCATGCAGTCTCCAGGACACCATCTCAAACCCACCACACCAGCATATGTGGGGACTGAGTCTGCAAATCAGGATGTTTCATGAGCTTGACAGATGATTCTGTTGGATGCTGTATTCCAAGAATCCGTGGTCTAAGGCGCCCTGCTTGGGCAAACAGGCTCGTGTTGAAGAATGAGAAGCAAGATGGAGGAACAGCTGTGAGTGGGAAGTTGGAAATTGTGCGTGGGGAAGCACAGAAGGCTGGCTGCATGGTGGGTGCAGGATTCAACAGGGTGTGGGTGATTAAAGTGGGTCCTTGTTTCAATGAGGACCTTATGTTCTCCTTCAGGTTAAGGAAGCAAGACTCTCAGCTGTCTGTGTCTTCATTTCTCACTTCCTTTTCACTCCCCTCCTGTTCTTTGACCTTTCATAAGCATTGCTTTCCACCACAACAGGCTCTGAATCTCAGCAGAGCTCTGAGCTGTCTTGCTCTCTTGTCCCTCTCAGCTTCTCAGAGCAGATCTGGACTCTAGATGAGGTGTGGAGTGGCAGTTACCACCCAATGTCTTGGGAAAAGACACCTCTGAAATCAGGTGACTACTGCTCTGGTGGGTCATCCGTGGTGAGAGGCACCATAGAGATCATTTATGCTAACACGGTGCCTTGTTTTAAGCAGAGCAAATAGCTTTAGGGAGCAATTTAAAAACTACAAGATCAAAAAGCAACTTCACAGCTGATCTGCTTAGTATCCAAGTCGCGTCTCTCTCACTTGATCTTCCGGAAATCCATTGTAATACATCTTTAAGTGGAACAGTTGTCTATTATCCTCTGTAGGCACCACGCAAGTCATTTTCATGAATAAATGAGACATTAAATTATTAATTGATAAATGACCAGATGATGAATGAAAATATTTATGAAAAGAGAAAATTAAAAATAGGTTTCACAGTCAGGTAGACATTGTACAGTTGCTGAACACTCAAATACAGGTAATAAACTGCATTTAAAAGAAAACATATCTTTCTCTGTAACCTGTTACTTTATATTTCATAATATGTAATATATACGCAACACTGAGTTCTAAAACACTTCCCATATAGGATCCCATTTGACATGTTTAAAAAATGTTAACAGATATTTATAAATCTGTCCATACGTTTTAAAAACTGATGTTGTGAGATATTAAAATTTTTATATTTTATGCAGCTGACAATAAGCAAAATCAGGACATAAATTCAGACACAAATCCAGAAGTATTCAGCTCTTTTCTATGGACAGTGAAGGAGGAAGATTTTACATTTAGAAGCCCTTCACAGAACATTTTTTTTAGAGACATAAATAGTCTCAATCTTGGAATATTATTTAAGCCAAATATGTAGAAATGCTCCCAATGTTATATGCAAATAAATTAAATTAGCTAAACCAAGTGCAGTGGTGCATGCCTGTAATCACAGCAACTCAGAAGGCTGAGTCAGGAGGATGGTGAGTTCAAACCCAGCCTCAGCAACTGACTGAGGCCCTAAGCAACTCAGGAGACTGTCTCAAAATAAGAAATAAAAAGCACTGGGGAGCTGGCTCAGTGGTTAAGTGACCCTGGGTTCAATTCCTGGTACCAAAAAAAAAAAATCAAATTAACTACATTATTTTGTAAGTACCACTAAAATTGAAGAAAAAATAAGTAAAGATAAATATGAAAAGAAACAGTGCTGTTAAAGACTAGAATCGATGGTGATCTGGTGGATTTTTCTCTTAACAAACACCTGGCCCCACCATCAGCTCATGCATCTCTTCCACTATTTCAATTATAGCCCTTAATTCTATCCACACTAGAAAGCCCAAGAGTCCATCAGGAATAGGAGATGCTCCCCTTCATATATTTAATTTCTAATTAATAATGTTAAATATTTTAATTAAAAATTAATGTATTTCATATGGAATATGCACAAAAGCATCTTTAAATAACACTTCAGAGTTGTATATAGTAATTTTTAGCACATCATTTGGGCTATAATGGAGTCTCCAGGAAAAACATTAATTTCAGAGGTGGCATGTTATTCCTTCACTTGATTATTCCTTCACATGATTATTCCATAATTAATTATCAATTGTTAGTGACAAGTTATTTTATAAATAAGGTTATATTGAGGATCTTTACATATGAATAACATATCTGTATTTTTGGCTATTTTTCATGGTATATGTTTATAAAAATATGTTAAATTCCTACTTCTATAGGCTAAATCTAAAAATATGTGTGCATTGACTGGGCATTCCTTTTTAACAAGCTACTGAAACATAGTGGTTATAATAGTGTATATATATTTTATGATGATTTAATTTTAAGCCAAAATAAAGATGAATTTGAGAAAAAGACAACAGTTTACTGTAACCTTAATCATTTGAGAGAAAAATTGCCACCACATTTTGACTGTGAAATATTTATTGGAATAAACTAGTATGACGCCTAGTACCCAAAAAGCAGCAACTGGTCTAGTTGATGATTTTCTTTCCCCTGTCTTAATAAGCATTAGAATAGAATTTATTTGCATTCACCTGGCAAAGTCAACAGGACTTCATTCTCTTGCCAGAAGATAATATGAATTCCTTGGCTAGGTGCCACTGTTTAGGTTGCAAGCTTTTCACATTTCAACTGTGTCTCAAGTGTGCATAATGTATTTATCTACCACATTAATGACAAGTTGCTAGGAACTACAGAGTAGTAGTAATAAATTCTGTAGATGTTTTGGTAAGATGTACATGGTTGCAGCATAAAAAAATTAGTTTTAAAAAATGAAAAAGGCTTATCATGTCAATAAAATTTCACTCAACCCAGTAGTTTGGGTATCTCAATAGATATCTCCACATAGTGCAGAAAAAGGCAACACACAACCAATGTGAGTTCATCTTCTAATTAATTGATCAGGTGACCTCCAGAGCTTCCACTTTCTATTTGATGTATTAATTTTCTACTACTGCATAACAAATTAGCTCAAAGCCTAAAACAATAAAAAATTATCCTTGTTTGTGTGGATCAGGAATCTGGGAGCACCTTTCTTAAGTCCTTTGGTTCAGGATCTCTCATAAGGGGACAATCAAGGTGTTTGCTGGGACCACAAAGGTCAGGTTGGGGAGAATTTACTAAAAAAAAAAAAAAAAAAAAAAAAAAAAAGCTCATTATGAGGCTATTTGCAGGCCTCAGAAGATTCTATTCCAAGTTCACTGTCTATTGACAATGTGGGCTTCTCCAGGAAGCTGCTCACATATGGAAGCAAGCTTTCCCCAGAAGGGACAGGGAGAGAAAAAGAGGGAGAGAGAGAAAAAAAAAAACCCACACACACATAAATATATATGTGTGTGTATATATGTATATATATGTGTGTGTGTGTGTGTGTGTGTGTGTGTGTGTGTGTGTGTGTGTGTGTATTATGGCTCCTTTGACCTTAACCCTGGAAGTGACAACTCATTACTTTTGTTTGTCTTTTACCCCCTTAGCTTCAAAGTGAATATTTAGAGAATTCCATATGGAAGTGAGTAAAAACTAGGAGTCAGAGTTTATTAGAAGCTACTTTAGAGGTTTCCTATCACTTTGGTGCTAAGCAAAAGAAAGCCTCTGGTTAGTCCAGCCTACTTGACAAGAAATTTCATCTCTCAATTCATAAGACCTACTCTATTAATAGGCTCAGAGAACCTGAGTCAGATCAAGATGGTGCATGTGACTTGCAGCCAATCTCAATAACATCAATAGGAGTCACAGAGTGTGCCTAACCAAGACTGTGTGACAAAGTTATGTCATCTCTCATAATTAACAATTCTCCTTTTGTTCAGTAGTCCTGAAATTTAAACTGGATTTTCTATTGGGTTTGTCAATCAGACAGAACAAACACAAGATTTGAGCATGCACTACAAACTACTCATCATGAACTTGGAGTTGATTCAAGTAGAAATAAAGTTAGGAGGAACCATCAGCCCTCTTCACCAAGTAGACATAAATAATGTATTGAAGACTGTGAACCGATAAGGCCAGAAGGCATAATTAAGTTGACAGGCTTATTTACATTCTTGAAGTTTCTGCCGCACTGCCTCTCCTCACTCCAGCCACAATGAAGGTCCCAAGAAAATATGCTTCTGATCAGTTTTCTTAGAATAAAAGAAATTGAGCCCACTTTGCCAACAGCTCTACACTACATTTTCTGCAAAGGGCTGGGGTAAATATTTTGAGTATTGCAGGCCATTTATAATCTGTCACACATTCTTTGTTTCACTATGATTTGTCATTTATATCACCTTTTAAATATAAAAATCATTCCTAGTTTATAGATGATACAAAATAATCCACAGGTCAAAGTTTTCAATGGCTGCCATTTTTCAATTCATGATGTTCAACATAACATGCTAGATCTATCAGAAGTGACTGCTGTCATTAGCGCTTCATTTATTGAAGAGTAGTGAGCACATTATGGATGTTCAGTGAGTTAAATCTGATGGTACATTGTTTTTTCTTCTTCCCCTTAGACGGAGAGATGACTTGAGACAAGAATCCACATTAATTCATAAGCAGTGGTGGTGTGTTCAGATTGTAAAATTCATGGAAAGATCAAGACATGAATGATTACAAAAGAGAGATGAAGAAGAATCTCTTAGAACTGTTCTACAGAGCAAAACCACCTGCTCCTATGACAGTCCCAATACAGTAGTGTGCTATCTGAATGTTGATCAGTCTTCTTCCTCAGCTACTTCAGTGATTCTCAACAGACTCAGAAACAAACAGCATGGCTCGACAGTATAGACATTCCCTCATCAGCCTTCTCTACCCTCAATACATTATTTATGTGTACTTGGTGAAGAGGGGCTGCTGGTTCCTCCTAATTTTATTTTACTTAAATCAACTCCAAGTTCATGATGAGTATTTTGTAGTGCATAAGAAATATGCTTTCTTATTTCTTAGACTAAAAGAAATTGAGCCCAATAAGGAAGCAAATCATGAGCTCTGTATTATTTTCTATGGCTGCTATAACAACGTTCCATAATCTTGGTGTCTTTAAACAATAAAAATCTATTCTCTTGCAGCTCTGGAGGACAGAGTTTGAAATCTATTTCATTTGACTAAAACTGAGATGTTGGCAAGGACACCTTCTGTCCAAGGACTTAGGGGAAAATGTGTCCCTTACCTCTACCAACTTCTGGCACTACTGGCATTCCTTGGCCTGTGGGTGCATCCCTCCAATCTCCATCTCCATGGTAACACTCCATTCTCCTCCTTCATGTATGTTAATTCTCTCTTCCATCCTCTTCTAAAGATACTTGTGACCACACTTAGAAACTAAAATAATGTAGGAGAATGGCTCCAACTCAAGAGCTCAACCTCATCACATCCTAAAAGAGCCCTTTCCTATATAAGATAATAGTCAACAGGTCTCAGATATCAGGACTTGATGCCATTGGAGGCCATCTTTCAGCCTACAAAAACAATCATTATGTGCAACACTCAGAAATCCCAGTGTGCTTTAGAATAAGGATGATTTGATTGAAATTAGCCATTATTAAAATATATATTAACTGTCATTTTGTATCCCAGCACCACAAAACAAAAACAAAACTTTGAACAGAACAAGAATGAAACCCAGGAATGGAACAAATATTTGCTAACATATACCTAGTAAGAGACTAATATTCAAACTATGTAGAAAACTCCTAAAACTAAAAAATAACAGCAAAAATAGGTTGAAAATGGACAAAGAAGTCAAATAGACATTTCTACAAAGAGTAAATAAAAAATGGTCATTAAGCCAGGTGCAGTGACACACATCTCTAATCCCAGAAGCTTTGGAGGTTGAGGCAGGGTGATAACGAGTTCAAAGCCAGACTCAGCAAAAGTGAAGACCTAAGCAACTCATTGAGACCCTGTCTCTAAATAAAATACAAAATAGGGCTATGAATGTTGCTCAGTGGTCAAGTGCCCCTGAGTTCAATCCCTTGTATTCTCTCCTCAAGAAAATGGCTATTAAGCACACAAGGAGATAGATGTTCAACATCTCTGTTAGACAAATGCAACTCAAGACTACAATGAAGATCACCTCACAACTATTAGGATGGCTATTACAAAATAAACTGAAAATAACAAGTGTGCAATTGAATATGGAGAAATTGGAACCCTTGTTCTTAGTTAGTAAGAATATGAAGTAACATAGCTATTGTGTAAAGTAATATGACATTTTCTAAAATAGTTAAACATAAAATTACAACATGATCAAGCAATTTCACCTCTTAGCATATACCCAAAAGAACAGAAAGCAACATCTTGAAGAGATATTTACACTTCTGTGTTCATAGTAACATTATTTATGGTATCTAAAATATGGAAGCAACCCATATTCATCAGTGACTGAGTGGATTAGCAAAATGTGGCATATGCATATACACATGTGTATATGCATATATGTATATAATATATATTTATACACATGATATGTTAATGCAATGTTATTCCTATTTAAAAATTCTAATCAAAGCTGCAAGATTCATGAATTTTCATGACATTATGCTAAGTGAATTAAACTGGTCACAATGGTACAAATAGTGTATGACTGACTTACTTACATGAAGTAATCAGAGTATTCAGGATCATAGAGCCAGAAAACAGAATGGTGGTTTCCATATGATAGGTAGAGGAAATGATTTATGAATATAAAGCTTCAATTTTGCAAGATGAAAAGAGATCTGGAGATGGATGGTTGCAATGGTTATTCAACAATATGAATGTACTTAAAAGATCACTGAATTTGTACACTTAAATTTTTTAAAAATAAATTTTATACCATACCTTAAAAATTGGAAAGAAATTTAAAGATATTCATTGAGCTAGATTTGGTTCTTGGAAGCTTCTTGTCTAGAATAATAAATCATGTACTGATTTATAAGTTTTGCCTATTTTTTTGGCACAAATACCCTCAACAAAGCTGATATCAAGCTATCAGTGTGACATCACTGTATATTTTGTTGCCAAAGATATGTAGTACATCACCATTTTAGTATTTCCATCATTCAGATATAGCAAATAACACCCAAAGCTTAGATAACAGTAAAACTTAGTCAGATAAATTAGGCAGTGATGAGTTTTGAATATTTAGTACTTTTGTAGTTAATACCATTTATGTAATCATAAGCACATATGAGTCAATTTTGGGGGGTGGACTGAGGACTGAACTCAGGAGCACTCTAACACTGAGTCGCATCCCCAGCCCTATTTTGTATTGTATTTAGAGATAGGGTCTCACTGAGTTGCTAAGTGCCTCACTGTTGCTGAGGCTGACTTTGAGCTTGAGATCCTCCTGTCTCAGCCTCTGGAGCCACCAGGATTCCATGTGTGTGCCACTGCTTGCAGCTCATATGATTCAATTTTTAATAATGACTCTGTTTAACAACTGGTTAACAAAATTTCTGAAAATTTAGCAAGATCTAATCTCCAAAGGCACAACCCCAAGAACACATTGCCTTTACCCAAGGATGTTGCTTTCAGTTCTTTGGGGCATGTACTCAGAGGTCAGTGTGGTTGACCAGCATAGAACTCATCGCCTTAACCTATTCTGACATGCTACAAAACTTACAGACTGAAAAGTTGCCAGAAAACAGAAGAAGGAAGTCTAAAATGCCTCCACCTCACAAAGTCAATGCAAGGTCCTGGCCCAGGTTTGTGGTTCTGTTCTCTTTCTGGTAAGAGGGTGTAGAGATCTCAGATATCAGTTCTTAGTTTCTCTTCTCTGCAGGAGAGACTCATCAACCTCATCAGAGGTGTGCACAGTCCTAGCCTCTTCCAGAACCACCCTCTCCATCATTTTCAATGTCTCCTTGTCTGGAGATTCCCTTTCTCCCCTCAGTGAAACCACCTCTGCCTGTAACAGCATCACCTTGAGAACACTTGCCTCTTAAAACTACACTTGGAAATGAAAGTTTAGAGGCTCATTTTCCAGATGCCTGGCCACTGCCAAGGCCGCCTCCTCTTCCTCCTCCTCCTCCTCCTCCTCCTCCTCCTCCTCCTCCTCCTCCTCCTCCTCCTCCTCCTCCTCTCCCCATACCCCCTTCACCCTGCCCTACATCTAGTCAGAGGATATTAGCTATAAAAGTTTTACTCTAAAATTGAAAGAAAAAATACATCAAAGTAAAGGAGAACTTGTTTTCAGCCTTGTATTTAATTTCAATTTCTAAAAATGCCTAACAAAATGAGGTAAATTAGACTAAAATATGTATCAATGATAATGGTGAGTTCAGTCCATGTAGAGTTTTAAGAAAATCAGAAACTCAGTAGGAAAGTGCTAGTCATTTAAATTGATGATGTTTAAATTCAGAGTAAGTGGGAAAAATAGGGTTTTCAACTTAACCAATAAACAACTCCCCCTTTAAGATATCCTGTAAGTTGATTTTTTCTTGAGAGTCTAAAAATTGTGTGGTCCTCAAGGACTCCTGAACCTCAAAAGATTAATAACTAGAAAAAAAATTCACATGGAATGAAGTTGGCCTAGATGAACCTTAACACTGTAACAAACTGTTATATCCAGTGTAGCATACATTTGTTGGTATTGGCTGACATCTTTTCTCCTTCTTATAACAGTACCCTAGCTTCCTTCTGATAATAACTCAAATCCCCACCACCGTTCATTGGATGATTTGACAAGATCCCAACTCTTCTATGATTAGAGAGTCTGTGTCATGTATTGGTCACCTAACATCTTTCAAATAACCCAATTTTGGGTGGTAGTTTCCTAGATTCAAATTCTGCCTTCCTGGTAGAGCAGTCAGAACTCAACTTCCCCATGCCTCCTTGCTGCTAAGGTATAAATATGTCATGTGGGAATAATAGGTTGATTTACTTTCCATGATTTGAGCAAGAACAACATGATAAAGCAGTGGTTCATTATATTAGTCAGATTTCTATTGCTGTAGCAAAATACCTGAACGAAACATCTTAAAGGAAAAAGATTTATTTTGGTTCAAAGTTTCACAGGCTTCAGTCCATGGTCAGCTTTGTTCATTTGATTCTGGGCCTGTTGTGAGGTAGTAATCATGAAGGAAAGATGTGGCAGAACAAAACAAATCTGTTCACCTGATAAAGGCCAGAGTCTGGGGGACCAGGGCCAAGATAGGTTCTCCAAGGGCACAACTCCAAGAACACACTTCCCATCTCCTACAGTTTCTGCCACCTCCTAATAATCCATTCAGCTATGAAATTGATCCTGAATGGATTAATACAGTGATGAGGCCCTTGTGATTTAATTACTTCCCCAAAGCTCTGAATATTGCTGCATTAGAAAGGAAAACTTCCACACGTAAGTTTTGGGGGAACACTTTATATCCAGTTCATAATGAACATAAATCAACTTTTGGGCTAAAGGGAAGCAGAGGTTCCCAGCTCTCAGGGGCAGAAAGTGCTGGTGGTCTGTTACCCAGAGTTCAGTGCAGCGGTGCCTTGATTTCTCTAAGCCACACCAGCAATGGCTTCTCACTTGCAAGAGTGTGCATGTAGTTGGAGTACATGCTTGATTCTTAACCTTCCAAATCTGAGCGTCTGATCATACTAGAGATTCTGTGAGATATTAATGTCCCCTATGAAATTCCTTTTCTCTGAGAGTTAACAAGGGTGATTTGGTTTTGTAACGAAGAACACTGGTTAAGACGCTCACTCTTGTCAAGGGACAATAACATAATTCACATTATACCAACCAGACCTTCTCATTCCTGTGATTCCAAATCTGAAGCTTAATGTTGAAACAAGGGTGAAAAAGAAAAACAAGAAAAAAAAAAAAAAAACCCTGAAGCTAGTTTATTCCCATGGCTTTGTTCTTATCATCTGGTTTCCTTCTACTTAAACTCCTAAACTGCCCTGACCCCCATGCATTTTCTGAATCCACTGTTCCAACACATTCATTCTATCACATACCTATTTCTTATTTTAATAAATTCCTCTTTTAATTAATTTTGTCAGAGTTTGTTGTGTTATGAAGAATGCTAACTGAGGGCTGGGATTGCAGCTCCATGGAAGAGCACTTGTCTAGCATGTGTGAGGCACTGGGTTCAATTCTCAGCACCACATACAAATAAATAAAATAAAGGTCCATCAACAACTAAAAAATATTTTTAAAAAGAATGATAACTAAAAAACTTTACAATAGTACTTGATAGGCGTCTGCTATTAGAACAAAAGGATACACCCTATTTGATTTGATTTAACTAAGTTTGTAGACCAGAATAAATTTATCTACAGTAGGAAAAAAAAATCAGTACAGTATTTGCCTCAGGGTGGAAGGGCTGGTCATTGACCTGAAATTGGAATAAGGGAACTTTCTGTGATGCCTGTTGTAGGTTGAATTGTGTTACCCAAAAAGATGGATTGAAATCTTTACCCTGGTACCTGTAATGTGACCTTATTTGGAAAAATAATCATTGCAGATGTAATCAAGTAAAAATGTGGTCATTCTGGATTAGGGGAGATATTAAATCCAACAGTTTGTGTGTGTTTTATAAGAAGAGAGGAATACACAGACAAGACTACATAAAGACAGAGGCAGAGGGAAGTGACAGAGCTGCAAGCTTAGGAGCGGCCAGAAGCAAGGAAGAAGCAAAGAAGGCTTCTTCCCTCCAGCCCTCAGAGGGAGCAAGGCCCTGCTGGCTCCTTGATTTCAGACTTGTTGTCTCTTGAAGTTTGAAAGGATACATTTCTGTTGTTTTAAGCCACCAACACTGCAGGAAAAAGGCAGCCGTAGGACAATAATATGACAGGAAAGTTTAATATTTTGATGCAGTATTAGATTCCACTGGAGCATACGTTTCTCAAAACTTAGCCAATGTATACTTATTTCCAATTCTTTGCATATAAATTTTGTGTTTCAAGAATATTATCAACAAATACGGAAACCTGTCAAATGATATATATGTTGGAATTTTTAGGACTTTAGATATAGTACCTGCAGCTTTCTTTGAAATGATTTTAACTACAAGGTGGACTGACAGATGATTAGCAAAATAGATAGATATGTAACTAATGATAGAACAAACTACTGATTTGTAGAGTCCAGACAATGAATGTATGGGTGTTCACTGTAATTCTTCCAACTTGTCTATTTGAAAATATTCATAGTAAATGGACAAAAATAATAAACCCTATTATGTATTATGGTCTGTATTTTTCTGCTTTTCTTTGAGAAATGCATAAAGTTTGCAATATTGATGATGCATAATTTTTGTTTCTTTCTCTTTTTTTAACAGAAGAATGTACTTAGTATACTAAGCAAATATCTTGCTCCACATAGAAGAACAAGAGAAAGAAGAGAGCATGTGTGAAACAGTAAAAACCACATACCCAGTGCTTCTGTTAACAGCAGGAGGAAGTGATGTTAGGAAAAATCTGATGTTAACTCTTGGTCAGAACCTGACCAAAATACTAATACTACTACTAATACTACCAATAATAATATGCTCAATGCTGTGGCATGTTTCTAAATAAATAGGATAAATATATGCAAGATTTTATCCTAAAATATGGATTTAGTTAAGTGTCAAAATATGCATATTGTGTTCTTCCAATCTTCTGTGAAAACACTGCTCTCCCAACTTGAGTGGCATTAACCCCTCAAGCACACTTGTTTATTATATTTTTTTCCCTGAGAAAAATTGCCAGAAAGCATGGAGTTGTTGTATCTATTTCAGGTGACCCTGGTGCTCCTGCCTCAACTGGCTCTTAAAGAAGTTGATCAGGAAACTCCTAAGTCTAAATTAAGAATTTTAAATGGAGATGTCTGAATACTAAGGCAACCCACTCACAATCTACAACACAGACGTGTTTCCTGTGGTTGTGTAAAGAGTGTCTTCATATCCTTCACAAATGAACAGTTCACATTTGACTGAGCTCAGCTAGGCAGAATCTACTTCTATGGCATAAAATAAAACTGTACTCTAAACATAAAGTGAAGAGTTTTCTTCAACTTTAAATGCATAAACTTACCTTGCAGCAATAACATCTTTCCAAGGAAGAATTTTCAGATTGAAGTTCAAGTTGTTTATACTTATATTTTTTGCTCCTAAAAATGCTTGTGTGGAGATCTATATAGCTGTCATTTCCTTTGTGAATATTCATGCTTAATTATTTTATTTACAGAACCTCTTATCTTTTCATCCTGCATGATCTGAAGTCCTTATCTCTTTATTTTAGGCAAAGGAGGAAGAAGATACAGATAAACTCATGAGAGGAATAAAAATCCCCCCTCACCCTGAAGGGTCCAGTACAAAAAGAAACCACACAAAGCACATGACATCTTATATTTGATTTCACAAAATGTGCAGGAATAAATTAAAAAGGATGTGTTTATGTTGCAGCATGTGAGATAAAAGGCTAATGGGCTTTATAAAATTTTAATTTTGATAAGAAGCAAAAGTATGCTGGATACAATGAAATTCCACAGTGAAGAGATAGTGTCACAGATCTTTATTCACTGAAAGTTATTGTATCAAAATAGATTTTCAACAAAAAAAATGAAAAGAACATAGATATTCAGAAATTATGAATATAAGAAATGAATTGACGGAAACATATTAGGAGTAAGACATACTAGGCTTCGCTTAGCCTTCCATGTTTTGTAGGCAAAAAATATTATAAACGTGTGAGTGCCAAACATTATAAAAGAAAAATAAATCTATTACAAGTTAATTGTTGTAGTCCTAAAATGTCACAATAAACACTAGCAATATACCCTAAAGGAAACTACAAAATACTCCATGAACAAATAGGATCAATTCCAAGGTCCAGTTGCAAGGACTCTCTGCAAGGATGGTCCAATATTAGAATATTAATATCATTTTTCAAGAAAATACTTAAAGATACATCTTAGAAGTATATAGATGCATATAATAAGGCCTCTAGTAACATAAAGTTTTATTCATGATTTTTAAAAACATTAAACAATAATGCTCATCATAGCTCATAACTAACTTTTGTGAAGCCCATTATTGGTCTTCTATTTTATGACCTCCCCACAGTTTTTCTTAGTAATATTGTGTTGTTTAAATCTGACCTTATTTGGGGCTGGGATGTAGCTTAGTGCTAGAGCACATGCTTAGCATGCAAGAAAGAAGTGCTTATGTTGCAGCTGGAGCCAATTCCAGCACCACAAACAACAACAAAAAAAATCTAGTTTATTGTTATGGACTATGTTGCCACTCTTTTACTTCTAAATACTGAATACTTTGACTCTTTTAAGGTAGTATCTCCCAGTACCACTTCCTGGTAACTACTAGCTCATGGTCCCCCAACATTATACTCTCAGCTGAACATCGCAGTGTGTGTTGGCCTTTATAATTATTCTTTTCTGCAATGTACACTTATACTTCTAGTTAATTTTTTAAGCAAGTATTAGAATTATTGTTACTTAAAGTATCTATAATTGAGAATCAGAGCATAGACTGCTAGATACCATGGCCTAATTCACACAAATGATTTGATGTTTCCTAAAAATATTCTAATCACAATCACTGACAACTCAGTTTTTTTAATACCTAAATTATTATTCCTTTTTACTTTTATTATACCTTCTTTGATGTACAAATAATTAATCTTTACATATAGAACCTGGCAAAAAAAATTATATTCAATAAATATCAAGTTGTGCAGAATGCTAATCTTTAGCTATTTTGACATATTTTATTAATCTGAAATTTTCTCAACTATTAAATATATATGCTACCATTTGATAAGACCATGTCTAGTTATTTTTACTTGGACTACATGTACTTAATTACTGAAATTATGCATCTATTTTGTAGTTAATTTTCCCAAAACTTACTTAAGATATGAGCTACTTTGTAAATAAAAAAGATATTATTATCAATGGTAAGAATATTTTCTTGCTTCATATACTCTTCCTAGTACTAATACCCTGTTCATGTTACACAGTTAATACATCACTGCATGTTTGTCAAACTTGAAAGAGATTTCCCATTTCCACTAAATTAGAGCCTCAAAAAATGTTCTTATAGTTTATTAACACCAGTTTAAATTGCCATTAGCAGAAGTAACTCAATATTATTTGCATATAGGAAAGGTTTTTCATGTCATCCTCCTCCAAATAAAATTGTTTAAAATCATAAAATGTGAATGGGTTTGTAATATCTGAAAACATTCAGATAAAGTCTGTTTGCCCACAAACTTTTTCTTGCTACCAACAGCTAATTATCCTTAGGAAATCATGGGTTTAATTAAATGGTAGTAGACTACAAGGAAGCCACATAACAGTGAAATGCAAAACCACTCAGCTTTGACAGTTGTGTTATCACCATTCATATATGGTTGTCAGATTAGTGTCTTCTTGCTCTTCTTAAAATAAAGCAATTTTCAAAAGAAGAGGGATTTTGATGTAGCTTTTATTACATTAAAAGTATATTAAATTTTCAGTGAGTCGATCTCTTGCTTTAATGTTCTTAAAATATCAAATGAGGTAATGGAGCAGGATATTTAAGTGGAGATTTATTTACCTTTGGTGTCATTTTGTCATAATTTGATTTCAAACTCCATATAGAATTAATCAGATAATATACCTAAACTGATTTTCAAAATGCCAAATTTATTAATTAAATCCTCATTACATTGTTAAAAAAAACTATTATATTATTTAATACAATTAAATAACCTGAGTAATAAAAAATCCCTTTTCCAATTTAATTACAACTTATTTAAAGTGTGCTTCCTCAAAGAAAACAGTATTTAAATACAATGACATATTTACCCCTTTAATAAAAATTATAGTGAGAAAAAGATGAGACAGAAGATCTAGAGCTTCATCTGAGTCAGAACCTGACTTCAAATTCTACTGAGACACATCTGTGATTGATGGTTTTTAATAACACAAAAGCATTTCTTGAAACTTTTCTACTTAGTAGTAAATAGTAGAAACATATTCTGTCTATCTGTAGCTATTGAGAGTAACATTGTTCTCATTTCATTTTGCCCATTTCCATTTAAAAATAAATTGTTATATAACTATTTATAATAGAAATTGTTCTAAAATATATTGCATAGTTCCCTTTCTTCATTCCCTAATCTCTCAGGGTGACTACATCATCCTGACACCCTTACCACATTCCAAGAATTTGGACCATATATTTGCCTTTCTTGTAAGAACTGTAATTTCACTTGATGAGATTCTTATCTTTTTGTCCAATATCCCCATCCTTCCCTATTCCCTCTCAACATCCCCCACTATATCCTAAACAACACACCTGCCAAGTAGACTCAGTATTTCTGGTTTTCTTTTATTAGGAGCCAATAGCAAAAATGATAGGCTCTCAACTGGCTAAACACATCATGCAGACAGGACAGATGTCATTTTAGCAGATATTCCACTTTTTTCCTTGGGTCATGTTTTCTAGCTTTTAATTCTTTTTATAAATAATTTAAGATATAATTTATAGACCACAAAATTCCTCCATTATGAATGTACAATTCAATGACAATTAGTAAACTTGTAGAATGATGTGACCATCATCACAATAAAGTTTTAGAACATCCAAAACACTCCCCCAAAGTACCCTTGTGCCTGTTTGTAGTAAAGTCCTCTTCTGCCTGACTCCCCACCTCAGCCTAAGCCATTATGGATTTACATTTTCTGAAGATTCTTATGTAAGTAAAACAATACCATATACATTCTTCTTGTTTTCTTCACTTAGAGAAATGTTTTTGAAGTGCATCCATTTATCACAGGTACTAGTATTTTGTTCTCTTTTTATTGTTGAAGCTTGTCTCATTGTATGGACGGACCACAGGTATTCACCCATACATCAGTTGTACGTTTAGATTATGTCTAGTTTGAGGCTATTATTAAAAATATTGCTCTGAACATTTGTGTACAAGTGTTTATGTGGATCTTTTACCTGCCTTTGGGGGAACTAGAAGTGAAATTGCTGGACTCTGGGAAGTTTTAACTTTTGATGAACTACAAAACAAGGTTGTTGCTCAGTCTCTCTACCATTGTACTTTTCAATTAACACCATGTGAAGGTTCTGTTTCCTCCACAACCTTACCACCACTTGGTGTTTCCTGTCCTTTTTATTGTAGCCTTTGTAGAGAATAAATAGTGGTATCTCTTTGTGGCTTTAATTGGTATTTCCCTAATGACTTATAATGGTGAGCATTTTTTTTTTCACATCCTTATTAGACATTTCCATATCTTCTTTACTAAAATGTTAAGTGGAATTTCTTGTCTTAATATTGAATCATGAGAATTTTTACATAATCTGGGTATAAGTCATTTATCAGAGGAATCATTTGTAGATGTCTTCTCCCATTTTGTGCTTTATCTTTTTATTCCTTAAAGTTTTTTGAAGAGATGCATTTTTGAATTTTGATTAAATTAAATTTACCAAATTGTATTTTATAAGTCATGTTTTTGTGTCTGAAATACTCTTTACCTAGAGCAAGGACATTATATTTTTTCCTATGACTTTAGGTGTCCTATCGCTTCTATTTTACTCTATGATTTATTTTGAGTTAATTTTTGTGTATGATGTAAAGAACCTACGTAATTGTCAAGTGGATCCATTTGTTCCAGTATTATTAGTTAAAATGACTGTTATAGTTAAAGCTTTGTCCCAGGGTTTCATAAACTGACTTCCAGACCACTCATGTATAATCCAATCAAGACTTTATTGAAGCACACCGGTGGCGGCTGACCAGAACATAAGGCTGTTCTCCTGATCAGCCCCAAACAATTGCAAGGGCACTCTTATAAGCCTGAAAACCGCAAAAGGGATGTTGGGGGGGGGGTGTGGGGGTCTAGCCAATGCAAGCAAGCCAGGTTACAGAAGCGGGACAGTGCAGTCAAGTGGAGGAAAGCCTAACCAATCACAGTTAGCCCAGTCACCCCAGTTACAGAAACAGAGCCCCGTTACTCTAATTACAGAAACAATACCCCATTAGGTACTTTTGTGTTCTTAAAGGTTTATATAGCAAAAGGAAAAGAGCATTTTGCCCCAGTCATGACTCTTCTACTTGGCATGGTTGTTTTACAGGATGAAGTCATAAAACAAAATGGAGTCACATTTGCTCCTACTATCACAGACTAACCTTTCCTTACTAAATTGTCTTAGCATTTTTGTTAAAAATCAAAAGCCATACACATAAGAATTCATTTCTGGATTCTTTATTTCATTGACTCCACATCCATCCTTGTACTAGTACCATACTCTTTTGATTACTTTGATTCCAGAGTATATTTTCAAGTGCTTTGAATCCTCCAGTTTTCTTCTTCTTTTTCAAAATTGTTTTGTTGATTCTAGGTTCTTTGAATTTTCAAATAAATTTTATGATTTTTAACTTGTTAGATATTACAATAAACTTTCTAATGTTTTAATCATTAGACAGATTTCTACTTCCAGTATATCCAAGGTCATATTGACCCTCTGATTAAATAATCAGAATAGATATACATAACAACAGCAGTCAATATGTTGGACATCCTTTGGATGTGAGAAATGAATGATTTGAGCCTTTTTATTACCCAAAAATATTTCCTGGAAAATGTTTCCAAGTATAAAATGGGAGGGCCACCAGAAGAATTCCTGCCCACTCCCTGAGATGAGGAAATAAAGGCTGGGAACTTGGAAGGCCAAGACAACTAGACTTTATAGGACTGAGTACTAGTGAAAGAGTTTCTAGGAAGAAAACTCCAGAGATCTGTAGAAATTCCTTCTTTTGTATTCAGTGAATGCCACTGACTAGTTTTTGAAAATGGGGAAATTAAACATGTCTCAGATTGATATCTAAAGTCATATGCCCTTTCTGATACTTTTATGGATGCACAAAAATGATAACTGGTGGTGACATTCAAATGAAAATATTAAAATAAAAATATGTGTTAAGAATAAAAGCACAACTTTAGGTTTGTGATTTAATAAGACTAAGAAAGTAGAATGCAAAGGGAAAGTATATAAATTTGGAAAACATTCCTCGACTCATCTAAAAATACAAATGAAGCAGTGACAAGAAAAACATTTGTTGTCACACTTCCCACCATGAAAATTAACTGCTCATTAACCTTTGATGAATCCAGCTCTCCAAGGAATTTTTATGAATGCATAACTCATGCAGTGAATCTAACACCAATGATATATTTAATAACTAAGTGCAAAATGATTTCAATAGCCTGTGCTTACTCTTCCCATTCTCAACTTCTTTAAAATTAATAAAATTATGCATGTTTGAATATAAATCTGCAGCAATGTAAAACCAATTTAAGGACATTATATTTTGTGCTAGCCTTGCCTTGTAAAGACTCATTGTCATTATCATGATGTCAAAGATGTTATCATAATTTAATTCATTAGTCTTATAACTGCATGGGTGATCTTGAATCTGTGCTCTGACAATTGCTTAAAAGACTTTTTATTTTAATATAGTCTGTATAAAAATAAAAATGCTGGCATGCATTATCAAAGTTCTGAACATTGCAACCAGTTCAATACTTGAAAAAAATTTTGTAAGTTGAATTCTAATTCAACTGTGGATTTCCAGTATGCCATATGAATAAATGCAATCACAATGAAGAAGAAAATTAACATTGACCCCTACCATACTTTGTAAAACAAAATAAAATCCAAATGGATCCAAATTACAGGCCCAAAAGCTGAAATAAGAAAAGTTTTCATTTAAATTTAATAGGATTTATTTATACTCTTGGAGAGATCAGAGATTTTTAAGAACCATGTTAAAATGATGATGAAATTTTTTTGAGATATTTTTAGAAGTTTAAATACATGAAAATTAACATAATACCATAAACAGAATAAAAAGGTAAATGGCAAACTAAGAAAACATATCAATAAGATCTATGCAGTTCCATGAGCTAAATAATTTGCCCAATAATTCATAAAGCAATTAAAAATTTAAAACAAATAACTTAACAGAAAAATAATTAGGTTAAAGCTAGACAGTTGACAGAAAGGAGAATGAAATTTGGCTAAAATCAAAAGATTTCAGTGCTCAAACTTTTCTATGCCCAAGCACATGATCCTGAAGAATTCAAATCTCAAATCCTGCAGAATTCAAACCTCAACTTTGACATGACTGAATGCTGAGAAAGGTAGGGGGAATCAGGCACCCTGAGAAACTATAAATAACTGTGTTAATCGGTAACATAGATTTATTTTATTTATTAAACACAAGTTTATTTATTGTGTTTATTAAACACAAGTTTAAAATATTCCTTTTCTCATAATTACTTCTAGCATTTTCTTTTTTTGCTTATTTTTTTCTTCCTGTGTGCCTCCTGGTGCATTCATTCTGCAAACTTATCTTTGTAATAAACTTAGCTTTTGTTTGAAAATATTTTTATTTCATTTTAAAACTTTAATGCTAAACTAAAATATTTAGGTACATGATCTAAGTTGGAAGATAATTTTCTTTAGTACTTTGATAACTAAAATCTCTGGCATCTTTTTGTTTTTTAACATTTTATTATACTTTAGAAACTGCCTTAGTCTGTTTTCTGTTGGTATCACAGAATGCCATGAATTAAGCAATTTATTTTAAAAAAGTATTTTCTAGAAGATTGGGCATACAATATCAAGGGGCCAGCATGTGCTGAAGGCCTTTTGGTGTATCACAACATGAGTACATCACATGGCAAGGATGAGGAAGAATAGAAACTCAGGTTTCCTTCCTTCTTATAAAGCCACTGATCCCACCATGGAGCCCCACCCTCATGACCTCATCTCACACTAATTACCCCTCCAAAGCCCCAGTACCCCATATCATAGCATATGAATTTGGGAATTGTTTCCAATTTATGAAGTTTGAGAATATATTCAAAACATAGTACTAACACAGGGCAAATTTGTACAATGAATTCCTTCACACCTACCACCTAGATTCTATATATCACATGTCTATCCATTCATCCCTCTATTCATCCATTAGTCCATCTTTTTTTTTTTTACTTATAGATGGTCACAATACCTTTGTTTTATTTATTTATTTTGTGTGGTGCCTCACACATGCTAGTCAAGTGCTCTACCAATGAGCTACAACTCCAGCCCCCATTTTATTTTTGACACATTTCAAATTATATTACACACCTTACTACAGTTCCTCCTATTTAAGTTTGGATATTATTATCTAGAATTCAATATTTGTTTTCCACTATTTTGTCTGATGCAAAATTCAATACAAGGACATATACAAATGAATTCTGACAAATGCACACAGGTGTGAAACCCAACTGTAGATCTGTAGATACCCCTCAGCCTGTGTGTGTGTGTGTGTGTGTGTGTGTGTGTGTGTGTGTGTGTGTTGCTTAAATCCAGGGGTGCTCCACCACTGAGCTACACCTTCAGGCCTATTTATTTATTTATTTATTTTGATATAAGGTCTCCTTAAATCACCAAGGCTAGCCTTGAACATGAGATCCAAGAGGCTTCCAAGTCATTTTGATTAGATGCATTCGTGGGCATGGCTCAGCATCTATTCTTTTTTTATGTGCGTGGTGGTCCTGAGGATTGAATCCAGTGCCTTGCACATGCCAGGCAAGTGCTCTACCACTGAGCTATACCTTCAGCCCCCTGAGCCTCTATTTGTGATGTGGAGTCTTTATCATCTGAGTTCTGTCTCTGGTGGCTCCCACACTACTCCCTCTGATTTGGGTGTTGGGTCCCTTCTCTACAGCACACAGGGAGTAGAGTCATTAGGAATTCCTTTACTTCCTTAGCCTCAGGTTTTGTTTCTTTTGTAGGTTTTGAAAACTTCACTGCAAGTTTAACACTGCTCTTTCATTTTCTCCTTTCACAATTCTTGTTAGATATATTTTCCCTTTTAATTTTCTTATGTGCTAATGACTCAGAATTAATATGTTTCCAGCCCAGAAGTCTCCCACATATGGCATTTGAGTATTTTTCCAAATGGAAATTTAAATATTAAATTGAAATATTTAATGAGCATCTCAAATTGTAAATACATAGATTAAACATGATTTTCCCACTCCCCCTGCCACTATGCTTTTTCTCCAATAATTTCAATCTTAATTAAAAGAAACAAATCTGCCCTTGTATGTGCCCAAGTCAAAAACCCTTAGACCCACTCTCGATTCTCCTATCTTCTCAACCAATTCAAAAGCAAATATGATCATCTATCATTTCAAATATATCTGGAATCATATTAATCCTGATGATCTCCAACACTATCAAAACACTTTCATGTCTTGCCTGAATTATAACTTCAATACTTTCTTAGCTCTTTTCCTGCTTCTTTATTGTCCTTCATAGCCTATCCTTAATGTAAACAAAAGTTCTATCAAGTTACACTCCTACTCAATATCCTACACTTTATTCCTGTCTTATTCTGCAAAGTAAAAACAAAAGTCCATCAACTTGGCCACAGCACTTGTATCTTCCTTCTTCCTCTCTGACTTCATTCCAACCACTCTTCCTCTTGGCCACTCTGCTTCAGCCCCACTGAACTTCTCACTGATTCTTGAACATGCCCTACACACTCCTACTTCAGGGTCTTGGTGGATCCATTTGTCCGCACCATTCCTTGTAGAATCCAGGGCCCAAATGGACAATGGGTTTGCTTTCTTACCTCCTCAGTTCTCCACTTGCATGTTACCATTTTAAAGAAACTTTTCTTTATTTCCTGATATAAAATAGTAATGAGACTTCTCCTTACAAGTTGATTGTTCATTTGTCAACATTGTGATGGTCCATTTTATATGTCAACTGGACTGAGCCACAATGACCATTGTTTGGTTTAGTCAAACATTATTCTAGGTTTTTCCATAAGGATGGTTTTCATCATTAATATTTAAATCACAAGCCTTTTCATAAACCAGATTGCTTTGCATAATGTGGGTGAGTCTCATCCAATCAGCTGAAGGATTTAATAAGACAAATACTGAGCACCTCCAAACAAGAAGAAATTCTGCCAGCAAACGATGTCTAGATTTGAACTGCCATATCAGCTTTTACCTGGGTTTTCAGTCTGCCAGCTTAGTCTGCATAATTTAGACCTACCAGCCTCTGTAATCACATGAACCAATATACACACACAAGTGCGCACATACACACACATGCAAATATATATGTACATATGTCCTAATGGTTCTCTGGAGAACATTAAGAAGTGCAATCATAAAAAAAGACCTTTACTTGTTTATTTTGTCTCTTCCAGAATTTAAGCTTCATAAGAGCAGGGAGTTCATATATTCTATTCAGTTCCATATCTCCAGTATTTGCATTAATTATTTTACAACACTTTCTCTTTCAGTACTGTATTCTGTGTGATTTTCTCCAGTCTAGTTTCCATTTATCTAATACTCCCTTCAATCAATTCTAATTTGTTGTTTGTTTCACTGTTTAATTCCAACTATACTTTTTAATCTACTCTTAGAAATTCCATTTTTTTCAAAGCTGCTACTCTTTCAAAGTACATGTCTTTTCTCATATTTTAAATTTATTTTATTTTTAATCACCTTAAAATACTTTTCTAATCTTTATTTCATATTTTATTATCAGAAATTACTGGTGATCTACATCTGCTCTTTGTTTTGTCTACTGGCATTCCTGATCATTTACTCAGGTTTTCTAAATTTGTTTTAAATGTCAACTAATCTTTAGTGGACCCCACTTTTAATGTTTCTTCTAAATTGATATTCATTTTATTCTACCAGTACTATACTGGTGTTAATTTTGGTTGTTGTTGTTTAAAACTCTGGACCCTTGTAAATAGCATAAGTTTTCATTACAGTCTTGTATGCTGAGAAAAAAATAAAACAGGCTGAGTTTGACTTTCCCAAGAGTCATTGTCATAACAGAGAAGTTCCTTTGTCTTCTCCTTGTGCCAGTGTGTGCATTTGAACCCTTCTTTCTTTGAACCCTTCTTAGTCTTTTCCTTGGTTTTTCTAGCTTACCAGAATGGTATCTGAACAGCCTGTTTCTTTATAGTCTAAATGTGATCATCTCATCCTATTGGGCATTATACCCAGGTCCTCTAAATTATTATAAGCACACCATTAACTCCTCTCTAATAACCACTAAAACAGTGAAATTTTGAGCCCTTTTTGAGGAATATCAAATTTTGAGGGCTATCAAAGAATTTTAACTTTACCAGGATCTAAGGTGTTTAGGGTAAAAGCATTTGTATCATAGTATTTTAGTTATGATGGAGCCTGCCACTGAATTCTACTATTGTTTTATTCTATTCTGAGAATCTTTGTCTTCTTACTACCAAGTATGATATGTTAATATTTATGTCAATTACTTACACATTGCATTTATTTCTACTGTCTTGATGTGTGCTATTTACCATATATTTTCTTTGCTCCTTTCTTTTTAACACCCCCTCCCTTTCCTAACTTCTCTTGGATGAGTCAACTTCTCTATTTTAAAGTTCTGTCTTTGAGAACATTAACTTCTCTCTAGCTCTAAGATAGTTATCAGACTGAGTCCAATTTAAGTTCTAGTTTGAGAGATCCTACAGCCCAGGTACAGTAGCATAAATTCAGCCCAAGCTTAGGAATTTTATTTCCTCTGGAAAAATTTCACTTTTCTTTCTAGTACAGAAAGGGCTTTTGTGCCTCTCAAGGGTTATTTTGTAGAGATTTTTTTTTCTCCTTTCCCTGAAAGTGCATACTTCAGGTATCCTGCCTACACACCATGATCCTAGTCCCTCTTTCTCATAAGTCAAGGTCCACTCTTCTGTTTCTATGGGCAAAATAAGGCCTTATTCTCTATGCTTGGGGTCTCATTTGGGGTCTGACAATCATCCACACAGCCAACACAGTTTTAATTTATCAGATTAAAACTCTGGTTTCCAGTCCTTCTTTGATTTTGGCAAACAGAACTTTCCATTTTTTCCTTGTATTAGTTATGTGTTTTACTTGAATATTCCATTTCTTCAATTTGTAATTAAAATTGCTTTGCTTGCCCTCCCAGCATGTTGTCAGCAGAAGAAAATAAATGTATAAAAAAGATCTAAAAGTTTCATATGAGTTGTAAAATTAATATAATGTGCTAATAACAATATACACAGATGCTTTAAATCAACTAGAAAATATAATAATGATTCTCTAAGAAAGAATTTGGCCAACATATAAGAATTTATGCACAGAAAGTCATGGTAGCTAAGAACAAAGGGAAATAAATATATAGTTAAGTAGATTTTCAAGATATAATTGAAAACAGACTCTTGGTTTTCAATTCATATTAACACAAGTTAATAAAATTGGTTGTTGTCAATATTGGTGGATATTTTCTGAGGCAGACACTCATATAGTGATTGAATGTTTTGAAAACTTTAAAAATGTATCACTTTGAGCTGATAATTCAACTTACAAAATTCTCTTCTAAAGATGTAACCAGACACTGATACACTTTTTTTTTTTGGTGGGGGGGCGTAAACTGGAGATTGAACTAAGGGGCACTCAAACACTGAGGCACATCCCCAACCCCATTTTGTATTTTATTTACAAACAGAGTCTCACTGAGTTGCTTAGTGCCTCGCTAAATTGCTGAGGCTGGCTTTGAACTCACAATCATTCTGCCTCAGCCTCCTGAGCTGCAGATACCAATACACTTTTACAGCCCATGCTCTGAAACAAAATGAGTATTGGAAAATAGGATCCATGCTACTCAGCCTTCTTTGCACTTTCAAAGAGGTTTACTCATTTCAAATAACTGATTTTACTAATTAGAAGAAAATTTTATATTTATATAACAGTTAACTTCATGAATATACTCAACATTATACACAAAGGTTGATTATATTATTTGCAACAGTGATCCTTTTAGCGAAATATTAAAGTTAGAATATTAAATCATTAAAGTTTGGACTGGGCTTTGAAAATCAGGAGTGGGTGGGAAGGAAAAAAAAATTTCATTTAGTTAAGGTAGGTGATATGTTTATTATTTTCTTATCTCCTTTAGATCTTTTAGTATTTATCAGGAATAGGAAGCATTACTGTTTGCAATCAAGACTTGATCTCATTTTGAGAAACATTGTTTGAGCATAAAAGTAATGATTTTCTTTTAAACATAGACTTCTCAAAGATGTTCTCTGTACTTTAGTGTGATTTTATTACATCTAAGGGCCATGTTTCTCCTCTGCCCCAAGAGAAACACATTTTCCATTTTATGAAATCAGCAGGGAGCCAGACTCAATTTATAAAATTAACTTCACAGAGAACTTTTTTAAAGACTAACTATTGCCACATGAGAAAGTTACACTCTGGTAATCAAAGGCTCACTTGCAGAGACAAATTAACCCTCTAGCATTAAGATACTAGTAAAAAGCAGAGAAAATGATGAGTTGTACTTTCCTTGGAAGAAGCAAAGACCTCATCAGATTGAGCACAATTCAACAGTTCAGGAATGTGCTCCTCAAAACTGGTGTGAAAGATTACCTTTGGGGATCTAGGAGGACCATATTATAATTTTTATTTGCATTTACTTATCATCACATCTCTTATATTTTGTTTATAATTTAAATGCAGATAATAGATTAATTAGCACAGCACCACATGCATATATTTATCAATGTATTTGCTGTGTATATTTGAAAACATTATTCTGATGTGGGATCATGATGAAAATGTTTGAATACCACTCCAAGACTTCTATTAAAAAAAAAACAGCTTAGAAGGAGCAATTTTATACAGGAGGCAATGCATTCAAATAGTTACATCAAAATTTTCCCATTCTATATATTGAAAATAGTGATATTACTTAAGAGAAAATATTCTGCATTCACTGTCTAACTTTGTTTGGTGTCTTCTGTTTCCTAAATGATTGTTGTGATGTTTTCTTCAACAGATGAACTATGGGAGCATATTAAATAGTTATTGTCTAATGTAAACAGAAATCTGAATGATTAAACCAATCACAGTAGCAAATCATTTCACTGTAGTTGTGGGTTATAATCTTTCTGAAAGCATTAAAGAAAAGTCTTTTGTATTTTGCCTTGAAAATAAAAATGTAAAAAGAAAGCAAGGTAAAAGGTCTTCCTTTGTGACCCTACAAAATACTTTTCCTGTCACGAATCCATTTTATAAGAAATTACAGAGACTATTAATTCCATGTTTCACTATTTCTAAGGTGCATATTCTTTTTAAATATTTAATATAATTGAAATTGAATTGGCTGTTATAATATGGCATCTATGATGTTGTAGGCAGGTAGCAATTATGATGTAGTTCTCATTTCTTTGATACAAGCACACATGACAAGTGGCAACATCATCAGGTGCAGAATGGATATCAGTACCTGGAGAGAAAATTTAGAGATGATTGTAGAGCACTAAAGAAGGGTTTCCTGGGCTGGGGATGTAGTTCAGTGGTAGAGAATTTACCCACCATGCACAAGGCCCTAGGTTCAATCCCCAAAACCTGGAGGAAAAAAAAAAGAAAAGGAAAAGAAAAATATTTCCTCCAATTCTGTGAAAGACTCAGTCTATGGTTGAATAAACATGAAGTTGAAGAACCTGAGTTAGAAGGCAATTCACAAAAGTCAGATTCTAGAGGTGGAGAAAGAAGTGTCAGAATCAGACCAACCCATTCATCTCATTTACACTTTCTGCTATAATTTGTATCCGGAATGTTTTCAGTGGTCCAAGTGTTAAAGGTATGGTCCTCAGATGGTGATGGAACCCTTAGAAGATGGAGTCTATTAGGAGAAAGGTCATAGGTGTGTGCCCTAAAAGGAGATATTGGGACTTTAGCCTCTTCCTGTCTCTTTTCTTTGCTTTACAGACACCAGGAGAAGAACAGATCTCTTATACCACATATACCCACCACGATGGACTAGGCTGCCACAGGCCCAAAGTAACAGGGCCAAGCAACCATGGACTGAAATTTCTGAAACAATGAGCCAAAATAAACTTATTCTCCTGGTTAAGTTGATTCTCTCAGGTATTTTGTCATAGTGACAAAAAGCATTTCTTTTATACATGTATAAAATTGCTATCTAATAAAAGTCTAGACTTAACTAACTATATGAATCCCTTCAATATGTATATAATAGAAATTGCAAATGATAAAAGATACTATATCAGTTTAATTGGCAGAATTTTTTCTTTCTTAGTAGTACCTAAAATAATAATTGTGCAATCTCACACACTTTAGATTCAGTGAAATATGCCCCTACTATAACACATATACTATAGGCTATTAAAAAAACAATCATGGCATTTGGTTTTTAATATTTTGTCTTTCTTCTGCTTTTTAAAATTTGTTTGTTTGTTTGTTTGAGTGTAAGTTCTTCATGCTGCCCCCTGTGTCTTTTGCGGGGGGTGGGGAGGTAGTATTAGAAAATAAAATGAACAAGATAAAAAGATTCATGTCCAGATCATACAGAAAACTCCTAAAACTCAACAACAAAACAAATAACAAATGGTCAAAGGAGATAAATAAACATTTCTGCAAGAAGTAAACATGAACAATAAGCATAGGAGAAGATGCTCAGTAATATTAGAATCAGGCATTATGCAAATTCACATAATGCAAACAATATCAAAAATAACACCCCAAGGTCTTTTGAAAATGATGATAAATCACATTTTAAGTAAAATCTCAGGTGAACAGAATCCATATGTTACAGAAGATTTGGAAACTAATATCAACGAAGTAAATGTCTCCAGGAGAGTAACTGTTGTGATAGAGTGTAAAAGATGTGACTACCTAATAGCTGGTATAATGATGAATTTGAATTGTCAATTTTATTGGATTAAGAGATGCCAAGGGTTAAGAGGTATATGGGTGTGTCAGTGAGGGTGTGTCTAGGAATGATTGGCATGTGAGATAGCCAACTGAAATGGAGACTCTCCTTAAGCGTGTGCTGCACCCACCAAGAGGATGATGGCTTGGATGTAATAAAAGTTCCAACAACAAGGAATCAGCAGCAGATGAAAGCTTAATTCTTCTTGAACGGATTCTTGATTGCTGCTGCAATCATCTGAGGATATCGTATTCTCCCTTCTTCATTCTTCCAAAACAGATTCTGCCTGTGATTCTCCAGAAGGCTTAGATCTCAGACTAGGGTAGCACCTTTGATGGCTCTCAAACCGTGCAGCTACCAGTTCTCCCAGCTCAAATTCTGGCATACAGGTTTCCATAGTGACTTGGAGAAATCAATTCCAACCATTTCTGAACACACAACCTGAATGTGCTGGACCTGTGCTTAAGGCACAGTCTTATGTGGCTTAAAGGCACTGAGGATGCCATTTATGTCACCAGCCTCCAACTCAGTTTGTATAATACCAACATAGCCTTTTGCCCTGGACACATAAAGTCCCTTCAGGTACAGCAGCTCTGGTGCTCCTTTGACACAGAATCTTAAGATGGACTGTGGATATACTTGGGCTCTGAGTCTAATAAACTTGATCTTTTTCACAGCCAAAATGCTGGATGCAATTCTATTAGAACATTCTCTTACTTATTTTTCTCCATTTTTTTTTGTAACCCCACCTCTTCTGGGATATCTACAGTCTCTCTCCAAATCATTTTGGCTTTTACAGAAGACGAGAAAATTCTAAGCTTTACAGAAATACTAAATTCTAAGTAGGCACTGCTTAAAAGTAAAGGGGTGTTGGGGAGATAAAGGGAAGATACAGAACAACAACACATTATTGTGCCACGTCCACACAAGAATTTTTTCTTACAGCCAGGAATTACCTGGATAATTTTCATTTTGTTGCAGCAATAGCCAAGAAAAGCGTATTCCAGTGGTAATAACTGCACTTGAAAGGTACTTTCTCACAGACGGCATGTACAACTGCCCCAACCAGTAAATACACTCTGGGACCCTGGTGTTTATCATCACAGGAAGTGTTCACTCATGAAACTATTTTGTGAAAATTTCAAATCACAAGGCGAGATACTGTCTAAATGCGAATCCTGTCTTTTTAAGTTCTGGAAGTCAGTCTGTGCCTTGCGTCATTTTACCGCTATCATCTTGGAGTCAAACAACCAGGGGGAAATAATGCAGCATGAGGAGGTGCAGAGTGCCAGTTTATGAGTTTGTTTATTCTGCAGAAATTTTACTGCTGCTCAAACTGACTGCTTCTTTAGTGCCTTAAATCAAGCAGCATAATCTGTGGACTCAAGATCAGAACAATAAACTTCACTGAATTTACAGGCTCAGGAGAACAGCATTCAATAGGGCCTTTTATTATGACCCTATCCTGACAATGTTTTTCTGACTTTCATTGCTTTAGGAATTCATAGGAGAGATGCCAAAACAGTGTGTTGTTTTTTGTATGGGCTCTGCCCCCACGATTAATCACACCAAATATTGAAAAGAACAACTCAGATAGGAGAAGTCTCTACAGCAGGAACTCACAAGTAGGTGCAGAAATTTGTTCTATTTCATGTTAACACACACACATTTTGAAAAAAAAAATGAAATGAAGAACCATTTAATCATAATGTCTAGATTTCTCATTTGCAGACTTGCACACTGGAGTTATGACATCACTGGAGTGTTGATGGATCACTCACACAGCTGAGCTGTATAAGTATACGGAAATGGCAGAAGAGAGTTTAGAGTCATTGCCCCGATTTTATATACCAAAGAAGCAAAACTATGAAACTCTCACTTCCTATGCCTAATTATTAATTACTTTTACGTATTAGCATGTTAATATCCTGTAAATTAAGTTACATAATAGAAATTAAAAGGAGAAATATACAAGATAAAAATAAATGCAAATATGTTTCTATAAATTCTGCTGGTGTTGGGTCACTGGCTTTGTAGTCATGGAAACATGAGTTTGAATTCTAATGAGGCTCCTTAACAATCTGTGTGAATGTGAGCAATTTATGTAAGCTCTCTTAGCATTGTGGTTTTAGTGGTTATCATAGGTGAGGAGGCCACAACAAATACCAACAGAGATAGTGATGATGATAATGATGGTGATGATATTTCAGGCTACCACTCACTCTCAGGGATTGTAGAAATCTTGGCAGGACCTGCATAAACTCAGTCACAGCCACCCCTATAAAATGGCTTCCTGACTCAGCTTAAATAAATTTATGGAGCAGGAACACCTCATCTCTCTGGCTATTTTGCTTTGGGAACATTTTACAAGTTGTGACATGGAGCCATCACTTTGCCCTCTTCTTCATAATCATTTGTACCAGAAGATTCTAAAACATAGGTTTGTGAGAGTCAGGCAGGAAGTTGCTGTCAGGTTCTTTAGTACCTTAGAAATATAGTCAGTGCAGGAAGAAATGACTGCTTTAGTAAGCCTATCAATTTGAGGAGAATTAACATAACTATTATGTTGAGCCTTCCAATTTATGAACATTGGTATATCTCTTCATTTATTTAGTTCTTTTTTTATTTCTTGAATTAGCAATTTGTAGTTTATTACATAAGAGTTCTATACTTGGGTTTTCAACTAAGTTGTGGGTATTTTGTTTGGTTGTTTGATTGATTGGCAGGCTGGTGATGAAATAATATTTTAATTTCAGTTTCTGAAAGAGTCACTTCTAGAAAGGGGTTGATTTTTGTATATTGATCTTGTATCCTGAGACTTCATGGAACTAATCTATTAGTTACAGGACAGTATGATTAACTCAATTTTCTATCTTGCTATCTGCAAACACTGGCAGTTTTTTTTTTTCTTTCTAGTAGATATACCATTTACTTTCTTTTCAT
Organism: Urocitellus parryii; assembly: GCF_045843805.1. Classification (NCBI taxonomy): domain Eukaryota; kingdom Metazoa; phylum Chordata; class Mammalia; order Rodentia; family Sciuridae; genus Urocitellus; species Urocitellus parryii. The sequence goes on along the minus strand of NC_135535.1, from coordinate 168,368,731 downwards.
CTTTGGCTTATTAATATGATTTCATTAATTAATTTTAAAATATCAAAATAACTTAGCAATCACAGAATAAAGCGCACTTGATCATAGTATGTCTTATGATATTATATTTACTAACATTTCCTTAGTAATTTTGCCGATTTATTTTATGATGGATATTGGTCTGCAGTGCTTCTTTATTTATTTCTTTATTTATTTTTGTATTGCTTTATCTAGTTTGGTACCATGTTCTGCTTTTCTCAAAAACATGAGTTCAAAGTATTCACTTTATTATTTTTTTTTCTGTTAGTTCTCTTCTAAATATTTGGTGAAGAATGAATTTGTCATCCTTTCTCTAGTGAATCTATTTGAACCCAGGGATTACTTTTTGGATTTCTTTTTTTACATTATGAATTTATTTTCCACAATACTTCTAGCGCTACTCAAATTATCTATTTCTTACTGGATGAGTTGTGGTAGTTTGTGATTTTCAAGGAATTGGAACATCTTGTTGAAATAGTAAAAATCGATCTGTGTAGAGATGTTCTCAGGTGTCCATAGTACTTTTCTTACTACCTCTTCATGCTTTTAGCATCTGTGATATCTGCTATTTCATTGCTGCTACTGGCATTTCAGTCTTCCTAGAGGTTTGTCAATTTTACTGATCTTTTCAAAGAAGTGGCTTTTAGTTTTATTGATTTTTCTCTATGTTTTGCTTTTAATTTTACTAATTTGTGCTTTTGTCTTCATTATTTCCCTCCTTCTGCTTGATTTGAGCTTACTTTGATATTTTTTCTGGTTTATTAAGATAAGATTTTGATTATTGATTTTAGAATTTTATTCCTTTCCAGTGAAAGCATGTGATTTCTCTGGGTTTTCTTTTAGCTACACCCCATAACTTTTGACATGCTGCATTCTCATTTGCTTTTGTCTAATGTATATTTTTTTATTTGCTCGAGATTCTATGTTGTTATGTAGTATTGTTTTCAAGTGTTTGGGTATTTTCTTCTTATTGGCCAGTATTTGACTTCTATTTTGATTTCGATATGATCAACCAACATACTATGATTCCAATTATTTTAAATATACTGTTGCTTGTTTCGAACCTAGGACATGATCTACATTGGTATGTGTGTGGGAATTTGAAAAATCTGTATTCTGCTGTGATTGGGTGGAGTGTTCCACAAATGTCAATTAGACCCTGTTGACTGGTAGTGGTGAATTTTTCCAACTTTGTCTTTGTTGCTTTTCCAACTATTTGTTTAACCGGTTGTTGAGATGTACTGTTAAAATCTCCAACTATAATTTTGAATTTGTCTGTTTATTCTTTGAGTTGTATCACTTTTTGCTCCACATAGTTTGTATCCCTGATACTAAGTGACCGTACATTAAGACTGCTACATTTTCTTAATAGACTCTTCTATCATCAGATACTAACCCCTCTCTTAGATAATTCTTTGCTTTGATTTACATCTGTTATTAGTAGAGTCACACACACTTTATTTTGATTGTTTGCATGATATATCTTTTTAGATCTATTTACTTCAATCTACCTATATTGTGACATTTGAAGTGAACTTCCTTTAAATAATACATAGTTTGGTTATATTTTTATGCATTCTTTTGATCTGTGTTTTGTAATAAGTAGATTTAATGTATTTGTTTATCTACTATGACATCTGCACATTTATTTTTGATAAAACGTTTATTTTAGAATATATTTTATATTTATAAATGTGAAGATAATGTATTTGCTTCACATCTATTTCCCCCTATTAACAATATCTTGCATTATTAGTATGATACTTTTGTTACAATTAATGAATAAATGTTGACACATACTCTCATTAAGCTAAGTCCACACCTTGTTCAGATTTCCTTAGTTTTCACTCCGTATCCTTCTCCTATTCCAGGATGCCCCGCAGAAGCCCACTATGTTTTATCGTTACCCCTCCTTCAGCTCCTCTTGACTCTATCAGCTTCTCATCTGAATGAGAATGAATGATCTCAAATGAATGATCTCATTCATCGTATTTGATGTTTTTTGACAATTCAAGGAACCCCAGTCATGTATTTGACAGTACGTTCCTCAGTTTGGATTTGTCTGATGTTTTTTTGTAAGATTAGACTGGAGTTGTGACTTTGAGGAAGGAAACAACAGAAATAAGTACCTTTCTCATCACATCTTATTAACTAAATGTGCAGTCAGCATCATGCATCACTATTAATGTAAGCCTCCATTTCCTAGGAAGTGATTGACAGGTTTCCAAGGTGTCAAGTTGCTCTCTCCCACCTCCACCCAGCCATCCTGTGCTCCTTGGAAGGAAGTTTGAGCACTGTATGTGGAACCCCAGATATAGTGAGGAGTTGTGCTGCATTTTCCTGAGAATGGAATATCTATATAAATTATTTGGAATTCTTCTACATCTAAGGTTTGTCTCTTCCCTTCCACTCATTTATTTATCTGATCACTCTATCTGCATGAACTCATGGATAGTTAGTTATTTTAGACTATGGATTATAATTTTCCTTTAATTTGTGTGTGTGTTTCATTTTCTTTCTTTTCTTTTCTTTTCTCATACTCATCTAACTTTGGGTGCTGAAAACACTTTCTCACTGGTTCTTGCCTCCCTTTGGCCTCTCCTTGTCATTGTTGTTGGTATGAGTGTTTTGTTTATTTAGGACTTACCACTTTATTTTTGTTTTGGTTTTTGGTTTTTGGTTTTCTGTGTATTTGCTCTGATTTTCTTTTTTTTTATTTTGTTTTTATGACTTCTGATTGGCTACTTGAATTTTTTTAATTCCATTTTTATTTCCTATAATCTTTTGTGCATCCCTCTGTATAGTTTTCTCAGCAACTATTCAAGTATTACATTATGTAACTTTTTCAGTGTAGTGAGTCTGGCATTTTTACCAATTCAAGTCCAGTATAGAAAACTGACCTCACTTTATGATCCTTACCCTCTAAATTCATATTAAAATTGTCCAAAATATTTCCTGTATGTGCATTCAGGACTACATCAGTAAGTATTATAATTTCTGCTTAAATGTCAAATGTAGGAAATTCAAGAGGCAAAGGAATTTGATGTCTTTACTTCTATTTGTTCTCTTCCCCTTGTTCTTTCTTCCTCCCTTGTGTCCCAGGTCCTTATTGAATCATTTCTCTTCCAATTGTAGAGCTCCTCTACCTGTTCTTTTAAGAAAGGTTTTCTGGTGGCAAATTCTTTTCTGTATTTGTCTCCACTGAGAACATCTTGATTTACCTTTCGTTCTTGAAGAATGTTTCCATGGAATGCAGGAGTCTAGATTGACAGTTCTTTTTATTCATCACTTGAAAGATACGCTGGCCTATCCTCTGTCCTCCTTGGTTTCTTGGGGGAAATTGATCATTGGTCAAGTCAAGGAAACAAGTGAAATGGAAAAAAAATTAAAATACCTTAGAATTCAGAAAATCTGAAGTTCTTAATGCCAAAATCTAACAGCTCAATATATTACAAAGCAATGATCATTTTTTTTTTTACAAATGAGATTTATAAAAGAGAAAGAGAAGCAGAAATCTACAATTGAAGAAAAGGAAAAGCAGAAAAACAAAGACAAGGAGGAAGACACAGAATGTTGAGAGCTGCTTTTGGAGCTGGGTGCAAGGTGAGAGAACACTCCAGACTCTGGGAGGGGAGGGTTGCTCCTGAAGTGTGGGGATTCTCTCAGCCCAGGAATAAAGATAAAATGACCTTAGATCACCTACCAGGTCAAGAAAGCTCCTGTATGCCCACCTCTCTTCTCCTGTCAAGAGGACAGTGGACAAGAAGGAGCACAGAGGCCTGAAGGTGAAGACAGGGCCAGTTGCTGACATGAGGGAGGGGTTGGGGTGGTGGCCCCCAGTCTCCCTAGGTGGACCTTCAGGAAGCTGGAGCAGAACTGGCAGTTCAGAGCTGTCCCTCCTGCTAGAGAATATGCTGGGCTCAGAACTATAGGCTAAGCTGGATCTCAGGACTGCCCATCCCTGGAACAGTCCCTCCAGAGAACAGCGACATGGCCAGTGGCAGAGGTAAAAGATTCCATTGAAGTAGAAGATACGCTACAGCCTCCTTGGTGTCCATCCAATCACAGGACAGAGTCTGCTGCTGAGTAGGTGGTCCTCAGAAGTGACCTCTCTTGCCTGAGCCTCAGTTTTCTCCTATGTCATTTGTAGTCCTCAATTCCTATTCTCTTAGACTGCAACTTTGAGGGCTCCTCCCAGCCTAACCCACAGGCCTGGTAGCAAAGCACCTGCCCTCTATCCAGCCATATAATCATGACATTTTCATTTTTACACATAACTACCAAAGACCTACAGACTGTGTTCAGGAGGGCCCATTTCCTCTCACTTTGCCAGCCCTAAATTTTAAACCTTATTTTACCTCTTCCTCTGCCAGTGTATGATGTTTTAAAATTTACTCCTGAAATACAGGTGAAACAATGTCTTCTTTCACATGGCTTTTTTTCCCATTGCATTTGTTTATTCTTTATATTTCTTAACATTCTTTATATTTTGTCCATTTTCTACTGTTTTTTTTTTTTTTTGCTGTATGTAGTTCATTGAATTAGGCATTGTAAATATTTTATGCTCAGTAATTTTAACATTTTTTGGTGGTTTTCCCCTAATGCACAAGAATCACATTTTATATAATCAGATTTGGCAAGTTATTTCCCTTATGGCTTCTGAGTTTTACCCTGTCCTGTGAGTCACAGCAAATGGATCTGATGCCACCTCTCATAATCTAGGGGACGTCCAAGGCCACCACTGATTCATATTCCTAAGGCCATAAACTCTCTTTTTCCCTCTAGTTGATTTCTGCTTCTCCTTGAATTATTCATCCACCCACATTTTCTTCCATCTGGGGCTGACACAAACCACAGCAGGAGAGGCACCCCCTTTTACTTTTCCCCGAGCCTCTCAGGAGGCTGTGTTGTAGTGCACCAGATTTCAGAAGATGCCATGGTAATAAGGATGGAGAGCTCACAATCCAATGTCTGTCATACTGCTTTCCACAGGGGTCATGTGTCACACCTCCTATGGAGAAATTTTCAAATTGAAAATTCCTTATAAAGATCTTACTCCAACCTTCCAACCACATCAGCCACTGAGGCTGCATCCCAGAATCTCTTCACATTCACCACAACCCCGTCTGCTACTGACTCTTGCTTAGATTTTTTAGACCAGTCCCCCACCTCCCTGTCCTCAGTTCACAACTCCTGAGGGCTGGTCACTCCATCTGATGTCACTTTCTTCTGGAACAATCATGGGAAAGTGGGTTTGTCAGCTCACTGTCATATCATTGTACATCGGTATTTAAATAACTAAAATGCTGAGTGATGGTTGAGTAAGTCTTCATAATCACAGAGCTGAACTCTTCACAGGTAGCTAAAACACTCCCAAAACTCTCCCAAGGGTTATGATTTTCTGGCACCTATACCCCACAGGTACGGCTATGGGCACATTCATTGCTGCCTCTTAGCAGACATTCACCCTATCTACTCTCTACTCAGCTCTACTCTCCCCTTCTTGCACCTGGTCATGTCTCCCATTACCATAAGGCATCACCTTGTTGAGGCTCCATTCCAATCAGACTGACCTAAGTTGGGATCCTAGCTCTACAACTTCCTGGCTATGCCATCTTAGCCATGTTCTAGTCCATCAGAGCCTAGGACTTCTCATCTTTGAAACTAAGTACCACGACTTTTGCTATGATAGGGTTCTCTCTCCTGGTCTGCTTTGGGATTGCATGATGCCTACTTCCCATGACAGCATTTTGTAGGACACAGCCTTACCTTCCCACCAAGATGACTGTGCTATCATCTCACTGTAGACATTGTCTGCTTGAGCAGTCCTGTCGTGGGCATCCAGGTAGAGATGTGAATTTAAAACTTTTGGTTTTTGACTCATAGTTTGTGAATATAGGATCTGTCTGAATTTGGTCAAACAACTTATGATGGCAGCTTTTAAAATAATAATAATAAAATACAATATAAACATTTACCCAAGAATATTTTTTATCTCCATATTTTATATCTAATGGCAGGCTTTCTCAATTTCAGTACTGTAGATGTGTTGGCCAGGATGATTCTCTTTTGAGGAGAGATTCTCTGTTGTGTATTACAGGATGCTTGGCAATATTGTTGCTCTCTACTTGTAGCATGCTCACAGTTTTGAAAGACAAAAGTGTCTCTAGACATAGCTCAATATCTTCTACACAGGGAAAGGCAACCTCAAAGGAGATCCACTGCCCTGTGTGTTGGTCCTGTCTTTTCATTGTTCATTCAGCAGAATCCAAAGCCGACTTCCCACAGTTTCCTACCTAATAAAGTAGGATACCTGATAAAGCACAATGCTATGCTTTTTCCTACTTGGCTACTCCCACAATTCCATGAACACAAGTCATCTATCACCAACAGTGTTTGTCACATCATAGCTAGAAAGTTAATTCTTTCATCTAAGATTGTCACTCCTCAGACAGCTGAAGATTTGGGAATGGAGGAAAACAGGTGGCAATGACAATAACTGAAATTCTGCATGTGATTCACACACGGGTGGGCATTTTATTATATGCCTGGCACTTGGCTAAGGGTTTTACGTATATGATTATATTTAATCTCTAGAGTGGATTTCTGAAGTACATTGTATAATACTCATTTTATAGATGAGAAGCTGAAGCATAAAGATGAGCCCAGAATGGCACTGTTAGTAGATATGAAGGATTTTGATCCTGATATATTGAGCTGCAAAGTTGCTACTTTATTTCTTAATATTGAAATATAACACAAAAATAGAATATTCATAAAGCATAAATATAAAATTCTGTGACAGAGGCACAACCAAAGAGATCCCTGTTGGAGTAGTCTGTACTGATTTCTCCATTGTAGAAACTTAAAAATAATAAAAACTGAGTAAAATTGGTCTGCTTTTAATTATCACTCTGGGCCAGCATTTCTGAACAATGTCAGTGATAAAATAGTCTTTACTGGGAGAAAAAAAAAAAAAAAACATGTGTTAATCTAAATTCTAGGCAACTGTGTGCTTACTAATGAGTTTTAAATAAAGACCATAGATAAATAGACAATATTTATATATGTATGTGTATATAAAATTATCATACTGCCTTATGGTCTTTAATAAAGCCTGTTCTTCATAAAGATTATCTAGAAGACTCCCAGTTATACTTGTAGGCCCCCAAACATTGAGCAAGCTACAAACAATCACCTCATGAGCTAAATTTAAAGTTGTTATGAGTTGATTTGTGCCCCCTTGAAATTTGGATGTTGAAGCCCCACCCAGTTCCTCACAGTGTGACAGTATTTGAGGTAGATCTTTTTAAAAAAAAAAAAAAAAATTAACTTAAAATGAGGTTTCTAGGGTAAGCCCTAATCCTATATGATGGGTGTCTTAACAAGGGAGATTAGGGAGGTGGGGCCTAGGGCAAGGTGCTGGGCACAGGCATGTTCTCTTTTCCTCCTCATGCACCAGCTTATCCTTGCACTTTCTTCCATAAGTTGATGCGGCTTGAATCCCTCATCAGATGAAACCATCCAAACTTGGACTTCACTGCCTCTAGAACCAGGAGCCAAAATAAGCCCCTTTTCTTTATAAATGGCCCAATCTTGGACATTCTGTTATAGTAACAGAAAATGGACTAATGAAAGTGGGTTAAGCTGGAGACTCTTTTAAACATAATGACGTAGTGATCTCTATAAGCCTGGAACAATTACCAGTACAATTTAAAGTAACAGTAAAATGGACTCTTTTTTTTTAGCTAGAAAACCACATTAAATGTGATTTACAGTAAAACTAATGACATCAAAACATGGACTTTATGCTTCCATGTGGTTTAAACCTTTAAAAAGATGTTGATAGGGGCTGGGATTGTGGCTCAGTGGTAGGTGCTCGCCTAGCATGCACAGGGTCCTGCGTTCGATCCTCAGCACCACATAAAAATAAATGAATGGAATAAAGGTATAAAAAACAAGTTTACATTTAAAAAAAGATATTGATATGCTGCAAATATACCCTTTTACTTGGTTCTTAGTCACAGAATGCACCCCAAATCATTAACAGATCTTTACCACACAGCAGAAAGCTTTTCCTAGGTATCAAAAATGAAATCAAGTCTTTCCTTGAATCGTAAGAAAATAATTCAAATTCCTTCATATTTTCAATTAAAGAAAATAAAGAAACTCTAACCATTCTAAACTCACGCTACTTTAAGCAATTTGTTCTTAGAATTGGAAAATTTTAACACGCTGGAACAGAAGACTGCTGTTATTATGGGATGTATTCACTCACTCCTACTCCTACCTCGTCCCCTCCCACACATTCGCTATATGAAGTGAGAGATATATAAATTCTCAATATTAACCTAATTACAGTGACAACTTTCCGGCTTAACTATCAAATATTTAGAAAAGCCTGAAGAAGCATTCTAAGCTAAAGGATACATTTTCATAAGCATGCTGACAATCACATAAATGCTTCCTTTATAAACTTTCAATACTTATAATAGATTTAGGAAAACAATATGATATAAGAAGCTTTGCAATATGTGGGAAACCATCCTTTGTTGGAGTCAGAATGCTGAGATTCAAGGGCAGCTTCATAATTTTCAAACTGAATGACTAATAGAAACTATTATTCATTTCTAAATAATAAAATTTAGAATAAATTTTTTTTGCTGAGAAAGGCAGCTGTGAATATCAAATAAACTATTGTTTCTGAAATGCTTCTTCACCTGAAACATTATCCTCATCCCATTATTTTTGTCTCCATTATCAACAGAGTCCATTCTTTTGCAAGAATTTTTCAACCCTTTTTCATGCCCAAAGGTTCAGCTCATATAAGACCACCTCTCTTCAACCTTCTGTAACATTCAAAAGACAGGATACCTTCTCTGTGTTTCCAAAGCAGGCTAAATACCACTATTTTAATTCTTGGTTCATAGTAATAGAAGTAGCCATAGTAGTAGTAATATAATAATAGTAGTAGTAACTGTAGTCTCTACTAAGTATATCTAAAGCAACTTTTAGTGCACAAATTTAAGGCTCGTAACAATCTGTTAAGGATAGTGTGTTTATGTATTAGAAAATTAGTTTTTAGAAACATCAACAAGCATATCCAATATCCATAGATTCTACCTTCATGTAACAGTTAGCTCCTACTGTGTAACACAACACACTTCTATTTTTTATTTTTTATTTTTAGATATACATGGCAGTAGAGCATATTTTGACATATTATAAATATATGGAGTAAAACTTATTCTAACTAGGATCCCATTCTTGGAGCAGAACACACATTTAGAGGCTTAAACAGCAATCAGTCTTTGAGTTTATGATTCTACCAGCTGAAAAAAATCTTAGCTGGTAAACTTTTCTGATTTGAGGTGATTTTATAAGTCTGGAGCAAACTTCAGCTTGTCTAGGCAGATCTACTTCTGGGCATTGACTAGCTGTCATTTGAGCCACATTAGCTATTCTCCATGTATCTCCTCCTCCAGGTGTATAGGTATGTTCATACAGTATGGCCAGAGCATTGAAACGAACAAGAAAAACAGAACCCAGGAGAAAGGAGGAAGATTCCTGAGACATAGACTTAGAACCACTTCCTTCTTACTTCCACCACATTCTCTCAGCTGGAGAAATCACAAGGCCAACCTAGGGTCAGAATGGGACAGGATTAGGCAATTCTAAAAAAGAGAGGGTGGATGCAGAGACATGAATTAAGTCCATCGATGCTAGTTACCCACTACAGCCTGAATCATGCTATTTCTATAATTCTTGATGGTCTTTTCTTCTTTGCATATTAGATTGAGATCACTTCAGGAACAAATAACCGCCTTATAGGATCTTTGTGCATAATTTCTTGTTTATTTAATGTTTCAACTTTTTATGTGCAAAAGAGGACTATAATCCAACTTTTGTCCAATTTACAAAGCTAAATAAAGGAGATATTTAGAGTTTTATTCATTTGACTAACTTTTATTGAACTTTTTCTATGTGCTAGGCAAAATTTTTTAAAGACTACTCTTTCAATTGTATGCAAAATTATGATGGTATTTATTAAAAGGCTCAAAAATAATTCTAATCTTAGAGTTTGTTCATCTGCTTGAAGGTACATTTCTAAACATTGAGTCTGTTTATCTGTTTTAAATAAATTAAAAAAATGGGTATTATTAAAATCTTCACAGTGTAGCCATTTAATTCTAAGACATTCAAGGAAGCTTTATTTCACTACATTAAGCATCAGTCCTGAAAAAATGCAGGAAAAATCATGAAAAGATTTACTATTTATTATATTTTGTTATGATCTCCTATCTAAAACCATCTAATCTATATTGGAAAGCCTCCAAATTAATACAATAATATTAGTCTATAAGTATATTGTATAAGAAATCCTACATAATCTGTAGAGCTAATGTTGGAATTCAAAGATTTAGTACTTAAAGAAAATTATTGTTGCAAAAAAATCCTAAAATAATATTTACATAATTAAAATGAACACTGAAAAGTATAAAAATTTCAAACACATTTACTGATATGATTTTGAGCTATTTTATATATATATATATATATATATATATATATATATATATATATATATATATATATATATATATATCTTTGTCTCTTGTTCCTGACACAGAGCTCCCAAATTCCTTAGAATCTTCAGGGTGGTAGGGCATTTTTTATTCTAATGAGTTTACTCTTGGTAAAATTTTGGAAAGGTTCTAGTAACCAAAAATACAAAGTCATGATTAGAAACTTGGAACTTTCAACCTGCCTTTATCTTCCAGGGAAGGGAAAGGGGCTGGAGATTGAGTTATTAATCAAGCATACCAATGTGATGAAGTCTCCATAATATCTCTAAAAATGGATTTTGGAACCTTCTGAGTTGGTGAACACATCCACATGCCAAAAAGGTGGTGCACCCTAACTCTATCAGGACAGAACCTCTGTGCTTGGGAACTTACCCACCCTCCCTTCTTTGTACCTCTTTGTGTGGCTTTCATCTGTATCCTTTGTAATACACTAGTAAATCTGAGTGTTTCTCTGCATTCTTTGAACCATCCTAGTCCTACCAGAAAGTTCTCAAACCGGGTAAGGAAGTGTGCATATCTGATTTGTAGCCAAGTTGGATGAAAGTCATGGGTAACCTGGGACTTACTCCCTAAGATTGGTGTCTGAAGTTGGGGGTATTCTTGTGGAGTTGAGCCTTTAAATTGTGGGGCTTGCTTTAAATCCAGCTATTATTATTGAGTTCAATTCTAGGACACTCATCTGGTTTTGGAAAATTGGTTGGTGTGAGGAAACATACACAAACACACACACACATGCACACACACATGCACACACACATCTGGGCACAGAAACATTGAGTGTACATATAGAGAAAAACAGTTGGTTTTCCCTGTACAACTGAAAACCTACTATATAGAACATTGCTAGACATAGGCTGGATGGGATGCTCTGCATCTTTTTTTCTATTGGAAAGTATCTTATTGAGAGTAAGAGAATGCACATAACTATAAAACTTCAGTAAGTAACCAGAAACCACTACAAATACAGAAGACATTGTCTACAAGGTGTAGTTCACTTTGTAAACATGTTCTCTCGATTACTTACTTCAGCGCTTTTGCCTATAAAATGTGAAAAAAAAATGACATTAGGCATAGATTGGGACATTGTGAGAGACAAAAATTAATCAAATATGGAAGAATACATTGTACCTCCCAAATACCACTCAAGGTACTCAAAGAGCATGCAACAAGCATTTGTCCAATCATAGCTGAAACACTGTTCTGAAAACATCCTGTGGTTTAAAAAGGCTAAAATACCAGGCTAAACAAAATCTTGAACATAATTTTTGTTTTCTATTATATTTACTCATAATTTACTCTATTACAAGGAAGCCCTCACTTAGTCTCCCTCTAACCTGCATCATTTTCCTTGTAACATCACAGTCTTACCTTTCCCCTGAAGACCACCCTGACCTCATTAAATGGAAAATAAGATTATTGTTAACTTCAGAGCTGGAATAGACTTTGGCCTCTTTCGTTTCATTATCATTCATTAGCAGCACTTCCCCACCCCATGTTCTTACTGCTCCGTGTTTCCTACCACCTTTGGTGTGCTCTCTCCCCGCTGTTTCCTTGGTTTTTAACAGCACAAGCGGCATTTAGTGACCTACCCTGGTGTTGACATTCAGTTACTGCCTCCATTAAAGACAGACTAATTAGAGTGGGCCATGTGTTGGCCCAGAATTAATGAAAGAGAGTGCAAGAATCAAAGCAGGGCATTGATTGTCTGCAGCACCAAAATACAAGTTCTGCCTCGCATTTTGGAAGTCTGGGTTATGATTATTGACCTAGTTATGCATTAGTAGTACTTCTGTATCCAAAGTCAGTAGCCAGATCCATTTTAATCAGTGCTGTGTGCATGTTAAAGTTTGTTTGATTTCTCTTTTGAAAAGAATTTTATGTGAGTGAACATGAGAAGACTTCATTAGTGAAAAGCACCAACAATAGTAAGATCAAGAGAAGCTCAGATTGCTTTCTGTCAGACTCTTTATTTTTTTTTAATTCAACCATTTAAAAGAAAAATAGTCTTCAACTTATATAACAAGTTTCTTGGAATAGAAATGTTTAAAGGGGTCCTTCTTGGCCAGCTCCCCTACCTATACAATCACTACCTCATCCATTTCTGCCTTGACCTTATCTTTTATATCAGTTAATAGGATATTCCTAGTTAATACCTCAAAAGCAGACATGGAGAAGCATCCACCCTTTTAGATATCAGCTCACACAAGACATGAGAGTACATTTCCTATGTCCCTCAGATTTCCTAAATTGTGTTGCTTATACTGTCTGTGAGCTGATTCTCCATATTGTTGATTACTGATATGCCAGGACCACACAACAAAACGACTTGTATGTAAGAGAATCACTTAACACTGAAGAGGATGTAAAACTAAAATTACTCTAAAGAGTATACTTTAAACAAAAGGAGAAGGGTAAACTTGCATTAGGGCAGCATCCCTAAAAGTTTAATGTTCATAATAATCACCCAAGGAATGTATTCAAATACATATTCTATAGTTGGGTGCAGGATTTTGCAGTTTTGACAAGCTCCCATGTGTGCAGTTGCTGATGATCTGCTACCCATATGTGTCACAACAAGGTTGTAGGAGCCCTGGTGATGTGGTTAAGCATTCCAACAAATTAAGGTCTGTTTCTTCCCTCTATCCTCCATGGTTTTATTTTTAAGAAGCATTATACTTCCAAATGAAGTCCGAGAATATTGCAATCAATCCCCAACCTCTAGGATGAGGTTTCTGAAATTTCAAGTTTTCATAAGTGATAAGAGAGCTTAAGGACTTCAATTAAGATAGGGTGCAGAGAGAAAGATTGAAATTAAATGTATTAAAATATTTATCTTTATAATTCTATTATATTCATAAAAAGAAAAAAGGACAGCAGAGTAAATAAAAAGAAATTATATTCACATGTCTTAATGAATACTAATGACCTCTATAAAATAAGTTCCACTTATCTTTACTCAAGATGATTTTCATGCGGTCTTGATGATGTTTTATAATCCATGTGATGTTGATGGCATTGCTAAGGAAGGCAGACCCACAGGTGGAACTTCATTAGGAAAAGAAGTCCTTGGAAGTTTATTTCCCTCTCTGATCCATGTATATATAAACTTTTTATAAAGCCCAGGGCCTTTGGACTTCTCTGAATGGTGGACTAAGTGACTTTTCTTGAATCCCTCTACACCTCTTCATAGATTATATCAAACCACTCCAGCTGGACTTGCTAAGACTTTGCTTTTGCATTTTCACAGTGCCATCTTTGAGTACCAACCCACAGTGAAGGGGTCCTCCCAGGAGGCTTGGCCTCTTCATGGCACGGTTCGTACCAGCAGCCTGACAGATTGACCAAGAGGACTTCTATGAGGTGACACAGCTATGCCTGTTCTGTGTCCCTGCTCTCTGGAAGGTGAGCATTGTCTCCTCTAGGGTGTAGTTGTAGGAAGGTGACAGCACAAGCACATGAAGTCTCATTAGTGACAGGACTCATTCTCATTTTCAGTTGACCATGAGTTCTGACTAAATACCAACTCTCCATTCAAATGCTTTTTCCGCCCCATTCTCTTTCTTCTCTCCTTCTTGAAACAAATATACCTGTGTGTTGAAATTTTTGATACTGGCTTCCAGTCCCCCAGTCTATCATTTTTGTTCCACCACTTCAGTTATCCATTTTTCACATAAGATCGTTTTTAATGACCTGTCTTCATATTCAAAGATTTGTTTTTCTGTCCCCACATTCTGCTGTTAAGCCCATTCAGTGAATTATTTAACTCAGGAGTTACATATTTCAGTTTTAGAAACCACATATTGTAGTCAGGTGTAAGGGCATGCATGCCTGTAATCCCAGAGGCTCGGGAGGCTGAGACAGGAGGATCATGAGTTCAAAGCCAGCCTCAGCAATGGAGAGGCACTAAGGAACTCAGTGAGACCCTGTCTCTAAATAATATATAAAATAGGGCTGGGATGTGGCTCAGTAATTGAGTTCAATCCCCGGTACCCCCCTCAAAAAAAGAAATCACACATTGTTCTTTATAGATAATTGTGTTTTTTTTTTATTCTATGTATATGCTACTTTACATCACTGAGTGCCACTTAACAGCCTCCATAATACTCTTTTCTGGCTGCTTCCACCTGGGTCATTTCACAGCTGGACTCTGTTACCTTTTTCCTCTCCATATCTTGAGCATGTTTTATAATTTACTGCTTCTCTGCTATTATGGGTCACATCTTAGACATTGTATATGTTATGTTATGGAGACTCTCGTTTCTGGTAAATGACTCAAAAATGTTGTTTTGGTCTATTTGTTCATTTTGTCAGGCAATTAATTTGTATAGACTTACACTGCAAAACATCTCCAGCAGCAGCTCAAATCTCATTTCAGTTCTTTTATCCTTAATCCAGCTGCTTGCAACCTGGCTTAGCAACCATGGTTCAGAATCCATCAGAGATTAAGGCAGAGAAAAATATACAATTCAGGCATATGCACGTTCACATTCTCTTTCTCTCCAGCTCCATCCCCATCTCTATCTAGCTCTATCCTTAGTCTCTCTCTTCTTGTCCTCCCTCTTTACTTTCCTCCTGCTACACTGATCTCATGTCCTTCCACTGCAAAGACTGTTGCAGTCTTACCTACTCCATGATGCACCAGCTGTGGATGGCTTTGGGGTCCAAAGCTAGAAGAAAGAAGAAATCACCGTGTTAAATTCTTTCTTTTCAAGTGTTCACTCCCCACAGAACCTTCCCGTTTTTATCCATCCTCAAATGCACTCAGGCAGTCGACTTAACTACTAATAGACTGCTGTTGACTGGAAGCTTAACCAATAACACAAACAGCCAATTAGCACATATTTTATATGCTATATGTATTATGCATGGCAAAAAAAATGCAAGAACCACAAGAGATTACTTTTTATTGTGATGTATAATTTACTGGCGAGATGAACTGTTCAAGTGGAGATGATTAACTCCAGAGGGCATTTTTAAACATATACTCAAAACACTTGTGTTCACTGGAATAGCCAGGAGGTGTTTATGAAATTATCACAGAGGTATATTCTGTATTACCATTAATTTACGCTTGTAATTTAATACTGTATCTGTATGTTTGTTTACATGTTTTTTCAATTGCAAAAGGCATCATGTATGGTCTGTGTTTATGTGTATAACTTTTGATAAATTTTAACTTTTTATGATAGATTTACATATATGTTATTGTAGTAAATGATAAACTAGACATTTTATATACTTTATGCATTCATCATGTATCTATTATTTTTTCATTTTAAAAATATTCTTAGGCTACACAGTTCATCTGTGCATTTCAAATTTTGCAAACTTTGAAAAATAAACCTGTGTGTAAGTGGACCCTCACTGTTTACTTTTGCTGTTCAAGGATACATTGTATTTAGAACTATTTATTAAAGAAGCCTATACTTAATAACACAGGAATTTAGACCATAGTTGGATACTTCTCAAATAATGCATAAATTTCTTAGCATTGGCTTAGTGGACAGACATAGAGATTGTAGTAGAAATCCCTTAATCCTTGGTATAGCACTGCATAGAGAGAAAGGCCAACAGCATTACCATCTCAGCTGTGGCTATGAGCCCCAGAGGACTTAGGTGGCAAAACTAACAATGTTAATGAACATGGAGATTCCCTGCAACTTTAGGAAAACTCTCACAAGAAAGAAACAGGCAAATTCTCTCTCAGATTGAACCAATTATAAAAGCAACTTAGAATTGGGGTGACCATAAAATGTATCACCCAAACCAGGTTATAATTGTGAGTGAAAGAAACACTAGGAAGCATTCACTGAGGCAAGAGGCCTTAACAGGCAATACCTAGTCCATATTAGTATATAAGATATGTATGGCCACTAACTGGGAAGGTACGACCTTAGAAGAAAACAAAAAGGTGGCATCAATCCCTTTCCTGCAATTACTCATTTATATTCTTCTGTCTGAAGTTGGAGGCAATCTAGTGGTACAGATGAGATTAATAGAATGTTCTTCTGACCTAATTTATTCCATGGATCTTCACCATGAAATGAGAGAAGGGAAATGGGGGAACCCAAGGAGGACAATAATCATATTTTAAATGAGTCTTCAGGCTTAGAAATCATGTCCAGATGAGATGTTTAGCTCTGGTTATTTAAATGGGCAATTGACTAGAAATAAATATTCAAGAAGTTGTCTGAAATTTGAGGTATTGTCAAGGAATTACGAATGTGGCCTACAAAAAACTATTGAGTTTTATACCTCTAATGCGACATTTGAGTCTCCAGAACTATAAAAGGTTATAATTTAATGGCTTTTCTAAATTAGTATCATTTATTTGTTTGACAGAGTTTCATATTCAGGGTTTTGATCAAACATAATTATACTTCTGGAGTCAATCCAATTAGTTAGAATGGAAGTTTTCTTCTATGACAAAAGATAAAGACTGTGGGACAATATTAATCTATTTGGTCACAGATATTAGTCCTTTTATTCTTTAACATCCTATTTCTTTTCTCAACTGCTTTGTACTGTTGAAGGTAATAAGAACACCTCTGTAATTAATTCACATTAAAACTTACGGGTTTGCATTGCTTCCCTGACCTATATGACAGTTTTTCTCTTGTAATGGATGCAAGTGTTTCCAATAAGGAGTTAAATCACTTTAAATTTGTTAATTTTCTTTGTTAATGCAACATAATCAACACTTCCAGAAATCTAGAAAATAGGCATACAATCACTCAATTACTAAATTACATTCATTTCCACATGCCTTGTAATATTAATGGAATTTTTTGGTGAGTTAACAGAGTACTCAAGACTGGTCACATTTAAATAGCTGCAAATGTTTTTCTATGTTGAGATTTTGACAAATAAGGGAAAAAGAGAGTTAATGGACAGTTAACTGATAAATTAACATAAAATTTGAAGCAAAAGGTGAATGATCACCCTTCCTTCATTTACCTGATAGAGAGCCTGTGAATAAGAACAGGAAGAAGGGCTCCCAGTCTAAAAACCAGTGCTCATCAAATATTGCCTGGATATAAAGTTCTAGCAATATGAGGTCTCATGATGGACATTGATCATGTACATTTGCCATGCCAGGAATGTAGGGGAAAGCAAAATGAGGTATGGAAAGAAAAAGAGAGAGAGAAGAAAGAAAGGAAGGAAAGAGGGAGGGAAGGAAGGAAGGAAGGAAGGAAGGAAGGAAGGAAGGAAGGAAGGAAGGAAGGAAGGAAGGGAGGGAAGGAGAGAAGGAAGGGAGAGAGGGAAGGAGGAAGGAACCATGTTGCCTGATCTCCTGAATCAGCCAATGAACTTTATACCAAGTTAGTATGATTTTCTTTTACTTTTGGTCCAAATTCCTCTAAACTATGTTGTCATTATATAGAAGCAGATGATACTTTCTATTCATAGAAAAAATACAATATTAATAATTTTTAAAAAGAAGAAAACATTTTAACTTCCTCAAGAGGATACTTATTAAGGACCATAAACACCGAAGAGATAATAATTTAGTTAGAACTTCATACAACAAATTGACAATAGCAATGGAAGAAAAAGCAGTAACAAATCATGCCTTTTTTGAGTCTTTTTATATCAAACTCCTTTATAATTTATTTTAATTGTCATGGACAAAAGCGATTATTTATTTTTTAATATAGGTAGGTTTGAGCCAAATTTAAAGCCCTTTAAATATAAATATTTATAAAAGCCTAACTTATAAAAATAATTAAAGATATCAATCAAGGTAGTCAAGTAAGTATCAAGAAATAAGTCTCTGAGGGGACTGTGGTTGTAGCTCAGTGGTTGAGCACTTGCCTCGCATGCATAAGGTACTGGATTCGATCCGAAGCACCACATTAAAAAATAAATAAATAAAACAAATATATTGTGTCCACCTACAACTAAAAAGAAATAAAAGAAATAAAAGAAATAAGTCTCTGAGATGTTAAAAACCCTCAGTGTTATATGTTATGTGAGTATACATTTTTGCAATAATGTCAGTTGTTCACAAGAATCCAGTCATAAAATAATTTAATTGTTGGTCAAAGAATAAAAAGTTTCAGTTATACAGGATGAATACATTCTGGAGAAGAGATTGGTAATTATTAACAACAAAATTAACAATACTATATTATACTTGAAATTTGGCAAGAGAATAAATTTTAAGTATTATCAACATGAAAATAAAAAGGGAGCTAAGTGAGATGATGGATATGTTTGTTAGCTCAAGCATGGTAATCATTTCCCAATTTGCAATCGTGCACTGAATTATGATTCTTCCATGTTTTAGTCAACATTTTGGTCAATGATAGAAGGGACATATATATACACAATAATGGAACCATAAGATTAATTTACCCAATGATGTCATAGAGCATACAATGAAATTGCCTAACACATCCCCAAAGCAAAGAATAAGTGTATATGTCATATGTATATAAAACATCACATTTTACTCCCCAAAATTATACGGATTTGTCAATTATGCCTCAACAAACATGAAAAAAAAAGAATTGGATGCATGTTATTAACTTATGTTTGGTTTCAATTTTCTTTGTAAATTACTTTCAGAGAGATGTTATGACCTTTATAAGAGACTTTCAATCCATTTCAGCCTGTACCCATACTCCTCCCACCCAACTCTGAACTCCAGACTTCTGTATCTAGCTGCATATCCTGCAACTCTACTTGGATATCCAGTAAATATCTCAAATTCAATTGTCAAAAGAAAAAGCCTTAATTATCCTCACCCTAACCTCAGAACTGCTCTTTCCCCAGTGTTTCCTGCTATAACAGTGTTCAGGTTATCCTCTTGGCTCAGGCTTTCAAAGCATACCCTTCCCTACACTGCTCCCATTTGAAGACAGACTATATCCACTCTGAACTGAACTAGTGCAATTTCTTCATAACTCTGCTTACTGATTTCACTCTTTCACATTCTTTAAATAATCAAAGTAAAAGGTTTAAAAATTCTAACATAGAAAACTATCCAATACCATATCTTTCTATGTGCCCCATGGCTGAGGTGCTAATTTGAGCTGGATATGATTTCTTGTGGCCACTTTTCAGGCACAGATGGGTCCCCACTCAAAATTTGATTTGGATGTTAAGACTGATGATACCACACCCTCCTAGATGGTATGAAAATGTTTCTTACTTATTTAAAGCAGCTCTCTGGGAAAGGAGGGCAGGTCTCCCAACTGGTCCAAAAGTGACTTGAGAGAGCAAAGAATAGAAACTGGTGAGTATTTCATGTGAGTGGAGGATGTGCCAGACTGAGGGTTCCAATGTGCAGTCTGAGGCTTGCTTGGTTTGGACATACCACTTAGGGACAATATATAAACTTTTCTGTTCATTTGAAACACTGCCACCTATGAGAATGAATATGGTAACTTCTTCCAGACATATGGAATGGTGCAAAGGTAATGGAGTAGAGGTATTTCCCAGGGCTTATTATAATAATTGACCATGGAATATAGGTGAAGAAGCAGCAAAATACAGATACAGGATTATAACAGATTGTGAGAAAGCAGTGGAATCACTCCTCAAGGTTTCATTGAGGCAGAAGAGAAGGGGATTTGAGCAAATGAGATTAACAAATAGGAATATAATCCCTAGAAAGAGGCTGTTGAAAAAACTGGCTGAAATGCGTAGAGAAATTTCAATGGAGGTGGGGAGGCCAAGGTTCAAAGATGCTTAAACAGCATTGTTAGAATTACATCTTTTTGAATGGTGTAGCCAGTGAATAAAGGCGGAAGCTGGAAGAGGAATCCTTCTTCCAAACACATTCCCTGAGTCTATTCCTTTTATTTATTTTTGTTATGAAAATGCCATTTCTACAAAAAGTTGTATTGAATTAAAATAACAAATAATATCATAACCACCTTGGACCAATTTTAATAGATCACGTTAATCCCTTTGAAGCCCACTATTTCGTCTCTTTCTACGTGCATCTCTACTCTCTCTGACCTAGATAGCTACTTCCCTGAACTTCTGACAATTAATGAGTCTCACATTTATGTAACTTTATCTCATATGAAAGTATCTCTAAATAATATTGTTTACTTTTCCTTATTTTAAATCTTCATATAAATAAAACCATCCTAAGTATCTTACCTAAAAGAGGGTATTTTTTATTATATAATTTGTTTTTGAGATTCATCCATATCAGTACGTGTCACTTTGGCTCATTCATTTTCACAGGTATAAAGATATAATTTAATAAAGAGAACACAATTTACATATATGTATATATATATATATACACACATATATATACTTTTTAATGTTGATGAATCTATTTGTGTTTTGCATTTGTGCTTTGCATTTATTTTTACAAAGATTGATGATGGATGGATGGATGAATAGATAGGTGGGTAGGTAGGTAGGTAGGTAGGTAGATAGATAGATAGCCTGGTACAAAAGTACACTAATTGTTCTATATTTGAAATTCTGGGCCATACACTAAATTTTTTATCCTTCATGAAAATTTTCCTGTAGAAAGGCAGTAACTCACAAGTTTGTCATAAAAAATATGTTTGCAGTTGGCAGGTAGCAGAGTAGTTGGTGTTTAAAGGCCCATAATAAATAGAAAACACCCAAAACTCATTTTTCTCTTGAGTTCTCTAAACATGATCAAATCCTTGCATACAGCCCACATTCAGTGAGACTACTGCACTGAAGAAAATAATTGATCACACACCAACATACACTCTCTTCAACCCACACAGATTATGAACAGGCCATGTCAAACAACAGGTATGACTTCTCAATGAAAAATTGCAGTAATGGGCTCCTGAGCTCCAATGGGGGAAGTAAAATGAATTACTACCATCCAAACAGAATTTCCTTCAGTTGGCTCCTTGAAGGAGAACCTTCAAACCTCTCAGGAGAGAAATTGTCCTAAAAGATCCATAACATCTGCAAATTTACACATAGATTTGTTAGTATTTTAGCTCTCAGCTCATGAGATCAGAATTCCAAATCCCGGGGATCCCCCTAGACATATAAATAGGACTTTTGTAATCTTTAGGGGAGAAAGGGAAGAAGAAGGTGAACTCTAAATTGACTCTGTTTAATGTGCTGTCATCTAAAATCTGTGACTGAAAAAGTGAACTCCCACAAGTCAGTATCGAATGAATGAAGGGCAGCAGCTGGTAAAAGATCACAAGCAATTGTCCTGAGATTTACAGTAAGCTAGTGAACTACAACATGACAGAGGCTGAAAGTGAAATTAAATGAGGCTGTACATCAATGAAGATTTTGTTTTCAGCAGCTATGAACTTTAAGATGATTAACAAGACACAAAGTATAGATGCCAGCAGCTCTTCAGAATACTCTAGGGCAGACAAAGTTGTGAACAAGCAGAGTTGGAACAGATTACATGAGGGAAGAGTGAGTGGGGAGAGGAGGGAGGAAGTTAAGTGGCAATGCAGATTAGAGAAATGGATCCAGTTACAAACCCCAGAGGCAAGACTTGAGAGAGTGCTTTGTGCAATTCCCAGGTTTGCAGACACCCCTTCCTACCCTTCTGCCCAGTCTATGCAAGGAAGCTTGACTCAAGATCAAGACTCTGTCTACTGCACTGAGGCATCTCCCATGGCCTAGATAAGCCCACGGTGCCTGCACCATGTCCTGCCTTGCACACATGACCCACATCAGCCCTCTGAACACTAACAGCGGCTGGTGCATATTAGCAGGGTAATGACATCACAGAGGCCAATTCCCTGACTATTATTTCTATGTCACCTTTTTTCTCAGGACACTCCATTCTCCTGAAATGTGACTTCTCATTACTCTCCATGAGCTATTTTCAGATGGCAGACTTTGCTTGCCAACAAGACTTCATCTAAGCACATTCACTGAGTCTATTCTTTTTTTCCTCATCCAACTTCCCTTAAGTGGTTCCAGTTCTGTATTTTCATTCTCCCCTGCCCCCCCCCCCTGCTCCTCTCTACCAGTGCAATTTACTCAGCAATCTGGAAATATAGCTGGTGCTAATTCTGGCCCAGGCCTGGATCAGATTACCCATTTACCCATTACTACAAGCATTATGGATAATCTTCAGATACACTGCTTGTGTCAGGCCACAGTTAAGTATATTTTGTTGAGTTCACCAAGTCTATGACCTAAAAGCACAAGAATCTTATCAATCAATACAGAAGTTAGGCTAAACAAACTTGGTTTTTGGTACTGGTAAAAAAAAAAAAAAAAAATATATATATATATATATATATATATATATATATATATATATTCTGCTTTTCTAAACCCAAAGAAATTATCCTTGCAGTATTCTAAGACAGTCTTCTCTTTGCTCACATGGAGCCCAGCCCAGCCTGTACCCCTTCTCTTCAGTGTATCCCATTCTACCTTTGAAGTCCCAGTTACCTCCAAAACCCATATGTTGAACAGGAATAAACTCAACTCATCTCTACTTCCCAAAATATCTTCTTGTGCATAGTCTATGAACCTGAACTAGTCTCCTTGACCCATTGGGACTAAGTGCAGTTATGCTTTCAGACCTGGAATAAAGAAAGAAGAAATCATTCTGATGATGTCCTACTGTCCTCTGCTTCAAAAGATGTCAAGACGATGATAAATGGTATTTCCAGAGATTAATGATCCAAAACACCTCTATACCTGCCTCTGTGTCCCCAGAGGCCAAGTCTGTTATGCTTTGGGGCCTGCAAATCCATATTTTCTACTGCCCAGTATTTTCAGATATATGATCTCTGGACCATCTGCTTCAGAGTCCACTGAGGGAATTCTACAATGCAGAATTCCAAGCCCACAGAATGGTCCACACATTTTAACACTGGGCATCACACATCTGCATTTGTAACAAGCTTTCCAGGAGATTCAAATGCACACTAAGTGGTTAGAACCACTCTTAAGCACTCCAGATGGACCCACAACCAAATGCCATGCAGCATAATATTGTCACTGAGTGCTACTACCAATCATAGACTAAGGTACAATTATTCATGCCTGGGTCTCTAAAAGTCTCACAGAAAAGAGTATGTCTTCCATATTATTCTGAGAAACACACTAAAACTTTACTACTGGGGGCTTCCTGGACTGCAATGGAGACATATGCTGAGAGATAGATCCAAACTTTACTGAGCATAAGCCTATATGATTAAATAATTTCCTTAGACTTCGATTGGCCCATGGGTTTCTATACAGTAAGGGAAGAGACTCACAGAGCCTGAGAAGAGGACTCAAATGCAATCAGAGCACTCCCATGAGTGGACATTTTATGAAGCCACCCTGTGTCCTTGAAGGAGTATGTGCATCCCATTAAAGGATCAGCCTTGATTTCTATTTACCACTTGACATGTCCAGTCACATAAACTTGTACTGAGGGTGCAAGTTTGTCCTATGTTATGATTCAGAAAATCCAAAAGTCTTCAAGAGTTCATCAGATGGAGAGTCTTTGGGATGATTTCAGGGAAGCTGCAATCCCTCAGATTTTCTAGAGTAAGTCTGGTAGATCTTGTACTGACCTTACATATTCCATCCCTGAAGCACACTCCAGGAAGAAGCTAATGGTGACACCTTGCAATAGAGTCTGCTGGCATTCTCTGGACTTGGTGATGATTGTGAATCCTAAGACCTCAGAACATTGAGGTCTATCCTGCACAGACCTGCTGTCCTGGGGGTTCATGGATTCTGCAAGCAGAAGGTTTGATATATGGAGTGAGTGACTAAGAACTTGCTGCCAGGGTACCACCTGCAAGCCTGGAGCTGAGAACCTCAACTGCTGGTGGTAGGGGCTAGATGGTATAAATAATATAGTAAAATGCTCCTCCTCAAAGGGACAGGCATGTCAGAAAGAAGCCATGCAGAGTTTCGTCTCCTGTCAAAGAAGACTGAAGGGAAGACTAGATGATTACATAATTTCATTGGACTTAAGTGGCCCATGGAGAGAGAACTGAATGCCATAAAAGAAGGAAAGGATAGACAATAAAAGTGAAAAATATCTGTGAATCCCATGGTCCACCCATAAAAGATGTTTTCTGGGCCCCAAAAGTACAATATTATCATTTCATGCATAGGAGTAGAATGGATGACATTCCATGCATGAGAGATATACCCAATACGTATACAAGAGAATGTAGAAGGTCTAAAAAATTTAAAGAAGTTTTAAAAAATCAAAGAAGAAATGTAATCCATCAGTATGATATTTGTTGAAGGAATGTCCTTCAGCCAAATACACAGAGAGCTTTAGGAGTTCCATAGTGATGGAGACACTGGGGAGTGGGTAATGGGATACAAGAGAAGGGCTGATGCAAACTAGATAACAACTTTAAGTAATAGCAAATGTACAGGGTGGGAAAGAGATAAAATTTGCTATGAGTAGAGGTATCTTTAAATAGAGGTATCTTTGAATGTCAAGGGTACCTGCAAATACAGGGGAAAGAATAAAGATAAATAAAGAAAATAAGGGGAAAGAATCAAGAAAATAAGGGGAAAGAATCAAGAAAAGACATATTGATAATAATTTCAAGTAATATGAAGAACAGAGAAGAGTGAATTAGTAGTGTTTACTTATTTATTTATGAAACCAACACTTATTAAGTTCCTAATATATTCATGTTATAATATGCATGCATGTATAATATGTACTTTGCTTGGCATATGTTAGGCATGTACACACACACACATATATGTATAATATCACATGTACATATAATTCCTGCTTTCACAGTACCGACCAAATCTACCCAAAAGTAAGTAGTGAATTTAATATTTTCTTTCTAAGCTCTGTTAATATTCAAGTACTTTTACTTTTTGATAATTATTAAATAGTCATTAGTCAAAGATTATTTTAAATCAGGGGTCAGCAACCTGTGGTCCAGGGTCTCTTCTGTTTCATCAACTATATTTATAATGAAAGATTCATGGGGACATAGCAAGCCCAATTGTTTATATACAGTTTGTGGCTATTTTTATAAAACAACAGAAGAATTGAATAGTTGTGATTGAGAACATGTGGCCTACAGAGTCTAACAAATATTTTTTTTCTCTCTTTACATAAAATGTTTGCCTATGCTTTGTTCAAATCACTATCAAGAAGTTGTACAGGTATGTCTACAGTTAAATCTGATAGCACACCTCAGACTTAGGACAACCTCATTTCCTTCACCTCTTGCCCAGGTTCCAGTATTTTACTCTGCTGCAGAATAACTTACTTCCTACCTTAGCTCTTGGAAAGGAAGTAGGAGCATCCCTTTCCTCTAAACCTTAGTACACAGAGTGAGTGAGACATAATTATATCCATTTCTGGAAAACTAGTTCTTTTTAAAGAACTTTAGAGTCAATACAAAGAAAACAACAGGAGTAAAAGAAATAAAATTTGCAAGTTTAAGTCACCTTAAATCTTCTTCAAGTAATATGAATTTAAGTTTTCAGTAGTACAAAAATCCAAGTAGAGCTTTGTGGATTGAATTGTTCTTAAAAGTCAGAATCTGAACTATCTCTGATCTCAATATTCCACAATATTCTATCAATAGAAAAAAAAATAGGAAAGGAATGGCTAATGTCCTAAATTGAGAGGAGTCTACTCACAGGTGAGAAATTTTTGGAGACAATTTTCTTAGATAAAAGACAGGTAGAACCATAAGTACAGGAAAAAATTCTACAAACAATTCCTTGGAAACATAAACGTAGATGCTATGGTTTGAAAATGTGTGATACAATGCAGGAATGTTCAGAGGTGGAGTAGTTAGATTCTGAGAACTGTAACCTAATCAGCAGATTAAGCTACTGATATGGATTAATTGGGTGGTAACTGTAGGTAGGTGGGTATGGCTAGAGATGGTATATCACTGGGGGCATGGCTTTATGGTTTATATTTGGTCCCTGGTGATCAGAGCGCTCTCTCTCTCTCTCTCTCTCTCTCTCTCTCTCTCTCTCTCTCTCTCTCTCTCTGTTTTCTGGTTGCCACATAGTGAACTGCTTTCCTCTGCCATGTTCTTCCACCATGATACTCTTTCTCAGCTCAGGTCAAGAGCTATGGACTCAGCCAACTATGGACTGAACCTCAGAAACCATCAGCCAAAATGAACTTTTACTCCTCTACGTTGCTCTTGTCAGGTCTTTTGGCCACAGCGATTAAAAACCTGACTAAAACAATGAGGCTATGTTACAGAGAATAAACAGATGCCATCCAGTGAGGAAGTATTATATTTGATGAGGTCGGAGACCACAGAAAATAAGGCACACTTCCTTGAAATACCTTGAAATGTTCTTTTCTTGTCTTTTTTTCCTTAGTTGTAGTCGGACACAATACCTTTATTCATTTTTTTTTTAAGTGTGGTGCTGATGATCAAACCCAGGGCCCCACACATGCTAGGAGAGAGTTCTACAGCTGAGCCAGGACCTCAGCCAGAAATATTCTTATATTACCAAAATCAAGAGCACGTAACATGAGAGTTGAAGACTGTGAGCATTCCTCAAATGAATCTGGCATCTACACCGAAGATGTGGTTTAACTTGAGTTCTTTGAAATGAAGAAAGGGAAAAGGAAGTGGTTCTGTACAATCAAAAAGAACAATGGTGCCAGGAACATATAATGTGTCTGGAACAGAGACAGGAAAAAATAAAACCTGGGTATACAAAATTGGAGCTGTAGTAGAACTTCAATACACATAGAGACTCGAAGTCATAATTGAACACAGAGCCTGCACTTAACCCCACTTCCTCCCTCCACTGAGAAGCCTGCATCAATCACAAAGGGAGGAATAAGCACAGATCTAGGTGATAATGGCAGAGATAAAGCAGAACTGGAAAAAAAAAAACAGAACATATCTCAAGAAGAGAAAATATTCAACAGGAGCTTATGAAAAGACTATTCAAAAGAGGAATAAACATAAAAGGAGGAAATATGGCATGAAAGTGGAAGGGATTTCTAAATAGATGTAAACTGGAAGTTCTAGTTAATAACTATTTTGTATTCATGTTAAAAAGAAAAACAGAGATAAACTCAACAAAAGGAAAATTAGCTGATAAGTGAGCAGATTCAAAAGAAGGGACTACACAGAAAGGCAAACAGAAGGTAGGAAACTGAATATAATAAGGAAAGAATATGAAGAATTTAAAATTAAATAAAAAATTAAAATCTCCATTGAGATAATGGTGAGGTTGGCACAGTAGACTCTATCAATTGACAAGTCTAGAGAGCATGTTAGAGGCAGTTTTCCGTAATTTGGGTTGAAATTTAAATTTCATGTTTGCCTCTTGGAAGCCCATTGGGAATAGCTGCCTTTAAGATAGAGCATTTGCTCCTCACCTTTGGGTCAGGTCACCATGATCTGACTAAGGAGAACAGGTTAAGGTCAGTGCGTACCAATGTGAAGGTAAAAGTTTGGGGTGAAGAAGCTTTGGAAAAACTCACTTCTGCTCTTTTCAAAGAGTGAATGAGCATTTTGTATAAACTGGACATTGCTCTAAGGGATATTGCCTCGCATCCTATTTCAACTTTCTCAGGACACCCAAAATACTTTGTAATCAGATTTTATTTTCAATTAAGTACAAGAATTCTGTAGCTAAGCAAACCATTCTGCCACAGAATCTGGCCCTTAAAACACTTAAGTAACAACACAAGCTGAAAATTACACCTCTTCATAGAAAGCCCAGGACAATCCCTCAAGGACACTCATGCAGGTTTGGCTAAAGGGAAGACCAAAGTCTGGAAGGCAAGGCAGTGAAGAAGGATGCTAAGCATTAAAAATGTCTATTTTCTTTATCTAAGAAAAAAAAAAGACTGTTCTTTTGCCAAAGCTCCAAGACAGGAATTAGTAACCACTGTTAGAATAAACTTCAAAACAATATGCATGCTCTGAAATCAGCCAATCAGTGATGACCTCAGGCCACTTGTTTGCTTCTGGAAGTTAACCAATCAAGACAGGCCATCCCTCCAGACAACAGCCAGACACTAATGGTCTCACTCCAGGGACCATGTTCCTGGGTACCTGTCAACAGCAGTCTTAATCTTGACTACATTAACACAGGTGGAAATCTTCAATCCTTAAACACTCCCACTTCTGAAAGTCCACCAATTCTGAATGCCAAGATTCCCAAAACCTTCAGTAAGATCAACTTTAGTTTGTTTAGGAAGATTGTGCCTAAGAAGGGCAATTCTCCCTTACTAGCATTTGGGACATTCACCTTGCTTTGCATTTGATTTTTAATTTATTGTTTGTTTACAAATTCTCAACCCTTTCAACAATTGGACCCCAGTTTACTGTTATGCTATAAGCTTGGACTTGAGAGTGACAAGCACAGCGGAGAAAAGACTGGCAATCTTCTCAAGTTGGGCAGTTCTATTACCTATTCTTTATTTGTGTATATATGAACTCTCAAGTGCCAAAACATATGTGTAAATTTGGATGAACTTTATCAAATGAGAAAAATGTCCTTTGTAAGTCTAAACAGTATGCAGTTGTTATTCAGTACACCATATTGAAAGTCTATCGCTCTCTAAATCATATGCAATTGTTATTCAGAATTGAAAATTGGAAGTCAGATGTAAGCCACCATATACTGACAGCAAAGCTTAAGAGATGTATGATTTCCTACACTACTTCCAAAGGAAGTGATAAAATAACAAATTTTTTGATTAAAATAAACTCAGAGGAAGAAGACAAAATAATCACAGCAGAAGTTGTAATGGCTTCCCACGCTGTATATCATCATCAGTCTTTCAGTTCAAATGAGTGTTTGAACATACTACTACTAAAAGTATTTTCAGATTCCAAAATTGCAAGCAAATTTTCAAGTGCCAGGATGAAATCTACTGCAATAACAAAAAAGCTTAATAGTCCCACTTACTATTACAGAGATTATCAAAGATCTAAATGCTTCACCTTTTTTTATGATTGCATGATTGCAAGTAATCACAATGAAAAAAAATTCCCGTTACTTGTGCAATGTTTTTTTCATGAAAAGAACTGATTTATAAAGCTGATATAAGTAAAATTCCTTCCATAAGACTTCAGAAACAAAAGCAAATTTTTATAGAAAACCCTCCTGTTTAGTAAGGAATTAATAAAATAATGGAACTGCTTTTGACAGAGATAATACAAATGTACATGTTGATACAAAGTTGGAACAAAGGGTCAGCCATTCTGTCCACACTCTGCTTAATGCTGCTTGGACAACATTTGTCTCCTTTCTGTTGACATTGAAGTAATATTCACGAAATTGTTCTCTGACTTTAACACTGTCCAAAGTGAATGACTGGAGCCTTTGTAATTGTGCTTCCATTCAAAATTCTTCAATTTTTTCAAATTCAAAAACCAGTAGGGCTTCTTCAACAAATGCGGTTGAGAGCATCCTGTTTATTTTGAAGCACTGAAGCTGTACTTAATTCTGGTGGCCTAAAAAGTTCTTGTTGACTTTTGAAATAACTCATCGAGGGAAGCCTACTTATTGCTTTTTCATAGTTTTCAAAATCTCTTTAGCAAAAGAAATTATGCAAATTTAAAGAAAATAAACAGTGTTCTTGAAGTACTCCTTGGTTTTACACAACTTATTGAATGGATTAAAGGAAGAATTGTTGAAAAACGGATCTCTGTAAGTGTCAAGGTTGTTCATACTGGGCACAGCACCATTTATGAACAGGAGAAGAAATTTTGATTTGAAGAGTATAATTATTTCAGTATTTACCATGATTATCTTTTGAAATGGATTTCATCTCAAAGAATTCAATTTTATACATGGATGTTAGTACTAATGCTCCTTCAGCATGGGAACAAATAAACTCATGATGTGTACTGCTGAAGAAGGGAATAAAATTTAACAATAATGCCCTGTTTGTTAGTGAAAAAAAGTTTTAAGTCAATGAAATGAAGAGATTCAATATAATCATGAACAATGGGAAAGCAAGTTATGTCATGAAAGATATATGTTAACATATCTAAATTGAGAAGCTTACCAAGTGGTAAACTTTAGTGATAGTAGATGTCCACTGTGCTAGGCCATTTTTTCTCATTAATAATTGTTGAACTAAAAAAAATAAAATAAGTTCTATGATACCATATAAACTATGATAAAATGTAAACAGAATATGGATTTTAACTATAAGGAATTTTTAGCAGAGTCCATGCAACAAGGAGCCAAGACAGCAAGAATATCAAGGAAATAAAATTACAGAAATTTCTGTTTGATTTGGATGCTTACAATTTATTTAAGAAAATCAATGAATAATTTTTCATTTAATAGACTCATATAGTAGTTTTCCTTTATCTCAATATACATATGCACAAGTTGCTAGAAATAATCACATTAAACTGACATTTTTGCATTTTCATTTGGTAAATTTGCTAACACTAATCAGAAACGAGACTGGCCTCATTTGCCCAGGGTTGAGGGTGTTGCCTCTATGATGTTTTCAGGAACACACACAGATTGACTCTAGGACTTAGAATAGCTAACCTCTTTCAAAAGCCCAGGCTCCAAGTATTGATCTATGCAGGTCAGTCTAAGAGGGCAAAATTTTTCCTCCTTTTGGACTTTCCATGAATATCTCTATGTTACAGGTGAAGCTTAGGTAAGAAAATAAGGTTTAGGTTTACATTTCAGTAAAGAGCAAAGTCTGTGCTATGGCTGGATGAGAAACACATAGAACACTTAACAACAAAGCCTCAAAATACATGAAGCAAAACCTGACAAAACTAAGAAAGAGACAGACAATCCAATATCCCACTTTCAATAATCAATAGAACAAATGGGCAAAAAAACTAACAAGGAAATAGAACCTGGAAAAACTCTAAATCAGCTACACTTAATACATATATAATATCCAACCAATAACAGAAACAGGTCTCAATTTTAAAAGATAAAAAAGATACAAGGTATCTTTCTCAACATGAAGTGAATGAAATTAGAAAATAGTAAATGTGGTATATTACATAATGCTCCCTGAAAACCAATTGGTCAAGGAAGAATTCATAAGAAAAATTACAAATAATTTTGAACTGAATTAAAATGATTGGATGGTGCTAAAGTGGAACTTAGAAAGAAATTTATAACTAAAAATTCCTAGGCTAAAAAAAGAGTATTTCAAATTAATATCCTAACTCCCCAACTTAAGACGTAGAAAAGAGAAGAGCAAATTACATTTACAGGGGCTGGGAATGTGGCTCAAATGGTAGCATGCTTGCCTGGCATGCGTGCGGCCCGGGTTCGATCCTCAGCACCACATACCAACAAAGATGTTGTGTCGGCCGAGAACTAAAGAATAAATATTAAAAAAAAATTCTCTCTCTCTCTCTCTCTCTCTCTCTCTCTCTCTCTCTCTCTCTCTCTTCTCTCTCTTTAAAAAAAAATTACATTTACAGCAAACAAAAGAAACATTTCAACAGAGCATAACAGAATAGGGAAACAATAGAGACATTTTTTAAAGTTGGTTTTTTAAAAATATTTAAAAAGTAATAATCTTTAATTAGTCTGACCAATAAAACAAAGATGCCTCAGATTATTAAAATTGGAAATGGAAGAGGAGGCATTACTACCTACCTTACAGAAATAAAGAGGATTATAAGGGAATACTATGAACACTTGTATGCCAATACATTAAATAATTTAGGATGTACAAAGCACCAAAACCTGTCATAGGGAAAAAAAGGAGAGAATCTGAACAAACATTTAGTAAGAAGAGATTGAAATAGTAATAAAAATAAAAGCTACAAAGAAAATCTCAGGCTACACAAATAACTATTATGAATATGGATACAAGAATACTTAGTAAGACACTAGCAAACCAAATCCAGAACATCAGCCCCTTGCTGCCAAAGATCTTACCTTCTTATTGCCTTTGGACCCTCCAACACTGACTCAAGACACAGAATCAGAAGTCAGAGCCTCAGGGGCCATTGAGCAACTTTGCCCTTGCCTTGAGGGTGGGCAGAGTTGAGTCAGAAAGCATTTGTGGGAATAAATTTGAACTGAGGCAGATCTGGGCAGGTAGACTCCAGTCAAGCTGGGGACACTGAGAGTTTCTTGCCTCCCCTGACTTTCTGCTTCTTCCTCTGTCAAAGGGATGTGGTGATGGCTGGATTAGGGGGCATGTGGTGGGTGCTCACCAGTACAACTTTGCCTTCTTTGGGCCTTGATTCCCAAGACTTTTTTCATTCTGTTTTAATTCTCCATAGAAACATCTGTCACTTTACAACAGAGCTGTGATGGTCACCCCCTGGCCTTTTTACTCCAGTATTCTCCTATATCCCCCATCTGGCTCTGGTTACTCTGTGAAGGTCCAGTGGTGGGCAGACAAGCAATGTGATGGGCAACTGTTGACCTTGGACCCCTAAGTCTTCTCTAGGTGTTTTGTTAAAAATCCAACATTCAGCTTGATTTTCTTCAAGAAGATGGGCAACTCCTTGTCCAGGATGAGCTTCAGTACTTCAGAGACATCCTTGAGTGCGATCGTGGTCAATGTAGACAATGTCCCCAGAAGATGCAGACCTCCATTCCATAGAGTATTCTTTGTGACAGGACGCCCCACCCACAAAGGGTGCCCTCTGTCTTTATTTCCACTGGCTTTTGTACCAAGACTCGGGTCTGAATACTTGGATGAAGGCTCTGGACCCATCAGGTTCTCTCCTATTGGACTCCTGACTCCCTTTCCCTGAGGGACTTCGCTGACTGCCACATTCATGTACTGGTTCTGCCAATTCCAAAGTCCTAGGAATTATTCTAATTCTCATTGCCTGCTTTGATAAATAGAGTCATTGCAATATTTGCTTCTGAGAGGAGGACTTTCTTTTTATTTAGAAAGTTTCTTTATTATGCAAAATTTAGCAATTTATTCTTCCAGGAAAGTATCTGGAAGGAAATCTGGATTTCTGTTTTATTACTCAAAAGAATATATTGATGAGGGCAGGGAGAGGATGGGGATTGGAGACAGGCCATGGATGATTTTTAAAACCTTGAACTAGAAACAAATCAAAAGATCACAGGAATATAAATGCAGGAAATGCATGCATTATTGCATGGTACTATAAATATAAACATTATTGTATATTCTGAAAGCTGCAAAGAATTTTCTGCCTCCCACCAATTGTAAAAGAGTGGACCTTTCTGAGCAGCTGCTATAAGAACATCCAAAGATTTGCCTCCCATCCATTCAGTAGTAAATTGATAGGGGCTTCCTGGTCCATGGAGGAAGACAAGGAAAAAAAGATGTCAGAAGAAAAATGAAACAAAAACTTACAGAGGTTGGAAGGAAAAACTATGACCCAAGAATTCAGTAGTCAATTATATATGTGCCTACATTTGGGTTACTTTTAAGACAGCAAGAATACATTTTTAGAAGTAAAAGGAGACATAAATATTCTACTAGTGTTCTTCCCTTTTAAAAGTTACACTAGCTGAAATATAAATCAAAATAAACATACAAGTAGGTAAGAATTGTTGGCATAAAAGAAACCAGAGTACGTGCAGAGAGGAGGGAAAACATAAATTGAAGAGTAAACGTAGCTATAAATATGGGCACGAATGTCTTTGCCAAAATAATTTGTGAATAGAAGAAACAAAAATGGAGCATTACACAATGCATATAAATTTAACAATAATAAACTGGGTCTAAAATCCCATAATCACTGAGAAGAAGACAAGTTTTGAGAGAGTAGAATAAAAAAGAGTAACTCATGTAAATCAATGGGTCAAAAGTACAAAAAAAGAAGGAAAGAGTAAAAAATACATAGTGAATAGAAATGAAAAAAGAAAGATATCTAAGGTAAAAATGAGGTTATAAGCCCAGCATTTGATCTACTTCCTCAACCAATTGAAGTTTTCCAACTTTGTAATGGGGAAACTTTTAGAAACTATAGGGCCCTCCTTAAATCCTAAAGCTTCAAGTAATAACCAGACACAGAAAGGTGGCCCCAATGTATAATTTTAGTAAAAATATATTCTACCAAAAAAAGGATAAAAATAATTACAAATACTCCATCAGCACTCAGGTTGTGCCAGGTATTACTTTTGGAGCTTTACAGTTTTAATTTGCTGACTCTTCACAACAACCCCACAAAGTGATATTACTGTTGTTATTTGCCTTCTGGTAAGGGTAATGAGAACTAGGCACAGGGGGAATTAAGTCGCCTGTTCAAGGCCAAACAATTAGTAAGTGATGTGACTAGGGTTTGAACTCACTCATTGGATTCCAGAACCAGCTGATGTCATTTGGGGCCTTCTTTTCCCAATAGATATTGTAAAGATTTTCTTATTGAGATATATAATACATACAAAGGGTGCACTTATTTTGAATGCATAGTTAAGTGATTTGGCACAGTGAACTCTCCTGTTTAACCAGCACCACTGAAACCTCATCACACTTAGGAGGAGACACTCTCCTAACTTTTAAGTTAGTTTTGTCTATTTTTGTCACTTATGTAATTAAAATCATTCAGTGTATAGACTTTCATGTTTGTCTTCTTTTGCTCAATTTTATGTTTGTGGGGTACATCAATATTTTTGTGTGCAGTGGGAACACTCATTCTCAGTGCTATACAGTATTCCCTTGTGTGCCTACCAAAATTTATTTTCCCATTTTGCTGTTGACAGGTGCCTGAGTAATTTCCAACTTGGGAATCTTGGAAATAGCATTGCCATGAGAGTTCTAGTACATTCTAGTGCAGTTGGTTATGCTGTAAGGCTCACGTTGAAAACACTAACGGTAATGCATTCTGCTGTCATATACAACAAATTAGAATTAAAAAAATTTAAAAATCACTAATTTGTTTCATTATAACTGGTATATTAGAGCACAAGTTGAGCATAAATGTAAGTTTTTGTTTTTTTTTTATTGGTCGTTCATAACATTACATAGTTCTTAATACATCATATTACACGGTTTGATTCAAGTGGGTTATGAACTCCCGCTTTTACCCCGTATACAAATTGCTGTATCACATCAGTTACCCTTCCATTGATTGACATATTGCCTTTCTAGTGTCTGATGTATTCTGCTGTCTGTCCTATTCTCTACTATCCCCCCTCCCCTCCTCTCCTCTCCCCTTTTCTCTCTCTACCCCTTCTACTGTAAATCATTTCTTTCATTTGTATTATCTTGTCTTACCCCGCCTTTCCTCTTATATGTCATTTTGTATAACCTTGAGGATCGCCTTCCATTTCCATGCAATTTCCCTTCTCACTCCCTTTCCCTCCCACCTCTCATCCCTGTTTAATGTAAATCTTCTTCTCAAGCTCTTTGTCCCTACCCTGTCCTTGTTTACTCCCCTTATATCAAAGGGGTCATTTGGTATTTGTTTTTTAATGATTGACTAGCTTCACTTAGCATAATCTGCTCTAATGCCATCCATTTCCCTCCAAATTCTATGATTTTGTCATTTTTTAATGCAGAGTAATACTCCATAGTATATAAATGCCACATTTTTTTATCCATTCATCTATTGAAGGGCATCTAGGCTGGTTCCACAGTCTTGCTATCGTGAATTGAGCTGCTATGAACATCGATGTAGCAGTGTCCCTGTAGCATGCTCTTATTAGGGCTTTAGGGAATAGACCGAGAAGGGGAATAGCTGGGTCAAATGGTGGTTCCATTCCCAGCTTTCCGAGAAATCTCCATACTGCTTTCCAAATTGGCTGCACCAATTTGCAGTCCCACCAGCAATGAACAAGAGTGCCCTTTTCCCCGCATCCTCTCCAGCACTTATTGTTGTTTGACTTCCTAATGGCTGCCAATCTTACTGGAGTGAGATGGTATCTTAGGGTAGTTTTGATTTGCATTTCTCTGACTGCTAGCGATGGTGAGCATTTTTTCATGTACTTGTTGATTGATTGTATGTCCTCCTCTGAGAAGTGTCTGTTCAGGTCCTTGGCCCATTTATTGATTGGGTTATTTGTTATCTTATTGTCTAATTTTTTGAGTTCTTTGTATATTCTGGTTATTAGGGCTCTATCTGAAGTGTGTGGAGTAAAGATTTGTTCCCAGGATGTAGGCTCCCTGTTTATCTCTCTTATTGTTTCTTTTGCTGAGAAAAAACTTTTTAGTTTGAGGAAGTCCCATTTGTTGATTCTAGTTGTTAACTCCAGCGCTATGGGTGTCCTATTGAGGAATTTGGAGCCCGATCCCACAGCGTGTAGATCATAACCAACTTTTTCTTCTATCAGATGCGTGTCTCTGATTTAATATCAAGCTCCTTGATCCATTTTGAGTTAACTTGTGCATGGCGAGAGATAGGGATTCAGATTCATTTTGATGCAAATGGATTTCCAGTTTTCCCAGCACCATTTGTTGAAGATGCTATCCTTCCTCCATTGCATGCTTTTAGCCCCTTTATCAAATATAAGATAGTTGTAGTTTTGTGGATTGGTTACTGTGTCCTCTATTCTGTACCATTGGTCCACCCGCCTGTTTTGGTACCAGTACCATGCTGTTTTTGTTACTATTGCTCTGTAGTATAGTTTGAAGTCTGGTATCGCTATACCGCCTGATTCACACTTCCTGCTTAGCATTGTTTTTGCTATTCTGGGTCTTTTATTATTCCATATGAATTTCATGATTCTTTTATCTATTTCTACAAGATATGCTGTTGGGATTTTGATTGGCATTGCATTGAACTTATAGAGAACTTTTGGTAATATCTCCATTTTGATGATGTTAGTTCTGCCTATCCATGAGCAGGGTATATTTTTCCATCTTCTAAGGTCTTCTTCTATGTCTTTCTTTAGGGTTCTGTAATTTTCATTGTATAAATCTTTCACCTCTTTTGTTAGGTTGATTCCCAAGTATTTTATTTTTTGGGGGGATATTGTGAATGGAGTAGTTGTCCTCATTTCTGTTTCAGAGTATTTGTCGCTGATATACAGGAATGCCTTTGATTTATGCGTATTGATCTTAAATCCTGCCACTTTGCTGAATTCATTTATTAGCTCAAATAGCTTCTTTGTAGACCCTTTTGGGTCTGCTAGGTATAGAATCATATCATCTGCAAATAGTAATAATTTAAGTTCTTCTTTTCCTATTTTTATGCCTTTAATTTCTTTCATCTGCCTAATTGCTCTGGCCAGTGTTTTGAGGACTATGTTGAACAGAAGTGGTGAGACAGGGCATCCCTGTCTTGTACCAGATCTTAGAGGGAATGCCTTCAATTTTTCTCCATTCAGAATGATGCTGGCCTGTGGTTTATCATAGATTGCTTTTACAATGTTGAGGTATGATCCAGTTATCCCTAATTTTTCTAGAGTTTTGAACATAAAGGGATGCTGTACTTTGTCGAATGCTTTTTCTGCATCTATCGAGATGATCATATGGTTCTTATTTTTAAGTCTATTGATGTGGTGAATAACATTTATTGATTTCCGTATATTGAACCAGCCTTGCATCCCAGGGATGAATCCTACTTGATCATGGTGTATAATTTTTTTGATATGTATTTGAATCCGATTTGCCAGAATTTTATTGAGGATTTTTGCATCAAGGTTCATTAGAGATATTGGTCTGTAGTTTTCTTTCTTTGAAGTGTCTTTGTCTGGTTTCGGAATCAGGGTGATGTTGGCCTCATAGAATGAATTTGGAAGTTCTTCCTCTTTTTCTATTTCCTGAAATAGCTTGAAAAGTATTGGTGTTAGTTCCTCTTTAAAGGTTTTGTAAAACTCTGCTGTATACCCATCCGGTCCTGGGCTTTTCTTAGTTGGTAATCTTTTGATGGTTTCTTCTATTTCCTCTATTGTTATTGGTCTGTTTAGGTTGTCTATATCCTCCTGACTCAATCTGGGCAGATCATAAGACTTAAGGAATTTATCTATGCCTTCACTATCTTCTATTTTATTGGAGTATAAGGATTCAAAATAATTTCTGATTATCTTCTGTATTTCTGAAGAATCTGTTGTGATATTGCCTTTTTCATCCCGTATGCTAGTAATTTGGGTTCTCTCTCTTCTTCTCTTCGTTAGAATGGCTAAGGGTCTGTCAATTTTATTTATTTTTTCAAAGAACCAACTTTTAGTTTTGTCAATTTTTTCAATTGTTTCTTTTGTTTCAATTTCATTAATTTCAGCTCTGATTTTAATTATTTCTTGCCTTCTACTTCTTTTGCTATTGTTTTGCTCTTCTTTTTCTAGGATTTTGAGATGAAGTATGAGATCATTTATTTGTTGGTTTTTTCTTTTTTTGAGGAATGAACTCCAAGCAATGAATTTTCCTCTTATAACTGCTTTCAATGTGTCCCATAGATTCCGATATGTTGTGTCTGTGTTTTCATTTAACTCTAAGAATTTTTTAATTTCCTCCTTGATGTCTTCTAAAACCCATTGATCATTCAGCAACCTATGGTTCATTCTCCAAGTGATGCTTGATTTTTCCTTCCTTCTTTTATCATTGATTTTCAGTTTCATTCCATTATGATCAGATAAGATGCATGGTATTATCTCTACCCATTTATACTGTCTAAGAGTTGCCCTGTGACATAATATATGGTCTATTTTTGAGAAGGTTCCATGTGCTGCTGAGAAAAAAGTGTAACTACTTGATGTTAGGTGGTATAGTCTATATATGTCAATTAAGTCTAGGTTGTTAATTGTGTTATTGAGTTCTATAGTTTCTTTATTTAACTTTTTTTGGAAGATCTGTCCAGTGGTGAGAGAGGTGTGTTGAAGTCTCCCATGATTATTGTATGGTGGTCTATTAGACTCTTGAACTTGAGAAGAGTTTGCTTGATGAACACAGCTGCACCATTAATTGGGGCATATATATTTATGATTGTTATGTCTTGTTGGTGTATGGTTCCCTTGAGCAGAATGACATGTCCTTCTTTATCCCTTTTGATTAGCTTTGGCTTGAAATCTATTTTATTAGATATGAGTATGGCCACTCCTGCTTGTTTCCGCAGTACATATGAGTGGTATGATTTTTCCCAACCTTTCACCTTCAGTCTATGT
Source organism: Urocitellus parryii (assembly GCF_045843805.1). Taxonomy (NCBI): domain Eukaryota; kingdom Metazoa; phylum Chordata; class Mammalia; order Rodentia; family Sciuridae; genus Urocitellus; species Urocitellus parryii. The sequence continues at coordinate 168,329,216 of NC_135535.1, read as the reverse complement.
ATATCTTTTCCTATCAGATGCGTCTCCTGTAGGCAGCATATTGTTGGGTCTTGTTTTGTGATCCATTCTGCTAGCCTGTGTCTCTTGATTGGTGAGTTTAAGCCATTAACATTTAGGGTTATTATTGAGATATGGTTTGTTCTTCTAGCCATATTTATTTATTGATGTTACTAAACCTGATTTGTTATCCTCTTTGACTACTTTCCCCCCTTTACTGTACTACATCCCATTGTTGGTTTTCAATGTTATTTTCCATTTCCTCTTCCTGTAATGTTTTGCCAAGGATTTTTGAAGAGATGGTTTTCTAGCTGCGAATTCTTTTAACTTTTGTTTATCGTGGAAGGTTTTAATTTCATCTTCTATCCTGAAGCTTAATTTCGCCAGATACACGATTCTTGTTGGAACCCATTTTCTTTCAGTGTTTGAAATATGTTATTCCAGGATCTTCTAGCTTTCAGAGTCTGTGTTGAGAGATCAGCTGTTATCCTGATTGGTTTACCCCTAAATGTAATCTGCTTTATTTCTCTTGCAGCTTTTAAAATTCTCTCCTTATTCTGTATGTTGGACATCTTCATTATAATGTGTCTAGGTGTGGATCTCTTATGATTTTGTACATTTGGCGTCCTGTAGGTTTCTAGGATTTGGGATTCTGTCTCATTCTTCAAGTCTGGGAAGTTTTCTCGTATTATTTCACTGAATAGACTGTTTATTCCTTTGGTATGGAGCTCTGTGCCTTCCTGTATCCCAATGACTCTTAAATTTGGTCTTTTGATATTGTCCCATAATTCTTGGATGTTCTGCTCATGGTTTCTTAGCAGACTTGCTGAGCTGTCTATGTTCTTTTCCAGTTGAAATACTTTGTCTTCATTGTCTGATGTTCTCTCTTCTAAGTGATCTACTCTGCTGGTAGTATTCTCAATTGAGTTTTTAAGTTGGTTTATTGTTTCCTGCATTTCTAGGATTTCTATTTGTTTGTTTTTTATTACCTCTATCTCCCTGTGAAATTGATCTTTTACTTCCTGGATTTGTTTGTCAATGTGATCTTTCATTGTCTGATTTTGCTGTCTCATGTCTTCCTTGAGACTCCAGATAATCTGAAGCATGTATATCCTGAACTCTTTATCTGACATCCCATCTGTTGCAGCTATTACCTCTTCTAATGTTGAGTTGACCTGCATTGCCTGTGGTCCTTTCTTTCCTTGTCTTTTCATACTGCTCGCGTTTCTTTCTGCTTGGTGCAACTGTTGTGTTTTTGAAATTTACCCCCTATTTATTTATATTGCTCTTGTATAGTTGCGGAGTCTCCCTTGCAGGGCGGGTAGTGGCTGTGCTCCTCCTCTAATTAGGGTGATCTCTCTACCACGCTGATCGGTCACAGGTCTCCCCCCCCTGCGGGCACGGGTGGCGGCTTTGCTCTGCCCCCACTCCAATTGTGGTAACGTAACTACCACGCCCTGGGGTCGTTGGTCCTGATCTGGATGTGGGTGGCCGCTCTGCTAGGTCCCCACTCCAATTGGTGTGACGCGTCTACCACGCTGGCAGGCCTCTAGGCCGGTGGGTCGCAGTTCTGCACAGCCCCCACTCCCAATGAGGGTACCTGACTACCTCTCCAACGTGTCGCTGAGCCCCCTCCGGACCCGGTCGGCGACCCTGCTCCACCCCCACTCCAACCAGTGTGACGCGACTGCCTCGGTGTTACGTGTCCACCACGCTGGCAATCTACCTGGCCTGTCTTTCCAGTGGGCTGCAGGTATCGTTGCTCCCCCACTCCGGCACCTTGCCGCTCCCCAGTGCACGCCACAGACTCCAGCCGCGGGGCAATTGCCTATCAGGCTATGCGACCCTCCGTGCGGAGAAATGGAGCTCCCGCAGTCGAACTTCGCACGATGGAAATCTGTCCACTAGATTCTGGAGCACCTCAATTTCACTGGAAATTCCCTACAAGATAGCCTTCAGGCGATTCACATCATCTTTCTCCCGCTCAGTGACGCGGCGCACTGGGGTGATGCACTCCCTTCGCTGCCATCTTCCCTCCTCAGGACTTGACTTCTGCACCTGCCGCGGGGCCACCTGTGGAGCCGGGTAGCTGCGGCCGCGTGGTTACGAACCGGGCGGGAGAAGCGGCTGCTCCCAGAGCGAGCGCTATGCCTCCCGGGGGAGCCCGGATGGCGGAGGCCGACTGCTGGTTCGGGTGGGGCGGCCCAAGCCGCTGCGGGTGTCTGCCGCTTGCAAAAGCGTCTGCTGGCTCCGGGACTTGACTTCTGCACCCGCCGCGGGGCCACCTGTGGAGCCGGGTAGCTGTGGCCACGTGGTTAGGAACCGGGCGGGAGAGGCGGCTGTTCCCAGAGCGAGCGCTAGGCCTCCCTGGGGAGCCCGGATGGTGGAGGCCAACTGCCAGTTCGGGCGGGGCGGCCCAAGCCGCTCAGGGTGTCCGCCGCTTGCAAAAGTGGCTGCTGGCTCCGGGACTTGACTTTTGCACCCGCCGAGGGGCCACTTGTGGAGCCGGGTAGCTGCGGCCGCGTGGTTAGGAACCGGGCGGGAGAAGCGGCTGCTCCCAGAGCGAGCGCTATGCCTCCCGGCGGAGCCCGGATGGTGGAGGCCGACTGCCAGTTCGGGCGGGGCGGCCCAAGCCTCTCAGGGTGTCCGCCGCTTGCAAAAGCGGTTGCTGGCTCCGGGACTTGACTTCTGCACCCGCCGCGGGGCCACCTGTGGAGCCGGGTAGCTGTGGCCGCGTGGTTAGGAACCGGATAGGTGAGGTGGCTGCTCGCAAAACGAGAGCTAGGCCTCCCGGGGGAGCCCCTTGCCGGAGTGGCTGATGGCTGTGGGACTAGACCTCTGTGCCCGAGTGGCCGTCCAAGATCCACTTCTCTGGGACAAACTGTCACTTCCAATAAACCTACCAGATCACGGCTGCTCTCCTCTTAAGGGAATTATGCTAGAAGCTCCTCCGTAGGTAGGCTGCAACTGTTCAGATGGGTCTTTCTTATCCCGTTAAAGTGGAGACGTTAGAATCGCTGCTTCCTCGCCGGCCGCCATGTTGGATCCCTCCACCCAAATGTAAGTTGTTTGCTCCACTTTTGTTTGTGCAAAACACTAGTTGAACACTTAATATTGCACCTGGCCAAACTAATCCATACAATACATACATACAAGACACACACATGCAAACACTTCAGACAGTTATCTGTCATATCAGTTCATTAAGTATGTTCTACAAAGTTATATTTTATTATTATTTGTAAACTTCTGTCTATTAAACACACATCCACACCCCAAACATTTCTAAGTATCCCATGCTTAGCTGAAAAACATCAAAAAGAATACACAACATTTAAGTTCTAAATATTTAGGAGAACCTAGAAATTTGACATTTTAAAATAAATGAAAGAACATATGATAACTTATGAGCAATAGTCATAAATGAATGCACATTTGAACCATGTAAGACAAGGCTATAAAAGTAATACAAAGGGTTTTTTACTTCCCAGAAAGGCTGAAACCACTTCAAATGCTATGAAGTCAATAAGAACAAGCTGAAAGAAATGTTTTTTAAAAATAGTAAGAGAATATGGATTGAAGACCAAACAGTAAAAAAAAAAAAAAAAAAATTACAAGGTCAACCTTTCTTGCAATCAAAGAAAAAGCACCATCTATGCACAAAAACTTTAAACAGAAATTTTCAGATCCTGTTAAATTGACTACTTTTGGTGATAGTAGCAACTATTTTGTGGTTTTAAACATGCAGCAATTTTCCAAGACTTCAACTCTCACACAAAGCTGAGACTGCAAACCAGAAAGCCACAGTAGAATTCTCAGCAGTGATACAGAAAAAGTTAACTGAAGAAGAAGGCTATGTGCTAGAAGTTTTGTATGTGTTGTTTGTTTTTCATGAAACGGGTATCTATTATGCACACATGCCTTAAAGGACTTTTATTTCAAAGACAGAAAAACACAGTCCAAGATTGCAGATTTTGATAACCCCCTATAGTGGGTTGAATGGTCCAAAAATGCACCTTCGTGACCTAAATCCCAGACCCTGTCACTGTGAACTTATTTGGAAAATAAATTCTATCTATGCAGATAGAAAAGTTAGGAATCTCAAGATGAAATCATTCTGGATTATCCAGTTGAGTCCTAAATCCATTAATTCCCTAGACGGAAGAAGAGAGGACATAGAGAGAAGAAACAGTTATATGGAGATAGAGACACAGGTTAGAGGGAAGTAGCCACAGATCTAGGACTGAGAAAAGAAAAAAAAATGATTCACCCAGCAGCCTTCAGAGGAAGTGAAGTCCTGCATATGCCTCGATTTTGGACTTCTGCTTTTTAGAATTGTGAGACAATAAATGTTATTTTAAGCCACTAAATTTGTGATAATTTGTTATATGACAGCCATAGAAACTAAATACACTCCTTCTACCATTTCATAAAAATTCACAAGCTGCAATCCTTGACATTCACTTCAAAAGGAAATTTTAGATCTTTTTCAACTTAATGTATCATGTTTATTATAGTATTTATGTATTTTACACTATTTAATGTGCTTAAAATTGCACTACCATTATTACGTTCCTATCTTCTTTATATGTCACTGATGAAGATTTTGCTTCTAATTTTACTTGTCCCAGAATCCCTGCAGTTTTATTATGTGCTTTTGAATAATGCTGTGACTTTTATGAACATGTATGTTAACATTATAGCAGAATTGACTACATACATTTCAGACCCATATACATACAAAGTTCTCTTGAGTATGTATTCAAAAATGGAATTCTTGGCTCTTAGGCTTTAGATAATGTTGCTCATTTATCAAAATAAATATTCTGCCACTAGTAATGATAAAAGTTCTAGATTTTGCACATCACGTCCAACAACATTTTTAGTGCTTGCCATTTTAGCCATTAAGATGAGTATGTACTGGAATTATTTTTTGATTTTAATATACATTTCCCTGTGACTAATGAAGTTGAACATTTCATTTGTTTATTAGCCATTTGAGTAGTCGCTTAGTGAAGTGTCTGTTGAAATCGTTCGCCTATGTTTTTAATATATTATCTACTAGCTTTTTACTGGTAGCTAGGATTTCTTTATATATTCATGAATATCTTCTCTCACTCTGTTAGTTGCCTTTTTGCTCACCCAATGATGTGTTCTGGTAAACAGAATTTCTTCATTTTAATGGAGTCCAACGATTTTATATTTATGATTAGTGCTTTTATGTCACATTAAAGAACTCTTTGAAACCTCAGTATTTAAAAAACTCTCTTGTGTTTACTTTCAAAATTTTAGCTCCTTGTTCTTTTGTGTTTAGTTGTGCAAACTACCTCCTGTAATTGATTTTTTATGTGAGAGGTAGAGATTAAAATACATTTCTTCAGCTGTATAGTTCATTGACTTGAAAATATTTATTGAAAAGACCACTAGTCTCCTCTCTACCATACCATTCCAGTAGGTCTATTTCTAAGTCCTTCGTTCTGTTTTATGAATAATTTATCTAACCTGGTACCAATAACACACCTTCTTAATTCTATCATGTTGTAATATAATAGTTTGAGAGCTTCCAGATTTTTTCTCCAAAATTGTTTTTTTTTACCTTTTTAATTACTACATGAATTTTTTTAATTACCTATTAATTTCTGAAAAAAATGGTATTTTTATTTGCAATACATTGAATCTATAAGTTAGAAACATTGATGTGTTAGTCCTACTAACTCTATTCCATACATATCATGCATATGCATTTATTCAAGTCTTCTCTATATAAACTTTTGTAGTTTTCACCAGAAAATATTTTCATATCTTTTATTCAATCTAATCCCAGCTTTTTGTTTGTTTGTTTGTTTTAGGTACTTATTACAGTAAATGCAGCATTTTTAAAATTTTTATTTTTTCTTCTTTGTTGCTGTATAAACAAAACTGATTTTTAATACCTATTTTATATCAAGTAACTTTACTAATTCATTAACTATTTCTGATAGGCTGTTATTTCTAAAAATTTGGGGTGTGTTTTAGGTACAATAATATCCTCTACAAATAATGACTATATTTTCCTTCTTTTTCAGATCTCATGATTTTATTTCTGTTTCTTGCCTTATTTCGCTGGCTAAGATCTCCAGTGTAATGATGAATAGAATTAATTAATATCAAGCATCTGTGGCAGACAAATAAATGACTTCCAGAGACACCCATGCTCTAGATCCCAGAATTTCTGAATATGTTATTTTCACAGCAAAAGAAATTTTGTGGATGCTATTAAGGGTACAAATCTTGAGATTTAGAGATTATCCTAGATGATCCAGGTGGATCCAATTTAATTAAATGTGTTTTTAAAAGTTAAGATCGGTTTCTCAGCTGTGAACTTCATCTCAGCTCTTTCTCTGTGACAATGTCACAGCTCAGAGAAAAGTGTGATGATGTTGCTGCATTTGACGGTGGAAGAGAGAGCCAGAAAGCAGCTAAGAAATGCATGTGGCATATAGAAGCTAAAAATAGCAAGGAAATGGATTCTCCCCTAAAATCTTCAGAAAAAAATCCAACCCTGCTCTGCTGCTCTGTTGAAAAATACTTTGGAGAAGATAATGCTAAGTGAAGTTAGACAATCCCCAAAAAACAAATGCCAAATATTTTTTCTGATATAAGGGGTAGGGAGGGGGAGCATGGGAAGAATAGACGAACTCTAGATAGGGAAGAGGGGTAGGAGGGGAGGGGAAGGTGGATGGGGATAGAAATTATGGTGGAATGTGATGGACATTATTATCCAAAGTACATGTATGAAGACACTAAATGGTGTGAACTTACTTTGTATACAACCAGAGATATGAAAAATTGTGCTCTATATGTATAATATGAATTTTAATGCATTCCACTGTCATATATTTAAAAAATAATAATAAAAGTTAAAAAAAAAGAAAAATACTTTCCTTTTGAGAATCATCTTTTGACTTGATAGAAAACGAACATTTAAAATGACCCTCCAAGCTCTAACACAACCTAAGCTGCAAATCATAAACAGAGTGTTGTCTGGCTAAACAATCATAAAGTTGGGCATGCACAGTAGTACTCTGTTCTCAGTTGAAAGTAGTATATATGATATTGAGATCAAGCAGGACTTGCAGGCACAAGTACATTGCAAGGGCACATGGCCCAAATGCTCATGGACCCTACTACTGCTATAAACCCTCTCTCTCCTGGCCCACAACAGTGGCTTCACCTGCAGTTTCTTTTGACTAATTGGCTAAGAAAAATAAAACTTCTGTCTAAGGCTTACATATAACTGTGCATCATATGCAACATACCCAAAAGTGGATGCCTGTGACACCACATCTCTTTCTGGACATTCTTGAAAGACAATAGTCAACAGGCATCCTCCCAGTGATCAGGAATATTAAGCAATGTTGAGCAATGAATTGATGTTTATTTTTCTCAAAAGTAGAAAAAAAAGTGAGTTGAGGAGCTAGAGACAATGGCTTATCTGAATAGTCAGATATTTGGAAAGAACATGATTGGAAAATAGTCGACCAATTCTGAATAAGAGGTATGTACATAGATCCCTCTGAATTGGTAAACAATGTGAAGACACTTGGGTCATATCTAAATTATTACCAAATATAGTCGTCCTCTGTAAAAGAGGATCTTGATTTTCAAAATAAAATCAGTAATATGACTTACTTGGATGCACACCAGCCAGCCTCTGCCCCACCATGTCATTACCCAGTAGGCTCATGGTCACAGTGGCAGTAAATGAGGTTATCAAAATGGATTTCCACTCATCAAAACCAACTGGTTACAGTCATGTTATGTGCCCACTCTACCAGGAGCAGAGAACTACACTGAACCTTTGATAGGGCATCAATCCCTGGGATGATCAACCACTTACTTGGTGGTAAGATGATTATATAATAGACCACTATCATCATGAAAGGGGTGTAACTGTTCTCTTTGGAAAAAGCACTCTAGCTGTGGATTTGCCTGCACACAATGCTTCTGCCAAAACAATCATCCATGGACTTAACAACACCTTATCCGCTGACACTGTATTCTGAAAGTGATGTGCAGTAATGAGCTGATGCTTACAGAATTCAATGGTCTTGCTAGTTTTCCATTGAGCGGAAGCATCAAGCCTGATGCTTGATGCCCCTTTGAGGATACAGTTACAGAACCAAGGTTATGTGGCTGTGCCATGCAGGTATGAAGCAATGCCTTCCATGAACTTCCATGAACTTCCCTAAACAACATCCAGTACATAGCTAAAATTCATGGATCCTGAAATCAAAGAATAGAAATATGATTGTTCCCTTCATGGTTACCCTTAGTGATTCTTGCTACATAGCTCCACATAGAGCCAAATTTGATAAATGTTCCATGGACACTTGAAAACAATATCCATTATCCTACTCCTCAGTAAAAGTTCCTAAATTTTATTAGTTTATTAGTTCAAAAACTTTAGTTATATCTTTCAAATATTCCATATTCTTTCACTGTGATTGTAGATTATAAATTTATATAGTTCTTCTTTCAAGTCTCCCAATTTTTGTTTTACACTTTTGAAGCTATGTTACTATATGAGAAAAATTATTTAATTTTAATTCATATAAAATATTGAATGTATTCATGGTATACAGAATGATATTTTGATAGCTGTAAACAATTTGTAATTAGCCAATCAGGGTAATTAGTACATCTACCTCCTCAAACAGTTATCATTTCTTTTATTGTGAACATTCAAAATCCTTTGTTATAGCGATTTTGAAATTCACAATGTTGTTTTAACTATAGTCATCCTATGTACTATATAACATAAAACTTATTTCTTCTATCCAACTATAATTTTGTATCCCATAACCAACCTCTTTCTATCTTTCTCTCCTCTTCTCAGTCTTTGGTAAACATTATTCTACTCTCCACTTCTATGAGATCAACTTATTTACCTTCTACGTATGAGTGAGAATATCAGTATCTGTTATTCTGTGTCTGGCCTATTTCATTTAACATAATACCCCACAGACTTATCCATGTTGCCACAATACAGGATTTCATTCTTTCTATGTCTGATTAATATTTCACACATGAACAAAATTTGGAAACTTTCATATATTTCTGACATACTTATAACTTTGTAAAATATTTGTCTTTATTTCTAAGATTACATTTTGTCTACTTGACTGCAGCTATCTTTTTAGAGAGCATTTGCATACCTTTTTCGTCCTTCTACTTCTAACTTCTCAGTGTCTTTATGTATAAGGATGTCTCTCGAATGAAGAATTTTGGTGGGTTTTGATTTCCACAGAGTCCATCAATTTTAGTCTATTAAATGAATTTTCTATAATTTCTGATATATTTATATTTATAACTGTCATCATTCTATTTTTGTGAATTTTTTAAAAACATAAATGGCAGCATAATTCATTACAATTCTTATTACACATATACAGCACAGTTTTTCTGGTTGTATACAAAGCATGTTGACACCAATTCGTGTCTTCAAACTTGTACTTCAGATAATGATGTCTATCACATTCCACTATCCTTGCTAATCCCCTGCCCACTTCCTTTCTCTCCTACCTCTCTTCCCTATCTAGAATTCATCTATTCCTCCCATGGTCCCCCTCCCTACCTCCCTACCTCCCTACCCCACTATGAGTCAGCCCCCTTATATCAGAGAAAACATTTGGCATTTGTTTTTTGGGGATTGGCTAACTTCACTTAGTATTATCTCCTCCAATGCCATCCATTTACCTGCAAATACCAAGGTTTTGTTCTTTCTTGATGCTGAGTAAAATTCCACTGTGTATATATGCCACATTTTTTTTTTATCCATTCATCCACTGAAGGGCATCTAGGTTGGCTCCACAATTTAGCTATTGTGAATTGTGCTGCTATAAACATTGATATGGCTGTGTCCCTGTAGTATGCTATTTTTGAGTCCTTTGGATATAGATCGAGGAGAGGGACACCTGGGTCAAATGGCGGTTCCATTCCCAGAATTCCAAGGAATCTTCATACTGCTTTCCATATTGACTGCACCAATTTCCAGTCCCACCAGCAATGTATGAGTGTACCTTTTTCCCCACCTCCTCAACAACACTTATTGTTGTTTGTCTTCACAATAGCTGCCATTCTTACTGGAGTGAGATGATATCTTAGAGTAGTTTTGATTTGCATTTCTCTAATTACTAGAGAAGATGAACGTTTTTTCCATATATTTGTTGATTGATTGTATATCCTGAGAAGTGTCTGTTCGGGTCCTTGGCCCATTTGTTGATTGGGTTAATTTTTTTTTTTTTTGGTGCTTTGCTTTTTGAGTTCTTTATATACCCTTGAGATTAGTGCTCTATCTGATGTGTGAGAGGTAAAAAATTGCTCCCAGGATGTGGGCTCTTTGTTCACTTCACAGATTGTTTCTTTTGCTGAGAAGAAACTTTTTAGTTTGATTCCACCCCATTTATTGATTCTTGGTTTTAATTCTTGTGTCATAGGAGCCTTATTCTCTCCTCTTTTACATTTCTTTCGCATTTCTTGTATCTTTTTGATTAATCATCATTTGTATTATTTTATTTTCCCTTTATAGAGATTTTAATTAAGTATTCTTTATTGCTCCTTTTAAAGGTTTACTTTTGATTATATTAGGATCTTTAGTCATACCACTTTATTATGAATTAATACTCAGAACACTTGAGTTCCCCTCCTGATTTCATGTTTATATATATATATATATATATATATATATATATATATATATATATAATGTTAGAGTACTTTTTTATTATTTATGTTTATCCAGAGATTGACTCTCTCCATTGTTTTCCCTTCATTTCCTTCATTCATTTCTATGACTATTTTCCTGCTCTATTGGTGTTTCTTTTAGTGGGTCAATGTTAGTAATTAAGTTATTTTTTTGTGTATGCAAATATCTTCAAATTGCCAAAACTTTTAAAAAATTGTTCTTGATATACATTGAGAATTCTTTATCAGAAGTTGATTTTATTTTGTTATTGTTGTTTTAAAGATGTATTTCAGTCATATCCTGGTTTCATTCATTTCTTTTGAGGAGACAGCATCAGTCTATTGGTCTAAGGAACTTCCTATCTAATGTATTCTTCTCTATATACTTCTAAGAATATCCTTTTTGGCTTTTGCCAATTTTATTATAATGTTTTTATGTATCTTTTTCTTGATATTTTCATGCTTGGAATTCTAAGGATTCTTTAATCTGTAACAAGGCTTTTTTTTTTTTTACACTTATAGAAAATACCCAGCCTTATTTGCCCTGGTCTCAGGAACTTGAGTTGCACATATGTTAGATTTTCTCACCACATCCATTTGTCTTTTCCACTCACATATTTTCTGTCCTTTTTCTTCTGTTCTTCAGCCAGACATTTATACTCAGTCAGGGACGTTTTCACTGACCAGTATATCGATCCTCTTTTCTGCTAGATGTAATATAATGTTAAACTCATCTATTAAATTTTTACTATTATTTCATCTTTCAATAATTACATTTGCAGTTTAATAAAAGCCATTATTATCTATTTTCTCAAAACTATTTGTCACAGCTACTTTTAAGTCTGTCTTTCACAGCTCTAATACCTTGATCCTCTGTGGGTCTTTTTTTTCCCCTCTTTTGGTCATTATTATTGGAATGTCTGGTAATTTTTGGTGGATTGCTGGACATTTTACATGATGAACTGGAGAGTCTTCAGAAGGTATTATCTTCCCGTGGACATGCTTCACTCTACCTTTGGTGGACACAGTACAGTCAGGCAAATTTCACCTAACCAGGGTCTGGCCTGACTTAATTTGAGTTATACTTTTCGTGAAGTTTTACTTTTTCTGGTTCTCCTTTGCCCTTACCCTGTACTTTCCTAAGGGGTCTTATTAAGACTTGCTTTTTTGTGCATTCTGAAGGGTGATTTTTATCAGCATCATGCAATGGTAGAAAACTATGATTTTCATGAGCTTTCTGCTCACCATCTAATATTCCTGCCTATAATTTAAGAATTTGGCAAATGCCTCATGGACAAAAATGGTTCCATGTGGATCTAAATTTTCTATGCCATCCTGTCCCGACTCCATACTCTGGTTGCTTTGCATCTCCAAACTTTAACTTTTGCCCCTCTGGTTCTGTGAGATTGCCAAAGTTTCTGCTGGCTTCTTTCCCATTTAACTACAATCTTCTCCCTGGTTCTTTTCTTGCAGAATCAACACTGCTTCGTACCAAGAATAGGCAATGCCCTGAGGAAAAAAGGAGTTACAGTTGTCTACAACCCCAAGGTTTTCTTCTCTCCAGGATCTTGGGCATTTAAAGCCTGGTTGGTTCAATAGCTATCAGATGCCTTCAAAAACTGTTTTCTGCTTTCTGGAGAGCTTTTAATTCTTTCATATCTCCAGAGTCTTATTTTTAAAACCTCTTCAAATACTCTGGGAATGAATAATTTTCTGCCATTTGTCATTTTCACCAAAAATATACCTAATATTTATTTTGTTATATTTGACAACTATATAGTTGCTATTATGTAAGTAGACCATAATTTATTTTTTCAGTGTCTTCTCAATGGATGGTCTTTTGAAAGTTTTTATTATTAACATTTTCAACATGAATAAAAATACAAATAACACAATGAACATCCATATACTCACCCCCTAGATTCAACTGTGGGAGGGCTTCATCACACTTCTAGACTCCCTAAATTCTTCAGCATGCATATTTCATAAATAAGGATATTTCTTCTTTTCTTCTTTACCATCCTAACATGTTGGACAGTTTTGTCTAGTATTAGAGAATATCTGTTTTAGTCAGGTTTTTTTTTTTCTGTGACCCAAACACCTGACAAGAGCAATTTTAAAGAAGGAAAAGCTTCTTTGGGACACACAGTGTCAAAGGTCTTAGTCCATAGACAGTCAACTCCATTGCTCAGGACCTGAGGTGAGGCAGAACATACTTTCAGAAAAGTGTGATGGATAGAAGTATTTCAGAACATTACAACAGGAAGTTAAGAGAGAGAGAGAAACCTCTTCTCACCTGGACAAATATAAACCCCAAAGGTATGCCCCTAGGGACCCACCTCATCCAGCCACACCCTACCTACCTATAGTTGCCACCCAGTTAATTCCTATCAGGGAATTAATGCATTGATTAGGTTAAGGTTTCATAGCCAAATCATTTTACCTCTAAACTTTCTTGCATGTAAGCTTAGAGGGGACACCACATATCTAAATCATAACAATATCAATACACAGTAGTTCTTATTTATCTGAGGGGGACATTTTCCAGGACATCCAGTAATGCCTGAAATCATGGACAGTATGGAATTCTGAGGATACTACATCTTCTCCTGTCTCTACAGCCCTGTTATGAATAGGATATGAGGTTTTTCCCCAGAAGCACTTGTGTTAGTGCAGGAATGTTCAGAGATGGAATGATTAGGTTATGGGACCTGCAACCTAATCAGTACATCCTTATTTGGAGGATTAACTAGGAGAAAACTGTAGGCAGGTGGGGTGTGACAGGGAAATGGGTCACTGGGGGTGTAACCTTGGGGATTATATCTTGTCTTCTTGGCTTCTTCCTCTTTCACTTTACTTCTTGGCTGCCATGAACAGAGCAGCTTTCCTCTACTCTGGACCACAGCAATGCAGTTGGCCAACCACGGACTAAACTTCTGAAACTGTGAGCCCCGAATAAACTTGTCTTCTTCTAAGCTGTTCTTGTAAGAGATGAACAAGAATATCTAATAACAAGAACATCTAATAACAATATTATACAATATAAGAACATACTATAACAAGTTATGTGTAGGTGGATACTTTCTGCCTACCCACCTCCCCATTCTAACTGTCATGCAGCAGGTAGTACATGCAGCATGGATCTGCTGAACAAAAAGATGATTCACATCCTGGTCAGGACAGAACAAAACAGTGTAAGATTTCATCACACTACTTAAAACAGCATTTTAAAATGCATGAGTTATTTCTGGAATTTTCCATTGAGGATTTTCTCCACCAAAGTTATCTAAAACCACAGAAAGCAAAACTGTAGCTAAGAGGGGAATACAGTCCTGTAGTTATAGTTTGGCTAACTTATGCTTATATATTCACAATGTATTCTAAGTAGTAGGATTGCTGGTTCAAAACACAGATATATTTAAAATATTGATAAATTACTAGCATATTGTTCTCCAGAAGATTTGCACCAATTTGCACTCCCAACAAACCGTCTATGGAACTCCTTTGAAGGAGAGAGCTTTTGATATTTCTCTCTGGGTGTCTCATCTGGTGATCCCAGCATCCTGTGAAATTCAAAACATGTCAATTAGCATTTGAAAGTCACCATCTCTGTTAAGGCACCCAGAGCTTCTTGAACCCAGGGTTGGTTTTCAGAACCTTAAGCATCCTCTAAAGGAAACAAACTACAGGAAGACATGAATTCCAAAATCTCAACTCTGATTATCTAACTATATCCAAATCACAAAAGGATCTAGTCAACTGTCTCCAGATAAAAGAAAATTCAGTTTCACAGACACACTATCAAAGAGGAAGGAAAAGGAAAGAAGAGCAGACAGCCAGGCAATCTTATTGGGAGAGATTTTGAAGGAGATCATTCTAGTGCCATTTTAATCCCCATTGCACTCTCAGATCAGAGAACCAAATTAAAGTTTCATTTCACAAATGCAAGAAAAAAATTATGATAGCCACAAAACTATTTGTTTTAGATAAAACAATGATTAATAAGTCTTATTCCACTTAATAAAGCTAAAAATTAATTGACCCTCTGTAACATCAAACACCCTACTTTAGACACAAAAGAAAATGTCATTTTCCCAAGATGTGATTAAAACCATTTAAGTGTTGCCACGAGGCTGACAAAGGAAATTGGTGGAGAAGAGGAGCCTTCTGAACTCAACTAGTTGTGCAATAAATAATTAATTACAGCAGGATCTTTGTTTTATTTTTTGATTTTATGGAATATTTTCAACCATCATTGAACACGATGCTCTGGATGTTCTCCTACAACTTTATCACATTAGCAACTAACATTTGAAAAGAGTTGACAAAATTGCCAAAGGGTTTGCATATTTGTTTTTAATTTGATCTTCAGGTTTTGTAGATAAGCAAACAAAGCCTCAGGAAAAAAAAATTAAATAGACTGTTTCAATATGGCTAAGAATTTTCAAAGCTGAAATTAAACCCACATGATGCCATTTACATTTAAATATTATCTAATTTAAATATTAATAGGAGTTTATAATAGAAGATACAGAAAATCACAAAAGACTTCAACAGCTAATTTTATTTAGAGATAGAGAATATTAATATTTTCCTACCTACAAATAGATGTAAATACCTATAATTATTTATCTTGTATCAAAATAATATTCGCATTATTTTTTAAAACTTTGTAGAAATAAGAGAGACCTGAAAAACAAAATCTTCCTAGTGTGTCACTGTGTGTGTACATGTTGGTGTGTAGCTTTCCAAAAAGGTTTGCATTTATTGATGGGTTGAGAATACACTACACAAAATATGGCACCTTGGCATTTGAAGAAATAGCAGAGGCAGGAGGGCTATCTGATCTTCCCATCTTTTCTCCTGAATCAGACCATAAAATAATTCTGAGCCCTTCTCCCAAAGTAAGTTAGAAGATGACCCTTACCTCAGAGGGTCCTCCCTACTCCTGGAGGAAAGGAATGTCACTCAGGGACACAGGAAAGGAGCTGAACAAACAAGTCTTGCTAGTTCCCAGTTTATGACCCCTGGATTTCACCCTTTTGTCTTTTGATCATACTTCTGAACGAGTGTCCGCAAAAATAGTTCTCTATTTTTCTCTGGGTCTTCATTTCTGAAGGCTCCCATTAAATAAATCTGTATGTTTTTTTTTTCCTTTTTTAACCTTTTATTATAGGTGCCTCAGCCATGAACTTTGCAATGAATGAGAAATCTTTTCTCCCCTAAGATATGTCCACAAGAATTGCAGGATGAATAAGTGTTTCCTGTTGGAACTTGCTATTTTCATTTAAGTATATATTGAGAGTGGTTTTCCACATCAATAAATATTTCCTGTTTGTATTTACTATGATGGTGCTTTTATCATTATAAAAATAACAAAGAACTTAAGAATTCAAGCAGTTTAAATAAGTTCCCTGCTACTCTATCTCCATCAATAATCTTCATCAACAGTTATATATTCTCATATATAACATATACTTTTCTTTTCATATAAATCAACATGCAAAATATGCACTGTTATGAAGTTTCTTTTTTTCACTTAATCAAGTGTTATTGAAACCTTTCATTTTATTATACACATAGGATGTGCCATTAGATGGATATATCACAATTACCTCAACTGTTATTATGATAAAATTAATTTTTGAGTGGTTTTATTTGGATATCAAAAATATTCTTTCAATAAACATAACGAATAGTAGCCATAGTAATCATCATAATACTGCTGTTGATAGTAGTATTGTCATTGTTGCTATATACCAGGCACTATTTTAAGCGATTCACATATATTCACATCAACTTTATAAAGTAGTCATTATATTACCTAACTTTTACATATGAGGAAAATAAAGGATTTGGAAATTAAATAAGTAACTTAAATTACACTGAAGATAAAATACACTTGCTGATAACTACAAGAATAATTTCTAAAATATCTAAGTCAAATAAAATATACTTTTAAAATTTTGATTAAAGTGGCCAAATTGTTTTTTAAATGTGGTTGTACCAATTATATACTCCCAAATCCACTATTCAACAGTGTTGGAAATTGTGAAACTTTGTGACAGTTTAATAGGTGAAAAAATCAAATTATTCTTGTTTATGTTACTTTATTATGAATAATTTCAGGCAACTTTTCACAAAAGTATCAGCAGTTTGTAATTATTTTTCTATGAACTGACTATACTATAAATGTTTCATGCTTATAAGGTTGCTTAATATGCTATGAAACATGATTTTGACTGTCATATATTTTGCAAATATGCTTTCCTAGCTTTGCTTTTTAATATTGTTTACAAAATTTTTGCAACTGTATTTTTGAGGCACTTAATTTATTTTTTAAATTTTTTCTGTTTTTCATTGATACATTAGAGTTGTACATATGATGGGATTTGTTGTTACATATTTATACATGCACACAATATAACATTTAACTTATATTTATGTACCCTTTTCATGAAATACTACATATTACTTTTGTAGAAATACTACATATTACTTTTTCACCAAGGGGGGGGGGGTCAGAAGCAAAAAAGGAAGCACCTGCTCTTCCCAAAGTGAAGCCAAAGCAAAGTCTTCAAAGTCCAAAAAGGAAGTGCCAAAAAATGTCCTGTCACAAACAGCAACAACTACAACAACAAATTAGATCAACCACCTTTCAGAGGCACAAGGCACTGCAGCTGCAGAAGGAACCCAAATATCCTCCAAAGAGTGCCCCCAGGAGAAACAAGCTCACCCACTCTGCAATCAGCAAGCTCCCCCTGAACACTGAGTGCCAGAGGAAGACAGAAGACCACACACTTGTGCTCACTGTGAATGTCAAGGCCAACAAGCACCAGAGAAAGTTCTGTGACACTGATGGGGCCAAGGTCAACATCCTTGACAATCAGGTCAGGCCTGATGGAGAGAAGAAGACACACTTCCCCCTGGCTCTTGATTAGGATGCTTTGGGTGTTGCCAACAAAACTGGGATCATCTAAACTGAACCTGACTGGTGAATTCTAAATCTACATTTTTTATCATAAAAAACTTATTATTTAGCTTTTATACTTTATGTCTATTTTCATGTCTACTGGATTCATATGTTCTTCTCCTTGTGTCTCTTTTTCTGTTCTTCCCTCCTTCCCTCCCTGCCTCCTTCCTTTCTTTGTTGATAATGGGGTGGGTGGGGTTTCTTGTTTGTTTTGTTTTTTCTTTCCTGTATTTCATTCTATTGCCCTCCATTCAGATAATTGTGTTAATCATGCTCTTCAGAATAAGGCACACAATCATCAAGTTTGCATGTTAGGCTTCCCATTTTTTAATTTCATTGCATTTACTCTCATTCAGTCCCTACTACCTTCCCTCCTCTATAGCAATCTTCTCAAAGATGCCTGATGTATGTTCCTGGTAAAGTCTCATTTGGAGGGAAATGACCAACAACCCTTTCAGATGATCTACCAATCAATCATTCTCATTGCCATCTCTGTTTACATATACAGACTTACATTTACCATGCAATTTGTTATTTTAAATAAAATATTTTAATTTATATAGATGATGTTGCACATAGATATTTCTATTTATTAATAGCATCACACAGCACTGTGTCTTAAAATCTGACCATATGGTTTTATACCCCTATAACACATTTCAATTATCCATTACCATGGATGTAGGCATCACTGGCCCCTTTCCAACAAATTGCCATATTCTCACCCTTGTCGGCCTACTATCCTGAGTGAATGGGATCCCTGGTTCCCATAAAATACTCAATCTCCATTTCTCAAAGTGTTGCCAGATGGCTCTACAAAAAGAAGACATCATTTTCCATTTTCAATAGCAGTTAACATTTTCTTTTCTCCATCTTGACCAACACCAGGAATTATCCAACATAACAGTCTTTGCAATATTGAGCATAAAATTAGATTTATTTCTTTTAAATTGCATTTCTCTGATTATAACTAAGATTGAGCATCTCTTCAATTTTCGTTAACTATTTAAGTTTTATATCTTTTCATAGTCTAATCATTGCAGTGCTTGGCAGTTGATGGAGAGACTGGTGACTTGAAATGAATAGTTGCCAAAGCCCAATCTCAGGGTAAGCTTCTAAATTCAGTTATGATTTCTCAACTATATTTTCACTTTCAATTCATTATCTGTCTGTCTTCCTAGCTAGGGCTGTTGTAAAACCAAATCCATAGTCCAGTATGGTTTGTTCACCCTGCTGGGCATTCTGATTGCTCAGAAACTACTTCTGATTGGGCCACATCTAAAGCAAACAAGCTCTTGATTTATTTATTTGTCTGTTTGTTTGTTGTAGATGAACATAATATCTTTATTTTATTTATTTATTTTTATGTGGTGCTGAGGATTGAACCCAGTGCCTCCACATGCTAGGCAAGCACTCTACTACTGAGCTACAATTTCAGCCCCTTGATTATTTTTAATATCACCTTTGTTTCTAACACTTAAAATTAAACAGAAGTCTTCTCATTCTTTCTCTCTTTCTTCCATAAAAACATTTTTATAGCAGTGTGATAAAATGACCTTAAGGTAAAGTTTGTGACTAAGCTTAGAAAACTGATAATCAACATGAGACCAAGAAATGGAATTTGTGAGGAAATGGATTGGAAAGGTACAAAATAATGAATAAGTGGTGCTGAAAAATGATTGAAAAGTTTGGAAAGTAATGTGGGGGTGGGGATCAGGTGACAACTGGTTTGGTCCAACAATTACACTCCTAATTTGCCACACAAAACAATTCCAAAGAGTAAACCTAGGCTTTACCCAAAGATATGCACTGTTGTCATGTTTATTTGGGGGCAAGAAAGCTACATTTGAAAAGGAGTTAATTTGATAATTCGATTATTTTGGGTAAAGCCTGAACTAGGAATTCTTAATTTTATTTTCATTTTTAATTTTATCTTGTTATTTTTGTTATTTTATTTCATGATAAAGTTTGAAAAAATATAAGTTAAAAGACATAATCTTTACCTCTTAAGACACAATAAAATTTTCAAATGTCTTAATTGTGTGAGGCAAGGCTTAAGGGATAGAGAGAGTGCTTGGACCAAGTGCAGGTGAAGGAACAGAAAAAAACAGCAGCAGTCAGAGCCTCTAGCATCTGAAAATCAGATGTTCACAAGAGCAATTTGGGGTTTATGTATTAAATGGGTCTTCAGGAGCAACTGTTCTAAAATGAAATACGTGCTGAGCATCCTATTAAGAGCCAGCACAAAGTCAAGAAATGCTATCTGCATCCATAATTGTAGGACTCAAATTAAAATATCGACCCAGCTTTGCTCCCACAGCACCTGAGCAAGGCGTCCCTTGTTGAAGTCTCTTCTTTCTTAGATTGCTGAGCACTGGTAAAGGGAAGCCTTTCACTGAAGGAGGCCAAGATTTCACTTCTGGCATTCACAACTCTAATCCATTTCTTTTGAGTGTGAGAATACATCTCCATCCTCACATAAATTCATATCCTAATGATGAAGGTAAATGGGTTAACTGTTCAGTTTCATTATCGAATAGTGAGCTTACCCGGATCTATTTAAATAGGAACACCTGGATGTGAACTAAAAATTTTGACAAATTCCTATATTGCAACCATAGGTCTTCTTTGAAGAGATTTATATTGCTGTCACACTGTGGAGATGGAAAAGTTATTATCTATATGCTGATGATTCCTAAATACTAATCCCCAAGTTAAAACATCTATCTCTGTAGTACAACCCATGTAAATCAATTGCCAACTGGCCATTTCTATCAGAGTATCTTGAAAACACCTGAAAATAATTGCATTCAATAGCAAACACATCACCTTCCCACGCAAGACCTGCTACTCTTCAAATCTCTACCCCACATAACGTTACCACTATCCACCCGTCCTCCCAAGCAAAGTTATTCTTGGTTTCTCCCTCTCTCTCACCTCCCACAAGCAAACTCTCAATAAATTCCACCCATTATGTCATCTATGTATCGGTCAGATCCATTCCTTTCCCAGCACCCCTTATCATCATGGGACTTGTCAAGCTTCATGGTAATTGGATGTTTAGATGTGAGTTCACTTGAACCACTGAACAACACGTTCCTCAGAGTTGTGTTGCTTACTATTGTGTTCCCAGAATCTAATCCAGTCTGGAGTACAGAAAGCATTACATAAACATGTTTAAATCACTTAAACTTTCAAATTAGGAAACTTGATCGTAAATAAAAATTCATAGGAGATAAAATTCTACTAAATGATAAAATATTTCCAAAGGCTGAAAATACAGATGAACATAAAGAGAGCCTATTTATTTCATCTTACTACTTAAATAAAATGTGTACTTGGTTCTTTGTTAACGCTGGAAACTGTGCTATAGATGCCTGTAAAATGTATTTCATTATAACAACTTTGTAGATTCCTCACACATAAAGTACTAAGGCTAAAAACAAAATCAAGTACCTTATAAATAACAGTATCTCCTATATTATATTACTTGTTTTTTACTAACCCCTTGGGAAATAAATAGGGATATTAAAACTATCATTTTACAAATAAGAAATAAAGATTAGAGGAGATGAAACTCAAATGTGGGTTTCCTTGGTTTTCATTTGAAGTTATCTCCATTGTGTTATGAAGTATATAAAATAGATTGTCAAAAAATGACTTAATCCAGCTAAACCTATCAATATAAAATAATGGACAGAGAAAACTACTTGTTTCATTTTAAATAAGAATCTTGAGTCTTAGCCAAAACTAAAATTCCCCAAACTACACCTCTAGATGTTTCCTTCCCCTGAAGATGCTCAAAACAATATATACATTAAATTAAATTCATATTAAACTTGGGACCCCCCAATTGACTTCTTAGTTTTTTAAGTGATATACATTTAAGTAACAATTAAAAAGGCCACATTTAAATGTTTGCATTACTTCCCCTGGCTCAAAATCAGATGAGGGTATGTTATTTTTTTTGGGGGGGGGGGGGTACAAAATTCTATATAAAAGAGAAGTTTGGTCACCACAACACAGCAGTATTTGGATTTTGGTTTGCATCTTTCTCCACTAGAATCTTCTTCTGTGAGTACTTAATTCAATCCATGGAAAATCTGTTACAAGACCACCAAGGAAAAACCAGAATACATTGTTCCTGACTCTGATGTTTGCAGTTAGCAATGCAAACAGCATTCCAATGGGTTTATGCTAAGTGGTTAAGCACATAGTTTTGGAGAGGAACATCTTGGATTCTGGTCCAAGCTTCATAAAAACCTATTTTAGTGTCCTAAACAAGTTGCATAAGTTGCCTAAACTTGTTTTATAATTTATAAATTTTCTATAATTATTCAAAATACTATCCATCATGCAGCTAACAAAGTGTCAGACATATAAGTTATTAATAAGCTTACCAGCAGTTCTTAAGAGCAGAATTACATGTAGTCAAATGTGGGAGAAGCCTTAACAATCACTTATCTAGCCCAGCATTTTATCAGCTTATAAACCAATTACCAGAGAGTAACAAGTAATTGGCTCAAACTCACAGACTTCGATTTTTAGTGCAGCAGAGGCTTCTTAACTTTGAGGTCATAGAGTGACCCTCAGGGCTTCTTTATCACTGATTTCTGGGCATCACTTCCAGCGTTTCTGATTGAGTAGGTCTAAGTCAGATCCAGCAATATTTGTGTTTCTTTTTTCTATTCCCTCTCTCTCTCTCTCTCTCTCTCTCTCTCTCTCTCTCTCTCTCTCTCTCTCTCTCTCTTTTAAACCAGAGACTGAACCCAGACGTGGCCTAACCACTGACCAATATACCCAGCCCTTTTTAATTTTGAGACAGGTTTTCACTAAATTGCTTACAGTCTCATCAAGTTGCTGAGGCTGGCCTCAAAGTTGTGATCCTTTTGCCTCAGCCTCCCCAGCCGCTTGGATTACAGGGGTACACCACCATGCCCAGCTAATTTTTGCACTTCTGACAAGTTCCCAGCTGATGCCAGTGCTGTTGGTACACAGCCCACACTGCAGTGATCTTTCTACTGTGCTGCACAATACTACTCCATAGTCCTGTGGCAATCAGGGTGGGTCAGTGTCCCATCCCAGTTGGCCTAGGTTGTGTGCTTCATGAGCCAGAGTTAAAAATCATTTTAACATATATACTGATTTTATTTCATTCTATCACATAATGATGAGCTTAAAGATTAATACATTGTCGATCTGGTTTCCCTAAAGTCTGTATATGGGGAGGAACTGAGAATGACTTCACTATCAGCCCATCTGACACCGTAGTCTGTCTACATTCTTAATCCAATTTCAAATTTAGCATCCTTTCCATTATTCCACATTGAATGAAACTCTGCTCCTCATTGGACAGTGTTAGTAAGCATCCAATTGGTAGTAGGGGGTGAGAAGTGAAGATTACACATTAAAATGACACCTTTCTTTAGGCAGATAGAATCCAGGGGAGAGACAACTGTGCCCTTTGTACAAATCAAGGCAAAGCATTTGATCAAGGCTGCATCCCAGGAACTACCGAGTGCAGGAGATGGGAGAAGAGGAAGGAGGGAAGTGGATGGAGCTTAGAGGAGGAAATGTAAAAATGAGGCAGTTCAGCAACAGGGAGGCCTTTGGCAAGCCCTGTGTTGAGCCTTAGCTCCAACACCTTCCTCTGGAATCCATGAGCAAGGCACATTGTCTTCTGGACCTTTGGGATTATCATACTGCCTGCCTGTGGAGTTGGAAACTCTTTGAAGGTTAGCACTGGATTTTTTTTTCTGTTTCCATAACAGTGTTTTACCAGGACCTGAGAAAAATATGGGCCTTATTGTAGACATCCTATGAGCATTTATTAAATAAACTAGTGAGGATGAGTGAACATTAAATGAGATAATAGATGCAAGGCAGTATAGGACTTCATTCTTCCTAAGACCTTCAGTGTATGCTATTTACTACTATCATTTTTATTAAAGACTAGAAATCAGTATCATAGGATGAGAAACTTTGTGAGCAATGACATGAAGACCTGAAATCATGTTAACACAACTATTTCCGAATTAGTTATATGGTTAAAAAGAATAGTATCGCCTCCTTTGAAAGGTGACTTGTTTCCTCTATCAGGACTAATAGGATCTAAATCCTCACTCCTGAGTTTCAAATTTATATAAAATTTACTACACATAGATCAGCTGAATTACCAAGGAAAGGCTTAGGTTTTCATCCTTATTGTTATTTATCAGTGTTCTTTTTGTTTACTTTGTGAAAAGCACTAATTTACTGAGATTCTGCAATCCAAGGAAAGCCTTCGTTGACGGGAGGCAAGTTCCAGGTACTCCTCATGCTTGCTTTTGTTGACTTTCAAGAGTTGTTTTCTTTGTTGTGTGGTAGGAATTCATTGATTTTGAGTTGTTTTTCACTCACAAGTTAAAACTCTAAAAATCTAGTGGAACTTTCAGAATTTGTGAATATTTCTTCTTAGAAACAGTCAAGGATTTCTTAGCTTGAGCTATAAAGAGAAAGAAATAATAACAAATTCAGGCAAGGATTTTTTTTATGTTAAAAACATCAATGTGAGGGGCTGGGATTGTGGCTCAACGGTAGAGGGCTTGCCTAGCATGTGCGAGGCCCTGGGTTCGATCCTAAGCACCACATAAAAATAAATAAAAGTATTTTAAAAACAACAACAACAAAAAAAAAGTCAATGTGATATTTAATATGCTTTATTTTCTTACTCGATTTGATAGGCTAAAAAAAATCATAAGGGAAATCAAATCTTATCTTTTAGTGGGTAAATGCAAAAAGAAGTCCTTTCTCAGTTTGTCCTGAGGCTTTGCATGTGTTTTCTGGAAATAAGTAGAAAGATGATTTAGCTAGAGCTCAAAAAGGAAGTTTACATTTTTGTTTTCAATGAGTACATTTTTCTTGCTTTCTCCACCGCCATAGAATTCATTCTTAGTCATATCAAATAACCTGAGATCTCACTGTGAAATAAGGTATGAGAGTAACAAATCTTTGTTTACTCCAAAATAAATATTATTCATCTATTTTCCTCCTTCGTTCATTTTATTTAAATTTTGTAACCAAATCCATCGTGTCTATGTTATCACTGGACCCAAAGTATCTTCCTGTGGTTCCGCAAGAAAGGAACTGTGGGGAAGAAAAGCTAATTTTTCCCTCCACGCTTCATGAATTCATAGCTGGGACTCCCTATAACAAAAGACAGAACAGCAAGAGAAAAACAAACAGAAGTGTCACATGTGCACAATGGTCCTGACTTAAGATGGTTCAACTTACCATTCTTCAACTTTACAATGGTTTGAAAGCAATACAAATTTAGTAGAAAGTGTACATTGGATTTTAAATTTTGATTTTATCCCAGGCTATCAATATGCATGAGGCTAGACAGTGGCAAAGAGCTGCAGCTTCCAATCAACCACAGGATCACGAGGGTAAACAGTTGACACAAAGTGACTAAGCTATGGTGTTGACACCAGTGGTGAGAATCAGGGCCAATTCCCTCCCCAGCTTTTTGAAGGTAGAATACCTCAGAAACACCAAGGCAAGCTTAAGAAGCTTTATTGAAAGGATGGAACAGTGAGAGAGAGACAGAGAACTACTCTGCAGAGGAGGGGGTCCAAGGGTGTGGGAGTGTCCTGCCCCTTTTATATATTTTAGATTTCCTTTGTTCTAATGCCCTTTCCTGGCATCCTGCCTACAGGATCCAAAACTCCAGTGACCCAAGGGCTGGAATAAAGCCCCCAAAGGCGGGAAGGGAGTCACCCAGGGCTACTCATTAACAACTCCTTGCAGAGAGGAACAATCTCCCAGAGGCCAGTAACCTTAGCAACAGATTGGAGGAGGGGAAGTGTCCTGAAAGGATTAACATTTTATTTTCTTTCCTTTCTGAATCAGCCCCCTCTTGCCAGTTCAACCTGATCATTCATTCTCTATACTGACTATATGTTTGATATGTTAGGTATATTAAATGTATCTTCAACCTACAGTATTTTCAACTTATGATAAGCTTATCAGAATGTAATCACATTATAATTAAGGAGAATCTATACCCCCTGTATACATTGGAGATGATATAGCAAAGAGTCAATCTCTAGCACAGAACTCAAAAAAGAGTTTCTTAGACTTTAGGCTTAACTATATCCCTGATAGTCAATTGACCATTACCCTAACAAAGTCTTCAGATAATCAACTTATAAAGAGAAAAGGCTTATTTTGACTCACCGTTTAGGAGGTTTTAGTTTGTAATCAACTGGACTCTTGGTTCTGTATCTGTTGTGACAAAGTATATCATGGTGGAAGCATGTAGTATAGAAGACCACTCAGCTCATGGCCAAAGGCAAGGGAGAAGAAGGGGTGGGATCTCACTGTCCCCTTTAAGGGCACACCTCTGTAATCTAGGGCTTCCCACTTCCCCTTACTTCTTGAAGTTTCCACAGCTTCCCACTAGGAACAGGCTAAGAACCAACCCTTATATGCATGGACCTTTGAGTGACATTTAAGATCCCAACTACAGCACCATCCATCTTCTCTGAAACAAAGAAAACAGGGTGTAGAGAAAACCTCATTCAATGATAAAACAAAAGTAAGGTCTAACTTGATTTTATAAGTCTGATGTCCTCTCCACTGACTAAGTCTCTCTGCTGACTGAAGGGACACTCCCTGCCTTTGAAGGGAGGGAGTTGCACTACCAAATGGGAATTTCTTAGAGGGATGAATATTTCTCTTGTTGACAAAATGGAAACTTCTCAGGGCTTCTCCTGTGTCTACAGTCACTCAAAAGAACAGCTCAAAGACATCTTATGCCAAGGGGGCATATTTTGGGATTGCATATTCTGGTCTCCTACAACCATATTTTGGGGTGACATGTCCTCGATCCTAGCCAAATGGACATGTCTACAATACCCTTAATGGTATATCTCTTCTGTTCCATGACAACAACCCAGAATTAAAAACTAACGATGGAGGTGGTTTATGGTGATCAAAGCAGTTGTGAATCAGAATGATGTGACTCCTACCAAGACAAGTTCTCCATACAAACTCTGTGAATATGAGCTGCTGAGACCAATGAGGGAAAACCTGCAGAAAGAGACCTCCAGTTGCCATTCTCCATCCCTCATTTTTCTACTCATTTATTTAAATAGAATAAATCACCTTATATTATTTTTTTATGACTTGTGTTCTCCAAGATCAAATCTCTGAAGAAAGAGGTAAAACTTACAACCTGAAAGCTAATACTCAGAGAAAAGTGATTTCAAAATCATGGGTCACTGTCTTTGAAAAATAGAATAATAATTAGATTTTCCAAATGAATTCAAATTATACAAAGAGGTTAAAGATTCAAATGCACTTAAAAGAAAAAAAAATAGATGGTTCACAAATGTAGGTACAAGTTAAAACTCAGTGGTAAGTAAATAAATAAAAGTGAAAATCACATGAATTGGCCCATGAAAAACTGTAGTTTTAAATGCTTGTATTTAATAGCATTGTTTATGCAAGAAGAAATATGTTCCATCCCTTATAATCACCAATTATATAGAACATATATAATAACTGCTATTATATATAATAATGTGTGTATGCATAGAAATTTCATAGCTTCAAGTTGAAATCTATATATCAAATTATAAACCATTTATTTCTGGGTGGTGGAATTATCAGTGATTTTTATTTCTTCTTTTGGATTATCCATACTTTCTACCTTTTCTACAATATATATGCATTTCCTTTGTAACACAAAAATATTATTTTCAATATAAAGGAATAAATTCCTCTTATAGGTCTAAAAAAGTAGAATATTAAAAAGTCTTTTAATACTCCAAAACTCCACAAATAGTTCCTGAAATTTTGAAAAAATGCACCATAAACATTTGTGAAATTGTCTTGAACATAAGTTATTGGGATAGTTATATTCCCTCTACAGTTAGAATTCAGAAAAAAAAAATGAGTATCATTGCATTTCACTCCAAAAGTAACCATGGCAAAGGCTTTCAGGGAACATCACATGGAATCACAGAAGATCTGAGTTTGGAAGTAACTTTGCTTAAATTTTGAGAATTCTCTTATAGTCACCTTCTTGTGAAAGTCACAAGGTAAAATTTCATGAAGTTGAATATTTGATGTAGACAATGGATCTTCCTCTTCCAATTGAGGCCCCTCTTATAAACATAATTAAGTTTTGGGCCCTGGTACTACTAAAAAAGCTTGCTGCTTTTGGTATATAGAAGCCAATACTACAGCACTAGGTTTCTGCAAAAAGAAAAAGTTTCATTATGTAGCCAACCAGCAAGGAAGTCAGATCTGCCTCCCTATCATTTGGTAACCGAAGAATGTATAGGAATGTAGAAGGGGAAAGTTATTACCATTTAGATGGGTGAAAAGAGGAATTTGGGAGGTTCTTTGGTGCAGGGATAGGCAGTTCATGCCTCTTCACAGTCACATGTTCACTTTTGAGGATGGTTATTGTGATTTGAAGTGATTTTAATCTTATGACATCAAGGTCAGTGCCAGAGGAGCTGGCTGCTTTGGTTCATGTTCATTCTTGAAAAGCTGGTTTTGAACCATCCAGCTTCTAGAGACTTTTCCTGAAAGACAACTTTAGCACTTCATTATTTAAGGCATTTATGCCCAAGTATGTCCAGGCTGTCGCTGGTTTCAGTATCAGATTCTGTAGTAATGCTAAGGCTCAAAAAGTGATACCCCAAAGCATGGCCTCTAGACATTCGTGGCACAAGGAGGTAAAAAACTGATCCAAGCTACCACAGACCCAAGTTCCCTCTGACCTTCTCTCGTCTCCCCCACTTGAGTGCAGGGGGGATATTTTCTCGGAAGTTTCTTCTTCTGCAATAAATATGGGATCTGCCAAAAAAGGAACAAAATTACCTTCAGTACTCATGTTGAAATTTACTCAAGGGAAATGAAATTCATGTATTTGAATGAATTTGAAGAGACTGAAAGTCAAATGCCACTCTTAGAGTCCAGAGGACTCTGTCCCAGGTAATTGTGTGTTATGTGGCCACATTCATCTTCCATAAAATTTATTTATTACCCTTTTAAGTTATCTACCCTCCTATTTTTCTCTCCTCTGTGGAGAAGGAAATACACGTTTCTGAATCTGTGGGGTTATTGTGTGGTTACCTTTCTGTAATGTCCCCATGCATGCAAAGAAATTTATATGAGATTCTCAGCACAGTACTTGCCTAGCATGCACAAGGCCCTGGGTTCAATTCTCAGCAAAAATTTCTTCAAAGTTATTTGAAATTTAAGATAATTCTCTCATTTTATTTAAACATAAAAATTTCCATTATTTCATATTTGTGACAATTATCAAGTAACTTTCTCAATTCTTCACCATCTCTGTTCTATACTGTGTTTCTCCATATAATCTTTGCTGATTTAATGACTTTTTTTTTTTTTTTGCAAAACAACAACAAAAATAGTGGGATATGACCATTATGTGAAGCTCTTTTTAAAAAAAAAAAATTCACTAGTATTACTTGGAAATAATTTATTATTAAACTGTCTTTGTTCCAGGATTAGGATGCAAGGAATACTTGTGAATATATATTAGTTAATGTAGTGACTCCCATTATGTTGTTAAATACAGAAATGCTGGGGCTGAACCACTGCCACCTTCTTCTTTTGCCAAGTGTGCCTGTGAGGCTCTGCCAGTAGAGGGCAGTAGAGGGAGACTGCATCAGATTGTGGGAAGGCTGTAGGAAGTGGGGGGAATTTGCTTCTTCCCATTTGCTTCTTGACTTCTTAGCTTTAAAACCAGCTATGGTTCAGGGTTCCTTATATCCTGGCAGCAGCACAGTGGCAGTGCAGCAACTCATTTGCAACTTTTTCATCACTTAGAAAACCAGCCTCCTGGTGGCCCCAAGCTTATAGACTAGCACAGCCCTCAGAGGTCTGGGTTTCAGCTCTGTCGGA
This sequence comes from Urocitellus parryii, assembly GCF_045843805.1. Lineage (NCBI taxonomy): Eukaryota > Metazoa > Chordata > Mammalia > Rodentia > Sciuridae > Urocitellus > Urocitellus parryii. Next base: position 168,299,596 of record NC_135535.1, on the reverse strand, counting down.
CTCCTCTTCCAAGTCACCATGTTTTAATAATTCAGATTTTTATCCTTCACTCCCCTGCCCCTAAGAATGGAAATTGTTTGTGACAATTGCTACTACCCACATATCTTAAAATTGCCTTTTTTACCCTTTCATTTTCCTAAATGGCCTTTGTATTGGCAAAGATTCTTTGCCTGACCTGACTTCAGTCATACTCCTGAATCCTCTTAATCCCAACCATGTACTTCCTCACAGAATGCAGTTTTAACAAGAACTCTGTTAAATTTAGCAAAAAATTGTCACCCTATATATCAGATGTCTGATCACACTCCTCACCCAATCTCCCCTGAAAAAGATATGTGATTACCTCCGCCAATCTTCAGCTAGAATTCTGTTAGGTTAGTTCAACTGGAATCCCCCAGACCCCAAGTTTCCTCTTGGTAATATTCCATACATCAATGTCCATCCTCCAGCTCATTCCTTGGCTATAAATACCCATTTGTTCCACTTGTATCTGAAATGAAACCCAGTTCTATACTGGAGTCTCTCTTCTATTACAGTAGGTTTTGTTTGTATATTTGTTTTTTTTATTTTTTAAAGATAGATAGATAAATAGATAGATAATTTTTTAATATTTATTTTTTAGTTTTCGGCAGACACAACATCTTTGTTTGTATGTGGTGCTGAGGATCGAACCCGGGCCGCACGCATGCCAGGCAAGCACGCTACCATTTGAGCCACATTCCCAGCCCCTGTTTATTTGTTTTTAATAAAATCTATCTTTGCCAATTTAATTTCTATCCAGGTATGTTTTTTTTAACAGAATCTAGTTAACAATTTTTATATTAAGTTTTTTTCTGTTCAAACAACTAGTTTGTTTTCCATTTCCTCTGGTACCCAGAACAGACCTAATATTGGATATTTGAAACAATAAATTAAATTTTTATTTAAAAAATATATTTGAGCTAAGAATTTAGCTGTTCAAATATTAAAATGATATAATAATCTCCTAAAATAATGATGAATTTCAAGAAATGTGAAAAGTTGGAAATCCTGACACTCTGATAGGGCCATGGAACCATGTTGAAAATCTCTGAATTTACATGAAATAGTAAATCCAAATTGCACAACAAATCTGAACTCAGCAAAAGTCTAACCAATCTGACACTATAGAACCAGAGATGGGGAAAGTAACTGCAGGAATAAATTACAGCACAAAGGGCCAAGAAGAAGGAAGACTGTATACCTTAGGTACTCATTCTATGTTTAAAATATAGAGTATTTGCTGTTTTATAAAATTATAAAAATAATTTAAATTCATAGGATAAAAGGATAAAAACTAGAAAAGAAAGACTCACACACACACACACACACAAAAAAAAAAATCCAAAATATCTACAAGCCTACTACTGTGCAATTGGAATTAACTTTTGTTCAGGTTTTCAATATTTTTCTATATTATTATAATTTACTTACTGTTTTGCAACTTTATGCTGTAATAAGATATGATCATTTTACTATGTCAGTAAGTAATTTCAATGTGTTGCTATTTTGAACATTATTAATATGCTCTCTCTCCCTTACCTTATCCATCTTCCTGCAGGGAGCCGAACATATGTTTCAGAAGAAATGAAAGGGGAAAGAACAAAGCAATAATCAGCTTCTGATAAGAAAACTAGGATTTTGCCACAGAAAATTAGCTTGAGAGGCAAGCACTGCTACAGCAGGGTTTACAAAACTCCTTTATCTCCCCCGTTTAAAATTGCAATAGCCATGCTTGAAGGATGCACTTAGTTTGGCAGAGATGTGCCTTCCACATATGACAATAAATTCATAAAGCCTCCTCTTGACAGGAGGAGGCTATGACATAGAAGATGTTCTAGGACAGGAGAAAGGCAAGACAAAAGGACAGCACTGAGACAAGCAGATCCATGCTCCTGTTTCATCTCAGGCCATGACCTGAAAACAGTGAAATCCGGGTTTTCTTGAGCCAACTTTAGTTTCCATGTGATCCAGTCAGGTTAAAATTTTTGAACCTTACTATTGAGCCTGAAAAGGCAGGGAGCCAAGTGACTATGGCTGTGTCCACAAAGCAGTTTCTCTGAACTGAACTGCAGCTGAGACTCAGCCAGACTTCCTGGAGTCTTTTTCTGCCAGGCAGAGACTGGGGAGGGGAACAGCAAAATCAGCCAGCCAGACAGAAGACCAACATGACTCAGAAAGGGAAGAATAGGAGTCACACTACCAGTTTCTGGCCTGGGTGCCTCCTGGATCTAAGAATCCAGGCAGAAGGAACATTGTCCTGAAAACGAACAGATCAAGTATAAATTAAGTCACCACTAAGGCTACATGGCTCTTTTCCCTCTAATGCCATGAGCTCTCCTTAGTCATGCATTCCAATAGGCTTTCGAACATAGGGCATCTTAGAAAGGGAAGCAGGGGAAGAGGAAGAAATTAAGAAAAACAGCCTTTTTTATGAAAAGAGTGACTATTACCTAAAAGTAAAAGGAACCCCTTAAATTATCAGTCTTGAACTAGGCTTAGAACTAGACTAAACATGGATCAATCTTCCCATTAAGCTTTGGATGGAGACTTGAGAGAGAAAGCTGAAGAAGTTTATAGATGAAAAAAAAAAAAAGAAAGAAAAATCTAAGTACATTTCCTTTACATGTTAAAGAAATGGTTTGAGTTTAGTTTTGCAATTCTACTATACAGTTATCTTCAACATAATTTAACATGTTGTATGATATTTTGTACGATTTTATATGATCATTTTGTATGATACGTTGTATGATATATTTGTATGATATTTCATACAATGTGTTAGCTATCTGAGTCTGTCATAAAAAATTGCCCACAAATGAACAGCTGAAACAACACATTTATTACATCAGTTTCTGAGGATTTCACAAGATTAAAATCAAGGTACAGGTAGGAAGCTACAGCTCTCAACTTGAGCTTGGGGTCTATTTTGCAAGTTCACTGGTCATTGGCAGAATTCAGTTCCTTTCAAGTGCATGATTAACACCCTGTTTCTTTACATAGGGTCACCTTCACCTTCAAGCCAACAGAGGTAGCAAATCTTTTTGTGCTTTGTATCTCTCTGGATTCTCTTTCAATTGCCTTTCTCTGCCTTCCTCTTCTGCTTTTAGGGGTTTATGAGATTACATAGGGCTCACACAAATATCCAAGATAATCTTCCTATTTTAAGATAAACTGATTAAAAACCATAATTACATCTGCAATCTGTTATTTTACTCACAGGAGTAACACCCAAGGTGACAGAGATTTCAGGGACCCAAATTCTGCTCATTAGCCTACATGGAATATGTCAAATAGCTTGTTCTATTTAATTTCCTACTGTTATTCATTAAGATTCTTTGTGTTTTTGTTTATAATTAACATTTGAACAAAAACATACTTCTATGAAGCTTGAGCATAGGGCCTTGGCCTGGGAATTTTGCAGAGGAGCTGTTGCTGGTTGTGTTTCCAAGAAGCATGATATATATTAAATATTCACAGGCATTCAGTTCATAGGGATCTTTCACACCTGCAAATAACTGGTAGGAAGGCTGAATGAGGCACTGTGCTGTCTATTGCCATTAATAAATACCTCAATCATGTTCTAAGAGCTCCCCTTCTCCTTGGAGAACACACCCTGAATACTTCTGTGACATAAATCCAGAGAAAAATGTCTTTTTCTATAGTCTCTTGTGTCTGAACATACAGAGTTAAGTTGTAGTCTTACATACTTGACCAGGATGCCATAGTTACAATATCCACATCAGAGAAAGGCAGAACATACCAAACAAAAGCATAATGGCCCCTTGGACCCACTCTCCCCCTAGCTTCAGACTGCAGACATTCTGCAATGTAGGTCCATACACATGCCTTGGGTAACTGGGTTTGTCAGTTCAGCCAAGGACTTGCCTTAGTTTGTGCTGCTAAAACAACATACGTGAATCTGGGTCATTTATAAAGAAGAGAGATTTATTTTTGCTCAGTGTTCTATCCAAAATCAGGCAGCCACATCTGGTCAGCTTCTGGTGAGAGTCATGTACTGTGTCATATAATGATGGAGAAGCAGAAAGGGGAAGCACACTTGCAGAAGGAGCATATGTACAAGATAGGGACAGTGGGTAGATGGACCTGCTTTATAAAGACCCCCACTCATGCTAACTAATCCAGTGCCTCAAGATCTGACTCACTCCCAGGACACCTAACCCCATCTCCTAGAAATACATTAATCCCTTCCAAAAGAAGTGCCCCCATGATGCAGTCACCTCCAACTAGCCCCCACCTCTTGAAGGTCCCCTCACCTCTCTAAACCACTATATTGGGAACCAAGGCTGTGCACACAAATTTTTGGAAGCCACATTCGAACCATAGCAGAACTAGTCACTATCTCACTCAAAGTTTGAGAAAGAAGTTCTTCTGCTCTTGGATGTATTTCAACTTCAATGACGCAAGTAGAAAATCCCTCATGATCCTTCTGGCTTAATCTTTAGTCTTAAATAAACAAACTTAACTATAAATAAATGTGTTTATGACCACAGATGCTAAGGAAATAATTAGGTGTAAAAACAAAACAAAAACAAAAAGAATGTGGTGTTTGTGATCCTATATTAGTAAGACATAAAATTCTACTAAGGTAGATAATTGTGCATAAATTTTTAAAATATGCACTTAAGATTAAATAGAAATGTGAGTTTACCAATTTTAGTCCCTATAGATGGTATATGAAATCACTGGAGAAGTTGTAAAATGGGCTGTGATAATAAGTTAATTATTTGGAAATTTATTTATATACCCCTTTACCTTATACCCTGTGCTAATATTTAGTCGAAAGGGATTTTAAAAAGAGAGAGAGAGAGAGAAAAACCATCCAGTATAAGACCACAAAGCACCAGAAGAAAATAAGCATGACATTTAAATAATCTCATGGTACATTATTCCTTTCCAAAGCATGATATCAAAGTAAGAAGTAATCAAGTTACTTACAAAGTCCTTTCAATCTGATGGTGAAGATAAAACTGAGTCATTTTTGTTTTCTATTTCTTTTTGTTTCAAAGGCAATATAGCATTATGATTAAAATCCTGGATTTCGATGCCAGCCATGTGTCCTTAGATAAATTCCATAACCATTTCATGGCTGACTCTCCTGGACTGTAACATGAAGATTATAATAGCATTTACCCTGCAAATGAGAATTAAGAGTGTAAACACATGTTGAGTAGTTTGGATGGGCTCTGGCCCCATAGTAATCACCCAACAAATGCCTGTTTTTATTATTCTTCCTCGTTTTCCCTTCTCATTTGTGCTGATTCCAATGACACGTAAATTTAAAGTTCCAGATATGGCTTCCATCTCTTTTGAAATCTTTTTTCTGGGTTATTTACTTCATTCTTGTCCTCTGAGTCTGAGAATGTACTAGTTTGCCATCACATTTTATGATTCACTTTCCTGTACAGTCTACTTTTCATTGTCTTCTATTTACCTTCAATTTTTGGAAATCAGTGTTTTGCATTTCTAGACAAACTTCCTGGAGGACCGTTGATTTCACTTTTCATTCTTTGCAATCTTTTTTCTCAATCTCTTTCACCCTTTTGAATTAGATTTTCCCTATTTCTTCTTTTACTGGTAGTATCTGCTTCAAAGGTGTTCCTCAGCTTGCTTCCTTGAATTTAGTCAGCCTTTACAAACATTGGACCGCTTTTCTCTGTGGTAACTTTTCCCCTCTATTTGCCTATTTTGACAAAGGGGAAGGTAGTGAGGCAGGAAATAGACTACCTAGAGACAGAAAGAAATGGGAACCTTGCAGAAGGGGGTCCTACCACTCCAATTAGAAACCTTAGGCAAAAGCTTGTCTGTGTTTTTGGCTGCTGGTCTGGAAAGCCCCACTCCTGCTCAGATGCCCACATACCCTATTGGTGCCCCAGGCTTCCTTGACCACACTAACATTAGTCAACCGCAGGGTGTGTCTTTAATAACTCAAGCAGATTTTTGTTTGTTTGTTTGTTTTAAGGAACAAGTACAAGACAAACTCAGGTTAACAAAGACATTAAACCATCCCATCATGGGAATGAGAATTTAAAATTCTACTCTTTCCAATGAGTCAGAAAAAGACAACAATCAAGAAGGATTCTCCAATGAAAGTTCAGTTCTGCATCACTGACTATAAAAATCCCTCGACAATGGCCACCCATTGGCATCCCTTTCTTGGGACCCTTCCCTCTTCAGGAACTCTGCTATTACTCAAAAAAAAAAAAAAATCTGTTACTTTGCTCTCTCTTACCCTTTTTGCTGTGGATTTTATTTCTCAAATTCACAAGACAAAGAGCCCACCCATATATGCTCCATGTTAAAGTAGGGGAAGCCCACGATTGGCTGAGACCATCAACCAGGTGATTGGTTGATCTTTCAAAGATTCAGAAATAATTTCTTTTAGAGATTGTGTCTCTCCACAACTTTTAAATCTTATGAAACAATAGCAAGTTGGTTTGGAATTTTACTTTCCCTTGTTAGAATTCTAATTTGCAGTGGGGAGTTGAGAATAGGTATTTTGTTACTTTGCCAACTGATTGTTTTATTGAGCTTTCCATGAATGCATGAGGTTAGTTGATGCAGCATTTCTTTTCTCTTAACTAACAACCTCTGGGTAAGAAGGAAACTGTGAAAGTTCCCCTTTACTTTAGCATGCCAGTCCTCAATGCACTCACCAAAAACGTTGAATTCATTTCCTCCAAAAATGTCTTCCACAGTCCACCCTCCTATCTCGTCTCCATAACCATAGATGACCATCTGACTCATTATATATTCACAGGTTCATTTGTTTACTGCCTGTCCCCCATCCACCCACACACACCAGAGTTTTTTGACACATAGTAGGTGCTGAAAAATAAATATTGGTTAAATAAATGTTTTCCTCCAAATAAAATTAATCTTGGCCCATTACTTCTTTCCTAAACATGCTTTCCTGGTATGACTGCTGGAAAGACATTCTACAAAATTAATTGCTGGCATGGCTTCCAATGCTAGCATTTTGTATAATTTCAAGGGGAATTGTTACAAGCTGGATGACGAATGCTGTTCTAAAATTGCCATATTGAACCATTAATCCTCCCTTCAGTTAGTTTTTCTTGTTTCAACAGTCTTGAATTTTATTTGCTGTTTAACAGTGAAAAGCAAATATAATAAAAGTGGTTTGTAATATAAAATATTCCAAACCCCTCTTTACCTTTAATGCAGAGACTATTACTTTTATGACTTTTTTGTGTTTGGTTCTTTCAATGCTTACTTTAATGACTTCTAATCTGGGGTGCTGGGTTCCCCAAGAAACAGACTCTGAGACAGAGAGTCCATATAAGTTTGTCGGGGTATATTCTTTGGATTATAGAGGGCAAAAGGAATTTTTCCCCCTCTGAATGTTCTCATCTTTTAAATCTGCAGAAACAAATTCATAGGGAAAAAAAATGAAAATTCCCCAGTGTGCATGGGGCCACCATAGGAAGGTGAGCACTTAGTAACCCAGTGAGAATCAGAAACACATTCTACACAATTTAGGGGTGTAGTAAATGATTTTTAGGGAGAGAAGTGGCTCAAAGAAAGGACAATGGTCTGGCACAAAGTTTGGTTTCTAGGTGTAGTGTTTGGTTTTCAGTTTCTTCCTCAGTGATGCGAATTTAATCTTCCTTGAGCAATGAAATCTCAGTCAAAGGATGTAAGCAAACTGCATTCCATTTTGGTGGATCTGGTCTTTAGAACTTCAGAGAAAGGCCAACCCTGGACTTGGGAGCAGGATAAGGGGAGAGAAGGGAAAGTCCAAGTGCCTTGGTTTGGAGGCAGCTTCCTAAATTTTTCAATTCTTCAATGTAAAAGTGCTCGGCATATTTTGAGGTATCATTTTCCAAGCCCCAATAGGATCAGCTCCTGTAAGACATTGAAGAAAGCAGGACTGAGCAGGATGAAAAGATAATGTGATTCAGTTATGACAGGTCTTAGGTGTTTCCATAGGCAGTTCTGCAGCTGACCCCTGCTTCAGAGTCCTTGCAAATCAACACAAAGGAGATGGGTTTCTTTATACCCTCCCTGAACAGTCATTCAATGTGGGCTCCCCCAAGGCAGGTGGACCTTGGGCAGTGTCCAAGACAGGAGTAGTTCCCAGAGGGCAATATACCATAATCCACCCAAGTCCACTCTCCCAGGGCAGGAGGGGGGACATGCTTCAATCCTGAAGGAAGGACCCAGAGGGAACACCACAGCCCCTAATACACTGTTTTAGATCATCACGTGCATTTTTGCCTCATGTGTGTATCTTGTACATGGTTCTGTTGCAGCATTAATTAAGAAAGAGAAAGAAGGAGAGGAGAACAAAGAGAAGGAAAAGGAGAAGAAAATTTGAAAAATATAGCTGTTAGTTTATTATTTGAAATGAAGGATATGATGGCAAAAACATGAAAAACAGAAAATTCAAAAAGACCATTGAATTGACAGCAATATATTCTCAGCTGTTCATATACATAAGGGGTATTCACACACACACACACACACACACACACACACACACACACACAAGGGGTCCCCAGGGACAAGTACTTTTAACTTCTGTTGTTAAATACAAATACTTCCATTTTGCTTAGTGATATGTTTGCATATCTATTATTTAATTTTTATTGTTTTTTATTGATTTTTTAAAAATAAATGACAGTGGAATGCATTATAATTCTTGTATTTCACATATACAACACAATTTTTCATATCTCAGATTGTATATAAAGTAGGTTGTACCAATTTGTGTCTACATACATGTACTTTGGATAATGATATCCATCACATTCCACCATTCTTGCTAATCCCCTGCCCCCTCCCTTTCTCTCCTACTCCTCTGCCCTATCTAGAATTCACCCATTCTTCCCATGTGCCCCCTCCCTACCCCACTATGAGTCAGTCTCCTTATATCAAAGAAAACATTCGGCATTTGGTTTTAGGGACTGGCTAATTTCACTTAGCATTATCTTCTCCAATGCCATCCACTTACCTGAAAATGCCATGATTTTGTTCTCTTTTATTGCTGACTAATATTCTATTGTGTATGTATGCCACATTTTCTTTATCCATTCATCCACTGAAAGGCATCTATGTTGGCTCCACAGTTTAGCTATCCTGAATAGTGCCGCTATAAACATTGATGTAACTGTGTCCCTGTAGTATGCTGTTTTTAAAAAATAAATAAATAAATGACAGTGGAGTGCATTACAATTTTTATTACACATATACAGCACAATTTTTTTCTATCTCTGGCTGTATATAAAGTATGTTGACACCAATTCATATCTTCATACCTGTACTTTGGATAATGATGGCTATCACATTCCATCCTGTTTTTAAGTCTTTGGGGTATAGACCAAGGAGAGGGATAGCTGGGTCAAATGGTGGTTCCATTCCCAGATTTCCAAGGAATCTCTATACTGCTTTCCATATTGACTGCTCCAATTTGCAGTCCTACCAGCAGTCCTATCAGTGTATTATTTTGAGACAGGGCCTCATTAAGTTGCTTAAGGACTTGCTAAGTTGCTGAGTCTGGCCGTGAACTTGCAATCCTCCTGCCTCAATCTCCCAAGCCATTGGGATTACAAGAGTGTACCACATGCCCAGCTTATTCTTTGTATTCTTTTTTAAAAATTTTTTTTATTAGTTGTTCAAAACATTACAAAGTTCTTGACATATCATATTTCATACATTTGATTCAAGTGGATTCTTGATGAGTGTGATTCTAACTGAAGAGAGAGGAAATCTCAGTGTAGTTTTGATTTGCATCTCCCTGATTGCTAAGAACGTTAAACATCTTTTCATGTATTTTTTTGTCTATTTGTATTTCTTATTTTGAGAAATGTCTCTTTAGATCTGTTGCCCATTTATTGCATGTGTTATTAGTGGGTTTTCATATTAAGTTTTTTGAGCTTTTTATATACTCTGATTATTAATCTGCGTTCAAAAGAGTAGCCAGCAAAAATATTCTCCCATCCTATAGGCTCCCTCTTCATGCCTCTAATTGTTTCTTTTGTTGTGCAGATGCTTTTTAACTTAATGTTATCCCACCTAATAATTCTTGGTTTTATTTCTTTCAAAAAATTTTTGTTGTCATTCTTTTTAGTTAGACATTACAGTGGAATGTATTTGGACATATCACACATACATGGAGTATAACTTCCCATTTCTGTGGTCACGTATGATAGGAAAGTTATGTCCAATTAATTCAACTATCTTTCCTATTCTCATCTCCCCTCCCCTTCCCCCATTTTCCTCTTTCCAATCCAGTGAATGTCCCCTCCTTTCTTCTCCACTCATCCACCACCTGCCTATTATGAATCAGCACCACATATCAGAGAGAAAATTCGGTATTTGGTTTTCTGGGATTGGCTTATTTTTTTAGCATGATAGACTTCAGTTCCATCCATTTACCAGTAAGTGCCATAATTTTATTCTTCTTTATGGCTAAGTAATATTCCATTGTGTATATGTACCACAGTTTCTTTATCCATTCATCTAATGAAGGGCACCTAGGTTGGTTCCATAGCTTAGCTATTGTGAATTGATCTGCTATGAACATTGATGTGGCTGCATCACTACACTATGCTGATTTTAAGTCCTTTGGGTATATATGAGAAGTAGGATAACTGTGTCAAATGGTGGTTCCATTCCGAGTTTTCCAAGGAATCTCAATATTTCTTTCCAGAGTGGCTGCACCAATTTGCAGTCCTACCAGCAATGTATGAGTGTACCTTTATCCTCACATCCTCATCAACATTTATTGTTACTTGTATTCTTGATAATTACCATTGAGACTCAGGTTAGACAAAATTTCAGTGTAGTTTTAATTTGCACTTGTCTAATTGCTAGTGATGTTGAACATTTTTTAAATATATTTGATGCCTATTTTTATTTCTTCTTCTACGAAGTGTCTGTTCAGTTCTTGGTTTTATTTCTTGAGCTTTAGGAGTCTCATTAAGGAAGTTGGTGTCTGCACCAATATGTTGAAGTCCCTGTTTTCTTCTAATGGTTCCATGGTTTCTGGTCTAATTCCTAGGTCTTTGATCCATTTAGAGTTGAATTTTGTTCAGGAAGAGAGAAGGTGATCTACTTTAATTATTTTCTATACAAATATTCAGTTTTCCCAACACCCTTTGTTAAAAATTCTGCCTTTTCTCCAACATACGCTTTTGTCACCTTTGTTAAGGATCCGATGGCATTTTTATGTGGATTTATCTCTGGGTCTTCTATTCTATTCCATTGGTCTTCATTTCTATGTTTGTGCCATTGCCCTGCTGTTTTTATCACTACAGCTCTATGGTAGGATCCCAGCATCTATTTCTTGACTCATATACTGTATTAAACATGTATTGACTTAATAATTATGAAATACTATTATTTAGTCCCCTATGCCATCTCTCACATTTATCTCTCTCTCATCTACTCAGAATAATTTTGGGAAGGGAGTTCTTCTGAATTTGTAGAACTATCGGCAATTATATGTAATCTTAAAAAGCTCTGTATGAAGTTGTGATGGGTAGTCAGGATGGATAGCCATTGGATCTGATCATGTCTACATTATTAAATAAAAAGGCTCAAGAGTGACACAAACATATCACACTTGCATCTCCTGTGAGTCTGATGCCAACGGATGCCATACAGAAATAAAGGTTTCCATTTTGCCATTCAGCTGAGCTTTGAAGCAATGAATGATTCATCCAAGATCAACCAGCTAAGTGCGAGAATCACAAGTCAGATCTTACTTTGATACCAAGCCCAGTTCTCTTTCCACAGCATCAGATACTATCTTTGATACTGTTCTGCCCATACAGTTTTTTCTCATCCCTCATTCCCAACACTCCTACGATTGACACCCTTTGGAAACCCACATCTTTTAAATTATCTGTATTTTAGGGCCATGATCATACTTTTCCCTATCTAGTATAAATATTGTGATTCAACACACCCAAACATACTCTCACTAACATTGACAAAGCTTCTATCCCTTACACATTCCTGCCATTAAAGCTTTCCTCCTTACATCAACACTGTCTTTCCTACCCTAGTAATCTTTTGGGATGGCTGCAGACTAGAAAACTAACCATGCTAAAATTGCTACTTACAGTCCCCATCCTCATCACGAGACTGCCACTCAGCATCCACTTCAGGGTTCATGCTTCACTCTCTGCCTGTGCCTAACACCGTAAGACCCCTCTCACTTCCTACTCACTTTTCAACACACAGTCCTCAGACTTCTGTCCTAATTGCTTCACTGAACCCACCTGTGCAAGGAGTCCCTAATATCTAAATCCAGTGACATGGTCCCAGTTCTGGCCTTATTTGACATCTCTGTGGAATTGGATGCTAGACCCTTCCCTTTCACTTGAAATTGTTCCTCTTGTCCTTTATACTCTTCTCCACAGTTCATCGTATTTCCTCCTTAGTAATTTTTTAAGGTTTCTCACCTTCTTCCTGTCCATAGTGTAATGGTGTTTTCTGAGGAATCTCTAAGGTTTGGTCCTTAGAGATAAGGTCGCTTCTTCTTACTCCACATAGTTTCTCTCAGAAAAATCACCCACTCTTTTCACGTGGAACATCCCACAAATCACCTAACCTGTAGAGAATAGAAAGGATTTGGGAACTGATCAAGGGAAAGCGTCTGACCACCAGGGGACAGTGGTATACACAAGCTTTGTCTGCATGCCAGTTTTGAAAGGTTTGCATGTGGAGGCAAGTCCACGTAGCATGGGACCATTTTGGAGGAGGGTAAGGGAACTCTTAGGAAAGTGGGGAGTCTGAGGGGGGCTTTGTGTCTAGGTGATGTCTCTCAGCAGCTCAGCAAAGGGAGACTCTAGGTAGTAGAGACTCCAAAAGCTAGCAGCAACTTGGGGTCTTAACAACCCAGCATTTTTTTCTTATCCAGCAGATGTTGATGAAGTTTTTCGGTGTATGCAAAAACAGCAATCTATGATTGGCTAAATATCTGCTTGTTTGGACTATATTTAAAACAATTGGATGTGTAAAAATACAAGTTTGGCACAAGCAGGCTGTTGAGCTCACGAATGTCAGCCTGCTGTGAAGAAATAAGCAAACTAAAGGCCAAAAAGCAAAGGACATTTTGGGTTCACTTGTGTCATTGCAGCTCAGATTTCTGTTTGAACCTCAGGAACCTCAAAACTAAACCTGATATCTTTCTACTAAATATAGTTTCTCTTTCTTTTACTCTACTCAGATTGTGTCATTGAAGCTAACATGCTGCTCCTTCCTGACTTACAGGCACTCTGATTAATCCATGACTGTGGATTAGTTATTAATCATACTCTGTGTACATATTTTACTCCATTTCTTATGCACTATTTTTTTTCCATTTTCAGTACCTTAGATAATGACTTCTCTATATCTTGACTAAATTATTGTCAAAATCTCTTAACTCATCCTCTTCTTCTTAGTCCTGCTATTGTTTGGTACCCTTAAACAATCTTCCTAAAACTCAAATATGATGATGCTCTTTGCTTGATTAACACTCTTTTGTAACTCTCCTGGGTATATAATGGGGACCTTCAGGACAGACCAGGTCATCTGCTGGTTTTGTAAATAAAAAGCTTTGGAATGTGAACACTTTTCATCAGTTCTCATATTGTCTATGGCTGTTGTTATGGTTTAGATAAGAGTGGCCCCCAAAGACATGAGTTGAAGGCATGGTCCCCAATGCAACTATGTTCAGAGGTAGGGATTTGGGGAAGTGATTGCATAATGAGAGTTCTGACTTTATCAATGGATTGAGATATTGAGGGATTCATAATTTGAATGGAGGTGGTAGGAACCTAGTTGAAGGGAATAGGTCCCTGGGGCATGATCTTGGTGACTGTATCTTGTTCCCAGACTCCCTCCCCCACTCTCTCTGGCTGCCATGGAGTGAGCAGCTTTGCTTGGCCACACCCTTCAGCTATGATGTATTGTCTTACAACAGGTCAGAAACAATGGAGTCATCTCACCAGTGACTGAGAGCACTGAAACTTTAACCAAAACAAACCTTCCCTCCTGTAAATTGATTTTCCTATGTATTTTGTCATAGCAACAAAAAGTGAACAGCTGTTTTTATTTTATTTTTATTTATAGCCGAGTTGGGAATAAAATAGCTACAAACAAGACCATATGTTTTCATATGGTCAAACATATTTACTATCTGGCCATTTACATAAAGTCTGTCAACCCCTGGTGTAACGGTAAAGTTCACAAACTTGGATAACCCACAGGACCCCCATGAGCTGGTCACAGTTCATCTCAGTTATACCCTATACCACATTCCCCACCACTCCTCGAAATCACAGACAGATGAAAAAATCAGTAGTTTACAGAATGAATGGAGAGTTTTTACCTTGACTCCAGTGTTCCTACTCTTTCTCTCCAATATGTATCTTTCCTCCTTAGACATTTTTCAGTCACCTATTCATTTTATAAGATTCAAGGGCTACCTGTTCTGTGAAGAACTTCCTAAAGCTTTCTTCCTTTCCGCCTCACTGTACAGATATTTAACATAGTACTAACAATTACATCTCTTGTTAAAAATAGTTTAGTCTATCTATACTCAAATGGCAGTTTGGTCAGATACACATTTCTGCATTGGAAATCATATTATCTTGATGTTGAAAGCATTTTGCCATTGTTTTTAGATGTGTGATACCAGTCTGATTCTTCATACTGCATTTTATAATCCAAGATCTTTTTATCCTTAGTGGTTTTGTAATTAATAGCTTTGTTCTATAGATTATTTTTAGGTTTATAGAAAAGTCTAATTGAGCAGAAAGCACAGAGAGTTCTCATACCTTGTTTAACTCTCCCACCACACATGCCCCCATTGGTTTCTCCTGCATTAGTGAGGCAATCATTTGTTACAACTCACAAATCAATATTAACACATGATTATTAACCAAACTCTATAGTTTATGGTTCACTTTTGGTGTTATACATTCTATGGGTTTTAACATAGGCTTAATGACATGTAATCACCTTTACAATAATACACAAAATAATTTCTCTGTCCTGAAAATCCTCTGTGTTCCACTTATGTGTCCCTCCCTCTCCTGACTCCTGGCAACCACTGATCTCTACTCTCTCCTTAGTTCTTCCTTTTCCAAAATGGCCTCCACAGTTGGAGTTATATCTCTTGCCATAACCCTCATTTAGTGATGTACATGTAAGGCTCCTTTGTGTCTCTCTGGATTCATGGCTAATTTTTTTTTTTTTAAATCACGGAACATTTCACTGTCTGGATGTACCGCAGGGATATATTTTTAACCATTCACTGGTTGAAGGATAACTTGGTTGCTTCCAATTTGGGGCAATTATGAATAAAGCTTTCTAAAAATTTGCATGTACTTACATGTTCAGCTCTTGGATTTAATACCAGGGAGTGCCATTGCTGTATCATTTGGTAGGCATATGTTTAGCTTTGTAAAAACTGTCCATACTGTCTCCCATAGAGAATGTATCATTTAAAATCCCCACTGGTAATGAATAAGAGTCTCACTCCTCCATATTTCCACCAGTATTTGATGTTGCCAGTGTTTAAATTTTAGTCATTCCAATAGGTATATAGTGGTACCTCATTGTTTTCATTTGCATTTCCTGTTGAGCATCTTTCCATAACCTTATTTGTCATCTGTATATCTTCTTTACTAAGGTGTTTTCTCAGATTGTTTGCACATTTTTCAATTAGCTTGTTTGCTTTCTTATCATTTAAATTTACCAATAACCTTTTAGTACTTTTATAATTATCAATATTACTCATAATGAGATCAAATTTTTATGAGTGCTTAACAAGTAACAGTGTATTAGTCAGCTTTTTCATTACTGGTCTCTATCCATGGACAGGAGACTCCATTCCTCCAGGCTCAAGGTGAGGCAGGACATCACGGCAAAAGAGTGTGGCAGAGGAAAAGAGCTCCCAGATCATCATCAGGAAGCAAAGAGAGAGGTCTCCATTTGCCAAATATAAAATATATACCCCAAAGCCATATCCTTAGTGAAACACTTCCTCCAGCCACACCCCACCTGCTTCCAGTTACCACTGAGTTAATCCCACCAGGGATTAATTCATCAGTTAGGTTAAGGCTATAACCCAATCATTTCTCCTTCAAACCTTCTTGCATCATCTTATACCTGAGCTTTTGGGGGACACCTCACATCAAAACCATACTGGTCTGCCCCTGGCTCCAAAAAGCTCACAACCATCTCACAATGCAAAATACATTTTGACTATTTCCAAAAATCCCCATAGTCTCAACAGTGCTGAGATTGCTCAAGGTTCAAATCCAAAGTCTTTTCTGAGGCTCAAGGCCATTTTGCATTAGAAGATCCTATAAAATTAAAAGCAATTTACAAGTATCTGATATATAATGGTACAGAATAAACATTTCCACTCACAAAAATAGGGGCATAGATAAAATGGTTGGAACCACATCAAGACTGAAATTCACCTGGGCAAACAAGTTCTGTAGTTCTGTGTTCAGCATCTGGAGCACATGGCATGATGTCCTCTCCAAAGGGTTTATGTAGCTCTGCCCCTGTGGCCTTGTTGTTTGCAGCTCAAGTGGCCTTTCTCTTGGCTTGTCTCTGCAGCTTCCTTAGGATGAAGTCCCACATTACTGGCATTTCTTAATCTCAGGGGTCTCCACTGCAGCTTCTTCGGCTTCCTCTTCACATCTGCATACCTTGCCTTCTTAGAAGTGCCTACAGGGACTCCAACTCTGCTGTACTTTGCCTGGTTTCCAAGGCCTTCCTTTGAAATCTTAATGGAAGCCTCCATGACCCCCTGACTGCAGCATCCTGCATTCCTGCAGAAGCAGCACCATGTGGTAGACACCAAGGTCTACTGCCATCTCCAGCAGTAGCCAAGCCTACAGGGATCCTGTCTGCATTAGCCTCTGAGTGCCTGTGTGGGTGAGAACATTGAAAAAACTTCCTCTGCCCTCCGGTGCAAGAAGGATTTCTCCATTGGTCTTTTCTCAAGAGAATTTTCACTTTTACTTCCTTGAGCTAGAGATGGTGTGGTCTTGCCAGCTCCTGAGATGCCCTCAAGCTATCTTCCTTATTGTCTCTAGGCAAAGTCTTTACCAATTATTTAGTGGCAATAATGTCTTTCACAATTGCAACTTCCTTTGTCCCAGTTTTACTCCTGCCTCTCAAGTCAAAGTTTTTCAAATATTTCTGCTCTTCTTTCTGCTCCTGATTATTGTAATAAATGTGGTTAAAAGCCACTATCAATATCCATTCCACTGCCTGAATGCTATGCTGCCTAGACATTTTTTCTGCCAGATAAAGAAGTCCATCACTTTTAATATCAGCCTCACAGAAAGTCTCAGGATAGGGGCAAAGCCAGAACAGAGTCCTCCTTTTCTGAACCCTCATGAGTCCTGTCTTCACTGTCCACAGCCCTATTGGCATTCTAGTCTTCTGAGCTCCCAACAGAATCAGCAATTAAGCTCTGCTTAAAACAATCTAAAGCATTTCCAGCTTGCACTGTTAAGCATCTCAAAATTCCTCTCACCAAGTCCTAAAAACTCAAAAAGCTTCTGAAGCACGTGGTCAAATTAGTCACAGCAAGGACCTCACTTCTCAGTACCAATTTCTGTTTTAGTCAGCATTTTCACTGCTGTGACTAAAATATTTGACCAAAACAATTGTAGAGGAGGAAAAGTTTATTTGGGGGCACATGGTTTCAGAGATCTTCATCCATAGAAGGCCAGCTCCATTCCTTAGGGCTTAACGTGAGGCAGAACATCATGGGGAGAAAGTGTGTGGCAGAGGATAGCAGCTTGCATGGTGATCAGAAAACAGAGAGAGAGGGTCTCCATTTGCCAGATGCAAATATATACCCCAAAGACACACCCCAATTTCCATCTCCTCCAACCATACTCTACCTCTCAGTTAATCCCTATCAAGGGATTAATTCACTGATTGGGTTAAGACTCCCACAACTGAATCATTTCTCCTCTGAAACTATCCTCTTTCAGTCATCCCCTCCACCAACCCATCCCCACCCCTTGTTACAAAATAAAACTCCATGGAATGGTGTCATTCAGAAACACTCACTGCTGTTCACTCTGAGAAGAACGAAGAAGAAAATGAAGAGAAAGTAATGAAAACCAACTCAGGAAAATGGCAAGGATTCTGGAAGTCCACACCCATACTGTTATGGAGTTCCCTCCTCTCGTCTATGGTCTTTGATAACATGATCTTTTTTTTTTCTTTAATTTTTATTGTTGGTTGTTCAAAACATTACATAGTTCTTGACATATCATATTTCACACTTTGAATCAAGTGGGTTATGAACTCCCATTTTTACCCCGTATACAGATTGCAGCATCACATCGGTTACACATCCACTGTTTTACATATTGCTATACTAGTATCTGTTGTATTCTGCTACCTTTCCTATTGTCTACTATCCCCCATCCCCTCCCCTCCCATCTTCTCTCTCTACCCCATCTACTGTAATTCATTTCTCCCCCTTGTTTTTTTTCCCCTTTCCCCTCACTTTCTCTTGTATGTAATTTTGTATAACCATGAGGGTCTCCTTCCATTTCCATGCAATTTCCCTTCTCTTTCCTTTTCCCTCCCACCTCTCACCCCTGTTTAATGTTAATCTTCTTCTCATGCTCTTCCTCCCAACTCTGTTTTTAGTTACTCTCCTTATATCAAAGAAAACATTTGGCATTTGTTTTTTAGGGATTGGCTAGCTTCACTTAGCATAATCTGCTCTAATGCCATCCATTTCCCTGCAAATTCTATGATTTTGTCATTTTTTAATACAGAGTAATACTCCATTGTATATAAATGCCACATTTTTTTATCCATTCGTCTATTGAAGGGCATCTAGGTTGGTTCCACAGTCTTGCTATTGTGAATTGTGCTGCTATGAACATCGATGTAGCAGTGTCCCTGTAGCATGCTCTTTTTAGGTCTTTAGGGAATAAGAAGGGGAATAGCTGGGTCAAATGGTGGTTCCATTCCCAGCTTTCCAAGAAATCTCCATACTGCTTTCCAAATTGGCTGCACCAATTTGCAGTCCCACCAGCAATGAACAAGAGTGCCCTTTTCCCCGCATCCTCTCCAGCACTTATTGTTGTTTGACTTCCTAATGGCTGCCAATCTTACTGGAGTGAGATGCTATCTTAGGGTAGTTTTGATTTGCATTTCTCTGACTGCTAGCGATGGTGAGCATTTTTTCATGTACTTATTGATTGATTGTATGTCCTCCTCTGTTCAGGTCCTTGGCCCATTTATTGATTGGGTTATTTGTTATCTTATGTCTAATTTTTTGAGTTCTTTGTATATTCTGGTTATTAGGGCTCTATCTGAAGTGTGTGGAGTAAAGATATGTTCCCAGGATGTAGGCTCCCTGTTTATCTCTCTTATTGTTTCTTTTGCTGAGAAAAAACTTTTTAGTTTGAGTAAGTCCCATTTGTTGACTCTAGTTGTTAACTCTTGTGCTATGGGTGTCCTATTGAGGAATTTGGAGCCCGATCCCACAGTATGTAGATCATAACCAACTTTTTCTTGTATCAGACGCCGTGTCTCTGATTTGATATCAAGCTCCTTGATCCATTTTGAGTTAACCTTTGTGCATGGCGAGAGAAAGGGATTCAGTTTCATTTTGTTGCATATGGATTTTCAGTTTTCCCAGCACCATTTGTTGAAGATGCTATTCTTTCTCCATTTCATGCTCAGAGCAATTAGACAGACGAAAGAAATTAAAGGCATAAAAATAGGAAAAGAAGAACTTAAATTGTCACTATTTGCAGATGACATGATTCTATACCTAGCAGACCCAAAAGGGTCTACAAAGAAACTATTAGAGCTAATAAATGAATTCAGCAAAGTGACAGGATATAAAATCAACACGCATAAATCAAAGGCATTCCTGTATATCAGCAACAAATCCTCTGAAATGGAAATGAGGACAACCACTCCATTCACAATATCCTCAAAAAAAAAATAAAATACTTGGGAATCAACCTAACAAAAGAGGTGAAAGACTTACACAATGAAAACTACAGAACCCTAAAGAGAGAAATAGAAGAAGGTCTTATTAGATGGGAAAATATACCCTGTTCATGGATAGGCAGAACTAACATCATCAAAATGGTGATATTACCAAAAGTTCTCTATAGGTTTAATGCAATGCCAATCAAAATCCCAATAGCATTTCTTGTAGAACTAGATAAAGCAATCATGAAATTCATATGGAAAAATAAAAGACCGAGAATAGCAAAAACAATTCTAAGCAGGAAGTGTGAATCAGGTGGTATAGCGATACCAGACCTCAAACTATACTACAGAGCAATAGTAACAAAAACAACATGGTACTGGTATCAAAACAGGTGGGTGGACCAATGGTACAGAAAGAGGACACAGAAACCAATCCACAAAACTACAACTATCTTATATTTGATAAAGGGGCTAAAAGGATAACATGATCTTATGTGAAGATTACCTGAGGGCCCTTGGATTTTCTGCCTATACTCAGGGACACAGCTCTTATATCTCCCTTATTGACAACTCAGCACTTTCCCAGATCCAGTCATGATAAATAAAAAACATTATCCTTTGAATACAGACCAGGAGTAAGATATTGAGAGGTTGCTCTTTGTGACCTTTTTTGAGCCTCTTTGGGCTATCTATGTTTCATAGATGGAAAAACTGAGATTCAAAGACATTAGTCATCTGCCCCTGAACTCAAAATGCATGTATAGAGCATGGATTTGAAATGATGACTTTCTCATTCCTTAATCCAGCCTGCTTGCTTCACTGTCTATACTTTCCTGAAGTTATGCTGGAATATTACATAAAAATAAATGGCATTTTTGTCCTCTACTCTTAAATTGGTCACTTCTTCTATGGCCAGGCAAAACAGTCACTCCCCACTGTGCCATTGGTAGGCAAAATGGAGAGTGGGGGACTTTTGTTGAATTCTATTTCAGTAAGGGAATCAAGCCATTTCCTTATCTATTCCATGAAATACAAAAATCTCTGAAGTCCCATTCCCTAGATCATAAGCCTCCCTGGAAGAGAATCCACACATCATACATCACTCTATATAAAGCATTCTCTATGAGGAGCACATCCAGCAGATGCTCAAGCATTTTTTATTAAAATGCTGAAATGAACTATTCACATTCCTATAATTCAAGGATGCTATGTTTCATCATCTTCACAGTCAATAATAATAAAAACAATAACAGGAAAACATAGCCCAAATTTCAGTGGCATCTAATTTAATGCAGACTTTATGGAACACTTCAAATAAAAGTTCTCATTAATTCATCTTCCAGTCTGTAAGTTAGCAAATAAGAAAATATTGAGGGAATGGAGGTCTTATTGAATAGTCCAAAATTATGAAGTTCTATAATATAGATTCAAATTCATGACTTGGTTTCCTTTATTTTTTATTTATTTTAGTTTAGTTTAGTTTAGTTTAACAAATAGAATGTTATTGCCCTGTCTCTGGGCAACATTAATAAGAAGGAAATAGAAGCATCAATGCAAATGTGTTTTATATTACCTTAAGTACTGACAATTTGTAATAACAGCAGGATGAAATCAAAAGATTTTCTCAAAAACCTAGAAAAATTAAACACACCAATATGCCCTTGCTACAAATATATCGTTCATCAGAAACACCCCTTCTAATAAGTAAAAAAATTGAATTGTCAAAAGTCTCAGGACACAGTCAGGAGGGGAGTAGTAGGCTGCTATTTTATCAGAGACGATACACACACACACACACACACACACACACACACACACACACACCCCTTCACACTCTCCTGGCTAACCTTTTCTGTTCAATAGTATCTCTTAGAATTACCAACTAATCTATGATTTTAAAACAACAACAGAGAAGGCAGACACAAAACTCCTGTAAGGGAGGACTCCTGTAACTTTTTATGATGTGTTCCACTCCCATACATCTTTGATGCCAGAGTTGGAGGAAAGGTATTGACTACAGAATGTGAAGATATCACATGTCAGAATTCCCAAGTACATTTCTAATAGTAAATGCAGAATAATTCAACTTTGGTATTTTAATACAATAGACCTGTAATTTTAATTTCATTTCAAATAAAAAAAAATATTTTGGTCACAGTACTCTTTTATTTCTCACTAAATATAAAGGACCTCAAACATTATTTAGTTTGAAAGATTGCTCACACACACACACACACACACACACACACACACACCTCAAATATAGGATATCTTTTCATAAACCTATTTTCTTCACATATACAATGTGTTTTTAGTACATTGGCCTTGCCATAACAGCATTTTGACTGTCTACATGATGTTTAATCATGTGGGTATATCTCTGGATTTAACCAATGTCAATATGTGATAATTTGGATAGTTCCAGTTTGGGGTTATTTTAAATTATTATTTTTTTATTTTTTTATCCGTTCTTTTTAGTTGTACATGATAGTAGAATCCATTTTGACATAATTATAAAGCCATGGAATATATCTTGTTCTAATTCAGATCCCCATATTTTCCCTTCCCCTTCCCTCACACACCCTGTTCCCATCCCTCTATTGATCTTTCTGCCATTTACTTGTGGTTATTTTTAAATGATTTGAGGAATAAAAGTGTGAGGAAACATTTGTACACATTTCACATAATTTTCTTAGATAAATCTTGAAAAAATAGAATTATTTATGAGAAGCACATGAGCATATTTAAACAATTGTTAGCACATTGTCATGATGCTGGCTGGAAAAGGTCACATTCTGCAGAGAGGATGGTGACACTGGATTAGAAAACTTTGATGTATTGGAATGTAGAGCATCTTGGAATTAATAGAATTTTATTTGAACCTTAGATTAAATAGGATTTCATAAATTCATTGAGTATTTTCATCTCACATTTTGTAAATTACCCAATTGTGTCTATTACTAATTTCCCATTGTTTTTGGCCTTTTACTGATTGATAAAGACACTTTATAAGACTTAAAAATTAGTCTCCTATCAAATATTTTACAATAGTTATTTTGCTAGTTTGTAATTTATCTCAAAGGTTAATTGTGGTTTAGGCTATAGAGCTTTTTACATGATCAAATATGTTAATAATTCATATACAACATATGATATATTTTTTCATCCAATTTAAGGCTTAGAAATTTCTCTATCACCAGGTAATGTCTTAAATACATATATATTCGACTGTGTTTCACATGGAACTGATTAGTCAATAGAGAACTTCTTGTCTTATATCAAATATGATTTTATCCAAATATGTCAGCATTTTCAGAATTCAGAAACATGAGATCTGGCTAGATTTATTTATGAAGCAAATTAGTGTTTCTGTGTTCCATATAGTTCCATATACTTTCTTGTAAGATTTGTTTGTAGGAAAGAGATGAGGAAAAGAGAGAAATCAGATAGTATATTTGTAAGAGCTTATTGTTCCCTTATGAATTAATCCCTTAACCTATCTATCATTAATTCAGTTCATAGACTGGATTTAGTGACTCGAGGGAAAATAAAACTAGACAAGAAGAGAAAATAAAAGGAAAAAAATCATATCATCTCTTCTGACCCCAGTTGGATTCTGTGAAGATAAGGTAGAGAGAAAAAGAGTGCTCGGAGGCATTTCTCATTGCCTCTACTATTGTATAAAGAGGGAGGCGGGGCTGGGGATGTGGCTCAAGTGGTAGCGTGCTTGCCTGGCATGCGCGGGGCTCTGGGTTCGATCCTCAGCATCACATAAAAGTAAAATAAAGATGTTGCATCCACCGAAAACTAAAAAATAAATATTAAAAAATTCTCTCTCTAAAAAAAAAAAAGAGGGAGGCTACTATAGACTGAATGTTTGTGCTCCCCCAAATTCATAGGTGAAAACCTAATCTCCAATATGATGGGTATTAGGAGGTGGGACCTTTGAGAAGTGATTAGGCCAAGAGGGTGGAGTCTTTATGAATAGTAATTATTACCCTGATTAGAGAGAACTCAGAGAGCCCCTTGCCCTTCTGCCAGGAAGCGAGCCTTCACAAATACAGCATCTGCTGGCCCCTTGATCTTGAATATCTCATACTATAGAACCATGAGAAACAATTTTTTATTGTTTATAAGCCTTTCAGACTTTGGTATTTTATTATAGCAATCTGAAAGACTAAGACAGTGGTAGTCACTTAAATATATCCAGACAAATTTATGGGGAAGTCTAAAAAGTGTGACACCAGCATCTGGGCTTATATGACGTGTTTGTGGGAGGCCCTGAGTCTCCCAAATATAACCTTCATGCAGCCATTGGAAATTCAGTAAGAGCCCAGGGTGTGACAGACAAGGGGGACCAAGGTAGCACTCCTGGTTCCCACAACCTGAGACCCAGCTGTGTCCCTGATTCTGAAGGGGTGTGGAGGTACCAAAGACCTACATGGTAGTACTTGTAGCCTAAAAGAAGGTTGGGTTCGAACAAAGATACCTCACAAAAGGTGGGGAACTTGAAACCAGAGGCAAACTATGACTATGGCCAGAGTGGATAATGTCATCAAAGTTCCTCAAAAACCCAGCTGGGATCAACCATGCCACAAGTCACTGAAAAGTGATCCACCTTGGTTGTTCATTCCAAATCAGTTACATAAAATGATCCAGGAGACACTGGGTAGCTCCAAGGAACCCACTTCTTCCATCACCACAAAGTCATGACATTTAAATGACCCCTTTCCACACTACTAGGAGAAAAGGACAAATGCAACAATGATCATATACTTAAGCCATCTAAGCAGAGAATAATTTTCTTTTTTAAAACAATGACAGGTTAAACTATTGTAAATAAGAGAGTCTATGGTGTTGAAATAAGGATACTTATTCCTTCTCTTTACTTTTCCTTCCCACTCATTGGTGTGAGAGAGTAGAAGAGAGCTCATGCAGAAAATTAGGACAGTTACAAAGAAATAAATATTAAATTGCTTTACACATCCCTGTTCATGAGATTGAACTTGTTATCCTAATATGTATGCATGTACAGGTGTACACACACACACAGCAGACACACTTTTCTCTCCTTTTTTTATTTTTCCAGTTGATTTAGAATGATAACACATTACATTTTCTCAGAAGACAACAAACCTTCATTTTTGAAAGCTTAACTAGTTGTCTCAGAAATTCCCAAGCATCTATGTATTTCAATATCCTTCAAAAGCAGTTGGACATTTTACTTAAAACATCACTTCTACATTTTTATTCACAACTTCCTTGGCAAGTCTTAGTCTAACCAATATAAGTATTCTGCATCTTGGGCTGCCACTATTTATAATTCACATCTTAGAAGGTTTTCCCAAACTTTCCAACTGAAAATTGCATTTCTTAAATGAATTGGACAAGAGAAGAGAGGTATAAACGTTTACCTTATCCCTGAGTGTGATCTAATTCTGTTTTTGAGAGAGCATATAAGCAAGCCCACAGCTGTTGAAAAAGACAACAAAACCTAATAAATTATTTTAAGCGATTTGAAAATATGAAACAACTTTTCCAGGCCCCTTTTGAGTAATCCCTAAATGTATTTATTTCACCTTGAGTTAGACTCAAAGTTGTCCTCAGATATAAATAAGAATAAAAACGAGAATAGTATAGTGGAAGCATTCACTTACTGTGTTCCAAGCACTTTAAATGCCATA
Organism: Urocitellus parryii; assembly: GCF_045843805.1. Classification (NCBI taxonomy): domain Eukaryota; kingdom Metazoa; phylum Chordata; class Mammalia; order Rodentia; family Sciuridae; genus Urocitellus; species Urocitellus parryii. The sequence goes on along the minus strand of NC_135535.1, from coordinate 168,273,914 downwards.
TGGGATTTATCCTTCCAATGACCTTTTGAAGAGGTGCTATACTTATTCATATTTTAACAGATTAACAGACTGGGACTCAGAAAGAAAAATCAGCTTGCTCAGGTCTCTACCTAGGGAACATCAGATCTGATATCCAATATTAATTTCCCAAAGCCAGAACCCATATTTTTCCTTCAGTTTTTCTCCCTAGGACACATTTGAGTTTATTTAGCAATGAAAACAAAAGCAAAGCACTTAGTAACTGGAAATTCACGTTCACATCTACCTTTGCCAAGTCTTTGTCACATTATCCTAAGCAAATGATCTGTCACATGCCTGGCTTTAAATGAATCTCATGTTCCTCTTCTATTAAAAAAAAAAAAACAGTATCTATGTCACTGTTTTGAGAGTTTCACTAGATAATATACAGATAGCACTGAGTACAATGCTTGCCATATTCAATGAAGCCCCTATACATCATAGTGATTATTATTAGTTTTGTATATTTAAATCCACTTCAATTTCAAAGCATGACATAGGTGTAAGAGATGATATTCTTTTAGAAGTAGAACATGAAATAATGAACATGCCCTTCTTAGGGATAAATAAATGTACAAGGCTGCCCCAGAGAGGAGTCCCTTCCTGACTGTCCAAACTTGTGACTTCTTGAGAGATCCATTTCACAGGTACTTCAGGAACCTGAGGGTTTAACCTGCCCTCGGTGAATGTCTTCCTAATCTCCTCATGAATCTGAAAAGGTGCAGCTTCTCCAAGACAAAGTCTCAGCATGAATCAGGGCCCTTTGGGAATACCAGTGACTGGGATCAGGATGCCAAGCTGAGGGCCACTTCTACCTGAAGCCACCATAGAACTTGCAACTTGCCCAGGTCAGTGCCTGCATGGGCAAAAGGACCCTCAAGGTCCCTTGCTGCTTTAAACATCTTCTATTTAATAATTCAAATAAGCTCATCCATTGAACTTTCTGCAACCACTCTCCTCACAACATCAGTGTCCTGCTCCCCATTCATACTGTTTAGAAATCAGAATCTAGAGTTCCAAATAGGCTTCTCTAAATGTTCCCTGCAGAGCTGGCCTAATTCACCAGCTCCTTGGGCCTCAATACTGCAGGAAGACTCTTTTCTCACCACAGGCCCAAGGTGGTTACAGGGCTCTGTTACCATTTTGCCACCTAGAATTCTTGGAGAGAAAGTCCAAGGGTAACATATTGGAAGGAGAGCACAGCTGAGCTGGCCCATCCAGCACTGGGAAACAGCAGGTGCTGTGTCTACTTACAGGTGCAAGTCTACTTACTGGTGAAGGGGGAAAGTGGAGCTCACCCACCCAGATCCCTGGCCTCAGATGCCTGCCAGGGTGCTAGGGGAACACAGGATGATGAGTAGATCGGACGCTCATCTCTTATAGATCTCTCCATGTCTTCAGAAGAAAATATATATAACAAATTGTCTTCACAGATTATTTTAAAACCAGCACAGTTGTAAAGACATAAGAATTTATTTTTTATAGAAAGGAGAGAGAGAATTTTTTAATATTTATTTTTTTTTAGTTTTAGTTTTTTTATGTGGTGCTGAGGATCAAACCCAGCGCCCCGTACATGCCAGGCGAGCACGCTACTACTTGAGCCACATCCCCAGCCCAAGACATAAGAATTTTAAGTGTAAAAAATGGTAAGGACCCATGCATTGCTTTTTATTGGCTAAGACCTTGTCATGTTACTTTGCTTCCATAAGTCTCATTTCCTCTTTTTAAAACAATGGCAACATTATCTTAGGAGCCAGCCTGTGGTGGGACTTTAGGAACTCAATGAGAAGCTGCTGTTGCAAGGACAGCTGTGATGACTGTCTTCTCAAAGTCATCTATGGCCCTTAATTCTAAGACAAAGGAAAGAGAGGACAATAGTCAACCTTTGAGTGGTGAAGAGTTTATCATTCAAAAAAAAAAAAAGAACTTTCTCTTCAACATCTTGCTAGTATAGGATATTGCCTTTACTGTAGATGCCATTTCGTTTTTACATCTTTGCTTTTGACTGACATGCCTTAATTGTATGTATTCATGGGGTTCAGTGCGATGTTTACACACAAGCTCACAGCATGCATTGATCAAATCTAACCTCCCTTTCTCTACCCTCTGCTCACAAAACACCTTTTCAGTCTATTAATTGCTATTCTGAATTCAGCTTGACCTTTCATGCTTCCACATTGAAGAGAGATCATGTGGTACTTATCATTCTGATTTCACTCAATGTCCTCCAGTTCGATCCATTTTGCTGCAAAAGACTGAATTTCATTCTTCCTTATGACTGAATAATACTCCACTGTGCACATATCTCACATTTTCTTTATCCAGTCATCCACTGATGAATACTTAGGCTGCTTCCACATCTTAGATATTGTGAACATTTCCACAATAACCATGCATGAGCAGGTATCTCTTTGGTGTGCTGACCTCAATATATATAAAGAGATGCATCGATAGATAGATATAGATACATTGAGAGAAAGAGAGAGAGAGAGAACACAGGATATATATATATACCCAGAAGTGAGAGAGTTGGACCATATGTTAGATCTATTTATACTTTTGGGGGTTTTTTTCCCCCTGAGGAAGATTTTACTGATTCTTTAAGTATAAACATAGAACAGAATATATATCTCTATTTCCACTTCATTCTTTTTTTAATTAATTAATTAATTTTAATTAGGTCTATATGACAGCAAAATGAATTTTGATTCATTGTACAAAATTGCAGCACAACTTTACATTTCTCTGATTGTACATGATGTAGCATCACACCATATGGGCAGTCATACATGTACCTAGGGTAATAATATCCATCTCATTCTACCATCTTTCCTGCCCCCATGCCCACTCCCCAACCTTCCCTCCCCTTTGCCCCATCAAACTCCTCCCTTTTTCCCATGCATCCCCTCTCCCATTATGGATCTTCTTCCACTCATAAGAGAGAGAACATTGGGCTTTTGGTTTGGGGGGGGATTAGTTTATTTCGCTTAGCATGATATGCTCCAACTCTATTTACCTGCAGATGCCATACGTTTATTCTTTTTTAATGCTGAGTAATGTTCCATTGTGTATATATACCACAGTTTCTTTATCTGTTCATCTATTGAAGGGTATCGGGGTTGCTTCCACAGTTTAGCTATTGTGAATTGAGCTGCTATAAACATTGATGTGACTGCATTACTATAATATGCTGATTTTAAGTCCTTCGGGTATTGACCCAAGAGTGGGACAGCTGGGTCAAATGGTGGTTCCATTCCAAGTTTTCTAAGGAACCTCCATACTGCTTTCCAGATTGGCTGCACCAATTTGCAATCCCACCAGCAATATGTGAGTGTGCCTTTCCCCCAACATCCTCACCAACATTTACTGTTGTCTGTATTCTTAATAACTTCCATTCTGACTGATGTGAGATGAAATATTAGAGTACTTTTGATTTGCATTTCTTTAATTATTGGAGATATTGCACATTTTTTCATGTATTTGTTGATCAAAAGTATATCTTCTTCTGAGAAGTATATGTTCAGCTCCTTAGCCCATTTATTTATTGGGTTGTTTGGTTTTTATGGTGTTAAGTTTTTTGAGTTCTTTATATGTCCTGGAGTTTAGTGCTCTATCTGACATGCCTGTGGCAAAAATTTGCTCCCGAATGCAGGCTCTCTATTCACCTCATTTATTGTTTCTTTTGCTGAGAAGAAGCTTTTTAGTTTGAGTCCATCCCATTTATTGATTCTTGATTTTATTTCTTGAATATTCAGAGTCTTGTTAAGGAAGTCAGGGCCTAATCTGACATGATGAAGATTTAGGCCTACTTTTTCCTCTATTAGGTGCAGGATCTCTGATCTAATTCCTAAGTCCTTGATACACTTTGAGTTGAATTTTGTGCATGGTGAGAGATAGGGGTTCAATTTCATTTTTTGCATATGGATTTCCAGTTTACCAGCACCATTTGTTGATGAGACTATCTTTTCTCCAATGTATGTTTTTAGTGCCTTGTCTAATATAAGATAATTATATTTATGTGGGTTTGTCTCTGTGTCTTCTATTCTGTACCATTGGTCTACTTGTCTATTTTGGTGTCAGTACCATGCCATTTTTGTTACTATTGCTCTGTAGTATAGTTTAAGGTCTAGTATTGTGATGCCTCCTGATTCACTCTTCTTGCTAAGGATTGCTTTAGCCACTGTGGTTCTCTTATTTTTCCAGATAAATTTCATGACTGCTTTTTCTATTTCTATGAGAAATGTCATTGGGATTTTGATTGGAATTACATTAAATCTGCATAGTGCTTTTGGTAGTATGGTCATTTTGACAACATTAATTCTGCCTATCCAAGAACAAGGGAGATCTTTCCATCTTCTAAGGTCTTCTTCAATTTCTTTCTTTAGCATTCTGTAGTTCTCATTGTACAAGACTTTCACCTCTTTCATTAAGTTGATTCCCAAGTATTTTATTGGTTTTGAGGCTATTGTGAATGGGGTAGTTTTCCTAGTTTCTCTTTCAGAGGATTCATCACTGATCTATCAAAATGCCTTTGATTTATGGGTATTGATTTTATAAACTGCTACTTTTATGAATTCATTAATTAATTCTAGAAGTTTTCTGGTGAGTTTTTTGGATCCTCTAAGTATAGAATCATGTTGCCAGCAAATAATAATATTTTGAGTTCTTCTTTTCCTATCCATATCCCTTTAATTTATTTCATCTGTCTAACTGCACTAGCTACAGTTTTGAGGACTATGTTGAATAGAAGTGGTGAAAGAGGGCATCCCTGTCTTGCTCCAGTTTTAGAGGAAATGCTTCCAATTTTTCTCCATTTAGAATGATGTTGGCCTGGGGCTTAGCATAGATAGATTGACAATGTTGAGGTATTTTCCTACTATTCCTAGTTTTCCTAGTGTTTGGAACATGAAAAGGTGCTGTATGTTGTCAAATGCTTTCTTTGCATCAATTGATGTAATCATATGATTCTTATCTTTAAGTCTATTGATGTGATGAATTATCTTTATTGATTCCCATATATTGAACTAACATTGCATTCCTGGAATGAACCCCATTTGATCATGGTGAACTATTTTTTAAGTATTTTTATATGCAATTTTCCAGAATTTTATTGAGGATTTTTGCATCAGTGTTCATTGGGGATATTGCTCTGAAATCTTCTTTCCTTGATGTGTCTCTGTCTTGTTTTGGTATCAGGATAATACTAACTTCATAGAATGAGTTTGGAAGGATTCTTTACTTTTCTATTTCATGAGGAAACCCCATAATGCTCCCCATAATGAATCTCTTAATTTATATTCCCACTAATACTGAATAATTTCTTTTTTCTCCACATCCTTACCAATGTATAATTTTTTAAACAGCCATTGTGTATTAGTCAGTCTTTCCTAAAGAAACAGAAACAACAAGATATATATATATATATATATATATATATATATATATATATATATAATATTATATTATATTATATTATATTGACTCACATGACCAGAAGCTGGAGAGGAGCTCCACAATGGCCATTTGCAGGTTGGAGAGCTAGAGGAACAAGTGGCTGCCCAGTTCAAAAGCCTCAAAATAAGAGGGATCAATGATGCTACCCAAGTCTTGGACTAAAGGCTTCTGGAAAATCCCTAGAGAATCATTGGTGGAGTCTGCTTTGAAAGAATGAAGGAGCCAGAGTCTAATGTCCTCAGACAATCGCAGCAGCAATAAAGAACCAAGAAGAATTGAGCTTGCATCTGCTACTGCTTCTTTTTCTTCCAACTTTTATTCCATCCAACCTATTGGATGTACTGACCATACTTAGGGAGGGGCTCCACTTCAGTTCTTTATCCCACATTCCAATCATTCTTAGATCTACCTTCATTGACACACTCAGAAGCCTCTTAATCTTGGGAAATTCCTAATCGAATCAAGTTTACCAGTCAGATTAACAATTAAACCATTCTAACTGAGGTGAGATGGTATCTTATTGAAGTTTTCATATGCATTTCTCTGGTGGCCAATGATATTAAACATTTTTTCATTTCATTTTTCATTAGCTATGTTTCAAACATGTTTTGAGAACAGTATAGATACCATTACCATCCTGACCAAAATATGCTAGTTTTCTGTTGCCATTGGGACAAATTACCATAAAATTGGTGTTTTAAACAACATGAATGTACTCTCTTACATTTCTGGAGGCAAGAAGACCAACATATTCTCAAAGGGCTTGAGGTATAGCTCCACAAGTGGCTTTTTGAGCTTGAGAGATATGCTTTTCCTTGCATTTCCCAGCCTCCACTGGCTACCTATATTCCTTGGCTTGTGGCCTCCTCTATCTAAAAAGAGTCTTGACACAATCTTCACAATGTTTTTTTCCTTTACTCTGGTTCTTTCTGGATCACTCTGAAGAGGATCATTGTGACAGTATCAGACCCACAGGAATAACCAGGATAATCTCATCTGCAAAGTTCCTCTTGAATATAATCATGTACTGTACAATCATGTGATATATAATAATGTTTTGGTCAATAGTGGAAGAAATATACACTTTGGCTCCATAAGATTATAATGGAGCAGGCACGGGGTCACACTTCTGTAATCCCAGTGACTTGAGAGGCTGAGGCAGGAGGATCTCGAGTTCAAAGCCAGCTTCAGCAAAGGCAAGGCACTAAGCAACTCAGTGAGATCCTGTCACTAAATAAAATATTAAATAGGGCTGGGGATGTGGCTCAGCAGTTGAGTGCCCCTGAGTTCAATTCCTGGCACCAAAAAAAGAAAAGGAAAAAAATGATTATAATGGAGCTGAAAAGTTCCTATTACCTAGTAAAATTGTAGCTGTTGTGACATGGTAGTCATGGTAATCTTGTAGTGCCATATTTCTCACATTTGTGGTGAACTGATGTAAACAAATCTACAACATGGATGGTGTAAGCAAACCTACTGTATTACATCGTGTACTCTATATAAGACTTGATAACGATAATAAGTGGCTAGGTTACTGGTTTATATATTTCCTATATTATACTTGTCATCATTATTTTAGATCATATTTATTCTATTTATTAAAAATATTTACTGTAAAACAGCATGCTGTGTAACACCAGCAGTAGCCTCATATGTGTGGTCTTTATTGCAACCCTTGATTATAGCCAGACCATGTTGAGTGACTGATATGCACCATCTAAGTTTGTGTAAGTATATTCTATGATGTTCACCCAGTAATACAATTATCTGTGTATTTCTTAGATTTTTTTGTACCTTAAACATTAAGTGATGCCTGGCTGTATAAGGTAATGCTAATACTTTCCAGAGATTGGAAAGTGGACATATTTTAGGGTCACATTTTAGCCCACTATACTAAGTTTCCACCATGGTTACATATAGACCCTGTCCTGCCACGCTTTCTAACTGCAGATTCAGCCAAGATACATTTGGGGTTGGTCTCTTCATTTTCAATCACAACCCAACAGTATCTAGTGCTAGTGGAACCCTGGCAGCCTATAAGACCCTTTCGCTGGAATCTTCTTTCTCTCCTACCCTTACTACAGTGTATCTTTAGAATGACTGGCTCAGTTTTTCAATGGAAAGCCAAGACTTGGTCTTTCCACTAGCTTTGAGATTCAAAGGAAACATGAATCAGAAAGCATTCTTGGAAGTATGAATTTATGCAGAAAGAAATGAACCGTGTGTGTTTTGGGTGGAACAGGTGATAAAGTATGAATAAGCCTAGCGAAGGAATAAGTGAGGTTAATAATGACAATAGCTGGAAATTGTATCAGGCCAGAAAGTATAGGTACTTAAATACCTTGTTAAGGGATTTCTGATTTATTCATGAAGCTGTGTGTTTCAGTAAAAGCCACTACCTGTAGTGAAAATATGAAAAAACGATTAAAAGAGACAGATATAAAAGGCAGTCAGACCAATTAGGAGGATATTCAATGGCCCATGACTAATACACTATGGAATTGAACACATAATTCATTCCTAGGTTTATTTTAAGAATAATAAAATAGGTAAATAAAATAATAGGTAGGTTTCTGACTTTATTTTTTTTAATAGAAAGAGTAAAGAGAAGTGCAAATGTTAGAAATATTGTTCAGTCCCGGCTGTAAAAGTCCCAGCATATTGTTTACCAATTTCAAAGGAAGAATTTGGAGGACTCAATGGAGAGGGTTTGAACATTTTATTCCTCACGTATCCTCCATGGCAGTAGGCTTGGAACAATATGCAGGGCTACACAATGTCTCCAAGTGGGGGGGACACATACAGGGTAGGTGTGTTCCTACTATGCAGATGGACTTCTTCAGATGTTTTATGAACATATCCCTTCACTTCCAATGAAACCAAAGGATCCTCATCTAAAAATTGGAGACAAGAAAATGGTCAGTTTTCCTTCTCCTTGCCTACATTATCATATTCTTTGAAGTCCTTCTTATCTCACTGCCAGGAACAACAAGCCTTCCCAAGCACTGACTGGCGTTACCCCAACACACATCCAGCATTTTTGTTGTTGTTGTCTAACAAAGCTTAAGTACAGATTTCTATAGAAACTATACACTTCTCCATCAAAGTTATCTATATTAAAATGTGTGGCTGCATTCACAGAATCCGAACAGTCATATGCTTTGCCAAAGAGATAGCAGCCAAGTTTTGCAAATAAGTTTAATAAGGAAAAGTATCAAGTGGGACATGTAGAGGAAGCGCTCTGGAAAACTTTTGGAAAATCTGTTTTGCACAATCTCAAGCACATTTTTCGCATGGAGATATGGCTCTAAAACCACTCATCAGCAACTCTCATAAGGGCACTCATTCCTAATAACACATCCAAATGAAACTACAGCTGTATTTTAACTAGATATGATATAATAAGGAATGGAAAAGCAATCAACTACAAGGTCATTATGACATTTATGACTTTACTCAGCAGGGTGTTGTACTATCAGTCACTCCCACCAAATTATCAGACTTCCTAATAATTCACCAAACAAATTATTCCAATCGTCCCTTAATTTACTCAGTAATTCTTTTGCATCTCATTGTGAATAATCTATACCAAAAATGATTGTATAAATCTCTAGCAAATCATTGTAGTCATTCATTTCCTCATTCAATCATTTAACAAATGTCTGTTGAGTGCCTAGTCTAAACTAGATCAGGCCCTGAGCTAGTTACTGGAGATAAAGCAATGAGCAAGAGTAATAAGCCTAGTTCTCACTCTTTATAACAAATTACACATCGAATTAAATTGTATGTATGTGTTCACTATTTTTAACTTAATTAATTCAATGTTGAACAATGTGATTTGAATCTCTTGGTTACCAGTCTCACTGTTTTAGTGTGTTTATGAAATTGCCCACCAAGGCATTTGTTATTACAAGGGCAAAAACAATGCAAAATCTCCCATGGAAAACAAAACTATGTGAAGGAATTCTACCCTAGTGAATACTAAGCAGGCTCAGGACATCACCCAAAAAAGCACCCGCATCTCATTTCTTGGAATGTAGCTGGAAGTTAGGAGGTTGGCATCCAGCCCCAGAGAGGTAAGGCCACTGACTTATTGCCAAAACGTGGACATGTATGAAGAGAGGAAACCGGAATCTAGCATCAGGAAAACAGGTAAAAACCAAGACCCATAATCATCCAAAGGACTAATCACTTCACCTCTTTGCCATTGTTCTCCACCAAATGGTGACACCACCACATGTGAGTATAAGGAATTCTCAGAAGACTCAGTAGACACAAGGACACATTTAAAAAGTACAGAGTATTTTTCACACAAGTACACAGACTGTGGTTTTACTGTTAATAGAAAAAATTTAAAATTAATTAATTTTCAATTTGCCTGAGAGTTGACTCTGAGGGATTGTCTTTAATGTAGGTACTAAAACATCTAGGGATCACAGAAAAATACCAAGCTACAGTTGGAACAGGCCTCTAGCACCTTCTTCTAGTTAATTAATTAATAATATGACTGTTTTATCACCACAAAGTTTATCAGGGAGAACAAAGAAAACAGGGGTGTCAGGATGGAAGCCTGCATCCCGACATGGCATAAGTTGATTTAGCTGAGGGCTAGTTAGCTTTCTCATGGGGTGAACCACAATAATAGGAAACAGAAGACAGAGGAACTAGATAGATAAATGTCTTTTTTTGCTTATTATTTTATCCCTTCTGTGGAAATATTCTAGAGAAGTCCCCCATTAGTGTGAGCACTCATCATAGCAGTCAGCTGTGTCTTTGGTGGCAGATTTTGAGGCAGCACCTGGTGAAGGGATTCACAGCAGCATCTCATGGCTTTACACCTTTCCCAGCCTCATGTCCCTCTTTTCCACAATTCCACTGCCCTGAGCTGTCATTTCCCAATAGAACATGAGCACGCTCATCTTTGCTTGAGGTTCTGTTTTCCAGAGGATTGATGCTAATAACATAAACTAGCTAAGGTCATTTTATTTTTGTAATGTGAGATTCCTGAATCATTTAATATTAAAAAACCCAAACATTTGCACAGGGAGCTATCTTGCTCAGTATATCACCCACTCCGTGGTCAGGCTGCCCCTGGTGACTGTCCAGTGAAGGGTGGAAAAGCCTAATATGGTTCTTCAGGCACCACCACTGGTTCTGGAGGGTTCAAAAATAGGCAGAGGTTCAAGTAACAATGGTGAGAAAACCGAATCAGGATGTACTGATTGGTACTGGAAATATTTCCATTGGTACTGGAAATATTTCCATGAGTGAAATTTTGCCAGTATTCCATGGCAATATGTAATAGAACTGGAAATATCTGGTTTAAATGTCCCTAAAGTGGGGTACATAGTACAAGATTCCAAATCTTCTATTGCAGTGTATCCCATTTATGGCATGCCTGGATCTAACTAGACCAGGGTTTTTCAATCTTAATACTGTTAGCACAAGGAGTCAGATAATTCTTTTCGTGGGGACTATCTTATGCATCATAGGATTTCTGCAGATTCTCTGGCCTCTACCCCCTAGATATCATAACTTCATCTCTCCATTTGTGACAATCATGTCTCCAGTCATTCCAATTGTTCTCTGGGTGGCAAAAGTATACTTCACTGAGCACCACTGGATTAGACTAGCCACAAAGATTGATTGATCATGTCAGCTTCATGTTGCTGACAATCACTGGGGAAAAGTATTTAGCTAAGTTTCTGCTCTGTAATATTGCACATATGTATGCCACCACCTAGTGACCATGGGGAAAGACAGTTTCATCCACTCCAGCAGCCATTTTCCTAGAGTTGGACCTAGAGGAACTGAGTTAGAATCACTTCACAGTTTCCCAGCATTTAAAGCAGGAAAGTAGAGGTTAAAAGTGACGATGTTAGGCTAGGAGCAGTGGTTTGATGGAGTCAACTCACACCTACTCCCAAAAGCCACTTGTGAGGATCTTTTCTTTGCCCCATATTGCAAGACACCACACTGATAGCTTGAAATGATTATAGTGAAAGCATTGACACCAAAAAATTGGAAAATGCTATAAATGAGGTATTTTTGCTGGTATGTTTTGGTTTGATGTTCCCCCCCAGAGGGCCAGTTGTTAAACATTTTCCAGAACACCACTGGCTAGGAGTGATATGCTAACACCTAGAGCACCATGGGAGATGTGGAAAAGTGCAGCAGCTGGATCCAGTTCTGCAAGATCTTAGGTCTTTTAGGAAGAGATGTTCAAGAAGGATGACTCTGTCACAGAATAATGATTATAGAGATGATATTAAATAATTTTAATCAATAGCTTTATAGCTGAGTCTCAGGTGCCCTATGTATCTCCTGTCATGAAGGTGCAATGAATATAAAGCAAAATTAGAACTGGTGTAGATCATTGTAGGCAGAATAATTATACCAAGGTAGATCAATATACCGTCTCTAGAATGTAGGCTGCCCTAGTAGTTTATGAAGAAAATCAATAGTATTCAAAATTGGGTGAGAAGAGTCTATGCCTTCAGAAACCCATGGAGGACATCTATTGCACAGGATACCTGGGGTACGATGAGAGAGCCGACCTCTTCCAGTGGCTTCAAAAAGTAAAGGAAGGGAAGAAGGGAGGACAGATGGAATATGTGTGTGTTGGGGGGAGGAGAGATTCCCAATTTATATTTAAGTGTTGTCGTTCAAAAATATTTTCCTGAAATAAAATAATATTTGGAGCTTCATTTTGAAAGAACATGTAATGACTGGACAAACTGATCCAGAAGAATGACCCCAGGACATCCCTTAGTAAAAATTATTTTAACCTTTTAAAACTCAGAGAACATTATAGGCTTGTGCCAAAGATTATCCTCCAAAATGCCAAGCCCTTTACCAACTTGATGAAAGGTTATAAGGTTAGTACTAGAATTCTTTCCTGGGAGGGGAAGTTGGGTTGTGTCTGCAATCAGGCACTGAGAGCATTCCTCAACCAGTCAGCAGTGCCCCTGGGAGGGCTTTCTCACCCCAAAATTCCAGGACTGAAAAGCAGCGAGGGAGCTCTGGGGAGACAGAAACCTATTATATTGTCTCTTCGGAACTCACCAAATAGCGAAACTTTGGGTTCCACTCACAGCTATAGTTCTTACTAAATCAAATTATAATAAAAAAAATTAAGGAACATGCATGTGAAGTACCATTTCAAATGAGGACCAGCAGCTCACACCCATGTGCTCATCGGTGAATACCAAAACAGAAACAAATGACAAGTGGATGTCACAGTTTCCTTTCCTGAAGCCATTAATAAAGGGGTGGAGACACTGTTGTGTAAGCCCAGCCGAACAGCGCTGAGGCTAATCCTTGGATCATGTACCCTCACTTGAAAGGAAGTAAAAGTAATATTTTTTCTCTTTAATATTCCCTAAATTGGGCCTTTTAAAACATGTGGCTTGAAGAGATAAATCAGTCGCATTCAGAGTCAAATAAATCCACAAGTCTTACAGAATTTCCAAACTTTGTTTTCAAATCTGAAGTGGTGATTTTAACAGATGTAGAGTTTAGAAATAAATATTCACCATCTAAGTCAATTAAATGATCTAATCAGTAAGTGATGCATATGATAATTCACATAATTGTGGACATCATTTCATAATGCATATACATAGCAAATTATCATTTTGTACAAATTGAATATATATAATTTTTCATCACTCAATTATATCTCAATAAAACTAGAAAACTGTTTTTAAAAATTGTTAAATCAGGTGAACAATACTCCCTTTTCCAAATACATTTATTGCCTGTGTAAAACACATATAATGTAAACATACAGTGTATATATATGTATATATATATATATATATATATATATATATGTGTGTGTGTGTGTGTGTGTGTATATATATACACACACATACACATAACACATAACCACGATTGATCTATTGTGACTAAAGATTATAAATATGTCAGAACATATTTTCATTACTGAGGCTTTACATCTACAAAATAAAATTTTGTAGGTTGGTAAAAACATGTTAAATTCAAATTTATTCTCCTGTTATTTAAAAAATAACAGATCAGCTCACCCAAATAACTCAAAAACCATTTTCCCCAGGTACCCTGCAGTACAAACTAACAATTCCTATTGTATTTCACACTGGGAGATTCTTTGTTACACGCCATTAGGTAAGCTATTTGTTCTCCTTTGAGATTTGATGTAAACATTAGTATACCTATTATTGCAACCATAAGATACATACATGATTCATCAGCTTTTTATCTTTCAAAAAGAACTACATTCTCTTGACTAAGATATTTGGATGTGTTTTGAAAATTTTAAACATACTTATCCGGATAACGGCCATATTTAAAATCTGCAAAAACCATATCACTATATTTGAAGTGAGAAACAAGAGCCTAAATTATGGCCAGCCACATGCATATGCAAAATGAGAGCAGAGAGTGCATCTCCTGGACTTTTAGAAAAGATCTGAAAAAGAAGAGATACATTTGAAATGGGGACTCAAAAAATTATGCAGAGCCTACCAATTACTACCCACCCATTGGCCATGTGGGGAAAGTGTCTATACCCAGAGAAAAATTTAATTTCAGCAATATAAATGAAACAGGGAGTCTGAAAACTGCTAGTTTCTGACATGGGAGGAAACAATGCTATTCAGAAACTGAAGTGCTGGATCCAAGTCCTCAATACCTGCTGGTTTCTCTGCACAACTTCATCTCATCCCTACAACCTGTAGGAGTCATTGGAATCCCTCAGGCTATCTCTCCTTACCTCTCTTCACCTAATGAGGGACTTCAAGGTTTCTAGTTCAGCCTGGATTCTATCTCAGTCCCCAGTGATTGAAGCTGATTCTTTTTCATGTACCATGGGAGTAGGGGGACGGGTGCTAAATAGTCTCTCTGTACTCCTTCCCACAAGATTGGAGCACACTGCCTTCTTCTTACCACTATCTCCATATCTCACTCTAATGCTCCTGACTACCATCTGTCTGGACTCGTCTTCTCCTTCTTGTTGTCTCTGTGGCTGATGGAACTCCTGCCACCAGGCTTCCTAGACAACGTTGGCTTTCATCCTTCCCACTGCAGTTGGCCCTTTCCTGCCATCCCCTGCTGCAAAATACCATTAATTACCTGGTGAATATGTCTAACCTTGATCCCCAGGATCAATTCAGTTCTTTATTTCACTTGACCCAAGAATTATGCCAAATATATAAACCATTACATCACAGGTAACCCTTCCCCAAATTCAGTAAGATATATATATTACTCCAGTTTTGAATATGAGAAACTGAGGATCCTTCTTACTCATAATGTGGTCAAAGTATTATTGCTAGATCTGTCCAGCTCACTAAGCCTAACCACTACACCACACTGCCTGGGGAGATCATAGACTTTGATCCTTTTGAGGCAAAATCATATTCTCCAGACACCAAGCTTCTGTTCTGATTTTTCTCCAGCTTCCTAATCAACATGGGGGGTTTTGTGACAAAGGACAGATGGATCCCTCTCCTGCTTCCACAATATGAAATTCTGGTCAAAATACCTATAATAAAATGTCAGAAGAAAGGTGAGTGGCGAGGCTGACAGCTGGAAAGTGGCAGGAGTATCTGCTTTTTTATAATGCCGTGGGGCTTTGCTCGAGGGCTGCAGTTTTGAAATGGCAGCTGTTTCATCTTAATGTGGAAATATCAACTATAAACAGGAGACCCATATCTCAACATGTACCCGTGGTATTCTGGTATTCAGATCAGATCTTTTCCTTGAACGAATATAGATTTACTCTTTTCTGCAAGTAGTCATTGACCCATGGAAAAAATGATAAGTCACTAAGATAAAAAATTGAGCAGCCTCATAGTTTAGTCAAAGACAATGCATTAGAGTTGGTTTTCTCCTATCCCTCTTTAACATGAAATATTCACAACCTCCTTCAAGCCTTTGTTTCATCATTCATAAAATGAGTGATTTCTTGCCGCCTGCCACGCATTTAGGGGAAACAATGGCAGAAATAGTCACAGGTTCTGGAACAGTCTTAGTAAAGAAAAATGACTGTAACAAAAAGCTGTAAGCACATCCTCTGTGTAGAGCAGACTTATTTGAAGAATAAAAATCCCAAGGAAAAATGATATAAATAGTCACATTTGGCACACATAAAACAAAAACAGCCTTTATTCATATGGCCTTCAGTCACAGCAAAGATTAGAGGTTAAAGTTAGCAGATGCTTCCCATGTGCAACTCATTCTTCTGGGTTCTGTTTTCTTGAGGAACCCCCAAGGTTGTTGACACCGTGAAAACTTGCACCTCCTCCCCGTCATGTATCAGGAATGCTATGCACTGGGTCGTCTTCTGACGCCACCCTTTAAGGTGTTAACAACTCCAGAAACTGACAGCTTCAAGAAATCCAGAAATAACACCAAAATAGAATTATTAACCAAGAATATAATTTAATAAAAATCACCTTAAATTCTTAGATCCCAAGGCAATATCCAGGAAGAGCCCCTTGCCTCCCCACCACCACACATATTTTCCCCCTTTACTCTTGTTTCCAATTGGGTTTCAGTTGAAATCATCTTTCTTGGCCTCATCCCTACAGGATGAGGTGGGTGGGATATAAGGTTATAAGGAGGCTGATTCATAGTGGGATAGGGAGAGGGAGCATGGGAGGAATAGAGGAACTCTAGATAGGGCGGAGGGGAAGGGAGGGGGAATGGAGTTAGAAATGATGGTGGAATGTGATGATCATTATTATCCAAAGTACATGAAGAATTATTAACCAAGGATATAATTTAATCAAAGTCATCTTAAATTCTTAGATCCCATGACAATATCTAGGAAGAGCCCCTTGCCTCCCCACCACCACCCTTATTTTCCCCCTTTACTCTTATTTCCAGTGTACCTTTCTCCCCACATCCTCGCCAACACTTATTGTCATTTGTCTTCATAATAACTGCCATTCTGACTGGAGGGAGACGGGGGCCGGGGTGGGATATAAGGATGGAACCAGTCTACTGGGTGAGTTGAAGAGATTTAGGGATTTGGGATGCTGAGTTACTGTCAGTGCTACATGAATCCTAAATAATCTGGACTTGGTGTGACCTTCCAGTGTGGAGGGGTTTTCTTAGTGTGCCTGTCCCACCCTCAGCCTCCACCAGTCCCTCCTGCCTGCAGCACAGAACAGGTCTCCCATCTCTGTCACTGCTGCTGCTGGTTACCTGAGCTCAGGATGGGTCAAAAAAGGGCGTAATTCCCCAGGTGCAGCAGGTGGGCCATTTCCTGTGTTTACCTTTCTCTCCAAAGACAGGAGAGAATGTCCCATAGGTCTCCCAGATCTAGAAAATGAGGCTACCTTACCTATCCACAAAAGAAGTGGATATCAGCCCTGGTGAACTGGACAGACAACTTCCATCCCTCCACCAGCAGCTTCCTGGATGAGCCACATAGTAAGTACCGCAACCAAGGGGCACCTGGCTTCCCACCTGCCCTGTCCCGTCTTTCAAGTCTGTGGAAAAGAGCTGGTGAGTAACAGCAGATGCCCTGTGTGTCTGGCACCCAGGATTTTTATACTGCCACACCAGTCCACACATGGTCTGTATGATTTAGCTATTTTCTTTCTTTTTTTTCTAATTCTTAGTTTAATTTTTTTTATTTTTTTTAATTTATATATGACAGTGGAATGCATTACAATTCTTATTACACATATAGAGCAGAGTTTTCATATCTCTGATTGTATACAAACTATATTTACACCAATTCATGTCTTCATACATGTACTTTGGATAATAATGTCCATTCCACCATCATTTCTAACCCTATTCCTCCTCCCTTCACCTCTGCCCTATCTAGAGTTTGTCTATTCCTCCCATACTCCCTCTCCCTATCCCACTATGAATCAGCCTCCTTATATCAAAGAAAACATTTGGCATTTGTTTTTTGGGGATTGGCTGACTTCACTTAGCATTATCTTCTCTAACTCCATCCCTTTACCTGCAAATGATTTTTATATTCTTTTATTGCTGAGTAATATTCCATTGTGTATATATGCCACATTTTTAATCCATTCATCTATTGAAGGGTATCTAGGTTGGTTCCACAGTTTAGCTATTGTGAATTGTGCTGCTATAAACATTGATGTGGCTATAGACTGAGAAGAGAGAGAGCTGGATCGAATGGTGATTCCATTCCCAATTTTCCAAGAAATCTCCATACTGCTTTCCATATTGGCTGCACCAATTTGCAGTCCCACCAGCAATGTAAGAGTGTACCTTTTCCCCCACATCCTCACCAACACTTATTGTTGTTTGTCTTCATAATAGCTGCCATTCTGACAGGAGTGAGATGAAATCTTAGAGTGGTTTTGATTTGCATTTCTCTATAGCTATTTTCCCTCTACACAGTTTTGTAGTAGACTCTTCCTACCATGCAATGCCCAGAGTGAAACAATTTGTTTGTCTGTCTTTCCTTGGAAGGACTTTGTAACTAGGAATTCAGTCTACCTAGTTGCTATGAGACCTCAGCTCATGGATGGACTCAGAAAAAGCTAGAACTTGTGAAAGCATGTCGTTTTTCTTTTCCTTTAGGGTTGGAGGCCTGTGGTCTTGCCAGTTTCTACATCCTGTAGGGAAGGAGAACTCCCCTTCGTTTTTTCATGTAAATTTTAAGTTAACTCTCCTTCCATCAGGTTTAAAAAAAGAAAAAAATAATTCCCCTTCTCTTCCTCCAGGAGCAGAACTTCCATAAGAACCAAAGACTCACAATTTTGTGCCTCAAGGCTGGACTCCTCTGGCCTTTGAGTACTTTCCTATTTATATTTCTCAAAGCCTCACAGGTAATGGCTGAAAATTGTTACAAGGCAACATTTTCTACAGCTTGTTTTACAGAATTCTATTTCCTATGCATTGTTATACTGTGTTACTCTTATTTTTATGGGAAACACTAATAATTCAATATATGGATACAATGTCTAATGGCCAAATTAGGATAATTAGCATTTCCATACCTTTATTTCTTTATGTTTGAGGACTTCAAACTCTTCTCTTCTAGTTCTTCATAAAATACATAATAGGCATTTTAATAGGTAAACAATAGTCATTCTACTGTGTCTAACTGGATATTGAATGGATGTTACTTTTTTTTTGGAGGGAGGGACCAGGAATTGAACCCAGAAGTGCTTAACTACTGAGCCACATCCCCAGCCCTTTATAATTTTTATTTTGAGACAGGGTCTCAACTTTTCAATGCCTTGTGTATTCTTTGCAGATAAAAAGAAATCTGCTGCAAGATGCTAATGTGTACATCTTTGTGCATATGCACAAGCATAAAATAGATCAGGAGAGTCTTAGTGGAATTGGTGTGTATGGCATATGCTTTTTAAAAGGTTAATTCAAATTATTATACCACCTTACATTTACAAATAGTACATTAATATTCCCATTTTCTTATACATTCTTAATAACTTCATATTAACTAATATTCTTTTAATATTTGCCAATTTTATGGGAAAAAATATAATGTCTGTCTCATGGTTCTCATTTGCAAATTGACAATATGTGTGTGTGTGTGTGTGTGTGTGTGTGTGTGTGTGTTTCAGAAGTACTTAGTCTTCATTCATTTTTCTATTAGGTTCATTTATCAGAAAAAAAAATTCTTTTTAATTTAAAGACGTTGGGTATTTTTCTGTGAATAACAATTTTCTACTTAGTTTTCTATGTGTCTTCTAACATTGTTCATGAGGTTCATTTTTGCTTATAAATGTTAATATGAATGTAGTAAATTTAGCAATCTTTTTTGTGCTTTTCAATTTTCCAAGACCTATTTCTACTTTAAATTATATTTCAATAATCACTAACCTGTTATATGTTATAAAAGTAAATTCTATTCAACTATCAAAAAGTCTAAATATACTATCAAAGAGATATATTAATATGTTAAGTTTAAAAAGTCACATATTATTTCATTGAATGTACACTGCATAAAGTTGGCATTGTTATTTTCCCAATTTGGGAAATAAGTAAACTCAGTTACACAGAGGTTAAGTATCTTTTAACTTACCTAAAGTCTAATAGCAAGTGGAAGAACTAGGATTTTCTCCTGGATAACTGACTCCAAAGTCCAAGTTATTAACCTAACTATTGGGGTTTATATTAGTCTATTTATTTACTGCTATAACAAAATACCTGAGACAGCAAAAAAGAGAAAAGATTTATTTATCAAACAGGTCTGTGGAAGCAAACAAACAGCATAGTACCCTGAAGGCCTCATAGCAGATGGTAAAATGGAGAAATGTGGGGCAGAAAAGTCACATTTTGAACAGGAAACCAGATTGAGGGGGGTCTCAAACTGAGACCAGAATTACCAAGGGAGTCCCACAAAAACTACCTTAAGCCCCTCTGAGGGCAGCACCCTCAGTTGATTTAAAGACATTTCACTAAACCCTACCTCATAAAGGTTCCACACCACCTCCCAAGACTACCCTCCTGGGGGCTGGCCTCCCAACACATCAACGTTTAGTGTCACAGCAGTCAAACCATAGCAGGGTCCATGTGGGCGTGGAGCTTCCCAGCGTTTTTCTATTTTCAGTGAAATGTGGCAACCGGGAAAACACTGAGGTCTTCTAACAACAGTTTGATCAGATCTCCTTTGGGAGTTGGTTTGTTGGTGTTTTTGAACCTCCACTCCCAGAATGAGCCCATATTGATTTTATGATAATATATATTTTTAAATCTATCAGGCCTTAGAGAAAGATCAATTTGTTACTCTAAAAGTTTAGCATTAAATATTCTCCAAACTCCTTTGAACCCAAAAACTAATTTTAAAGAACATTTTGAAGAAATAGTGTTCTTTTAAGAATAGTTTTTGGGCCAGGGAGAGTAAGAAAGAGGAAAAGATAGGGGAAGCTGATCAAAGTACTAAGTTACAGTTAGGAGAAATAAGTGCACCTTAGGGTGACTATACAGAATGATGATGTGCAGCTTATTCCAGAAAAGTTAAAAGAAAGGATTCTGAATGTTTTCACAATGAAGAGATGATAAGTGTTTGAAGAGACTGGTAAGTTTCCCTTATTTGAACACTACACAATGTGTACATAAATGGAAACATCATTTACTACCCCTCAAATACATGGAATTTTTGTGAATTGATTTAAAATTTAAAAAAAAGAATTTGGGGCAGGGGACTAAAATAGTAGAATTTTTTTCTTTCCCTCTTTCCTTTCGTTTGTCAATGTCTATGACTACTTCCTCTATAAGTACTGCTGACTTTATTATTTGGTGAGAATGTAATGTATGTTTTCATTAATATTTTAACCTTAGTCCTCTTCAGTTACTTGTACAAAGCAAAAGATTTTGTTGATACAATTTACTTTTTTTAAGTGAATTAAGTGATTAACTTGCTTTTCCTAACATTTCTATTCAAGCAGTTAAGAGGTTCCACGCTTCATTACCAAGCCCTGAGTTATACTGGTGGCAGAAGGGCCCATTTCCCCTGATCTGGCATTCTGTGTTATTTATTAATGTACATCTCTATGAGATAAGGCCTTCTCTTCTCCCTATATATTCCTGCTCAGCCCCCTCCCCCCAAAAAAATCTCAGATACATTAACTACAACGAAAGTGTTTGTACCAACAAAATCCAGAGTACAGGTTAATCATTGGGGAGAGTCCCTTTTCCTGGTCAATCTGAACATCTACTAAAAAATCAGTTCATGCAAGCCCAGGCTTTTGAGGAGTTTTTTTATTTTATTTTTTATATAAAAGGCTCATTCATTTGCATTGATTCGACTCCACTTAATTAGACTCAGTTCAAGGTCACTAGGTACAGAGGTATGTTTCTACAGAAGCATTCACATTTTCACCTACCATTCATTTCATTTCTTTTTCCCCCTTTTTTTTTCTTCTTTGTTTTTTTAATTTTTGAAATTAGCAATTGCTGCATGCCTCTGGACTGAAGATAATTCATAGCAGTGCTAGTGATTTCAAGAATAAGCACTATTTAAAAATCTGTAACCATTCACTTCTTCATCTAATAATTATTAGAACACTATTTGTTAAGTCTTAAGAATTTTTCACAAATAATAAATAAAAAAAATCTCTTCTTAGAACAAGCTTTAAAACCTAGTAGGGAGGACAATAAAGAAGTTGCAGGTTAACTATTCCTTATCTGGAATAGTTAACCAGAAATACTTCAGAAGTATTTACTGAATTTTGGAATATTTGCATACACAGAATGAAATATCTCAAGGATGGGACCCTAAGTCTAAATACAGAAATTATCTATGTTTCACAGACACCTTATACATGTATCCTGAAGGTAATTTCATACAGTGTTTTTAGTGTGTCTACATATTGACCGCAACCCATTACACCAGATCAGATGTGGAATTTTCTATTTTGTGACATCCTGTCAGTGCTTAAGAAGTATTGGATATTGGAAGATTTTGAATTTGGGATTTTTTTATTACTGATTCTCAAACTGTTCTGCCATGTAGGACAACTGGTGTACTAATGGAGGTAATTACCAAAGACCATGCAGCCACAAGAAACAGAAGGGAGTCTGGAAAACTTTCTTCCCATAAATTGCACATTCCATAATTGGGAACCCACCAAAACATCTTCCACTTGACAGGCAAGCAGGTGCATGAGGTTGTTCCCCTCCACAATTTTAATCTTCTCTGTTCATTCAGATCCAGATTCAGTTTTACTGTGTTGTTTTTTTTTTTTTCTGCTAGGTCCTGTATTGTATTCACAGAACTGAGTATTTCAAATTATTTAAACTTAAGGACTTTGAGGAAGGGGTTACTCTAATTTCATACTCCTGTTAGTTTCCACAAATCTATATGGCAGATAAAAGTGAGATTCCTCAAGGGTATCATGATTGTGCACTCTACTACTGTGACTTAATCTTTTGTAGGAATGTCCTTGGGTTTCAGGCTGGGAGAACATAAAAATTATAGATGGAAAATATCCCAAGGGCCAGTTTCCTCTGTACTCCAATCTCAAAAAGTGCATATACTTCTCAAATAGTATACATATTTCCTTTTATTTATATGTCAGTAAAATTCTTTGCCTATTTATTCAATGTTGTGGCCTAGTTATGTTTCAGAGATAAGTCAATTTCCCAAATGATAATAAAAGTTTAATTACTAATTAGAAGTACTAATTAGAATTAGTAATTAATTAGTAATTAATTACTAATTAGAATTTATATCAATAGGGTTCTTCATTACCTTAATTTATCTTAGTTTTAATATCAAAATCTCAACTATAATCCCTTTTGGGAACTAGGCCTCAGAGACATAGCTAGCAACAAAGGGCTCACCTATACTTTTTATTAAATGTTCTACTTTTGCTTTCTTTTCTATTAATTCTATTTTTTTTAAATCCTGAAACTGCCATACAAATTTGTCTGGCATAAATAAATAATGTAGTCAGTATTCAAATAACTTTATAAAGATATCACAAGATAAATGAAACAATGAAAATCACTACTGCATACTAAAAGATTTATTAGTCACTTAGCAAAATGATCCACACTAAAATCATTTAACAGGTGTCCTGATTATCTTGGCACTTGTCCCACATTAAAACAAGACCAGAAAGAAACTAAAGTCTAATATAATTGGCTAGAGTTCAATAATAATAATTTGTATGATTTATTGGATAGACCTTTATGCTGTATTAGTTATCTGTTACTACATAACAAACAGCCCTAAGGCATTGCAACTTTAAACAACAGGCAGTTATTACCTCATAGTTTCTGTAGATCTGAAATTCAGGAGCAGCTTAGTTCTGGCTCAGGGTCTTTCATAAGGTCACACTCTGAATGTCAGCTGAGAAGGCAGCCATTTGAAAGCTTGATTGAAGCTGGAGGCTCCATTTTAAGATGGCACACTGACATGGTTATTGTCTGGAGATGTCAGTTCCCACTTATGGGCCTCTCCATAAGGGTTATTGAGTGTCCACTGCCTTCTTCCTAAGTTATCCAAGAAAGTAAGATGGAAGACACTGTGTCTTTTATTATCTAGTCTCATAAGCCTCACCTTGTCATATTTATAGTATCTTAGAGTTTGGACCTGTCAGCCCTATTGACTGTGAGAGGGGACTACATAAGGACAGGAATAAGAGATGAAGCTCATTTGGGCCACCATGAGACTGACTACTACACATACTTAACTCTTCACAGGAAGATTTCTTTTCAATCCCATCACATCCCCATGGGATAACATAATTACTACTATCATAGTCATTGACATATGTGGTAGTTTAGACTACCACATATTAAAGCCACTATAGAAAGGCTTTAATAATGAGCCCAAATCTGACAGACAGCATGTGTGTTGGAATAAATTAACAAGGTTTCTTTGTTTGAGCACTTAACTATGGACTTTAAACCTTGAAGGATACAAACCTAGAAAGACATTAATAAGTATTACTGATGAAAAGCTGCAAACTGTTCTTTCAGGTTGCAGAGCTATGAAATCTGTGCCTTACCAAAGCTTCCCTGGAGGAGAGCAGCAGCGCAAGTGCAGGTGAGTGCAGCCTCCACACGGACATGAAGGAGAGTATGCAATCCCTGTCAGTGGAAGAGGACTCTTCTGGGTCCTGCCCATATCCTGCAAGAACAGCCCCATCCCCTTGAAATCCAGTCCAACCAGCTTTAGCTACTGACTTCTTCCCTAGGTGGAACCACATTTCAGAAAACAATGCTCAAGACAATGGGCTTAAGAGTTCCTGATCCATAAAGAAGAATCTGGAAATTAATGCCTCAAGACATGATTTACAAATCTCTCTCTTTCTAGGGCAACATTGGTGACACAAACCTGAGGATGAGATTTTGCTCATTGTCTCAGCCAAGGTCCTTCTCTCAAATAGTCAGCCAGCCACTTTAATAAAGCACCCTATTCCACTTTAATAAAAACAACTCTAGAACTACTTGTTCACCTTTAAACATATTGAGACTATGCCTTCAAAATAATGCTTCTGTCTTCACAGAGCAATAGAGTCCCCAAACTGGAGAGTAATGACCATAATGAGGAATTGTACAAGGAAGAACTTTCCATCCTAAGACCAAGACAGCATCCTCCCAAGAGCATTTCCCCCCTTATTTGAGCTTATTAAAGAAATTTTACTTTTTAACCTCCAGCAACAAATCCAACTTTACTTTGAAACCTAATCTCTGCCATTTTATAAATAATAACCAAATGAGTAATACAAATGCAAATTAAACTGCAGTGAAGGACTGGTGGCTGGAGGGGAAGAAATCCTTAGAGAATTGGTTTGTCTCCTAGGTAATGAAGATGACAGACTGGTGTACATATTAGTTGTTCTCTCCAAAGCCATAGGGAAAGAAATGATGAGAAGAGAGGGCACAGCTGTGGAATGTATCCCAAAACCCATTTATTTGGGTTCCCAAGATTATTCTCAAGCTTTCTCACAATAATGTTTGATTACTCCAGTAACTGATGACTGTTTTTGTTTGTATTTCCCACAATGCAGCTACTGTGTGCATGCTCAGCTCTGGACTGCTGAAAACCTTTAATGCTCAACTGCCATTTTCCATAAGAATGAAGCTAAAGTCCCAGGGATCACCTCCTGGAAAACGAGGTTTTCAGCAGCAATCTAATATTTTCATAGCAGTGGCCTCTCCACACAATTCTTTTTACAGCTCAGAGAGGCAGTTCTGGGGTTCCTAGAATGGAATTAGAGGATGAGCTACACACTGTGCTTTAAGGACACAAAAGCAGCCAGGATCCTCACTCAGTCCCTTGTGCATGTACCTCCATGGAGAGAAAGCACTGATCCTCTGGATACCTCTGATCCTCGGAGGGGGCCAAACTGGGTTTCCCCAGCTATCCATGAGGTTAAGCAAAGTTCAAAATCAAAGTTTTGCACTTAATACACTCTGGCTTTCACCACCACTCCCCCCCCCAAAAAAAAATCTGTTTAAGAGTAATAGATCATTTACAGAGTATGTTGGAAAGAAAAAAATAAACATAAATATAGAGCAGCTTGTAACTATTAAAAACAATGTCAAAAATCATGAAGCATATCCTATTGCCTATGGTTCCCATGCCCAAACCACCTCCATTTACCTGAACCCTACTACATGCTCTGCTCACTTCAACTTAGCAAGGACAGGAATGGCATGGGCATGGTTGACCCTCTCCTTTCTTCCTACCTCTTCCCCTCCCCCAATCTGAGTGACTTTCAGGATAACCTTTGCATATTAAAATTCCTGAGGCCTTGAAGGTCCACAAAGTGCCTTTCTTTCTCACCCTGCTAGTTTAAGTGGATGTAGAACACTAATTCAATTTTCTTTTCCTTAGCAACTAAAGATATTTCTTCATTATCCTCTTTTATCTCATGTTACTGGCAAGAAGTCCAATGCCCTATAGGTCTCAAAATTTGATAAATTTAATTACATAAAAAACTGAAACAAAAAAAATTAATGGGAAGTTTGATATTGCTTTATATTTTACAGTTTTTTTAAGTGTCTGGCTTAATAAAAGACAGCTGTTTCTGTCTCCCATCTGTTGCAATTCACCTATCATGTAGCCTGTGGAAAATTCCACTGAACCCTCATGACATAAATGACAGTGAAAAGGCAAATACTATCTTCCTATTGTCCTAAGATTAGTATTAGAGTTTGTTTTAATATTTATACTAAGATACTAATTTTTTAGCTATATACCCCCTAAAATAGTCTTGAGGAACCCCAGGGTTCCTTAGATCATACTTTAAGAACTACTGGTATAAAGAGGTTCTAAAAAGAGAGAGGCAATTTTAAGTGAGCTAGTGAACGGACTATTCACAGAAAAAGGAAACAGCCCTTACACATATAAAATGCTCAAGCCTGCTCATGTTAAAAGAAAAACAAAATTATGCAAAGATTCCATTCACCAAAACAGCAGGGGTGGTGTCCAAAGTTTGTCCATCAACTTTGTTGGCAAGACTGTGGAAAAACCCAGGTAGGACTTTAGCAATCAGATTATGGGTTCTAAGCACCATGTACTTCTGAAGGAAACTAAGAATCCTCAAGATATAGCTGATTTCCCATCTGGAGAAATGTGCCAAATTAGTCTAGAATTTGTTGTCATATTTGATAGTAATGCTGCTGTCAGAGACTACTAGAATCATCTCAAAAGGATTCAAGAGCCAAAAGAGACAATGAAGTTCCCCACTTTCAAAAACAATAAGAACAATAACCAATGTGGATTAAAATACTAGAGAAAGACTTTTAACATATGTAATGTTGGGGCTGGAGTTGTGGCTCAGTGTTAGAGTGCTCGCCGAGCACATGCAAGGCGCTGGGTTCGATCCTCAGCACCACATAAAAATAAATAAATAAATAAAATAAAGGTATTGTTTGCAACTACAACTAAAAAATAAATATTTTTTAAAAAACATATATAATGTTATACATTATAATGTAAGAATAATAATAATAGGTCAACACTGAAGGATGATAGCAACCACACCTGTTAGAGTTTAGATATGAGGTATCTCCCAAAAGTTCATGTGTGAGGCAATTAAAAAAAGTTTAGAGGTCAAATGATTGGGTTATGAGAGCCCTAACCTAATCAGTGAATGTTTCACTGATAAGAATTAACTGGGAGGGCTGGAGATGTGGCTCAGCAGTAGCGCGCTCGCCTGGCATGCATGCGGCCCGGGTTCGATCCTCAGCACCACATACCAACAAAGATGTTGTGTCCGCCGAGAACTAAAAAATAAATATTAAAAATTCTCTCTCTCTCTCTCCTCTCTCACTCTCTCTTTAAAAAAAAAAAAAAGAATTAACTGGGAGGTAACTGTAGACAGATAAGGTATGGCTGGAAAAGATGGATACTCTTTGGGTTTATATTTTGTCCATGGTGAGCAAGAGTCAGTCCCTAACTGTACACCCTGCACCCCCCATCTCTCCCATTCCCTCCATCCCCCCCCACCCCCCACTCCTGGTGCTATGTTCTGAACTCTCTTCCTCTGACACCTTCATCCACCATGATGTTCTGCCTCATTTCCTCAAGAACCCATGAGCCTCAAAATTAACTTTCCTCCTTTAATTGCTCTTGTCATGTTTTGTGGTTACAGCAGCAAAAATGCTAATTAAAAACAACATTCATCATTTGAAAATGAATAAAGGCAAAACTGAAGCATTATCCTGCCTTTCCTATAAGCCCTATACCAATGGATCAGCAAGTAGCAGATGAAGGGAACTTTATAGAAGTTTTTCAGCTAATAAACCAAGGAATAATAAAATCCCACCATTGTGCAACCCCTATGAAATTAGTCAATTAGGAATTGATTATCAATGACTATTCATATGACAAAATAAAAACAGATAGTATGTATCTCCTATGGAAGATGATGACCATACCTGTGAAATATTCTTGGAAAAAAAAAACAAATAAGCTGAATCAGAGAAAGCCTCTAAATATGATTACCTATCTTCCAAGTTGGCAGGAAATATTTATCTCTTAGAGTTAGGAGTTACAAAGCTTATGTGACATTTTCCAGCGGTTCATGCCCCATAAATCCATAGATCCCAGGCTTGCTTACCATAAACAACCCCAGAAAACCAGACATCCTGATAAACTCTCCTACCAACAAATACCTTTAGTTGTTTATCAGGTAGTCTGTCATTAGCGTATTTATAAGGAGACATGACTGCATTTGCCTGTCTCCTTGTTTCCCAGGGAAGTCCCTGAGAAAGGGCAGGACCACAGACCTGCTGTTTAACCATTTGCTTTCCTCATGTCCTCCCAGACAAAAAGACATATCAAAGTTGCAAATAAATGCTGATGTACTGAAAGGCCACAAGTATGAAGCCAAAAATTACCTACGTGAAAATTTCATGTACGCTGGAGATAATAACTTAAAAATCAACAGAGAAACAATGTTTTTTTTTTTTTTTTTTCATAATAGTATCAAGAAAATGGAGTCATTGTGGTCACTGTACTCACCAACGATCCTCTCTCTCTCCTGGTATTCATGCCACTTTTCCCACACCATCATGGTTTGTCAATGTAGCAAATAGCATATGGCAGAAATGATAGCTTATCACTTCCAAGGTTTTGTTATAAAAGGCTGTGACTTTCATCTTGGGTCCTGAGACTCATTTAGAGAGAATGAGGGAGGGAAAGAGGAACATAAATGTAGACACAAATAAATTCCTTGTTTTCATAAGCTTTTTCATCACTCTGACCACAAGACCTGACCAGAACAACACAGATGAGGGAGAGTTTATTTGGGTTCATGGTTTCAGAGGTCTCAATCCATAGATGGCGGATTCCAGAACTGGAGGGGTAAAGGTAAGGCAGAATATCATGGCAGAAGGGCATGGTGGAGAAAAGCAGCTAAGGCCTGCCATTAGGAAGCAGAGAGAACTCTGCTCAGCAGGGACAAAATATAAAGGCACACCTACAATTACCCACCTCCTCCAGCCACTCCCTACCTGCCAACGGGTTACCACATAGTCTATATCAATGGATTAATTCACTGATTAGGGTAAGGCTCCCGTAACCTAATCATTTTACCTCTGAACCTTCTTGCGTTGTCTTACACGTGAGCTTTGGTGGGACACTTCATATCTAAACCATAACAATTCCCTTTATCCCATGTTATCCTCTTTATCTCCTGTTGTGAGCAGGCATGCAGAGAGATCCACTAAGGAAGGAACTGAAGCCTCTGGCTAAAACTTGGTGAGGAATGGAGGCCTGCCAACAGCAGAGTGAGCTCGGAACTAGATTTTACAGACTGTTAAGCCTTGAGATGATTGCAACCCTGACCCACAGCTTATTTGCAACTTTATGAAAGACTCTTAGACAGAATTATCTAGATAAGCTGCTTTCAGATTCCTGACTTAAAGAGTGTTCATTATCTTCACCTACTAAGATTGGGGATAAATTTAATGCAGCAATTAATTACTCAGCACTAAAACAGAATAAAATCATAGCATTTGCAGGTAAATGAATGGAGTTGGAGAATATAATGTTAAGTGAAGTAAGCCAATCCCCAAACACCAAATGCTGAATGTTTTCTCTGATATAAGGATGCTGATTCATAATGGGGATGTGGGAGGAGCATGGGAGGAATAGACAAACTTTAGATAGGGCAAAGGGGAGGAAGGGGAAGAGAGGGGACAGGGGTAGAAAAGTCAGTGGAATGAGATGGACATCATTACCCTAAGAACATGTATGAAGACACAAATGGTGTGACTCTATTTTGTGTACAACCAGAGACATGAAAAACTGTGCTATATATGTATAATATGAATTGAATCATATTCTGCTGTCATATATAACACATTACAATAAATAAAATTTTTAAAAAATACAGTTTGGTACCAAAAATGGGATGTGCTATATCAAAAACCCAAAATGTGGCAGAGGAAGACAGAAGGAAATGGATGGATGAAGGACTTTAAAGAAAATATCAGTGAAAGTCTAAATTGCCTTGATCAGACTGTTTGCAGAATTTT
The DNA here is from genome assembly GCF_045843805.1 of Urocitellus parryii. NCBI lineage: Eukaryota > Metazoa > Chordata > Mammalia > Rodentia > Sciuridae > Urocitellus > Urocitellus parryii. The sequence continues at coordinate 168,243,992 of NC_135535.1, read as the reverse complement.
TGATTTTAAGAAGGCTGCCTAAGGGGTTTTAAAAGAAAATGAGAGAAATCTTATTGGAAACTGGAGGAAAGAAGATCCTTGTTATATAATGATAGAATCAGTCATCAAAAGTAATGTGGATGGTGACAAATGTTCCTAGTGACCTGGATAATCTAGCAAAGAAGATTTCCAGCCAGACTGGTGAAAATGTCACATGAATGCTATTATAGTAAAATACAAGAGAAGAGTGATTAGATCAGGAAGTACTTTCATACAAAAAGAATCAGAGCCTCTAAGTCTTGAAAACTTCCAAGCTCTTCAGATTGCAAATAATACTAAAATTAATTTTTCTGAGTAAAGATCAAATCTTAGACACTCTCAAGAAAGTATGCTCCAAATATGAAGCTGAGGATGTGAGCATAAAATCCATTGTTCAAATTTCAGAAAAGTCAGAGGTGATACCTCAGAGTGAATATCTCAAGGCATAAGGATGTCCATTAAAATATCAGCTATGATACCAATGTTAGAAGCAACCTAGATACCAACACTAGAATAATTAATAACTAAAATATAGTATAGATATTGGGTAGAAGATGATAGAATGTAGCAGTCAGTAGAGATTCACCAGCTACTGCATTATTAAATCTTTTTTAAAAAATAGGGTTGAGTAAATCAATGAGACAATATGAGTTCTGTAGTACAGGACCACTTGTGTAAATTTAAAAGACACACTGGCAGACAGAACTCCACTTTTCACTGACTTCACTGCAACTACAGGTATGAAATGTTCCACAACAGGTGCCTGTGGAAGGTATCACATAGGACGGAGCCACAGCACTTGCATAGCCTCCATGAGCCCTGGGTTTGATTTCCAACACTGCAGAAAGAAAGAAAGAAAGAAAGAAAGAAAGAAAGAAAGAAAGAAAGAAAGAAAGAAAGAAAGGAAGGAAGGAAGGAAGGAATGTAAACATGAGCAATGAAGGAAAAAAGATAAAATAATTCGTGTGAATGAGTTATCATCAACTGAAGTATAAGATCATTTCAACTCTCCACTCAGAGGAAAACAAGTATAGAGAAGAAAAAAAATAATAAACTAATCAAAAGACAAAAGGAGAAAAGAGAGAGCAGGGAGAAAGGTTAAAAGAAAAAGTCAGGAAAGATGAGTTAGCTTTGAAGTGTGTAGAACTTTCAGCTGAAGAACTCTGGGGATCACTAGGAACCCTTAGGCGCTATAGACTCTGGCTAACCTCTTCCCTATTCGACTCTATATGCTGACTTTCTAATCTGCTGCACCATGACACAGTATCAGGAATTACAAATATGTCAAGCTGAAGAAAAGGTCAAACTTGATGGTGGTGATTGTTTCCCTGGCTCGTGGATGGAAGGGAAGGGTGGTATAAGAGGTCTGAGGTACTTCTCTAGCAGGGGAAAAGACTCAAGTTGGTAGGAATAGGAATGTCTTGAGCCCCCTGGGAAATTGAGCAATTTGGGGTCTCTGCCTTCTGAATCCCTTTTCAAAGCAGGATTCTCTTTCAAAATAGGTTTGAGGGCATTTCAAAAGCTACTAATTAGGTAAGATTCATGTCACATTCTGAAATTGTGTTTCATTAATGCAATATAAAAATGCTGCTATTAGCCACATTTATGTCTTATTAACAGTATAAAAGCATTAAGGTGACTTGCTTGGGCAGCCAGTGGTACTGCTAGCCTTTTTGTTGCCCATATTAATTACAAAGCCATCCTTGAAAGGGCAGCATGATAAGGTTGGCTGAAGATGAATAGAAATATGAGACTATGTTTTTCTGTGTCTCTCAGCCCTTTCTCCAGTGAAACCTGGATGATGCTTGGGTAAATGATATTCAAGAGTCACCGTTTCTAAGACCCTTAATGAGACCATTAAAACCAGGAAGGGAGAAACCATTGTGTGTTATAAAAAGCAGGCCAGGAGAAATGGCTCATGCCCAAGGAAAAATCAAATACTCATTGCTTACTCAGGAAGCCAGGTGTGAGGAAAGAATTCAGTATCCATGTGGACACTTAAACCTTAAAATAATATAGAGGGGGAAATTCACAGAATTGAAAATAAAGAGGAGACTAACAGATGCTAGGCTGGGGAAAGACAGTGGGTAAGACTGACAGTCTTAGCCCATGAATAATGAAAATACCACTAGATTGAAATATCAGGAGAGACGTAAATAGGGTCATCCAAGGCTTCTTTTTGCACATGTGTTAATTGTGCTGATTTTTATTGTTCATGAAGCTTTTCCATTAGTGTGTATCAGAAAAATTTAAGTTTTTTAATAGTGACTGTCTTTGTATTGCACTTTTATGTATCTATAGGGACATACCCGTGCATTTAGAGGAATGAACATAAAACTGAGCAAGGATCATCTTGATAGCTTTTCCAGGAGAGGAACCATGCCGTTGCAGGGCAGATAATAACGCACATTCATCTAAGTTCTATTCTTCAAAGTGAAAGTCAACCATCACAAAAAGGCAACATCTTGATTGAAGATACAATTACATCTTTCCAATTTCTCTATTCATCCAAAAATGCTGAGATTCTAGGAGCTTAGAGGGAGTGTCCAGAGGAAATTTCTTACCTACATTTTTGTAGACTGGAATTCAGATGCCCATGCCCTATTATGATAAGTAAATTCATAGAAACTCAATATTACAATAAGCACAAATGATAAATCCGTCCTTTAGAAAACCAAAATCATATTACAGTGAAATACATTATTTGCTTTTCTTAAAAAAAAAAAAAAAACTAGCATTAGTCCTTCCTGGAAGAGTTACAATTTCTTGACCATCTCTATAAGGAGAGGAGAAAAATCACAAGAGTAAATGGGATGGATAACAGTAGGGCCATTTAGTTTAGAAACTGAAAGCAAGAGGTCAGTGAAGGATACTCCATGACCACAGACAGATGGCAAACTTTCCTCACTGCCAGAGAAGCTAGGCATCCCTGAAAGCCCTCCAGTGGACTCTCTGCCTCCGAGTTTACCAGGAGGAAGGGATGAGCAGATGTGTTAACAATGTGCATTCCCCGTGGGTGGCAGGGACAAAACACTTCAGGAGTCAGGATCACAGCACCAGAGGTGATTAAGAAATTTATTGTGAGCAGATGGATATACCAATGACTGCAAAGGGCAGGGGAGCAGATTTTACAGAACTGAGGAAGAAGACTATCATGATCTGAGGCCCTGATCCTAGATGCATGCAGGTTCCAAAATCTGACCTGTTTAGCCCTTAATAAAATATACCACCATATCCAGAGTAGAGGATAAAGGATGGATTTTTTGTCCCTTGAAACTAAATTATTTGTTTTCTGCAATTTACTTATTTTATGAAAACCTCAGCTTTCTCCTCTGCAGAATAGTAATACCCTCGGACCATGCCTATGGTTATGCAGAAAGAACTTAACCCAGTGTCTGGTGCATAATGGGATTTCCTTGAATCGTATCTAACTTTCTTATTATTATTGCCATCATCAGCCCTTGTACTTATGTGTGGATGTTCCTAGAAAATGCTGGACAGAGCTTTTAGAGATCACTACTTGAGATCAGTGGTCACATTACTTGTATTGGTCATTTGAAAAATGCACTTTTTTTTAAAGGCAAACTTCACAGTATTTTGACAGAATTTTTAATATTTGGGGACATACCATTGTATTTGAGATGATCTTAAAGAAGAAAAAAAAATTACCAAAACTCAGGCTAAGAGAAAAGTACAGTCTGAAAAATATCTAAAGGAGAAATAAACTGTGAAAGTGACTAACATACCCCAAATTTTCAAAATTTGCCTATTGTTCTAGTGAACCACTATAAAATAAAAGCCATGCAGATGGCAAGGATAGGATGTGGAGAAAAAGATACACTCATACATTACGGGTGGGCCTTCAAATTGGTGCAGGCACTCTGGAAAGCAGTGTGGAGATTCCTCAGAAAACTTGGAATGGAAACACCATTTGACCCAATTATCTCACTCCTTAGTATATATCCAATGGATTTGAAATTAGCATATTAGAGTGACAAAGCCACATCAATGTTTATAGCAGCTCAATTCACAATAGCTAGGCCACGGAACCAACCTCAGTGCCCTTCAACAGATGAATGGATAAAGAAAATGTGGCACATTTACACAACAGAGTATTTATTCAACCATAAAGAAGAATGACTTTATGACATTTGCCAGCAAATTGTCAGATCGGAGACTATTATGCTAATTGAAATAAGCCAGGCCCCAAAAGCCAAAGGTCAAATGTTTCCTCTAATATGTAGCAGCTAACCCACAATAAGGGAGGCAGGTAGTGAGGGGAAAAATAAAAGTTCAGTAGATGCGACCATGAGGAATGAAGGGAAAAGAGGGGAAATACGCAAAGGAAAGACAGTGGAATAATCTGACATAATTTTGCCATGTACATATATGAAACAACATAGTAAATCCCACTATCATTTACATGCAGAAGAATTGGATCCTAACTAGAATAAGATATATTCCATGACTGTATAATTATATCAAAATAGATTTTGTTGTCACATACAACTAAAAAGAACTAATTTTTTAAAAACGAAATAAACTTCCTTCTTGCTTAAAAAAAAAAAAAAGCATACGGAGTGCCTCTAAGTAGCTTTTCTCTTGACATGTCTGTGTGGGACTTATCTTCTGTGTACAAGAGAGGGTTTAGGATGCCACATGCAGTTTGAGTCTCTGCAAGACTGTATGGAAAGGAGAGAGGGAGAGAGGGAGGAGGAGGAGGAGGAGGAGGAGAAGGAGGAGGAGGAGGAGGAATAAAACCTAAAAAACATCCAAAAAAAGCAATACTGATAATTGATATTGATAAAAATAAAACTGGAAAGCACAAAGTAAATACCCCTGGGACACAATGATAAAAATGTCCTGAAAATGAAAGAAAAGATGCTCCCTCTGGTAGGACATTTTTAGTGCAATTGCCCTAAGTGGGAAAAAAAAAAAAAAAAAAAAAAACTTTCTTTACACCTTCCCATTTCTGTCTTATAAAACTCTGGCAGAAAACAAGCTTCTCTTATTTTCATTTCACATATGAGGAAATGGTCACCATCAATGACCACAATGGAAGTGCAGACTCAATCCGGTGGGTTTGTTGCTCCAGAGTGGGAGTCTTAGGTTTGTAGCTGAGATTTTCTGACCTAACATCCCACCCTATCTCAAATATCCCGCACTCTCTCCCCCTAGAGACCCAATGAAATTGCTTTCTCTAGGGAATTTCAAGAATACGTTTCATCTTTGAGAGATGCAGTTCTCTGGGAAGAGAACTAATGATCTCTTTCCCTATCAAGATCCCTTCCAGCTTTTGATTCCTCTGCATTCTCCTTCTCTGAGCCTAAGGGCTAGTGGTTGACCTACTTGGGGATCTGAAGAAAAGGCCCTGTGAAAGACAGGAGTCTGAAACTGTCGTCAATACTTCTGGGTTTTAACGAGGCAAATTTAGATCCAGTTTTGAATATGATGACAACATCACACCCCATTGCCTAGGGGGTTATGAAGCACGCAGATTGATTGACAGTATTGTCAAAAACAAACTTAAAAATAGAAAGCATATACCTATATGTCAATAACTGCTTTGACATAGACGGGATCGAGGTACACCACAGCAGCTTGTAAAATGGTTTGACCCATAGAATTTCTTCATAAATACCTTTGGGAACTGAATATTTATACACAAAAAGGCATTTTCTAGGTTGTCTTTACCTGATGTCTGTCCTTTATATTCACCTGGGTTCCAATCAAGGCTCTACTATTTCTTTATCTAGTTTCTTCACATATGAAAAAATAATAATAGAATCTAACTCAGGGAGATATTTTTCAGAAAAAGATAAAACCACTTAGGTATAGTGCTTACATGAAGTTGGTCTATATAATCACCACCAAGTGTTAACTGTTAGCCATTTTTAAAGATATCCTTTCTCAGACTTTGCCAAATCCAAAACCCTGACACTCTCCTTTTTCTCAGCTTAGTTATTTCATTGTTCACCTATGACATCAATCAAATCACAGTTTCCAAGAGCAAGCTTGACAATGGGCACCACTGCCCTTTACTTAGAAATTAGTACCACCTGCTTCTGACTCAGATGTAACTTTTGTTTTCTAGAGTTGCCCTAGTAAATATAAACTGGGTGGCTTTAAACAACAATAATTCAATAATTCATTCCCTCCCAGTTCTAGAGACCTGAAGTCTGAAATCAAGGTATTAACAGAGCCATATTCCTTCTAAAACTGAATAGAATCCTTTCTTTCCTCATCCTATCTTCTAATCATGGTCATGAATCCATGGTATTTGGGGCTTAATTAATTGTTATATCACTCTGATATCTACTTATGTTATTGCATAATGTTCTCCCTGTGTATTTCTATCTTCAAGAGGCATTTTCCTTATCTTATACGAATACTGGTCATATCGAATGGGGATTCACCCTGATGACTTGATAACTTGATTACATCTACAAAGACCCTATTTCCAAATAAGGTCACTCACAGGTATTAAGAACACAGGAATCTAATACATCTTGTGCGGGGACATAATTCAGCATATAGTTCCAGATTTCTGCTTATGCCTTTTGTTCAAGCAATTAACTTTTTCTTTACAGGACAGATAGTGTTTCCTACCCTCATGGAAATACCACTCCATGGATGGAGACAAATGTTTTTAAAAAAAAAAAAAGCTAAATAAGTTAATACCTAATTTCAAGGATAGTGAGTGACAGAAGATGTTGTGAGATGTATAACACCTAACCTACCTGGAAACGCACAGAAGCAAACAAGGCAATGGGTTTGGTTGGAGCTGGGCAGCAATCCAGGCACAGGGAAGAATAAGTGATAAGTTCCTAAGAGCAGAAAAAAGATAAATACTTGGGATATATTAAAAGAAAACACCGGTACAGTGCTTCCTAGCTAACATGTGTGAAGCTGTGGATCTATCCCCAGCACCACCCAACAAAACAAAAACAACGTGGTTGAAGCAGAGAGAGAGAGGGGCTCAGGCACAGGATGTCGCCTAACTTCCAAGATGACAAAATGGCCCTGAGGAACTTGATCCTAAGAGTTATGACATCTGAGGAAGAATTGAGGTAAAGAAGGTTGCTGTCACTCAATGTTTTTGCAGAAACAAATGTTTAATAAACTTTTGTAGCTCTCTGATCCCCAGGCAAATTCTGGGTTTCTTGGCTAACACTCTCCCAGATTCTGACCCAGTTCTCTTTTCTATTTCTTTGTCATTAACTTGTCTGTCAGTCTCTGCACCCTGCCTTTATTTCCTTCCTCTCTGAGGTGTTTGCATCCAAGTTAGCCAGATGCCATCACCAGAACCCTACCTGGACCTCAGGTAAGAGGAGACATAGAGCACTTGAAAGCTTTTACCTTTCCATGTGACTGACCTCACCAAAGACAACTCATGTGAAAACAACAAATGAAATAAACTTGGAGAAAAAATATATGTACATATTATATGTAATATATACAGTCATCCCTCTTTATCTAGAGGTTTGGATTCTTTGGACTCAACCAATGATACATCAAAACTATTCTAAATAAAAATTTTTAAAAATGCCTCTATTCTGAACATGTGGAGATTTCTTTCTTGTCATTATTCTCTAAACAATACAATACAATAACTACTTATATATCATTTACACTGTACTAAATGTTATAGAAAAAAGGATTTAAAATATATAGAGAAGATGAATGTACATTATATGCTACCACACAGTTTTATATAAGGGTCTTGAATATCCCCACATGATATATATGTACATGTGTATACATACAAAAAAATTAATTTGGAGTTAGCCCTATAGCAGAATGTGAATGAAAACTACAAAGAACTAAAGAAATTATGTTAAGTCTTATGGCTGAAAAAAAAAATTATCTTCACCAGATTGGAAAAACCATTGAATCCTCCCTATAAAGTCCACAAAACTGAATTTTTAAAGCTTTTGTAATTTGATAACACTAATACACATCTGTGTTGTGATGCTCAGTTTTCTTAAGTGTTCATGTTTTATTGGCTTGGAGACCTAACAAAGTAAAATATACTCTATTTGCAATTGTCAAGCTAATGAAAGAAAAATTGCAGTGGCTTATCCAAACATTTGATTCATTCTGAGATTTTTTAAATGTTTCAAAGTGTAGTAAAATCTTATTAAATTCTAGGCTCTAAAGGAAAAAATCCATAATATTACTTGATTCTACTCTGCATTAGACAATGCACAGTATTTCTTGTTTAATCAGGAATCATAAATGCCAAGGATTTAGTGTGAGTTTGAGACCACCCAATGCCTCCAGGATTAATGCCTCCTGGCATTAAGCAGGATATTAAATTAAGGAAAATGCCAGTCTTGTAGTTTTACTAAGTGTAATTTATATTTTAACCATCATATTAAATCCTTTAATTGAAATTTGTAAAACAAACGGCAGTATTAGTAATTCCTTTATCAGCTTCCAATTCTCTGCCTACTTAACACCAGCCTTTAACCCAAGGGAAATATAGTTCCCAATGCAATCCTTGAACTTGGGGAAATGTCATTGAATCTTCACATTGCCTAACCTTCCTGTTCACTACTCCTGCAAGATAACACATTTTCATTTATCATACAAATGTGCTCATTTTCTTTTGGTGGTACAAATGCATATTAACAGAGACTTTCCAGCTTATTGTTATCTGGACTTCTGGCTTATTCGGTAATTATACATCAGAAAGAACAATAGTTCAAACAAGCAAGGAACAAGAAACAAAACCAAAATGACAACTAAAGTGTCAGAAAGTCCAAAAGCAAATGAGAAACAATAGCAAAACCTTGACATAAGAGAGAAGAGCAGAGTGACAGGGACAAATAGAGAAAGATAGAATTAGTAGGGTTCCATGAATATTTCCCCCAATACATTGTTCCCTGCAAAACCATTGTTTTTTTTTTTTTATAATTGGTGCTTTCCTGACATCAGTGTGCACTCTGCTTTCTCTGCTACTATGTGCCCACCTGTTTGACAATCTCTCCTCATCTATAAAAGAAAAACATAAGAGAGGCAAAACTCATCTAGACATTGAAAGGTAAACACATCCTCTTACATCCTTAGACCACGATCCGGAAATGTCTCTGAATTCTGCTAGATAGAGCACAGGAAGGATCAGACTGTCAGCTTTCCCTTGCTTTGACAAAAGACATGAGAGAAATCATTTAAATTAGAAAGGGCTTCTTTTGCTTCACAGTCACAGAGTTATGGGTCCATGATCACTTGGCTCCACTGTGTCTGGGCCTGAGGTGATGTAGAACATCATGGTAGGGAGTCCATGGTGGAGCAAACTGCCCACCTCATGGTGGCCAGGAAGCAAAGCCAGAGAGAGCCTGCTTTTATAACAAAGCCCTTTCCCCCAAATCCATTATGATATGAATCAATCGATGGCTTAATCCGCCAATGATGCCAAAAGCCTCCTTGATCCAATCATCTTTCAAAGTCTCACCTCCAAACACTGCTGCATTGGGGACCAAGCCTTCAATGCATGAGCTTTTGTAGGACAGTCTAAATCATAACAGAAAGGTTAGTGAGCCCACAATGTATGAAGGAACAGCTTGCCTGGGAGTCAACAAAAGGACCTCAGAAGAACCGACTTACACCCACTTTCTTGAAGAAGCGAAGTCAAAGGGACAACAGCAACAGTGGAAAAAAAATAGAGTCTGGAGAGGAGAGGACATGGATTTGACCTTGACCCCTAAAAGGTCTTCAGGACTTGCATAAAACATGAGCACCTATCCACACGGAGGAGTGAAGTGGGCTCACTGCAGATCCTGCTGTAAAAGAGCAGCAGATGGAGCTGAGATCCCCACCCATGGCTGCCCACAAGAGAATGCTCCACATAGAGAAGATGGGTGCAGTCCCAGGCATGACACATTCAAGCTTCCCCCTGAAGGTGCATGGGGATTTCCATCCTGTACACGGCCCATAAGTGTCTGTTAAGTTACTTTCTTTCTTAGAGGGCAGAGACCCCCAAAAATCTCTGATATGACAAATTTGATCCCCCACTATGTTATATCCACATAATCTTCCCTTCCCAGGGGCATGCAAACTGTCCAGAACCACTGTTACTAATTTGGTGTCAGCTACTATTTCTGTTGAACAATCCATTAACAAACTTTCTTAGCCTCTTAACCCCATGTTAAAGCCTATCTAGATCTCTTAGTTAAAGTTCCCCAAAATTCTGACCAGATTTTCTTGGCTCTTCCATTATCATCAGCATCATGTTGATGTCTGCTCATTGTCTCCACCCTGGCATCATCATTTCCTCTCTGTGATGTTCTCATCCATGCACCCAGATTCCAACCATCAGGACTTACCTAAACCTCAGGTAAGGAGGCATGGAACAATTGAGGCAAAAGTAGGAAGCATCCTTTCAGAAGCCACCTGGTTTCACCAAGAAAACCAGAGGATGCTTCAAAAATAAATTCTCCGGAAGCCAGCGGGGTGCCTCTTAGAAAGGGTGTTCATGCATACCCACCTCACCTCAGCCACTTCTGCTCCTGTAGGGTGCACTGAAATTTACAGGAAAGTTCCAGAGCTGGTTGGGCAAAACCCTTCCCAGTGCAACTCTCCATGCCTGGGGTCCTTTCCCTACCACACTGAGCTAGGCCTCCCTGGACAGCATGGCAATTCTTTATAACCTTATATAGGCTTTATGTGAACCTGGCTGTACCTCTGTTCATTGTCAAGGGACAGCCCCAGAATCTGCAGAAAGCCCTTTGTTGTTGCAGCCAGCTGCAGTTCATCTACCAAAAAAATCACTGCATCAGCCCCTCCCTCCCCAGACTCCTGGGCCAACCCCCTTTATTTTCTTTAGCTTCTTAACAGCCTGCCATGCTTACTCATTGGGAAGCTCTCCAAATCTGCAAAATGGCCACTGCAGCTGCTCTCCCACCTGACATGCTGCTTTCAGCCTCTAATCTGAGCAACACATCCTCCCCATAACTCATGGCCTGACTTTGTCTGGAGACCTCTCTTCTACTTCTTGAAATGTCTGAGCTTCCCTGTTCTAAATATCCATGAGACACTGCCACTGTCTTCAGAAGATATTAGAGTCAATGTTCTGGGTTCTTTCTTTCACCTGGTTCCACCGGCAGTACAGCGAGTCCTGGTAGTTGGCAGTCCCATTCTCTGACCAAAACCATATTTGTGCTTCCATCATTATTCCAGTCAGGCTCAGAGGAGTAGGGATGAAGGTCTATATCTATTTCTGCCACTCCGTTTCCTTTTTTTTTTTTCCTACCTTGTTTTCTCACAGTCCCTCTTTCAAGAATGGAGATCATTTTCCCAGAAGTAAGATGTCACAGCTTGGCTATCGTTGGCTTGACTACAGTGAGCACAGGACTGCTTTAAAAATTCTTAATGAACCAATATGAGCTGGTTTATCAGAGGCATTCTGGTGACCCTAGTAAGTAGCCAACCAATAAGCTTTCCTACCTTCCAAAACCCAAGAATCACCTTTGAGTAAAACACAAGAAACTTTTTCTGCATTTTCAAAATGAATTTTCTGTGCACTGACAGTAACACCTACCAAATCAAGAACTAATGCCTCCCACTAAATAATCTGATGCTGACCACGCCTTCCAGAGCTTTCTGCACTATTTCTCAGGCCATCACAAAAATTAGACCCCTAGATGTCTTTCCATCAAAACCAACATTTCCAAGATTATTTTTCAGGTTAGGCAAAACCAGAGTTATAACTGTTCATTTAATTTAGTAAATTAGGAAAGGAAGGAAAAAGAAGGAAAAAAATAGAGATAGTCTAATATAAGCGTTGATTCCAAGAAGAGTAATTTGGGGGTTTTGTCTGGTTTTGTTCCATTTAGTTGTTGTTATTTTGTTTTGTTCCATTTTTGTCTCTTTTTTGACATGTTTTTAAATAGAGAAGACAGAAGCTACTACTTCTCAAGAGGCTTCAATGTTCTTGAGCCCCCGGGATGGCACTTTCCTGGAATTTTTACATTTGCTCCCCCAGGAACCCTGCAAACCTTTCAGGTGGGTACACTGAGGCTAGGAAGGAATTTACCTCAACTCTCATTGCAGAGAGAGGCCAATTCAGAATTCAAATTCAAGCGGCTAATTCCTAATTAAGCCCCTTCCTCCATATATCATCATCTCTCATATGACATCATCTCATTCTGTTGGAATTCTCTGTTCAATACAAGGATCTGCGCATGGTCAAACGAAGGAGGCAGCATGCTGCAGAGACAGACCATTGTGCCCACTTCAGTTCAAGGAAGCTGGGTTTTTCTTGCCCCTTCCACTGGCCAACATGTGACCTTGGTCTGTTCACCTGCTTTGTCTGCCCATTTTATTACCTCTATAAAATTTTCAATTACTGAATTATTTCTAATGTCCTTTTTGAATCTAACATTCTAAGATTCCTCTATATAAGTGGATGAAGCTCTTTGAATAAGTGAATATATTGGAAATCAAGACACAATTCTTTCTAACTCTCCCCATGATGTCCCTCCCCTGGAGGACTCCATTTCCAGGCATGAGTGTGCTCATCACTGTAGATATCACAGCTTTGACAATGCCATTTCATCCTCCTTTAGAATTTAAAAATCGTCCACCAAGAGTGCATTACAAAAATCACTCACAGGCAAAGGTTAAAAAGTGGATCCTGCATGTAATGAATTTCTGAAGAGTATTCAGTCCCTGATCTTTCTAATACAGGCACTGCTTCTCAACAATAAAGGGACAAGAATAATTGGAAGCAGACTCCTTAAAACACACACCTCATATTCATCCTTCAGCTTTGCTGCAGTCCCATTGAAATGGAACAAGCACTTTGTCATGCTTAAAAGAAATTCATTTGGCCTCTTCATTGAGTTTTGATCTAAAGGAGAAGAGATGATTAATAGCCATTTGGTACCAAGCACAGACCTCATTTTGCACCTTTTGTTGCTGAGGTGTGTGGGTGCCCTAAGCAAGGATAGGGAAACTTGGGGCAGCTGTTTTTCTTTTTTCCCACTATAAATTAAGCCATTTCCAATTTTCCTAATCCTGAGTTTCTATGGCATTAGTATCTTCTTTCTCCGTGTTCATTATCATCCTTGACAAACATTTCCAGAGAAGTGTTTCACTGCAGTTCTAGCAAAATTTTCTCTGAAGACACATTCTGATGAAACTGACATTACAAAAGATAGAGGGAAAATAGCTTGAATGTGATGGAATTATTATTAATCATAGAACAGCACTATATATTTTCTATAGCTATATTAAGAATACCAAGTCACTGAAACATATCTAGAAAGATATGCAACAAACTAATAATCATGGTTTCCTCTGAGGAATAGGGTGCACTCTTTGGGAAAGGGGACAGGGATGCATGCAGGCACACCGGAAGGAAATTTCAACTTGGTCCAAAGTGTCTTCACATTTTGCAAAGAACATAAAAACAAAAACATGTTTTAAAACTCTAAAACAGAATAAACTAAAAGAAAACAACTAAGCACTAGTCTTTTCTTACAGGGATTAGAGTGATTCTTTTATTTCTACAGACCCAATAACCAAGAAGTTTATTCAGTTGTTTGAAATTTGGGATGTGGGGGTCATCTACTCCCACTCTCCCAGGAAAGACTGCCTGGCAACCCCCAGAAAGAGATCAACAATAATTTTATTCCCCATTTGGTATAATCGGATATAAACAAGACAGATTCAGAATCCACTTGGGGCAGAAGTGAGAAAAGGCCTACTTGTTCTAACCAGCCTATTCCTACATCTTCTTAATAAGCAGAGGATGCCCTGCCCACTCCTCAGGGGTTTCCTGCAAAAACAGTCCTGACATTGCTAAGAAGCCTCAGCAACCCTGACCAATGTCTCCCTCTGCCTGCTCTCCCCTGAACCACCTTTAAAGTTGGTGTTTTGTGTACATCTTGCTGCTTCAAGTTCCGGACGCCACTAAATCCTGGATGGTTGTCTTTCTGCCAGCCTCATCTTCTGCTCCTGGGATCCTCCAGACCTTCCAACTCACAGTGTTCATAGGATAAACAATAATCAGGTAAAAGTTTTATATCACACATTGTGACACTTGGGGAAATATTGAACACAGTCCCCTTGAGGCCAGGAAGATGACCAAGTGTTATTTTTAAATCTCTTTTCCATTTAACATTGTCCTGATGCCCATAATGAGTCCAGTAAAATAAGAAAGAACATTAAATCCAGCAGACAGAAAAGAATAAACATGCCTGTCATTTTATCACAGATGATATAACATGTATGTAGAAAATCCTCACTAATTCACAGGCAAAGTAATGGAATTAGAGTTTAGCAGATACGGAATCAGGCAAAAATAAATTGCATTTTTATATAGCAAAAAAAAAGTCCACAATTTTTAAACAAAATACATTTCATATTATCATTCAAAAAATATGAGGCACCTAGTAAAAACATTTTGACTATAATTTTTATTTTTTTAATTTTAATTTTCTAACTTAAAAAAATAATTTTTAAAATTTTAACAAAAAATTTTAAGTCCAAAAAGAAAATGATAAACAGAAAATATAGAAGACTTATTATTTTTAGCTATAGAACAGTTGCTGATATTGAATATTTCAGTGAAAGAAGTTTCAGAGTTAATGATGTGAATGGCATTCTTCAAAATAAATAATAATAATAGCAGTGTTTTTCAAATAACAGAAATGTCATTGAAATCACCCACCGGCTAAATTTAATATGTCATTTTACATGAGCAGCTGCAAAATCTCAAATTAAAAAATAAATATAACTTATTGAAAATAGTTTGTGAATAATTAGTAAAAATAATGAAAATATATATATTATAAAGTGGTAAATAAAGTAAATAAGCCTGACAGCAAATACTAGTACAGTGTAGATCTGTCATTATAGGGTATAAACGCTAATTATTTAAACTCCATTTAAGCACAAATACCACAGGTGGAAAAACAAAACAAACCTCTCTCTAAGCATGGTTTCTAATTTTTATTAACTGGAAAGCATCTAAGCTTATTCAACAGCTTGAAACAAGTTCCGGATAGAGTGCCAGGGATCCCAGCAGCCTGCAGCAGGGCCCCGGAGATCCAGGCCAACTGATTCGCGCGGCCTGCCCTGCGGCTACAGAAGGCGTGGCGCCTCAGTGAAGCCATTAATTAGCAAGCAGGGAGGTTAGGGAAGGCCATTAGGTGGAATCCCACCAGCCAAGCCCACACGGACCCTTGGGCCGAGCACAGGATCTCAGAAGGGGAAGGAAGCGGTACAGTCCCATCCCCCACAGCGGACACTCCACCCAGGCAGTCAGCGGCCACCATCCGGGAAAGCTGAAGGATACACCGCCACTCTCCTTCAGAGTGCAACATCAAAACAGGTCGGTGTCATTCAGCTCACCCCCCAGACAGCGGGAATTCGCATAAAATCTCTCCTAGGCTTGCCGGGAGAGGGAGTATCAAGCTGAGCCTCCATAAAGACTAGGGGGAAACCAGAGACACCTGACCTCCAACCCCTCCTCCCAGTAGCAGCCAAAACGAAACCTGGCTAGCCAGCGCTGGGGGAGGGGCAAGCAGAAAAAATCAAAGTGATAGAGTGCCAGGGATCCCAGCAGCCTGTAGCAGGGCCCCGGAGATCCAGACCAACTGCTTCGCGTGGCCTGCCCTGCGGCTACAGAAGGCGTGGCGCCTCAGTGAAGCCATTAATTAGCAAGCAGGGAGGTTAGGGAAGGCCATTAGGTGGAATCCCACCAGCCAAGCCCACACGGACCCTGGGGCCGAGCACGGGATCTCAGAAGGGGAAGGAAGCGGTACAGTCCCATCCCCCACAGCGGACACTCCACCGAGGCAGTCAGCGGCCACCATCCGGGAAAGCTGAAGAATACACCACCACTCTCCAACAGCTTGCAACATCAAAACAGCCAGCTGCAGGACCCCGGAGATCCAGGCCAACTGATTCGCGCGGCCTGCCCCGCAGCTACAGAAGGCATGGCGCCTCAGAGAAGCCATTAATTAGCAAGCAGGGAGGTTAGGGACTGCCATTAGGTGGAATCCCGCCAGCCAAGCCCACCGCCCACGCCCGGAACAAGCCCAGCGACCTGCCAGCATTGTAGTCACGACACCCCAATTGGAATAGGGACAGAGCAGAGCCGCCTTCCACTCCCGGAACAGGCCCAGAGAGCCGCCAGCGTGGTAGACACGTCACCCCAATTGGAGTAGGGGCACAGCCGCCGCCCGCACCTGCAAGGGAGACTTTTCAAGTATACAAGAGCAACATAAATAAATAGGGGGTAAATTTCAAAACACAACAGTTGCACCAAGCAGAAAGAAACGCGAGCAGTATGAAAAGACAAGGAAAGAAAGGACCACAAGCAATGCAGGTCAACTCAACTTTAGAAGAGGTAATAGCTGCAACAGATGGAATATCAGATAAAGAGTTCAGGATATATATGCTTCAGATGATCTGGAGTCTCAAGGAAGACATGAGACAGCAAAATCAGACAATGAAAGATCACATTGACAAACAAATCCAGGAAGTAAAAGATCAATTTCACAGGGAGATAGAGGTAATTAAAAACAAACAAATTGAAATTCTAGAAATGCAGGAAACAATAAACCAACTTAAAAACTCAATTGAGAATACTACCAGCAGAGTAGATCACTTAGAAGAGAGAACATCAGACAATGAAGACAAAGTATTTCAACTGGAAAAGAACATAGACAGCTCAGCAAGTCTGCTAAGAAACCATGAGCAGAACATCCAAGAATTATGGGACAATATCAAAAGACCAAATTTAAGAGTCATTGGGATATAGGAAGGCACAGAGCTCCATTCCAAAGGAATAAACAGTCTATTCAGTGAAATAATAAGAGAAAACTTCCCAGAATTGAAGATTGAGACAGAATCCCAAATCCTAGAAGCCTACAGGACGCCGAATGTGCAAAGTCATAAGAGATCCACACCTAGACACATTATAATGAAGATGTCCAACATACAGAATAAGGAGAGAATTTTAAAAGCTGCAAGAGAAAGAAAGCAGATTACATTTAGGGGTAAACCAATCAGGATAACAGCTGATCTCTCAACACAGACTCTGAAAGCTAGAAGATCCTGGAATAACATATTTCAAACACTGAAAGACAATGGGCTCCAACCAAGAATCGTGTATCCAGCGAAATTAAGCTTCAGGTTAGAAGATGAAATTAAAACCTTCCACAATAAACAAAAGTTAAAAGAATTCGCAGCTAGAAAACCATCTCTTCAAAAAATCCTTGGCAAAACATTACAGGAAGAGGAAATGGAAAATAACATTGAAAACCAACAATGGGAGGTAGGACAGTAAAGGGGGGAAAGTAGTCAAAGAGGATAACAAATCAGGTTTAGTAACATCAATAAACAAATATGGATAGAAGAACAAACCATATCTCAATAATAACCCTAAATGTTAATGGCTTAAACTCACCAATTAAGAGACACAGGCTAGTAGAATGGATCAAAAAACAAGACCCAACAATATGCTGTCTACAGGAGACGCATTTGATAGGAAAAGATATACATAGACTGAAGGTGAAAGGTTGGGAAAAATCATATCACTCATATGGACCGCGGAAACAAGCAGGAGTGTCCATACTCATATCTAATAAAATAGATTTCAAGCCAAAGCTAATCAAAAGGGATATAGAAGGACACTTCATACTGCTCAAGGGAACCATACACCAACAAGACATAACAATCATAAATATATATGCCCCAAATAATGGTGCAGCTGTGTTCATCAAGCAAACTCTTCTCAAGTTCAAGAGTCTAATAGACCAACATACAATAATCATGGGAGACTTCAACACACCTCTCTCACCACTGGACAGATCTTCCAAACAAAAGTTAAATAAGGAAACTATAGAACTTAATAACACAATTAACAACCTAGACTTAATTGACATATATAGACTATACCACCCAACATCAAGTAGCTACACTTTTTTCTCAGCAGCACATGGAACCTTCTCAAAAATAGACCATATACTATGTCACAGGGCAACTCTTAGACAATACAAAGGGGTAGAGATAATACCATGCATCTTATCTGATCATAATGGAATGAAACTGAAAATCAATGATAAAAGAAGAAAGGAAAAATCAAGCATCACCTGGAGAATGAACAATAGGTTGCTGAGTGATCAATGGGTTTTAGAAGACATCAAGGAGGAAATTAAAAAATTCCTAGAGTTAAATGAAAACATAGACACAACATATCGGAATCTATGGGACACATTGAAAGCAGTTCTAAGAGGAAAATTCATTGCTTGGAGTTCATTCCTCAAAAAAAGAAAAAACCAACAAATAAATGATCTCATACTTCATCTCAAAATCCTAGAAAAAGAAGAGCAAAACAACAGCAAAAGAAGTAGAAGGCAAGAAATAATTAAAATCAGAGCTGAAATGAATGAAATTGAAACAAAAGAAACAATTGAAAAAATTGACAAAACTAAATGCTGGTTCTTTGAAAAAATAAATAAAATTGACAGACCCTTAGCCATGCTAACGAAGAGAAGAAGAGAGAGAACCCAAATTACTAGCATACGGGATGAAAAAGGCAATATCACAACAGACACTTCAGAAATACAGAAGATAATCAGAAATTACTGTGAATCCTTATACTCCAATAAAATAGAAGATAGTGAAGGCATAGATAAATTCCTTGAGTCCTATGATCTGCCCAGATTGAGCCAGGAGGATATAGACAACCTAAACAGACCAATAACAATAGAGGAAATAGAAGAAACCATCAAAAGACTACCAACTAAGAAAAGCCCAGGACCGGATGGGTATACAGCAGAGTTTTACAAAACCTTTAAAGAGGAACTAACACCAATACTTTTCAAGCTATTTCAGGAAATACAAAAAGAGGGAGAACGTCCAAATTCATTCTACGAGGCCAACATCACCCTGATTCGGAAACCAGACAAAGACACATCAAAGAAGGAAAACTACAGACCAATATCTCTAATGAACCTTGACGCAAAAATCCTCAATAAAATTCTGGCGAATCGGATTCAAATACATATCAAAAAAATTATACATCATGATCAAGTAGGATTCATCCCTGGGATGCAAGGCTGGTTTAATATACGGAAATCAATAAATGTTATTCACCACATCAATAGACTTAAAAATAAGAACCATATGATCATCTCAATAGATGCAGAAAAAGCATTCGACAAAGTACAGCATCCCTTTATGTTCAAAACGCTAGAAAAATTAGGGATAACAGGATCATACCTCAGCATTGTAAAAGCAATATATGATAAGCCACAGGCCAGCATCATTCTGAATGGAGAAAAATTGAAGGCATTCCCTCTAAGATCTGGTACAAGACAGGGATGCCCTCTCTCACCATAGTCCTCGAAACACTGGCCAGAGCAATTAGACAGTCAAAAGAAATTAAAGGGATAAAAATAGGAAAAGAAGAACTTAAATTATCACTATTTGCAGATGATATGATTCTATACCTAGCAGACCCAAAAGGGTCTACAAAGAAGCTATTAGAGCTAATAAATGAATTCAGCAAAGTGGCAGGATATAAGATCAACACGCATAAATCAAAGGCATTCCTGTATATCAGCGACAAATCCTCTGAAACGGAAATGAGGACAACTACTCCATTCACAATATCCCCCCAAAAAATAAAATACTTGGGAATCAACCTAACAAAAGAGGTGAAAGATTTATACAATGAAAATTACAGAACCCTAAAGAAAGACATAGAAGAAGACCTTAGAAGATGTAAAAACATACCCTGCTCATGGATAGGCAGAACTAACATCATCAAAATGGCGATATTACCAAAAGTTCTCTATAAGTTCAATGCAATGCCAATCAAAATCCCAACAGCATATCTTGTAGAAATAGATAAAAGAATCATGAAATTCATATGGAATAATAAAAGACCCAGAATAGCAAAAACAATACTTATCAGGAAGTGTGAATCAGGCGGTATAGCGATACCAGACTTCAAACTATACTACAGAGCAATAGTAACAAAAACAGCATGGTACTGGTACCAAAACAGGCGGGTGGACCAATGGTACAGAATAGAGGACACAGTAACCAAGCCACAAAACTACAACTATCTTATATTTGATAAAGGGGCTAAAAGCATGCAATGGAGGAAGGATAGCATCTTCAACAAATGGTGCTGGGAAAACTGGAAATCCATTTGCACCAAAATGAATCTGAATCCCTATCTCTCACCGTGCACAAAAGTTAACTCAAAATGGATCAAGGAGCTTGATATTAAATCAGAGACACGGCATCTGATAGAAGAAAAAATTGGTTATGATCTACACGCTGTGGGATCGGGCTCCAAATTCCTCAATAGGACACCCATAGCGCTAGAGTTAACAAATAGAATCAACAAATGGGACTTACTCAAACTAAAAAGTTTTTTCTCAGCAAAAGAAACAATAAGAGAGATAAACAGGGAGCCTACATCCTGGGAACAAATCTTTACTCCACACACTTCAGATAGAGCCCTAATAACCAGAATATACAAAGAACTCAAAAAATTAGACAATAAGATAACAAATAACCCAATCAATAAATGGGCCAAGGACCTGAACAGACACTTCTCAGAGGAGGACATACAATCAATCAACAAGTACATGAAAAAATGCTCACCATCGCTAGCAGTCAGAGAAATGCAAATCAAAACTACCCTAAGATACCATCTCACTCCAGTAAGACTGGCAGCCATTAGGAAGTCAAACAACAATAAGTGCTGGAGAGGATGCGGGGAAAAGGGCACTCTTGTTCATTGCTGGTGGGACTGCAAATTGGTGCAGCCAATTTGGAAAGCAGTATGGAGATTTCTCGGAAAGCTGGGAATGGAACCACCATTTGACCCAGCTATTCCCCTTCTCGGTCTATTCCCTAAAGCCCTAACAAGAGCATGCTACAGGGACACTGCTACATCGATGTTCATAGCAGCTCAATTCACGATAGCAAGACTGTGGAACCAGCCTAGATGCCCTTCAATAGATGAATGGATAAAAAAAAAATGTGGTATTTATACACTATGGAGTATTACTCTGCATTAAAAAATGACAAAATCATAGAATTTGGAGGGAAATGGATGGCATTAGAGCAGATTATGCTAAGTGAAGCAAGTCAATCTTTAAAAAACAAATACCAAATGACTCCTTT